>NC_135883.1:124631455-125239278 GCF_964194155.1 Cetorhinus maximus | reverse complement strand
GGAGGGGGTGGGGGGGAAGGGGAGGGGGAGGGGGAGGGGGAGGAGGAGGGGGAAAGGAGGAGGGGGAAGGGGAGGGGGTGGGGGAGAAAGGAGAAGGGGAGGGGGTGGGGGGAAAGGAGAAGGGGAGGGGGGAGGGGGTGGGGGGAAAGGAGAAGGGGAGGGGGTGGGGGGAAAGGAGAAGGGGAGGGCGAGGAGGAGGGGAGGTGGGGGAGGAGGAGGGGAAGGAGGAGGGGGAGGAGGGGGAGGAGGGGGAGGAAGGGGGAGGGGAGGAGGGGGAGGAAGGGGGAGGGGAGGAGGTGGAGGAGGAGGAGGGGACGAGGGGGAGTGGAGGGGAAGGAGGGGAATGGGAGGAGAGAAGGTGCAAGGGGGAGGAGGAGGGAGGAGGGGAGGAGGCGAGAGGGGGAGGAGGAGGGGGAAGGAAGGGGTAAGGGGGAGGAGGAGGGGGAGGGGAGGAGGTGCGAGGGGGAGGGATCAAGGGGGAGATTGGGAGGAGGGAGAGGGAAAGGGAAAGGGAGTTGGGAAGGAGGTGGGGTTTGAGGCTGAAGGGGAGGAGGAGGAAGGTTAAGAGGTGAGGTGGGAGAGGTAGGAGGTGGGTGGGGGAGGAGGAGGTGATGAGGCAGTGGGAGGAGGAGGTCATGGCTTGGGGGGAAGCAGGAGGAAGAGGACAAGCACGAGAGGGTTGGTGACAAAAAGTGAGTCTGTGCCTGTGTTCTGAATTTGTGTTGTGAATAACCATATGTTCAGGAAAGACTGGATTCCGATTCCTCCTCTGTTCAGTAAATGAGCAGTGAGTTATGGTACTGAATGATATCTGTTAGCAGGTATATCTTACTCCCATTTGCTGGTTTGCTCCTTTTTGCTGGTATTTAATGCAGATCAGAGAAAATAACAATCAATGCTTTCGTCCAACAAGATTAATTAACATTGAATTGCCCGATTATTTCATTGCTGACCTATAAAGCCTCAGGTTGGAGAAAGTAATTGCAGAATATTGTTTTGCATATCTGGTTGGGAAGATTATGTTTAATTTGTTTTCATTTGAATGAACTGCAGTTAACAATATCATCAAGTACACATCCATGGATAATATTGTAACTTGTAAACGTCAGTGCACCTGATAATCAGGATTAGCAGTGATGCTAAGCAACTGTGGCTGATCAACAGAAATGCACCATTGTAAATGCTTACAACTTCAAAGCAACTTCATGTATCAAAATAAAAAGTGAAAAGTGAAAATGCTCAAAATCAGAAATAAGAGCAGAAAATACTACAATTACACAGCACTCAGTCAGCAGCCGCAAAAGAGGAAAGACAGATTATGACATTGCCATTTTGGGCATATACTCTTTATCAGATTAGTCTGCCCTTTTCTTTATTTTTCTCTTCTTGTGATTGGTAGGTTTACTGTGCTTTACTTGCATTTGCTGTTTTACTTTAATACATGCAGTTATTTTTTTTCTCTTGACTGAATCATGAGCTTTTATCATCAATGGACCTTGCTTCTGAATATCGAACCGCTTCCCTCACTATTTTCATATTTTTTCTGAATATCTGCATTATCTCCCGGACAAACTTTTGCATCACATGTTGAAACAGTTTACAGATCATGAGGGTCATTTGCTTAAAGGTAAAAGCATGTTTGACTAACTTAATTGAGTTCTTTGATGACATAATGGGGAGCATTGATGAGGATAATATGGTTTATGTATATATTGACATCTGGTAGAATACCACACAATAAATGTGTTAACAAAGTTAACATCCACGGGATTTATGGGACAGTGGCAGTGTGGCTGCAAAATGAGCTAAGGGGCAGAACATAGTGAGTAGTGATTTTTCAGAATGGAGGTTAAGTATTCAGTGGTGTCCCTGGCTCTACCTGGAGCGGCTGTGGCTCAGTTGTTAGCACTGTCATCTCAAAGTCAGAGGGTTCTAGGTTCTAAGCCCCACTTGAGGACAAAATTTAAGGCTGACATTCCAGTGAAGTACTGAGCGAGGCATGGTCAGAGGTGCTTTCTTCCAGATGTGATGTTAAACCTAGAGCAGTGAAGGTTTACAAGCGATTAAACAGGGTGCTTTGTAGAAAGGGCAGAGGACAGAGACTTAATTGAATAGCTCCAGAGGACACAGATTTAAAGTGATTGGCAAAAGAACCAGCAGCACCATGTGGATACATTTTTCTTACACAGAAAGTTGCTGTGATCTGGAGTGCACTGCCTGAAAGGGTGATGGGAGCACATTCAGAGGGATAAATACTTGAAGGGAAATAAAATAGAGTGCTGTGGGGGAAAGAGCAGAGAAGTGAGATTAATTGGGTAGCCCTGTCAAAGAGCTTAGGCACAAAGACCCGAATGCTGTATCGTTTTATGACTCTATGTCTGAGGGACTGTATTTTCAACATCATTTTTTTAATCAAAATTGCCTTTTGTAGCACCTAAAGCTGAGCAGCTTTACCATCAGACTGCTCTCGATTTCTTGATATACAGGGCAAAAAATAGCAACTATAACATTAAATGACCTGATCGTAATCATAGGCAGTGTATTAAGACTTACTGCCAAACATTCTTCCTGGAAATACCATAGACCTTATATAGGGATTTGGATACAATATGTCAAAGTGGGGAAGAGGCATCTGTGGGGTCCGAGTTTGGATGACGAACCTCTGGGTTAGGCCTTCCAACTCATCGTGGAGAGTCAGCAGATGGCCGGGAAACATCATGCAGAGCTGTTGGAAGCCCTCAACAAAGTGGCACGCGAGTCAGAGAAGTGCATTCGCCTGTTCTCTCTTGAAGTGGTGCCCACATGTGCATGTATGGAGGTCTCATGGGGAGGATGGCGGTTGCCATGGAGACCCTGATCCAGCAGAACATGGTGATCCATGCAGACCTGCACTCCATCCCGGGAGTCATGGGTGAGTTCCTGTAGTGTCAACGCGAGACAGAAACGGGGCACCTCGATGTCCCTCCAGGCGCTCCTTCCCCTCAAGGAGTCAGGCCGGGGCCCTCGGACACCTGCAGGGAGAAGGAGGGCAGCTGGACACCTGGGCTCATCCATTCAGGAATCTCAGAATCTGTCCTCTTCCTCAGAGTCCCCTTTGCCTGTGACCTCCTCAACCTCATCCTCTGTCACCGCAGAGGGAGTAGCTGGCCCACAGGAGGACAGCCAAAGCAAGCCGGGGGCCCCTCAGCTCTCCAGAGGATGCCTGCTAAAGTCATCAGAGGCAAAAGGGCCAACCATTGCCCAGGCTGTCTCCACCTCTGCCGTGATGTCAGGGCAGAACCTAGAAGAAGTGGTAGACCTAGAAAAGATAAGAATTTTTGATCACAAGTGATTGTGCAGGTAAACTTTCTAATCTAAAAATATATTCACTTTCACTGAGTAATGAGTAATGGTGTCTTTTAGCTTCATTGACAGGCTTCGTGAATCCTCCGTCTGCATCTCTTCATCCACTGGCAGTTCAGCTGCACGCAGCCAGACCATGAATGATTCTGGAGGGTGAAGTGTGTGTGTGGTAGGGTCTTTTGGAACCTCGTGCAAGCAATCTCCCAAACATACAGAGCTTTCCTCCATCACACTCTTCTCAATGTCCTGAGCATTGTCAGTGCTGCCTGCTGGGGTTCTCCTGCAGTTGCTGACCTGCATCTCGGCCCAGCCACTGATCACACTCCCAAGCAGCACCTGTGCCTGCCCAACACGAGGCTCCCCTTACATTTGATTTCAGCAGCATGGCGGTTGGTAAGTACGTTTTCAACTCCTCCACCTTTCCCCTCCCCTTTCCCCCATCACTGTTGACACTCCCTGGCATCATCTTCCACCTCCCCACTGTCACCTACCAGCTAGAACCCTTTTCTTTCCAAGATGCCCAGGTGAATGTGCATGTTCCCTACCTTCCTGAGAATCCCACCTCCATCCATGGCCTCCTCCTTCCCACCCCCAGTGTCCTTGCCTGCCTCCGAGACCCCACCAACCACCCTTGCTGTCCCTTCTACCATTACCATTGCACTCTCACCATCCCGCCCCACTGGCTCATGCTGCCCTCTCTCATACTCGCAATTCCATTGTACCACGCCCACACTCAGTTCGCTCCCTAGGAGGCAGTCATCAACTCCACAGACAGCCCCCCTTTATCTCCTCCTCCACTCTAACTCCTTCCTCCACCTTTACTCTTTCCTCCACACTTACTCCCTCCTTCCCCCGAACTCCTTCCTCCCCCAGGACTCCATCCCCCCGTACAAACTTCCTCCTCCCCCTGACTCCTTTCTCCCCCTGGACTGGTTCCCCCCTCTGAACTCCTTCCCCCCTCCAAACTCCTTCCCTTACACCATCTTCCCTCCTTAGGCCTACCTTCTCAGTTGCTGCATTCTCCCCGTTACCCCCTTCATCCCCCATAATCCCTCACCCCCCGCCCACAACGTCACCCCCTGATAGACATTCCTCTCTCCCAGTCAAACCTAGACCTTCCTCTCCACTCGCTCAAAGATCATCCATAGCAGCCCATGGCCAAGACCTTGCTGTACCTAAGTAGACCCCAGACATCAATGGTGGCCTTCCACCTTCTGTGGGCTGCGTCATGGCGGAGCCATGTCCATGAGAATCCACCCAGCATGCGATGCATGTGTTCCTCCACGAGCGGGATGAGGTTTCCTAAAGCTTTTATTAAATAAATTAAAAAATGTTCACAAAAATAAAAACATGTCCCATCTCATGTGACACAGTCACATGAGGGGACATGTTTAAATAAATTTATCAACCTTTTATTTAATACTTTCAGAAGCCCTTCAATCTCCCTGAGGCAGTTCCATGCCCCAGGGAGATTAAAGCACTCTTTCATGTGCATGCGTGAAAGAGTACTGGCCCCAACTCTCCCTCCTCCTGACGCCCGCACAGGTAGCGCTGAGTGCTACCGCTTGCGTATTACACTGAGCAGGCCTTAATTGGCCCACCTGTGTAAAATGCCGGCACGGAGCCAATCACGGGTGGCGATTGGCTCCTTGACCCCCTGCCCACTTCCACCGAGTCCGCCTGACAAGGCAAAAATTCCGCCCTATATGATTGTTTCCTCGTATTTAAGTGCCTACCTTTGCATGGATTTTAAATATCTATTTAAGCACACTAGGCTGGCAGAATGATATAACCCTGCTCCAAATATTTTAGCTTTTAGTTTAGAGTTGCTTTTTGCCATTTAAAGGAAATGTACCTGCATTTTTCAAATCTATATTCCTGAGAGCTGCAATTTTAGCAGCAACCAAGGATTGCCTGAAGCGGATTTCCTGGGTGTTCCTGCTGCACCTCTAGGTTTGAAAAAGGAACATAGTGATCCAAGGAGGGACTAGAAGCAAGCATGTCTACACTGGAGTCAGTTTGTCTTATCTGTCTTTGCCCATAGTGCTTTCGACGGATGAGTCCATGCAGAGTTCTATCATTTTCTCCAGTTGCACCTTCAAAATAACATTTATGACAGCAAAGACTGCCGGCAGTTGCCACGGTGATAACAGCCTTAAACTTTTCTGCTATTGGATCATTCTGAGCTATCATGGCTAATATCTGGGTTGTAGGGTGGCCGAGTTGCACTATTAATGATAGAGTTGATCTGCAGACACTTCTTGGGTAGAGACTATATGTGTATTTACAATATACTCAGCAGCAACTACACATGTGCTTTCAACTCCAACTCTTATCTCTACACTGACTGCTGAGGTAGCTCATGCCTCTCTCCTATTGGTTACTATAGATCATGTGATCTCTCCTAACAAGTATTATTCTTAAAGGTGCATTTCACACTAAATAAACCATAATTACAACATTACTCCCCCTTTAACTCGGCTATACATATTATACTTACAAGTACATATTTTTCAAGACAACATAATATTTACACTGGGTAAGGTATTTACAGGTTCAGTCTTTCAGGTGGTTTCTAGGTACATGCGGAATGTCGCAGCTCCACAACTTCACATTCTTTGTCAGGCACCTCCTTTCCAGAGTTGCCTGAACCCAGGTGCATCAGTGGGCACTTGCAGTTCTGTATCCTCAACTCTTACAGGAACATCAATCAAGACTGTACTGGGTTGAGTATTCTCAACAGGAAATGCAGACCCGGACATGATCACTGCTGGAACCATATCTTGTTGATTTGTCTCTCTCTTCCTTAAATGGTCCACATGTTTACAGATGATCCGACCTTCTACCTCCATGTGATAAGATAGAGGTCCAGTCACTGCACTTATTTCACCCGGTAACACTTTGGTCCTTCCCCAAAGGTCATCACATATACCGGCTCTCCAATGGTAACTTTCCTCTCACGACTATGCCAGCCATGTCTAGTTTTCTGGCTTCCCTGACTCCTTTCCATCAACTCCTCTAAATTCGGCATTATTAAGCTCAGTCTCGTCCTGAGACAGCATTTCAACAATAACTCCGCAGGTGTAACACCTGTTGTTGTGTGAGGGGTAGTCCTGTAATGAAAACGAAAGTGTGCTAGCTTAGTTGCCAAGGGAACACCAGTTAACTTTTTCATGCCTGCCTTGAACGATTGAACTGCCCTTTCGACCAGTTGACCAGACCTGCCCTTGAGAAAGGGTGGTACGCTGCATTTTCACGAGTCATATCCTTGAGGCTGATAAATTGTTGAAACTCAGCACTTGTAAATGCCATGCCATTATTGGAAACGATTACTTCTGGTAGTCCGTGAATGGGCACATGGTTACGGAGACATGGTTACAAGGAGATCAAAACTGGGAACTAAATATTCAGGGGTATGTGACTTTTTGAAAGGACAGGCAGGAAGGAAAGGGTGGTGGGCTTTGTTAGTACAAGATGGAATAAGTATGATATCAAGAAAGGATCTTGGATCGGAAGGTGTAGAATCCATATGGGTGGAGGTAAGAAATAACAAGGGGAAGAAGACACTGGTGGGAGTAGTCTATAGGCCCCTGACAGTAGCCATATGGTAGTACAGACAATAAATCAGGAGATAATGAGGGCACGTAAAAAAGGCAGTACATTAATCATGGGTGAATTTAATCTTCATGAAAATTGGGAAAATCAAATTGGCAGAGGTAGACACGAGCAAGAATTCATAGAGTGTATTTTGGACAGTTTCTTAGAACAATATGTTGTGAATACAACCAGGGATCAGGCTATTTTGGATCTGGTAATGTGTAATGAGGCAGGTTTAATAAATGATCTTAGAGTAAAGGATCCCCCAGGAAACAATGACCATAATATGGTAGAATTTAGCATTCAGTTTGAGGGTGAGAAACTTGGGTTGGAAACAACTCTGCTAAACTTAAATAAAGGTAATTACAATGGAATGAGGGCAAAGTTGGCTGGAGTGGACTGGGAAAGCAGTTTAGCAGAAACGACAGTTGATGAACAATAGCAGACGTTTAAGAAAATAGTTCATGACCCTCAACAAAGATATAACTCAGTGAGGAAGAAGGATTCAAGGAAGGGGATAAACCAACCATGGTCAACCAAGGAAGTTAAGGACAGTATCAAATTGAAAGAGAAAACATATAACATGGCAAAGATTAGTGATAAACCAGAGGACTGGGAAAGTTTTAAAAAACAACAAAAGATGACCAAAAATAGAATAAAGAGGGAGGAAATAAACTTTGATGGTAAACTGGCAAGTAATATAAAACAGACAGTAAAAACCTCTTTAAATATAGAAAAAGCAAGAGAGAGGCCCAAGTGAACATAGGCCCCTTAGAGAATGAGGATGGGGAAATAATAATGGGGAACCAGGAAATGGCAGAGGAGTTGAATAAATACTTTGCTTCAATCTTCACGGTAGGAGATACTAATAGCATTCCAAAAATACTAAATAATCAAGGGGCAAAAGTGCGGGGGGTTGGGGGGCAAATAAATGCAATAACTGACACTAGAAAAAAAGTACTAGAGAAAGTAATGGGGCTAAAGACTGATAAGTCCCCTGGACTTGATGGGTTGCATTCTAGGATATTAAAGGAAATAGCTACAGAGATAATGGATGCACTGGCAGTAATCTTCCAAGAATCCTTAGATTCTGGAAAAGTCCACGAGGATTGGAGAATGGCCAATGTAACATCCTTAATCAAAAAGAAAGGGAGAGAAAAAAACAGGTAACTATAGGCCAGCTTAACATCTGTCATTGGGAAAATGTTGGAGTCTATTATAAAGGATGTAATAGCAGAGCATTTAGAAATACATAATCTAATCAAGCAGAATCAGCATGGCTTCATGAAGGGGAAATCATGCCTAACAAATTTATTAGAATTCTTTGAGGAGGTAACAAGCAGGATAAATAAAGGGAACCAGTAGACAAAATATATTTGGATTTCCAAAAGGCATTCGATAAGGTACCGCGCATAAGGCTGCTTAATAAGATAAGAGCCCATGGTGTTGCGGGCAGTATACTAGCATGGATAGAAGGTTGGCTAACTAGTAGAAGGCAGAGAGTTGGGATAAGGGGGCATTTTCTGGATGACAACCTGTAACTAGTGGAGTGCCACAGGGATCAGTGCTGGGACCTCAATTATTTACAATGTGTATTAATGACTTAGATGAGGGAAGAGAATGTACTATCGCCAAGTTTGAGATGACACGAAAATAGGTGAAAAGGCAAGGGGTGAGGATGTCGCAAGGAGTAAACAGAGGGATATAGACAGATTAAATGTGTGGGCAAAAACTTGGCAGATGGAATATAACGTGGGAAAATGTGAGGTTATGCACTTTGGCAGGAAGAATAGAGGAACTGAATATTATTTAAGTGGAGAAAGACTGCAGAAGGCTACAGCACAGAGGGATTTGGGAGTCCTTGTGCATGAATCCCAAAAAGCTAACATACAAGTTGAACAGGTAATAGGAAGACAAATGGAATGTTGGCCTTTATTTCAAAGGAAATGGAGTATAAAAGGAGGGATGTCTTGCTAAAACTACACAAGGCGCTAGTTCGACCACACCTAGAATACTGTGAACAATTTTTGTTCCCTTACCTAAGGAAGACACACTGGTATTGGAGGCAGTCCAGAGAAGGTTCACTAGGTTGATCCCTGGTATGGAGGGATTTTCTAATGAGGAGAGGTTGAGTAGGTTGGACCTGTACTCATTGGAGTTTAGAAGAATGAGAGGCGACCTTATTGAAACATACAAGATTTTTAGGGGGCTTGACAGGGTAGATGCTGAGAGGTTGTTTTCCCTTATGGGAGGGTCTAGGACCAGAAGGCATAATCTCAGACTAAGGGATCACCCATTTAAAACAGAGATGAGGAGGAATTTCTTCTCTCAGAAGGTAGTCAATCTGTGGAATTCTTTACCACAGAGGGCTGCAGAGGCTGGCTAATTGACTACTTTCAAGGCTGAGATAGACAGATTTTTAATCAGTAAAGGAATCAAGGGTTATGGGGAAAAGGCAGGAAAGTGGAGCTGAGGATTATCAGATCAGCCATGATCTCATTGAATAGCAGAGCAGGCTCGATGGACCAAGTGGCCGACTTCTGTTCCTATGTCTCATGGTCTTATGGAGTGGCAAAACTCTGACGTAGTTTCTCAATTGTAGCAGCTGACGTTGGTGACTTCACCTCATATCTGTCCAACCATTTTGAATGGGCATCGACAATGAGTAGAAATATTGTTCCCAGGAAAGGCCCAATGTAGACAATGTGTAACCGCGCGCTCCTATGGGTGTAGTGGAGCTGTCACTGGCAACTTTTGCCGTTGCTGACATTGCATACAGTGCTTTACTAAACTCTCTGTTTCACCATCCATCCCAGGCCACCACAGATAGCTACATGCTATGGTCTTCATTCCTGGATGGACATTGTATAGTTCAATTAAAAATGGCTCCCTTCCCTTTGAAGGAACTATCACTTGTGCTCCTCACAATAAGATGTCATCCTGGCTGGCTATTTCATGTCATCTGTTGAAGTGCAGTTTCATTTCGTCAGATACAGGCTTCTATGACCAACCGTGTAGCACTTGTTCTTGAACTTGAGGTAGGACTGGGTCCTGACTCGTCCAGTGTCTGATCTGTCGAGCACATACCGGCGAGGCATCTAAGAAATTTAACAGTAACCAAGTTCCTGTGGAGCTGGGACGTGCTCATCATTTTCTTGTAAAGGCAAATGACTAAGGGCATCGGCGTTTGCGAATTGATTGCCAGGCCTATGTACGAAAGTGGATTCATATGCTGCCAGAATTAAGGCCCATCATTGTATTCATGCTGAGGCTATGGGTGGTATAGCCTTTTCCTCACTAAGCAACCCTAACAGTAATTTGTGGTCTGAAGCGATTGTAAAATGGCGGCCATGTACGTACTGGTGAGATTTCTTGACAGCAAAAATGATGGACAGACCTTTTTCTATCTGCGAGTATCCCTTTTCCGCTGTGGTGAGCGTTCTTGATATGTAGCCTATTGGCCGTTCTGTGCCGTCTCCCAGCCGATGAGACAGCAATACTCCCACTCGGTAGGGGGATGTGTCACATGTTAGCACCAATTCTTTCGTCTGATCATAATGCACTAATAAATTGGAAGAGTGGAACAATTGTTTCACCTGTATGAAAGCTTCTTTCTGGGGCACCTCTCAAGTTGGTTCTTTTGGAGTAGAGAATGCAGGGGGGCCAGCACTATAGACAAATTGGGTAAGAAACGCCAATGATAGTTGATCATTCCTAGGAATGATTTGAGCTCTGAGGCATTCTTTGGTGCAGGTGCCTCTCTTATGGCTCTCACTTTCCCCTCAACTGGGTGAAGACCCTGCGAATCTACCCAGTGACCCAAATAGATTACCTCCCTCGCTTGGAAGGTGCACTTTTCTTTTTTTATGATGCACTCCAGCTTGCAAGAAATGTTTTAAGACTTCTTCTAAGTTTGCCAAGTGCCCTTTTTCAGTGAATCCTATCACCAATACATCACCTAAATAGACCATTGCCTGGGGCAGTGCCTGCAGTGAGCTTTCTATTGTTCTCTGAAAGATGGCACAAGCTAAGGAGACACTCAAAGGCAATTGTGTATATTGGTACAACCCTTTGTGTGTATTAATTGTGACAAATTCCCACGAGGCCTTATCCAGCTCTAGTTGTTGATAAGCATGACTCGTGTCAAGCTTTGTGTATGTTGTCCCTCCTGCCAGCTTGGCATACAAGTCTTCAGTTTTTGGAATGGGATACCTGTCTAGTTTAGCTACTTTGTCAACCATCAGTTTGTATTCCCCACAAATTTGGACACATTGGTCGGGTTTAAGGATGCGGACTATGGGTGCTGCCCACTCTGAAAACTGCATAGCTTGTATAACCCCCAGTTTCCCCAACCCGTTCAGCTCAGCGTCGACATTTTTCCTTGCAGGAAGTATGGCACCGGCCTCACCTTCATGAAGTGAGGGGTTGCTTCTGGATCCACATAAATCTTGGCGTACAGACCCTGGATTTTTCCGAGTTCATCCTGGAAGATGGTGGCATATTTTTAAGTAGTTCTGGTAGCCCACTTGCTCTCAACTGAAAGATTTCAGACCATTCTAACTTAATTTCCTTTAACCAATTTTGCCCCAGGAGGCTTGATCCTCCACCTACTATCACCATCAAGGGTAGCTTTGCCGATTGGCTTCCATAATGGACACTTATTCTGCTTATGCCTTTTACTTGAATGTCTTCACCCATATATGTTTTTAGCTTGGCGGCTGTTTCTTCTAAACTTAATTGATGTACACCATGATTCAAATATCTGAAGACTTGTTCCCCAATTACTGTAGTGGAAGCTCCCGTGTCCACTTCCATTCTAACAGGTTTGCCATTTACTTTCACTGTGACAAATATTGGTTCTGTCTTTCCAACTTTCAGATTAAACAACGAGTAAATGTCTGAATTTGTTGTTTCAGCCTCTCCTACATTGTAGATTTCATTGGGCTTCTTCTTTTGTTTACAAGCCTGCTTGAATCTTTCCTTACATTGTCTCATCATTTCTGTGACAATAGTAGCATTTGATTTTTTTAAACTGCTAATTACTAAAAGGCTGCTTGTTTCCACCTCTATTAAAATTGCCCTTCGATTTCTCTGCTAAGTTATTTTTCTTTATTCTTTGGCTAGCAGGGGTTGTTTCCCGCTTCTCAGCAGAGTCTTGATTTATTGTGGCTTTTGGCTGAGGTTTCCCCCCCCAATGTGGAGGTCGGTGCCATTTTGTGCATCCTGTATGGCTTTTGAATCCCTTACATTGTTTTCCTTGGCCAGCGCTATCCCTAGCGCTTTCTTGAAATCCACATTCACTTCGGATAATAATCTTTTCTGAATATTGTCTTCTTTCACACCACACACTAAACGATCTCTGAGCATATCATTCAGAGATGTACCGAACTCACAATGTTCCATTAGCTGCTTCAAATTTGCCACATAGCATGCAATTGTCTCACCTGGGATTCTATTTTGCAAATTAAACCTGAACCTCTGCATTGTGACTGAGGGCTTGGGTTGAACATGCTCCTTCATCAGGTCCACTAATTCATTGAAATTCTTTGAATCTGGGGCACTCAAACTTCGAATCAAACTATAGGTTTTGCACACAAGAGGATCACTCGCCTCTTCTCTTCCCCCATAATCTCATTCGCTTGAAAAAAGAACGTGAGACATTCTATGTATTGTGACCAATTGTCCGTGGCTTGTTCAAAAGGATCAATTCTCCCAAATTGTGGCATTTTGAGAGGGGATAACCTTTTCAGTTCTAATGGAGCTTGCTACTTACAATCACTGGGCAAGATACAGAACTGATTTCTTTTTAACTTGATTTATTCTGTTCAATCCTGTTTTATCCTTTTCACCAGTTTGTTGTAGGGTGGCCAAGTTGTACTATTAATGACAGAGTTGATCTGCAGACACTTCTTGGGTGGAAACATTAAGTTTATTTACAATATATTCAGCAGCAACTTCAAGTGTGCTTTTAACTCCAACTCTATCTCTACACTGATTACTGAGGTAGCCTGTGCTACTCTCCTATTGGTTACTGCAGATCATGTGATCTCTCCTAACAAATATTATTCTTAAAGGTACATTACACACTAAATAAAACCGTAATTACTACAATCTGCCAAATGAATCAATTGGAAATATGTCGGTGTGTAAAGAGGGCAACAAAACACATGGCAAAACTTTTTATTGTATTCTCAGGGAAAGATGCCTACTGTGTGAGAATGGCACCTTACTTTCTCTGGGCGGCAGGGTTTCCTCAAACTCAGGTCATTATGGATGGCACCCTCACTCCGCCCTGCATTCCTACTTATATGTGAGGTAATGAAAATCGAGCTTGGTGGCCGACCTTTTGCTTTATAGACGCAGCTTCAAAGATTTAAGTGCAACAGTAGCTTCATATTTCAGTGCCTGTTACAAGCTTTGCCCTGAAGCAATATGAGCTTTCATGTATGTGCGGGAAGCGCTCTCAGAGTGTCTGAGAATGGCATATGCTAAATTGCACCAGTGTGAGAGGAACCCAGTGTGAAGATCACACTGCGCTTTGGATAAGCAAATGCTGGCTAGTCCTCAATCTTCTTCCTCAATCTGCCAAGCTTTGTTGTCATTTTCTCCCAGGACCTCTGGCCACCTCCTCCAACACAGTACAGATGTCCTGTTTTCCTTTCTGCCAAATGCCTCCAGACCCCTTCAAAAGCTATAGCAATGAAATTGTGCCCTTCCAAAAGCAATTGCTGTTCTCTCTTAAATGGCAACACCAGTCTCTAGCTGTGGAGAAAACATCATCCTTGCAATTTGCAAGCCAGGATCAAACAGGACCACAACGCACACGTTGTATGTAAATAATCTGACCTCGCTTGTGTTTTTTAAAAATAGTATGCCAAGTTCTCACCGCCTCTACACCAATGCTGGAAAACCTACCTTTTAGCTCAAGGTGTCTATTTCCACGGCTCTCGGCCACTTCAATGCGGTGCTCCCTTGTGGCCTCAGAGGAGGTGGCTGCAGCCTGCTCTCTTGTCTCTGTCGGCAGTTGAAATGCACATGGCAGTGGGGGCACCTTCAGAGATACTGCACCAGGATTATTGCAGGGCAGCCTCCATCAGCGGGCCCTGCTACACAAACACTCCCTCAGTCAGAAGGGCCAAGGAGGCCGAAGATCATGATGGTGCCTCGTGATAATGCGACATCCTCAACCTCCTCGGCGACTGCCTCAGCCCTTGGATGGAACTCTGGATGGCTGGAGGGTAGCACCAACTAGGGTGTAACTGGCAACCTCTCCAAACATCTCTGCGCCATCAGCTGATGCTCAAGGCTACATAGTGTGGCATGCATCCTGTGTACATCAGTGCGCAGTTCTTGCATGTACTCCAAGTGTTGCTGCGTATTTTGGCCACTCTCTCAATGGAGGAAACCATGCACTCATAGGCCTGAGCAATGGTGGCGCATGTGAGCTGGGTGGACTCCTCCATTCTCAGCTCATGACCCCACACTTCCCCAGGAAACCCTGACATGTGGATGCACACCTCGCTGCTGGTCTAGGTAGAACCTCCTTTCCAGCTGAGCAGGGCTGCATCTGTCCTCCATTCTCCAAGGGTAACTGCCCAGAACTGCCTTTGGAACTTCCTCATGCTCACTCGTGCCAGGCTCATCAGCCAGTGCAACCCTATCTAACCATGCACTAGAACCTAATGAGGTGACTGCATCTGCGCTGGTGGAGGGCCTGCTTCTGAAGGAATCAGTGTAAAGAAACACAGCCATAATGAAAGATTATAATGGTAAAATAATCATTTTCCTATATCAGCTTGAAGAATGTTATAGGATTCATTTGTCTTAAAGGGAAATTCCTAGTTACACATCCTGGCATGTACAGGCTTGTGTCTTTTTACAGCAATAAGTGAATCTCTGATAATGCACATCAGCATTTTTTGCCACTGTCAGGAAAGACAACACAATGCAGGATTTGATAAGATGAGTTTATACTGATAATCCTAGACTGCACTCAACTGGACTTTTAGAACCTAATTATGATCTTAAAATGAAGATTCCTGTCAAATGGAAATTAACTACCATGACTCCATGCAAGCTTGGATTTCCCAGAATCAAAAGGACCAATAGTTTACGTAGAATTTGACTGTTTTATAAATTTTCTTAGGATCAAAAAGGGCTGTCCTTAAGTAGAAATTAACAGTGATCAAAATCAAATTTGGAACATAAAGGGGCTGAGATTAAATAGTTTTACCATCCATTGAATAAATAATCTATAAGACCATAAGGTGTAGGAGCAGAAGTAGGCCATTCGGCCCATTGGGTCTGCTGCGCCATTCAATGAGATCATGGTTGATCCAATAATCCTCAATTCCACTTTCCTGCCTTGTCCCCATAACCCTTGATTCCCTTACTGATTAAAAATCTGCCTATCCCAGCCTTGAATATATTTAACAACCCAGCCTCTACAGCCCTCTGCAGTAAAGAATTCCACAGATTGACTACCCTCTGAGAGAAGAAATTCCTCCTCATCTCTGTTTTAAATGGGCGACCCTTTACTCTGAAATTATGCCCTCTGGTCCTAGACTCTCCCACAAGGGGAAACAACCTCTCAGCATCTACCCTGTCAAGCCCCCTAAGAATCTTATATATTTCAATAAGGTTGCCTCTCATTCTTCTAAACTCCAATGAGTACAGGCCCAACCTACTCAACCTCTCCTCATAAGAAAATCCCTCCATACCTGGGATCAACCTAGTGAACCTTCTCTGGACTGCCTCTAATGCCAGTATATTGTTCCTTAAATAAGTGGGCTAAAATTGGTCACAGTAATATAGGCCTGGTCTAACTAGTGCCTTGTATAGTTTTAACAAGAATTCTCTATTTTTATACTCCATTTCCTTTGAAATAAAGGCCAACATTCTATTTGCCTTCCCTATTACCTGTTGAACTTGTATGTTAGCTTTTTGGAATTCATGCACAAGGACTCCCAGATCCCTCTGTGCTGCAGCTTTCTGCAGTCTTTCTCCATTTAAATGTCTATTCTAACTGGCCTATAGTTACCTGTTTTTTGCCTCCCTCCCTTTTGAATAAGGGTGTTACATTGGCTGTTCTCCAATCCTCTGGGACTTTTCCAGAATCTAAGGATTATTGAAGATCACTACGAGTGCATCCACTATCTCTGTAGCTACTTCCTTTAATATCCTAGGATGCAACCCATTAGGCCCAGGGGACTTATCGGCCTTTAGCCTCATTAGCTTCCTTAATAATTTTTCTCTAGTGATAGTTATTGCATTTATTCCCTCCTTCCACTTTTGCCCCTTGATTATTTAGTATTTTTGGAATATTATTAGTATCATCTACTGTGAAGACTGAAGCAAAATATTTATTCAACTCCTCTGCCATTTCCTGGTTCCCCATTATTATTTCCCCAGCCTCATTCTCTAAGCGAACTATGTTCACTTTGGCCTCCCTCTTCCTTTTCATATATTTAAAGAAGCGTTCTCTGCTGCACTCCAGCAGGAAGCTTGTCTCTAGTCAGACAGAGCATGCAGCAGGGAAGATCAAAAAAGAGTTGGAGTGATGACACAACCTTGCTTGAAAACATTTATAGCCCAAGTACTCAAGGACCAATTCCTCTGAGGCCTAAGGATGGGGGAGATCCGATCAAGGAAAGGGAAGCTATCAACACTTGTGGAGAGAGAATTTTGAAGGCCTTTTCAATCAAGAGTCAATTGTTGATGAGAGTGTTTTCAATTCCATCTCACAGCACCCAGTTAAAGACGAGCTTAGAACTCTGCCAATGCCTATGGAGGTGATGAAAGCCGTCACACTAATGAAGAACAACAAAGCAGCAGTGATCCTTAAACATGAAGCCATTACAGACCCTTTCGCAGAAAGTAAGCCAGTTCCTAAAGGGCGAGAGGCCTTGTGAAATAGAGGAAGAATTGGTCCTGTACTACAGGATACACGAATGAACTCACATTGTTTGATGATAACTGTATTTCATGTGGAATTTGAGTAGTTATCCCAAAAGCACTACAGCAACATGTATTACATCTCAATATAAAAATAAAATACTGCAGATGTAGGAGATCTGAAATAAAAACAGAAAGTGCTGGAAAGAACTCAGCCGATCTGGCAGCATCTGTGGAGAGAGGAACAGAGTTGATGTTTCAAGTCCAATATGACTCTTTTTTGGAACTCGGGACATCTTATCCATGAGTGGCATCCAGGTGTAGTTAAGATGAAACAAGGATTCTGTGAAACCGTCTGGTGGCCAGCAATAGATTGCTGTATCGAAGAATTCATTAGAAACTGCGTAGCATGTACACTCACTGAAAAAATCTGTTAAACTGTGTCCTGCACCTCTACAACTGACTCCACGGTCAAAAAAACCATGGCAAGAACTCCAAGTTGTTATCTTTTGGAGAAGTGCAAGCAGCCCCCAGGAAGCAACATTTTTTGATTGTTGTTGATGATAAAATAGCAAATGGCTGAAATTGCTATGACAAATTCTATAACCACCACTTCAGTCATTGACATTCTAGATAAGTTGTTTACAAAATCAGGTTTGGCAGAGACTATCGCATGGACAATGGAGCCCAGTTTGTTTCCAGTCAGTTCACAGATTTCCTAGTAAGTTGCAGAATTCACCACCATCTGACATCATGCTACAACTCACAATCAAATGCTGACGTCGATCGATTCAACAGGGTGATGAAGGACAGTCTAAGAGCTAGTATGTCAAAGGGGCAAACACTTGAGCTATCCATTCACATCCTATTCTGCAGATGTCGATCCATCCCACGCTCTCTGACTGGAAAGGCACCGGCTAAACTTTTGATAGGTCATAACTTTCACATGCCACTGACCATTCATAAGTTGTCGCTGCCAGTCAATGAGAATGTCAGAGTGAAAGCAGAAGAATTCACAATTCAAAAAGTTAAAGCAAAAGCATACTTTGACAAGTGAACAGGTGCAAGGGAACCACAATTTGAAGTTGGAGATTCGATTTGCCCCAAACGATTAAATCGTGACCACAAGCTTGCGTCATCTCCATCAGGTCCAAAGCAGATCAAGTGATTGCTCAGTACCAATGCTTATCTGGTGGATGACAACACAAACTGTACGAAACAGGCTTGATAGTAAGCAGACCAGGATATTTCGGATAGTGATTACGGGGATACATTTCCTTTTCCGATGAGCAACTGTGATGCTAATCTGAGCACACAGTACCACAACCTCAAATTCGTAGATCTAAACATAGACACCAGAGACCTTTGTAGAGCGCACAGATCTCCCTGAGGCAAAGTGCTGCCTCAGGGAGATCAGCTCAGATTTGAAAGTTTGATTAAAGGTGAGAAAAAAAAATTACTGGCATGTCCACTCATGGACATGTCAATTTCTTTTATTTAGATATTTCAGAAAAATGTTAATACCCTCATGAAGCCTCATTCCACCCATGGATGAGGTTTCATGTTTTTTCAAAAGCCCGCCTGGGCTCCCAGCCTGCTTGCCAACCTTAAGATTGGATGGGCAGGTCCATTGATTACCTCAATTACTTTATTAATGGCCTTAAGCAGCTGTTGACAGGTCGGCGGGTGCGCAGCCAACTCAGCTCCGCGCCCGCCAACCTGAAAATGTAAATGACGCGAAGCGACATTGGGACACCCGGCCGATGTCACCCCACGCTATTTTACGCGTTGGCGAGCGGGCCCTGCCCCTCCCCCGCTCGCCGACCGGAAGTTGCAGCCCAAATGTATTCTGCATAAAAAAGGATGCAGCTGAAAGGAAGAATGACAACAAAAATGTGGGTCACTAGTCAGTTTGCGACCGGTGTGATACTGATGCCTGCCATTCTTGTGTAAAGTTGACTCTAAGAGAAGTTGAAACCTCAAACATCTTTATTGTTATTGCGTAAATTAGGTCACAGCCAAGGCAGAACAAACTCAAAAGCGCAGGCGAGAAGGCAAATCATGATGATGCAAATTGAACCATAAATCATTCTTGCTGCACGAAGCGAAATGTCCATTTTTCAAGCAGTTAATAAATTTCATTACAATGTTCATTCTTTCCCTGTAAGTATGAGGTGTCTCATATCAACCCTGTGTAGTTATTGAAAATTGTGCCACTTTCGATTTGGAAAGGACTGAACTGGGGTATGTTTAGAAAGAAACTATTGGCAAAATAATTCCATTCACTTGTGGAGGCAATGTTGTAATGAAATATAGGACATAAATTGAATGAAAATTTCAGAGAAGTGACCATTTAACTTGAAAGATCACTGTGCTGGTTAAGACTGCTTAAAACGAACCTCGACAGTCACTTAGAAATGCTGCCTTTATTCTCATGGCAACTTATTAATTTAATTTAATTGTCCGCCTACAGTCGCAGAAAAAATGTTACCATAAAATACATTTAATGAAAGTATTGCTATCACTTAACTGAGTATTTTGGTCGGTTCTCTTACACAGCTGTATTGTATTTCAAATTCAATAATTTCTAATTAAATTACAGGTGGCCCTCAGTGGTATATTTCAGCATTAATCCATTTTTGCCACTTATCACATACTGAATACAAGTTTCCAGTGGGACTAACTGTTGATTGCTTTTACCACCATTTATAATGTTGCATTCCTTGTTGCTTGCTGAAATCTAAAGGTTACTTTACAACTGTAGTGTCAGTGTAATGGCATTGCTTCTCAGGTCAACATTACAATTTCAGCTGCAAAGGAGCCTGAGTCTTGAGCCTTGTGGGGCCCTAACTTGAATTTACACTGCACAATTATTTCGTCAGTACAAAATGAAATTCACTCTAAACCATGCTAAAGCTGCTTTTCTGCCCTTGTGCTCTTCTTGGGGACATTCAACCACTGGGCACGCACGTTTAAAATCCAGCATTGCAGCAGCCTTCAGGCAAATGAGACAATACCTCCAAATTTGCATTTGGAAGCAGGGTTGAGGGGGAAGGGTAGGGTAATCCGGCCACAACTGGGGAGTCCAGCTTCCTTAATTACGAGATTTGGAGGAGCATTCCTGCTTCTCTTGGTCCACAAGGAACCTTGAAACTAACTTTTCCAAATTTAGTTGCTTCTTCTGGCCCACACTCCGCCCCCTGGCAGGTCTGGCCTGATGAGGAAATCGTCACTGCTTCCCCCGCCAAGACTTCAAATTAAAATCGCAGACTGCCCAGAAGGAAAAACCAGTAAGGCTTGGGAAATGATGGGTACTGGCCCAAACTGGGGCTCCATTTCAAGGTATACAAGACCAGTTTGGACCAGTACCCGTCATTTCCCAAGTTTTACTGGTTTTAACTTCTGGGCGGGATGTTTGGATTCCTCTGCATGTGTAAAGAGGGACCCCATTGCTTTATGGCAAGTGTCCTGTTTGCCTGCTCAGAAGAGCAGCTTAAGATCAGGACATGGCAGAGAGGCAGTGGGATTAGAGGGGGTACATGGCCGGCTACATTTTAACTACTCTCCCCCCTGCCTCAGGCCTCATTTCTGCCGGGTGAGTAGATTTAAAATCGGGCCCATCATTTATTCAGTTTTTCATCAGGAGCAAAGCAGATCTCGCAACAAGAGATCCACCTCTGACCTTGACCCAATCCTCCAGCTGCCCAGTTTGGAACTGGCGAAAGGTAAGGCTCTCCTAATTCTGTTCTGACAGCATTCCTTAGTCCCAATCCCAGCCACGAGATGTTTTCATTCCCTGCTCCAGCCATCATTCTGCCTTTTTCGAAGAGTTTCAACTAGTGCTAATTAGTACCAAATTATGGTCTGCTTCATGCTGTGACACCACATCCACTGGGATACAACTGTCCAATTCTTTTCGAATTAAGAACTTTAGAGCTGGTGACTTTTTAATTCCAACAGTTTTGGGCTGGAATCCAATACAGATCCTGAGCTGAAAGGATGATATTCTAAACTCATGTATTAAATAACCCCCACCACACTTGCATCTTATAAATAGCACATGCAGAAAAAAGAATGCGCTTCAGTGCCTTGTCATTTTGATGTAGAGATGCCTCAAGCGTTAACTGGAAATCTACCCCCCCTCCCCGCCACCCGCAAATGAGGGAACATAGTGTCACATAGAAGGGTTTATTGCTTAGAAGGACTAAGAAAACATTTCTAATGTCTCCCTTAGGTACAAAATACAGAAGTATGAAGACAAATTAAAACAGCTTTAGAAAAAAAATCTGATTCAAATGCAGAATGTCTAATCCACAGCAGTATGTTAGCAGGCAAAAAAAAACATGTTATCTGCTTTAGAAAGCCTACAAAAGTCTCTGATGCAATACTCTGCTTTGTTTCTTTGAAAGCTACTAACAAATGATGAAGGGGATTATTTTTTATTAGTAACCATTATGCTGGAGCCTGTTAGCTTGCTCCTTGTTTTTGGAAGGTTTCTCTCAACCTTTGAATTTTAATTGTGTATATTAAGCTCAGTGGGATTCCCAGTCATTACACTGTTACAAATGAAAATCATAATTTTTTATTGAATTACCAGAATCCATTCTGATAGATGTTAACTTTGGTTTTTTTTTTGCTCATATTTTCCATAGCCTTCAGGGTAAGGCCTTCTTACCACAGAGCCAATACAAGCTAGAATAATTAACCATGCTATCTTCGTATTTAAACATCCTTTTCTTTGTTTATGTAAAGTGGATGGCTACAACAAGGAATAAACATTGTCTTTGAGCACAATATCAACTGATTCCTTATAATTTAACATGTGTTTATGCGTTATACCCCTGTGTTTCTCATTATAGATGGACTTCATAGCAGTGGAGTCTACTCAGTGGCAAATTCCATTTCGTACCAATAAAATCAAGGGAAAGAACACTTTGTATGTATTAAACAAAGTAATGGACCAAACCACAGATCTTTGGCATGTGAATGTCAAGACAGCGCCAACATGTAGAGAAGTAGCTTCCCTCAGATGACAGAGTTGTGGAAATATGGCACTGAACTTCAAGTGGTAGCTGTTCTTATAGGTCATTCTTTAAGGCAGTTTCATCAATAGTAAAACTTTAATAGAGTAACTTTCTCATTGCTCCAGCCCTACAAATATCTGAGATTTCTGCAATGCTCCAATTCTGGCCTTTTGCCTATCCTTGAAATTCATTGCTCTATCACTGGTGGTTATACCTTCAGCTGCCTATAGGCTCTAAGTTCTGCAATTCCATTCCTAAGTTGCTCTGCCTCTCTACTGATCAGATTTTCACAGAGTCTTGGAGCTTTAAAAGAGGCCGGTAGGGCCTAGAGTTGCTGAAAGTGCTGCTTTGGGCTGCATTAGAGTGCTTCAGTTGCAGTGAGAGAGGGAGTTCGGTGAAGAGTGAAGGAGGGACCCTTTCCTTTTCTACCTTTACTCAGGAAGAAGAGCAGCAGCCTTGGTTAGTAGGACCTGGTGAGTATTTCTGCTGTCCTTAATACTCTCTAAACTAGAGGAAGTAAAAGTAAAGGGAGTCATTTAAGGGTAAGTCATGGCAGGCCAGCTTGGCCAAGTGGAATGCTCCTCCTATGCAATGTGGGAAGTCAGGAACACTTCCAGTGTCTCAGGGCGAGCACGCATAGGGAGGTGTCTCCTTGTAGCTACTCGAAATCCACCTTTCGGAGCTGAAGCTATGGTTGGAATCACTGTCGAGCATCCACAAGGCTGAGATCTTTGTGGATAGCATGTACAATGAGGTGGTCACACTGTACGTAAAGAGTGCACAGGCAGAAAGGGAATAGATTACCGCCAGGCAGAGTAAAAGCACTAGGCAGGTAGTGCAGGAGTCCCTTGGGTCCATCTCCCTCTCTAACAGATTTTCCATTTTGGATACTGCTGGCAGAGATGGTTTCTCAGGGCAATGCAGCAAGAGCCAAGTCCATGGCACCACAAGTGGCTCAGCTGCATGGGGTGCGGGGAGAAAAATAAGTGGGAGAGTAATAGTGGTAGGTGATTCTATCGTAAGCGAAAGAGAAAATAGTTTCTGTGGCCACAGATGTGACTCCAGGATGGTAAGTTGCCTCCCTGGTGCCAGGGTCAAGGATGTCACAGAGCGGCTGCAGGACATTCTGAAGTGGGAAGGTGAACAGCCAAAGGTTGTGATTCATATCAGTACCAATGACATAGGTAAAATGAGGGATGAGGTCCTTAAAGCAGGATATAGTGAGCTAGGGAATAAGTTAAAAAACAGGACCTCAAAGGTGGTTATCTCAGGATTACTCCCAATGCCACGTGTTAGCAAGGTCAGGAATAGGAGAATTGACCAGATGAATGTGTGGCTGGAGAGATGGTGTAGGAGGGAGGGATTTAGATTCCTGAGGCATTGGGACTGATTCTGGGGAAAATGGGACCTGTATAAGCTGGACGGGTGCACCCAAGCAGGAGCAGGACCAATATCCTTGCAGGGGTATTCGCTAGTACTGTGGGGGAGGGATTAAACTAGACTGGCAGGGGAATGGGAACCTGAGCGGGGAGAGATGGAAAGATAGGAATGAAAGATAGAAAAGTGGAAAGCAAAAGTGGAAGGCAGGGAAACAAGGGCTAGCAAAAGTAGGGCCATAGTACAAAAAACAATGTGTAAATATGTTAAAAAGACAAGTCTAAAAGCACTGTATCTGAATGCATGGCGCATTTGCAATAAGGTAGACAAATTAACAGCGCAAATAGATGTAAATGGGTGCAATATGATTGCGATTACGGAGACATGGCTGCAGGGTGACCAAAGCAGGGAACTGGATATCCAAGGATACTCAATATTTGGGAAAGACAGACAAAAAGGTGGCATAGCGTTGTTAGTTAAGGATGAAATCAGTGCAATAGTGGGACAGGATATTGGCTTAGAAAATCTAGATATAGAATCAGTCTAAGTGGAGCTCAGAAGCAACAAGAGGTGGAAAACATTAGTGGGAGTTGTCTATGGATCTCCAAACAGTAGTGATAAGGTAGGGGACGGTATTAAACAGGAAACTAGTGAGGCATGTAACAAGGGGCAGAATTTTAAGGTCAGCATGCGGGCACGCGCCTGACCCGATCGGACCTGAAATCGCGTGAGATGATGTCGGGCAAGGCCCCCGATGTCATCTCGCGCTTGTGCGATATTTCAGTCAGCGGGCATGTGCAAAAGTCCGAAACGTGCCTACCAACAATTAAGAGGCCAGTTAGTGCAATTAAAGTTGTAATTGTCTCCAATTTTATGTGGTCCGTCCAACCTTATGGTTGGAGGATGGGCAAATCAGCCAGATGGATTCCTGAAACTTCATTCAAGGGCGGGATAAGGTTTCCATTATTAAATTTTTAAAAATGAAAGTGTATGGACAGAATTTTTATCATGTATATGTTCAGGTGACTGATTGTGATACGCAGACATGTTTTTCCGGATTTTGAAAACTTTATTTATTGGTTTTAAAGTCTTCATATCCCTGAGGCAGCTCTCTGCCTTCAGGAAGCTTTCATTCAGTGCTCGCCAGTGCCTGCACTTACACCAGCGCCCACCCTCCTCCCGCCCCAACCCCGGCAGTGCTGAATATTTCAGCATGCACTTAATGTTGGCTGGCCATTAATTAGCCAGCCAGTGTGAAATTATGGTCAGGGACCAATCACGGTCAGCGATCCATTCCCCAGCTCCCGGGGTGGGGACAGTAATCATGGGTGACTTTAATCCACATATAGATTGGACAAACCAAATTAACAATAATACTGTGGTGGATGAATTCCTGGAGTATGTCCGGCATCTTTTTTTAGTATGTCGAGGAACAGACTAGGGAACAGGCTATCCTAGATTTGGTATTGTGCAATGAGAAGGGGTTAATTAATAATCTTGTTGTGCGGGGTCCTTTAGGGAACAGTGACCATAACATGATAGAATATTCTTCATTAGGATGGAAAGTTAAGTAGTCCGATCTGAAACTAAGGTCCTATATCTAAACAATGGAAACTGCCAAGGCATGAGGCATGATTTGGCTAAAATAGATTGGGGATAGAATGGATAAGCAATGGCTATTGTTTAAGGAACAAAAGTATGCAATGCAACAGTTATACATTCCTTTCAGGCACAAAAACACAACAGGAAAAGCAGCCCAACTACGGCTAACAAAATAAATTAAGGATAGTATTAGATCAAAAAAGGAGACATATAAAGTTGCTAGAAAAACTAGTAAGCCAGAGGATTGAGAGCAGTTTAGAACTCAGCAAAGGAGGACCAGGAGGTTGATTAAGAGGGGAAAAATAGAATATGTGTAAACTTGCAAGGAACATAAAAACGGGCTATAAAAACTTCTACAAGTATGTAAAAGGAAAAAAGATTAGTGAAGACAAATGTAGGTCCCTTACAATCTGAAACTGGAGAATTTATAATAGAGAACAAGGAAATAGCAGAGCAATTGAACAACTGCTTTAGTTCTGTCTTCACGGAGGAAGACCCAAATAACTTCCCAGAAATGCTAGGGAACCAAGGATCTAATGACAAGGGGGAATTGAAGGAAATTAGTATTACTAAAAAAATAGTGTTGGACAAAATTAATGAGACTAAAAGCCAATAAATCCCCAGGGCCTGATAATCTACATCCCAGGGTACTAAAGGAGGAGGCCATGGAAATAGTGGATGCGTTAGTTGTCATCTTCCAAAATTCTGTGGATTGGCAGATTGGAGAGTGGCAAATGTAACCCCACTACTTAAAAAGGGAGGGAGGGGTAAAAACAGGGAATTACAGACTGGTTAACATCAATAGTAGGGAAAATGCTAGAGTCTGTTATAAAAGATGTGATAACAGGACACTTAGAAAATATCAGGAGTAGATAAGGGAAAACAAGTGGGTGTGGTGTATTTGGATTTTCTGAAAGCTTTTGATAAAGTGTCACATAAGAGGTTAGTGTGTAAAATTAAAGCACATGGGAGTGGGGGTATATATTGGCATGGATTGAGAATTGGTTATCAGACAGAAAGCAGAGAGCAGAAATAAATTTTTTTTGGAGTGGCAGGCATTGATTAGTGGTGTACCGCAGGGGTCAGTGCTTGGGCCCCAGCTATTCGCAATATATATCAATGATTTGTTGAGCGAACCAAATGTAATATTTCCAAGATTGCTGATGACACAAAACTAGGTGAGAATGTAAGCAGTGAGGAGGGTGTTAGGAGGCTTCAAGGTGATTTAGACAGGTTGAGTGAGTGGGAAAATATATGGCAGATGCAGTATAACGTGGATAAGTATGAAGTTATCCACTTTTGTAGAAAAAACAGAATGGCAGAGTATTATTTAAATGGTGATAAATTGGAAAATGTTGATGTACAAAGGGACCTGGGTGTCCTTGTACACCAAGCACTGAAAGCAAGCATGCAGGTACAGCAGGCAGTTAAGGCAAATGGTATGTTGGCCTTCATTGAGAGAGGACTTGAGTACAGGAGCAAGGATGTCTTACTGCAGCTGTACAGGGCATTGATGAGGCCACACCTGGAGTTTTGTGTGCAGTTTTGGTCTCCTTACTTAAGAAAGGATTTACTTGCCATTGTGGAAGTGCAGTGAAAGTTCACCAGACTGATTCCTGGGATGGCAGGATTTTCATATGAGGAGAGATTGGGCCTACTAGGCCTGTATTTACTGGCGTTTAGAAGAATGAGAGGAAATCTCATTGAAATGTATAAAAACCTGACAGGGATGGACAGACTGGATGCAAGAATAATGTTTCCTCTGGCTGGGGGCTGTAGGACAAGAGGTCACAATCTCAGGATACGAGGTAAGCCATTTAGGACTGAGGTGAGGGGAAACTTCTTCATAGAAGGTGATGAACCTATGGAATTGATTATATTTAAGGAAAGATAGATTTCTGGACTGTAAAGGCGTCAAAGGGTATGGGGAGACAGCGGGAGCATGGCGTTGAGTTAGAGGATCAACCATGATCATATTGAATGGCGGAGCATATTGAAGGGCTGAATGACCTACTCCTGCTCCTAATTTCTATGTTTCTAAGTCCCACCCCCATTTTCAGCCAAAGCCACTTTCACCAGTAGGGGAAAGAGGGGGAGGGGGTATGATTCACAGGCATGAATCACAAATCTTGTGATTCATTTAAAATTAGTTGAGAGTTGAAACAGACCCCATTTTGTCTGTTGCAAGGGGCTTAACCTGCAGTGTGGGAGTCACAAATTGATGGACTGGACATAAATGCTCTTGAAGGGTGGATAAGCTCTGTATAACTACAATTGTCTTAAGTTTTTTAAATCCCCTTACTCTTTAAGCCGTAAAAAAACAGGCTGTCAGTGAGAGGTAAAAAATATCTCTCTTCTGGACTGCTTTGATTGACAGACGTATGTTAGAAAAAGAAACATTAGCATCTTGTCTGTGCATTTTCAATAGTGCTCTTTGTTGACATTTCCCCAAAGGCCATTATTATTATGTCATTATGAATGCTTGGTTGAGTTTCTAAAGCTACAATTATCTCAGTAGGGGTTTCTGAGCTTAATTGTCAGTTTAAAGATGCTATTATAGATTAGCTATCTTTGATATGGTTAGTGAAATAGATGCTTGTTTGTTTTTATAAGAGATTAACCACTTAAGATTTAATAGCTTCCAATGGGTTCTATGAATGGGAGATTTTTTTCATGATAAAGTATGTAGGAGTGAGAGCTTTATTAGATTGTTAGAAGTTTATTTTTTCATCTCCATGGCTCATTAGGTCTGCCCATGGTGGCTACTGGGTGAGTTGCTAAGGAAATGACATGCAGGGTATCGGCATGCATGGGGGAATGGTTGGAGGTAGGACTTGGTATGCATTGACATGGGGGTTATGAAGTACCATGGGGAGTGGGTGGGTGGGGTGAAGGGGTGAGGGCTAGTGGGCCTAAAATCTTCTAAAACAACTGGGACAATGTCCCAGAGAATTAAGGTGGGCCTTCTAACCAGCCTGCCTCAGCACTTGCCCACCCCTGCGGCCATCTACGCTCTGCTTTTAGAGTCAGTGGCCCAACTTCATCCTGCACCCATCCCCAGGAGTGAAAATTGCGCATGTCAGGGTACTTCTTACTGAGGTGAGTCTGGTGAGTCAGAAATTTTCCCAACTTGAGCTACACACATCAGTAGCCAAAATCCAGTCCTAACTCTCTCCTCCCTTAAAACCTATCTCCTTGACCAAGCTTTTGGTGACTTGCCTACTATCTCATGTGGCTTAAAATGAAATTTTGTTTGATAACGTTTCTGTGAAGTATCTTGGGATGTTTTACCTCATTAACAGTGCTATATAAATGCAAACTGTTGTTGTTATTAACCCCTTAATGGGCCAACAGTATACTCGCTATCATATTAGCAGTATGGATTGTTTGAAACAGTAGTCTCATCACATTTATCACCAAGGAGGTTAGTGGCAATCCCGGGGTGCTCCTCATAAGAGACAAGATTAAAGTGAGGAGCAATCATTCTAAATTATTCTCAGGTGCCACTTGGTCCCCAGTTGCAAAGCCACATTGACTAAAGCTTGTGCACGATTACCTTCCTGCTCCCTGGATTGGGAAATATTACATGGAACAGAGTGGAGGCTCAGGCACAATGCTAGGTCTTTCTTTTCTGTAACTGAAGCTAGTATGAACCTCAAGTGAAGTGATACTACCCCCACCAAATTCAGAAACTAAAATTGAAGCTTCACAGTGACAAAAATACATATAACTGCCTGTTCTAGCAACTTGAGGAGTCAGGGTGTTCTTCATGTGAGTGAGAACATGAAGGGATGATTTGATGGAATATAAGAAGTCAAGAAATGGGAAAGGAGTAAGTCATTCAGCCCTTCGAGCCTGCTCCACCATTCGATAAAATTATAACAGACTTTTTGCCTCTACTTCACCTTCCTGCATTATCCACATATCCTTAGTCTCCAATAGTCTGTCAATCCCTGTCTTTATACAGTCATTGACTGAGCATTCACGGCTCTCTGGGGAAGAAAATTCCAAAGATCTACAATTGTTTGAGCGAAGACATTCTCCTCATTTTAATCTTAAATGCTCACACCTTATTCTGAGACTATGGCCCCCTAGTCCTAGACTTCCCAGCCGGGGGAAACACCCTCTCAGCATTTGCCCTGTCAAACCCCTTAAGAATTTCATATGTTTCAAAGAGATCAACTTTCATTCTTCTAAATCTAATGTCCTCACAGGGCAATCCTCTCATCCCAATCATCAGTCCAGTGAACCTTCACTGCACTCCCTCTAAGGCAAGTATATTCTGCCTTAAGTAGTAGTAGGGAGATGATAGGTTTCACCCAGGGTATATGTCACTTCTGTATTGAACATCGCCTGTGTGGCTGTAGAGGCTGATTCGTGAGTGGCATTCCCTTCCATGGCTGGCACAGATGAATAGTGTTGGCCCAATGTTGACTGATGTTTTTCCTTCTAGTGGGGTCTCTTTTCCACCATCTGGTCATTTGTTTTGTTCTCTGCTTTATCTACACCCTTCTGACTGCTTGTCTCCAGGCACTCCGGTCAGCAGCAAGGATTTCCCATGCACTAACTCTGAGCCCAGTCAACTTGAAGTCTTGCTTACAGATGCACATTGTTATGATCCCAGCTGATGTTACTACTGAGTGAGTCAGATCCCAGGGTGGAACTTGGCTTTATAGATCCTAACTTGTAGTTTTTGTTTAGAAACGTGGAGGGTGGCTACTAAACAGAGTCACAGGAGTCTGCTGGTGAACTTTTAACAAAATAATAAAACATTTATTAAACAAGAAAGGATGAACTATATTATACTATTCCTTCACCCCAACTATACCTTTGTAGATATATACAAATCTGTAAAGATAACTCAAATTACAAAATCTATCTTATACTCTAATGTTCACAATAAGCATACAGTCCATGTAAATTCATAGGTGAACTGTGGTCAGACACACCGCACTACAAAACAAAGTTTCTACGGATTTTTCATCAACTCACTCCCCAACCCCCAGACACTTGTCATACAGTGAGCCAATCGGTCTCACTGAAACCCTGTCATTCTGATGAGGGCTTCCAATCTCCATCTTCAAAGAACTCACTTTGGAATTCTCTTCGAAACTGTGCTTTCACTCAGATGTCTCCAACAAGGATCCATCTCCAGGGTTTCAAGCTTTCTTTTCAATGTTCCTTTCCGCTGGATCTCTACGTGCATTCAAGCTTCACCTTCCACATGCGCTTTCTCAGATATTTAGCTATGCCAAGCAGAACACCACTGCTCCAAAGGCTCGCAGTGAGGAGTCGCCAAACTTTGGTTGCCTCCTGGGGTCTTCTGGCTTCTCTAAAGCTTGCTTGCTTTAAGTCTCCTCCCTGTAGCTCTGCCTTTTTAATTTGGAGTCTTTCCCTCTGCTCCTTATTGTGACTTCACTGAATGGCACCTGTTTCTGACTTCTGTCCTTGTTCCTTGACTTGACTGTCTTCCTGGGACCTGTTTTTGTCCCACTCCCAGGTTTTGGAACTTTTTCCTTTGTTCTGGGACCTGCTCCCTGCTGCTCCAGTGCCCTGCTTCCTCTGGCTCTTTCTGTGGATTGGTGCTCCTCTGTAGAAATGCAGATGATCAGCTGACCTTCTTTTCATGCTGTTTCACTTACTTCCTCTTCTTTCCTTCCTGCTCAGGCACTCAGGAACAGTTTCCATCTAAAAATATTTTAAAAAATGAACTGTGCCTATGCTGCTTACCGACCTGAAGCCGAAAAAAATGCGCCAACTGCACAGGCGTGGCCCTTCTACGGCTGGCGCATGCACAGAGACTGCCGGGGCCCGCTGGGAACTGTAGGTCCCAAACTCCAAGGCCGGATCTCCGATTCAAGATGCGGTAAGTTACTTTTTTTTCTTTTTTGGGCTCATCACCACATCTATTGAAAACGTGGACAACCTGTTGGTCTCGTGCCGACAGCAAGCTCACCATAGAGCATGTCTTTGGGGATGTGGCCATCATCCATTCGGCATATATGACCCAACCATCTGAGTCGCCTCAAGAGGTCAAACATGCTGGGCATTCCTGCACGCTGGTGTGCTTTCGTTCTTTGTTAAGAGATGCCCAATATTTGTCTGTGGTAGCAGAGGTGGAAGCTGTTCAACAGTTTTTCTTGGCTTGCAAAAGTTGGTCCATGTTTTAGTACTGCAAAGTAGGATACTGAGTAAAAGCCTGGTACACACAAAGCTTTGTATTTTCAGTTAGTTTGCTGTTGGCCCACACTTGACTTTTCAACTTTGACATGACATCTGCAGCCTTAGCAATCCTGGTGCTGATTTCGGCATCAAGGGACAGGTTGCTGGTAATTGTTGATCTAAGATGTGCAAAGTTCTTGACGACCTCCAAAGTGAGGTTGTCTATGTTGATGGATGTTGGAGTCTTTACGTACTATCACGTAACCTTGGCCTACCTAACACTGATTATCAGTCTGAACCCCTTGCAGGCCTTGGAGAACCAACCTACAAGCTGCTGCACGTGAACTTCAGTATGGGAGGTCAGCACGATATCATAAACAAACACCAAATCATAGATTAGGACTTTACGTACTTTGGTCTTGACATGCAGTCTTGCCAAGTTGAACAGCTTGCTGTCGGCTCTGATATGCAGTTGAACACCCTCAATACAATAGCAGCATGGCAAAGAATATGCAAAAGAGAGTTGGCGCCAGGACGCAGCCCTGCTTTACTCTGCTGCTGATTTTGAAAGCCTCCATTGTTGCTCCATTGTAATTGATGAAACTGTGCATGCTCTTATGGAAAGAAGAAATAACCTCAGAGTCCAGGTGGGCAGCCTACTTTCCACAGCAGTTTAAAGAGTTTGTCTCTGCTAACGAGATCAAAAGTCTTGTTGTGGTCTATGAAGGCAATGAAGAGTGGCCTGTAGTCTTTGCAGCTCTTTTCCTGTAGCTACCAAAGTGAGAAAATCATGTCAACTGTTGATCTGCCAGCTCTGAAGCCACACTGAGACTCAGGGTGCATCTGTGATCCAGAGTCTGTAATCTGGTCAGAACAATGCAGTCAAAGTCCTTCCCCACAACACTTAACAAAGAGATACCTCAGGAATTGTTTCAGACAATAGTTAGTCCCCTTTGTTTTTGACAATGTTTGACTATGTTTGCATCACACATGTCTTGAGGCACAGATCTTTGCTTCCAATAGCGACACAAATGTTCATGGAGATGCTGCAGCAGTGCCGGTTTTCCACTCTTGATGATTTCAAGTGGAATGCCATCGTTTCCTGGGGCTTTACCACTGGCAAGATGGTCAATGGCCTGGTTGAGCTCTACTATGGGGGTTGGCTTTTCCAGCTCTCCATGACAGGAAAGTCTGGAATGGTGCTGATATCTTCTTCAGTGACAATGTTCTCCATTGTGTAGAGATTTTTCTATTCTTTCACAGGATGTGGGCCTCTCTGGCTAGGCCAGCATTTGTTGCCCATCCCTAATTGCCCTTGAAAAGGTGGTGGTGATCCACCTTCTTGAACCACTGCAGTCCATGTGGTGTAGGAACACACACAGTGCTGTTAGGAGTGAGGTTTCAGGATTTTGACCTAGCTATAGTGAAGGAATGGCGATATATTTCCAAGTCAGGTTGATGTATGTTGTAAGGTGTTGGTTACAGTTTGCTAGGTCTGAAGAAGTCTTTGTAATCATATGTAGGCTAACTGTAAGTCTTTATTGACTCTTAGAACTATTTACAAATTTACAGTAAAGGGTACAAGCTAGGAGCTGTCTCCGTGCTCGCTGGCACACACTGCTCTGTCCAACCCTAGACTGACCCTGGGTATGGGTCATGTGCCCTCTTACATCACTATGTGGGTGGGCCTGTACTTAGTCGCACATAAACCCTATATGTGCCAGACCTTATATTGCACCTCCCCTAAGTCTTCATCCAATGCATTTTAAGTGAATATGGTTTACCTTATATCTTACATTGTTATTACTATCATACATTTACATTGTCATTACTACACTATCAATACCCCATTCCACCTCTTCAAGTCCTTGAATTCAGGCTGTCTGGACGTCTTATAACCCTTCCATATCTCGTTTGTACTACTGTTGCAGGAGTGGTAGGCTCTGTTGCTGCTTGTTCTTTCTGTAGGTTTGGAGGTTGTTCTGGCATTTGTGTTTGTTTTCATCTTTTTCTTCCATTCTTTCGTGTTAAACCGCATTGGTTGGTTCGGCTGTTGCGCTGGTTGGTGGTTGCTACCCTAACTTGCTTCATGTAGGGTGGATGAACATTGTGCTTGCCTACTTGTCATTTTTTGCACTTCTTCTGTTGTTGTCTGCATCATGGCAATGTTCTCTTGGTGGAGGATGAGCATTCCTGTGACTAGAATGAAGTTTTTGTGGTACACTCCCCTCTGTGCTTTATTATCGGCAATGGATGGATGCTTTCAGGTTCCAGTATCTCTTGTGGCTTTGGCATGCCGGCTGGGAGTTGCAGCCTATGTCCAGCGGTTGCAGCGTTGACCTGCTACACCATCATCGGAGCTGGAGGTTGAGGCTCATCGGACTGCTGGTCATCCTCTTTTACATCCACCACTGGAGGCGGCGTGCATGCCTCCTGGGCGGTTGGCTAGTCTGACAATTGAAGGTTTTTCAGCACCTGGAATGAGGATGAATAAACCTGCTCAGCAAAGAGAGAAAACAGTTCACAGCTGAAGTCTCAGTCAGGATACTCTTTTTTTACGTTTGCATAATCAGGAACTTGCAGTTCTGTATGATTAACGACAGTGATTGCCTTGACATCTTCTGCCGACTTGAGAAGGTCCAGAGCTATACACGTATCTTGCTCAAGAGGGAGAAAGGCTAGTTACAGATGACGTACATCAGCTCGAAGACTTGTTTACCACCATACCTTAGTGATTCCAGAATCATGCCTATGACTGGGAGTCGCATTCCTCTGAGCCCATAGAATGGTGTGTCTGTTGTTTGAAGCCAGAGGTCCTTTAACCATGGTTCTTTATCCACTCTCTCTCAGAGGGTAGTCAATCTGGAATTCTCTACCCCAGAGAGTTGTGGAGGATAGATCATTGAAAATATTTAAAGAGGAGGTAGATAGATTTTTGAAATATCAGGGAGTTCAGGGCTATGAGGAGCTGACACGAAAGAGAAATTGAGGCCTGGGGCAGGTCAGCCATGATCTTATTGAATGGTGGGGCAGACTTAAGGAGCCGAATGGCCTACTCCTGCTCCTATTTCTTTTGTTCTTATGTTTACAGGACTGTGATGTTAGCTCCTGTGTCTAATTTAAAATTTGTTAAATGGCCATTGACTGAAATGTCTGCATTCCAAAAGAAGAGACCAAGATCTTTGACCTCACCCAAGAAGCACGGCTGTGTATCTTCCAGGCTTGCAGTCTCCTTCCCATGTATTATCTTTGGGCCTTCTGTGCATTTCAATGTTTTTGTCTTGCACAGTTTGCTGTAGTGTCCAATCCTGCTGCACTGTAAACATTGGGCTGAAATTGCAGGACATTGATCCTGCCTGTGGGGGTGCTTTGCTCCACAGCGGTGGCATGGTCACTCTGCTGGCCACTTTGGCTATTGCTTTCTCTGGCCTAGAGTGTCCCTGTGCCTTTGTTGCTTTACTAGCTGAACTGTGGGTTCTCTGCACCATGGTTTATCACCTCCTCTTAAAATGGTTCTGTGCTGCTCATGGAGTTCTGACTTCCTAACTATCTGGGTGGCCTTTTGCAGGGTTAGATCTTCCTTTGCTTGCATGAAGTTAGAGGGTGCATCATTCGCTACTCCTACCACTATTCTGTCTCTGATGAATTTAGATTGTAAGTCTCCATATTAGCAACCTTCTGTCATCCTTAATGGATCATTGATGAATGAATCAGCAGGTTCTCCTGGCTGTTAGAGCTGGTTGTTAAATTTAGCTCTTTTGAGTGATTTATTGCTTCTTAGATTAAAATAAACATTGAGTGATTTTAGAACTTCAAACTTAGCAGATGATTCATTGATTCTCTGTCTTGCAATAGTGTTACCCACAATGGGGCCTACCAAATAAAGCAGCATGTTAGTCTGCTCTACTTCTGAATTTTTGTCTAAATCTGAAGTAATGCTGTATCTTAGGAAACTTTTCCTCCAAAGTTCCCAATTATGTGACTTATTAGTGGGGATGTGAGAAAAAACCTTTTTATCCAGAGGGTGGTGATGGTCTGGAATGCGCTGCCTAGGAGGGTGGTGGAGTGTTGTGGGAGCTGCACTCATCCAGGCAAGTGGGGAGTATTCCATCACACTCCTGAGTTGTGCCTTGTAGATGGTGGATGGCTTTGGGGAGTCAGGAGGAAAGTTACTCATCACAGGATTCCTAGCCTCTTACCTGCTCTTGTAGCCACAATATTTGTATGGCTAATCTAGTTCAGTTTCTGGTCAATGGTAACCCCCAGGATGCTGATATTGGGGGATTCAGTGATGGTAACGCTATTGAACATCAAGGTACGATGATTACGCTCTATCTTGTTGGAGATGGTCATTGCCTGACACTTGTGTGGCGTGAACATTACTTGCCACTTGCCAGCCCAAGCCTGGATATTGTCCAGGTCTTGCTGCATTTGGACGTGGACTGCTTCAGTATCTACGGAATCACGAATGGTGCTAAACATTGTGTAATCATCAGCGAACATCCCCACTTCTGACCTTATGATGGAAGGAAGGTCATTGATGAAGCAGCTGAAGATGGTTGGGCCAAGGACACTACCCTGAGGAACTCCTGCAGTGATGTCCTGGAGCTGAGGTGACTGACCTCCAAAAACCATAACCATCTTCCTTTGTGTTAGGTGTGAATCTAACCAGTGAAGTTTTCCCCCTGATTCCCATTGACTCCAGTTTTGCTAGGGCTCCTTGATACCACACTCGGTTAAATGTGGCCTTGATGTCAAGGGCAGTCACTCTCAGTTCACCTCGGGATTCAGCTCTTTTGTCCCTGTTTGAACCAGGGCTGTAATGAGGTCAAGAGTTGAGTAACCCTGGCAGAACCCAAACTGGGCATCAGTAAGCAGGTTATTGCTAAGCAAGTGCCACTTGATAGCACTGTTGATGACCCTTTCCATTACTTTACTGATGGGTGAGAGTAGACTGATGGTGCAATATTTGGCTGGATAGGATTTGTCCTGTATTTTGTGCACAGGACACACTTGGGCAATTTACCACATAGCTGGGTACATGCCACTGTTGTAGCTGTACTGGAACAGCTTGGCTAGGGGTGCAGCAAGTTCTGGAGCACAAGTCTTCAGTACTATTGTCAGAATATTGTCAGGGCCCATAGACTTTGCAGTATCCAGTGCCTTCAGCTGTTTCTTGATATCACGAGGAGTGAATCAAATTGGTTGAAGACTGACATCTGTGATGCTGGGGTCCTCCGGAGGAGGCCGAGATGAATCATCCACTCGGCACTTCTGGCTGAAGATTGTAGCAAATGCTTCAGCCTTATCTTTTGCACTGATGAGCTGGGCCCCTCCATCATTGAGGATGGGGATATTTGTGGAGCCACCTCCTCCAGTGAGTTGTTTAATTGTCCACCACCATTCACAACTGGATGTGGCAGGATTGCAGAGCTTAGATCTGATCCGTTGATTGTGGGATCACTTAACTCTATCTATCACTTGATACTTATGCTGTTTGGCACGCAAGTAGCCCTGTTTTACAGTTTCACCAGGTTGACACCTCATTTTTAGGTATGCCTGGTGCTGCTCCTGGCATGCCCTCCTGCAGTATTCATTGAACTAGGGTTGATCTCCTGGCTTGATGATAATGGTAGAGTGGGGGATATGCCAGGCTATGAGGTTACAGATTGTGTTCGAGTACAATTCTGCTGCTGCTGATGGCCTACAGTGCCTCATGGATGCCCAGTCTTGAGTTGCTAGATCTTTTCAAAATCTATTCCATTTTGCATAGTGGGAGTGCTACACAACACAATGGAGGGTATCCTCAAGGTGAAGTCGGGACTTTGTCTCCACAAGGACTGTGCAGTGGTCATTCCTACTGACACTGTCATGGACAGATGCATTTGCAGCAGGCAGGTTGGTGAGGATGAGGTCAAGTATGTTTTTCCCACTTGTTGGTTCCCTCACCACCTGCCACAGACCCAGTCTAGCATCTATGTCCTTTAGAACTCGGCCAGCTCGACCAGTAGTGGTGCTACCGAGCTACTCTTGGTAATAGACATTGATGTCTCCCGTTCTGGGGCCTTACCACCCTCAATGCTTCCTCCAAGTGGTGTTCAATATGGAGGAGCACTGATTCATCAGCTGAGAGTGGGGAGGGAGGCGGCGGTACGTGATAATCAGCAGGAGGTTTCCTTGCCCATGTTTGACTTACGGATGTATTGAACTTTTTAAAGGAAAAAAAAGGCAGAAAATATAAAGTAACCACTTTATATTCCTGTGTGGATTACACTTGATCGACTAGCCCAGAGAGAATGGAATGTTGCACCTGAAAAGATGTCAAAGCCTACTTCAGACAGAGACACTTGAAAGGGAGAGATGCAATGCAAAAGACTGAACTTTAATCTCCTGTGGTTGCGGAGACAATAGAGACTGATTACCACACCTCAGCAGAAACCATCTCCTGTTGAGTTACATCTCAGAATGTGGACATGATCTGAGTTGAAAGAAAGCAAATTCTAGGTGAAAGATATGTTTGTTTTTTCCTTCCAGGAATACACAAGAAAAAGGGGTTCAAAAGCTAGCTGCAAACCTGATCTGTGTGTTCTAGTGTGTGCTGTGAAAGTCACAGCTGAAGAACATCAACTAGGCATCCCTGCAGCTTGCAGGTAAAAAAAAAAGTATTTCTCTGTTGCTGGAGACAAGTCACAAGTTAGCAAAGCCACAGTCAAGGAATAGCACAGCTCCTTCAGCTAACCTGCAGAGCCAAGTGTCTCCAAACCAACTGCTAAACTGCCAAAGTCAGCTCTACCGGAATCACCCGACTTAACAGCTGCAATGTTTCGCCAACTACTCCTCATGGACAAGACAAAGACTAACTTGTATTTTTTTTACCTTTTATTTTTGGACTCAACTTCTCATTTCTAATCTGTGTGTATGTATATTGTGCTTTTATTATTTTTTCTCAGGTTTTTAGTAACTAATAAAATTACTCTTTCTTTGACTCAAGAAAGCCTGGTTAAATTGGCTCCTTCTTATACATAAATACATTTGGACTGGGAATGTGTACACATGAGGGAAGGGATCCTTTATAAATTAACTTTATTGTGACCAAACAAGGGGGTTAAATAAAGAAGGGGAGCCAGCTCATTCTCCTCACCGCAAGCATAACAATTTGAGGCATCTTGTCCGGGATCATAACAAACTGGGGGAACTTGCCTGGGGACAGGTCATAACAATCTTTAAATTTTTAAAAGTGTAGGACACAATCATCCCAGATTTGCGCCCTAACCGCAAAGGCGGCTTCTCACACCATATTGTCCTAAACCCGCCACATTAATTATGCATTGCCAGGAAACACGCCACTTCCATGACAGGTGGGCTCTCATTCACCCACTACGCCATTACCTCACTGCTTCATCACGCCAGGCATCACATTTAAAGTGTAGCTGCGCGCATACCTCTCATAGCTTCCAGCCCAGGACTGCTGCATAGAAGACAGAATGGCCCCGCAAGGCAAAAAGTCTGCAGCCCCCCAGCTTCAGTGATGCATCCCTCGAGTGCCTTTTGAACGTCACGGAGGCCTCTACCCCTGCTATGGCCACAGGATGGGCAGCAACATCACCAATCCGGCTTGGGAGGTGGTGGCAGCTGTGGTCAGCGCCAACGCCCTGCAAAAGCGGACAGCTACCCAGTGCAACTACAGGATGAATGGTCTCATCTGTTCCGCCAAGGTAACTCACTCTTCTCATCACTCTCAACTAACAAACCCATCACACATCCACAGGGTTCTCACAGTTCAAGGGACAACACCACTAACTCTCACACACACACTCACATCTCCATCAGGCTCATATCCTCTGGAGCTCACCTCCTCATCCCGTCCATAGTTCCGCTCACTACACAAACATTCCATGCAGTGCCATGTGTCCTGCTCACACTCTCTCCATCTGTTTCCATGCAGGAGAAGCCTGCTCACACCAGCAGGGAGAGGTCCCAGACCAGTGGTGGAGAGGCCTACATTAGGCCCTTCACTTACTTTGAGGAGTGTGCCATCGTGCTTACTGGTGAGGATGTTGACCATGCCTGTGGTGACGGTGAGGTCAGCGGCGAACACTCGCGTGAGGATCCTACACCACACCATCCCTCTCTCAATGCAAAAGTGAGTGCTCTCCCTCCTGCTTTTGACTCTGCTGCCATGCACTAATTATCTCAACTTTGGTTCACAGGGAAGCTCTGCCAAGTGCCAACACCCTCAGTCAACCAGTACCTCAGCTCCATCCAGGTCCTCACCTCCAGACAAGAGGACACGTCTTCCAGTAAAGTGCTGGAAATCAGCAGCCTTGAATACCTGTCACAGCGCAGAGACACACACCTCAGTGGGACCTAGATCTAGAGCAGGCTTAGGTTCACAACCTGATGGTCACCGCACAGACGTGTGTCAGCAGCATCAGGAGGCAGGTTCAGCCAAGCTCCCCGGCACTCGGAGGACTGCTGGGGAACAGGCATCTGTGAGGTCCAAGTCAGATGACAATCCTCTGGATTTGGCCTCCCAACTCATCTTGGAGAGTCAGCAGAAGGCGGGGGAACATCACGCTGTTGGAAGCCCTCAACAGAGTGACACATGAATTGGAGGAGTGCGTCCGCCTGCTCCCTGATGAAGTGGTGCCCACATGTGCATGTATGGAAGCCTCCATGGGGAGGATGGCGGATGTTATGGAGACCCTGGTCCAGCAGAACACAGAGATATGTGTAGACCCACGGGAGCCATGGGTGAGTTCCTGCAGTGACAACGTGAGAGGGAAACAGGGCACCTCGACATCCCTCCAGGTGCTCCTTCCCCTCAAGGAGTCAGGCTGGGGCCCCAGGCACCTGAAGGGAGGAGGAGTGGCAGCAGTTGACACAAAGCTGGGTGGGAGGGTGAGCTGTGAGGAGGCTGCATTTTTTCGAAAAATAATTTTAAGGATGTGGGATTAAACCGGAGTGTGGGATTACAGTGCATTGTTCTCGCGGAGAAAAGCACCTGCACACACTTCATTAACTAGTCCCTGAGCTCTAGCATTCTATATTTTTGTGAAAAGGCTAATCATCTTCTGTATGGGGAGAATTTTCTCCCCGTCAGGGGGGCTGAATGGGAGTGGGCGCGGGCGGGTGCACAGCTGATCGCCGCCCGCGATCGGCTGTGCGCCGCCATTTTACATGCGGGGCCAATTAAGGTCTGCCCAGCGTGATGCGCACCCAGAAGTTCTGAGCGCTACCTGTGCGGGCTGGGGGAGGAGGGAGAGTCAGGGCCTGTGCTCTTTCGCGCATGCGCACAGAAGAGCGCAGAAATCTCCCTGAGGCACGGAGCTGCTTCAGGGAGTTTAATTTCATTATGAAACATTTAAATAAAGAAAAGAAAAACATTTTCAGACATGTCCCCTCATGTGACAATGTCACATGAGCTGGGACACATCAATGAATTTTAATAAAAAAGTTTATTTGATTTATAAATCCTTCATGAAACCTCATCCTGACCGTGGATGAGGTTTCATGAAAAATGCGAAGGCCGCCTGGGCTCCTCGTCCGCCCGCCAACCTTAAGGTTGGACGGGCAACTCTGTTAATCCTTTTAATTAGTTTATAAATGGCCTTAGCAGGCCTTTGACCGTTCGGCGGGCACACAGCCGACTCCGGTGCACACCCGCCAAACTGAAGATTGGAATGATGCGCGGTGACGTCGGTATGCACGCCCGAAATCACCGTGCGCCATTTTATGCATTGGCGAGCGCCCCCGCCCCTGCTCACCGAGCCAAACATTCAAGCCTATGTGTATCTTCTCTATGTGTAGTTTGCCAGCTAGAACGTTGCAGTTATGTGAAATGGTGTTAAAATAATCTCCATACAGAAAGAGAAACATCACCAGGCTACTTTTCTTCACCATTTTGTTCCGTCTGTGTCCGTTTTCATTGCAATGCAGAGAAAACCAAACCAGAGACTCATTACCTATGGTCTTTACACAGATTTCAGGCTACAGGTTGGGTGAAGGCTGCTCCAGTGTGAAAGGATCAAGAATGAGAGGGCACTGGTTTAAACTAATTGGTAAAAGAAGCAAAAACAGAATGAGAAATTTTTTTTTCATGCAGTAAGTGGCTAAGGTCTGGAATGCACTGCCTGAGAGTGTGGTGGAGGCAGGTTCAATTAAAGCATTCAAAAGGGAATTAGACTGTTATCTAAAAAGGAAGTATGTGCAGGGTTACAGGGAGAAGACAGGAGAATTATAAACTAATTAATTAATTGCTCATTCACAGAGCCGGTGCAGACATGATGGGCTGAATGGCTTCCTTCTGTGTTGTTAACATTTCTGTGATTCTTTCTGTGAGTTTGTGTGTCTGAAATACGTACTACCCTGCCTCCTGACTGCTACACTGCCAACCAAATATATCAGGCCCAGTGTAATTTTCTAAACCTCATAGCCTTTGTAAGCTAGTCTTTGAAGATTCATGAGTGCAGGCAGTAAAAGAATGGTGGAATCTGCTTTAGAAAAACCTGCAGGCATAGTCCAGAGCTATTAAGCTGCTGCAAGTGCCTGTCAAGATGGCATCACCTTGAATGTTTCTTTGCCTCAAAGCTTTTATGGGATCATTGGGGATACCAATTTACTGCAGCACAAAACAGGTGATTTGAGGCATTTCCTGCCAAAGCTAAAAAAAGACATAGGGCAGAATTTTCTGCCTGTTGGGCGAGCAGGCCCAACCCAATCTCCGGCGGGTAGGGAGCCGATCCTCGCCAACGAAGCGGGCCGCACCGCCATTTTATGTGGGCGGGCCAATTAAGGCCCACCCAGCGGTACATCCAGCAGGAAGCGCTATGCGCTCCCTGTGTGGGCAGGGGGGATTTCCTAAAAGCGAGAGTGCGCTCTTTTTTGTTGCATGCGCACGAAAGAGCGCACATCTCCCTAAGGCTAAGTGCAGCCTCAGGGAGATCGCTTCCACTTTGAAAAATATTAAAAATAGAAAAGAAAAAAATCCCTAACATGTTCCCCTCATGTGACATGAGATGGGACATGTTCATAATTTACAGAAAAACTTTATTAAAATTTTTAAAACCTATATGAAACCTCATTCCGCCGGTGGATGAGGTTTCATGATTTCTTTATTTGCCACCGGGGCTCCTGACCTGCCTGCCAACCTTAAGGTTGGACGGGCAGGTCCTTTAATTGTATAATTGATCCTGTCAATGGCCTCAATTGGCCACTGACAGGTCGGCGGGCGCACAGCTGATTTTGCTGTGGGCCTGCCTTCCTGAAAATTTAAATGGGGCGGGGTGACGTCGGGGGTTCTGCCCGACATCATCCCGCATCATTTTACGCGTCGGCGAGTGGGCCCCGCCCCCTGCTCCCTGCCGGCAAAATTCTGCCCATAAGTTTTCCCCATGGACACCAGGGAACAAGAAGCTCAAGTCCTTGGCTGTCCTTGCGTGGCAGCATTTCCGAAAATCCAATGTCATTGATGCCACCATTGATAGCCCTCCATGCACTTTCAGAGAGTAGTAACTTGGATGTGAATCTGAAGGGGTTAATTCTATTAATTTCCAATCTTGTGTGTAACCGTGTGCTCTAGATACAGCAGATCATTGCCCTATTCTGAAGCAGCACTTCATAAACTTTAATTTCCAAGAGCATTGACACCATCTTTTAACCACTCCGTCTGCAGCAGTAATTTTGCGGTGAAATTCAAAATAATAATCTAAGGCTTACAGTTCTGAGTTTATTCAAAGAATCCTATGCAGTAAACAGCATCGCCACCAATTCTAAAGTCAAAAATGTTTGCAATTGCCAGTGTTAAAAGATATAATTGTTTTGGAAATTAAGAACTTAAATTAGCCTTGAAAGAATTAAGGCAAATGGGAAGATATGGGGAAATGGTTGCCGCATGAGATAAAAGAAGCAGGCAGGAGGAAGATCAAAGAGATCTTATCTTTCTAAACTGTAAGCCACAGTAACTGACAATGACATTAAACATTTACATCCTTTTATTAAAATTTCCTGAGTCTGTTGCATAGAGCCTTCCGTGCATATTGTGTTCATCAAACCAATTTTTAAATTCATTTATGGGGCGTGGGCATCGCTGGCTAGGCCAACATTTATTGCCCATCCCTAATTGCCCTTGAGAAAGTATCTGTCGGTAAGCCTGGTGATCAGAATATAATTTTTGTTGAAGCACCAGATGAATGTCATCTTCCTTGTTTGTTCAGTGTTTGGTAAACTGGGCACAAATTGGACCCAAAATTGTGTTAGTTTTGAGAAGCGTGTTTTCTCTCGAGTTTCCCCTTAAACATGTTTGCATATTGCCGGACCTGTGCGATTGGCAGCATTTTAGAATATTTCTTTTAAAATATTTTTAAAAGAATATTCCTTGATCTTTTTTAGGAGCGGCAACTGCAATGGAAAAAAAAATGATAATAATGAAAATTATAGGGGAAAAAATAAAATAAATAAATAAAAATTTAAAAATAAAAATGAAAATAGAAAATATAAATGAATATAGATCCCCTTTTTTCTATATTCATTTTTATTTATTTATTTTTATTTATTTTATTTTTTTCCCTATAATTTTCATTATTATCATTTTTTTCCATTTTTATTCATTCTTTTATCCCCAGCTTTTAGCCTTATCGATCTTTTTTCCCGCCACCGTCCCCCTTCCCCACCCCACTCCACCCCCACTAGGGCCATCTGTCTATTTCCAGAGTGCTTACTCTGGTCCGTCTTTTATCGCATTCTGATTTCCGCTCTTAATGTCACCATTAGCACCTCCTTTAGCCAGTACCACCACCATTAACAACCCTTTGACCTTTGATTATGACATCTTTCGCAATCTCTCCTTTGCCTCCAGCTATCACTGGCCTTCTATCCAGCTTCACCTGCTCCACCCCCCCTTAAACAGTATATATTTCACCACATCCCTACTTCCCTTTAGTTCTGAAGAAGAGTCACATGGACTCGAAATGTTAACTCTGTCTTTCCACAGATGCTGTCAGACCTGCTGAGTTTTTCCAGCATTTTTTGTTTCTATTTCAGATTTCCAGCATCCGTAGTATTTTGCCTTTATCAACTGGCATATACTGGTTAAACTAAATTACCTTTCTCTGTGCTGGAAGATTTCTATATAAGATGGAATTTTTGATACTCACTGACCATCTGATAGATTGTCCAGCAATAAAGGAACTATCAGAAAATACATGCACAGTCATGGACTTTTTTTTCTTAACATAAACTATAGAAATGATAAAATCTCTCAAGAAAACAGCAGCAATATATTGTTGATTTTAAGAATGTCACATCTGTTCAATTTAAAGGCAAAGAGGAATAGTTGTGTTTTGATAATTGTAATTTGTTTCTTTCTGGGAATTTTGCTCTCATGATGGTGTGTGTTACTGCTGGGAAATGGGATACTTTCATCTCATGCATCCTAGAGCTGTATGTTTAAGCCCCGCCAGGGGCGGGCACAGTGGGGGGTGGGCACTAAAAGTAGTGCCACCGGATGGTGTGCTGGTTCCCAAGTTCCATCGCACCTCTGAGCCATTTTCCTGGTGGCAGAATAGGGGGTTAGGTGGCAGGGCTACCCATTCGCAAAGGACTTGACTTTCTGAATGAGGGTCTTAAAAACCAGTAGAGGCAGGAGTCCCTATCTGCATGGGCTGAACTCAAACAAACCCAAGTCCGAGAAGTAAAAAGCTGCTGTCTATAACCCACTGAAGTACTTGGAGCTCACAACCCTGGGCTTCTAGGATGTATGGGTGACAAAATACTTGCGAGCCTTGGAGACAACATGGATATGTGAGAAAGAAGGAGTTTTATTTAGAATAATGGTTAGTTGATTACAGATGTGTGTGCAACCCAGATCAAGTTCTGACAAAGCAGGGTTCATTTTTCTTAGCAGTTAAAACAGAATGGGGACTGACCCCCATCCTCCACTCCATCATTCCCTCTCCATCTTGGTCAAATACAATTGTAAACAGATCCAGAATACCCACTCAAAGATGACAGGGACCTTCTTTAAAGATACAGATCTGGCTCCAATGACAGCCCCGCCTGTTGTATTTTACCTGAGATCTCAGCGGGAGAGTAGAGGTGGCTTCCCTGCTAGGCCAAAACTGGGCTTTGAGCTAGGAGAGACGCAGATAAATGCACTTTTCAATTTTGCTTACAAACTACCTTGTTGTCAAGAGGACCAGGGGTGTCCAGGCCCCAACAAGGAAACTAGGGCCTCCCCTGCCATTTGAGCCTGATGGTGGAGTGCAGAAGCCTGCGGGGAAAGTCCTGCCCTTGTTTTAGAAACCTTAATACTGGCTTACTAATCTCAAAGAGGCCAGAACAAAAACTGTATTAGTGCATCTGAAAAAGCTTTACAAAAAACGTTTTAAAAATATCCCACCTGTTATCGCTGCACATGTTAAAGAAGGATCTACTCCCAGTAGAATGATAGAGCACAGAAGGGAGGCTATTTGGCCCATCATGCCCATGTTAGCACTTTGGTACAGCTATCCAAATAGTTGCACTCCCCTGATCTTCCCCCATAGCCTAGTATTTTCCCTTTCAAGTATTTATCTAGTTCCATAGAAACATTGAAAATAGGAGCAGGAGTAGGTCATTCGGCCCTTTCAGCCTGCTGCACCATTCAATATGATCATGGCTGACCCTCTACTTCAATGCCATACTCCTGCTCTCCCCCCAAACCGCTTGAAGTCTTTAGAAACTAGAAATCTATCTATTTCCTTCTTAACTATATTCAGTGACTTGGCCTCCACAGCCTTCTGTGATAGAGAATTCCACAGGTTCACCACCCTCTGAGCGAAGAAGTTTCTCTTCATCTCAGTCCTAAATGGCCTACCCCGTATCCTGAGACTGTGACCCCTTGTCCTAGACCCCACCCCCCCAGCTAGAGGAAATATCATCCCTGCATCCAGTCTGTCCATCCCTGTCAGAATTTTATAAGATTCAATGAGATCCCCTCTCATTCTTCTAAACTCCAGTGAATACAGGCCTAGTCAGCCCAATCTCTCCTCATATGACAATCCTGCCAGCCCAGGAATCAGTCTGGTGAACCTTCACTGCACTTGCTCTATGGCAAGTATATCCTTTCTTAGGTAAGGAGACCAAAACTGCACACAATACTCCAGGTGTGGTCTCACCAAGGCCCTGTATAGTTGCAGTAAGACATCTTTGTTCCTGTAATCAAGTCCTCTCGCAATGAAGGCCAACATACCATTTGCCTTCTTAACTGCCTGCTGCACCTGCATGTTTGCTTTCAGTGATTGGTGTACCAGGACACCCAGGTCCCTTTGTACATCAACATTTCCCAATTTATCACCATTTAAATAATATTCTGCCATTCTGTTTTTCTTACCAAAGTGGATAACTTTACACTTATCCACATTATACTGCATTTGCCATATATTTGCTCACTCACTGAACTTGCCTAAATCACCTTGAAGTCTCTTAACATGCTCCTCACCATTCACATTCCCACCAAGTTTTGTGTCATCAGCAAACTTGGAAATATTACATCTGGTTCCCTCATCCAAATCATTGATATATATTGTGAATAGCTGGGGTCCAAGCACTGATGCCTGCGGTACCCCACTAGTCACCGCCTGAAATTCTGAATAAGACCCATTTATTCCTACTCTCTGTTTCCTTTCTGATAACCAATTCTCAACCCACACCAATATATTACCCCAATCCCATGTGCTTTAATTTTGCACATTAACCTCTTATGTGGGACTTTATCAAAAGCTTTCAGAAAATCCAAATACACCACATCCACTGGTTCTCCTTTATCTATTCTGCTAGTTATGTCCTCAAAAAAGTCCAGTAAGTTTGTCAAACATGATTTCGCTTTCATAAATCCACATTGACTTTGTCTAATCCTGTTGATATTTTCTGAGTGTCTTGTTATCACATCCTTTATAATAGTCTCTAGCATTTTCCCTACCACTAATGTTAGGCTAACCAGCCTGTAATGCTTCTCTCTTACAGTGCACAGCTCCCTTGGCAAGCCCCTCCTACAGTGCAGTGCTCCCTTCAAGCAATTCTGAAAGTGCAGCGCTCCTTTTATACTGCTTCTCCAACACTGCAGCACTGTGTGCGCGTGTGTGCGTATCTACACATTTGTGTCTAAGCTTTTGGTAATCTGCTCTAATATCTCCTTATGTAGCTCAAATATTAAAGCCAAAACTCACTCACCCCACCCGCTGACCTCACAAATGGCCAACAAGGTGAGTGCAGCATTACCCTTGAGGTCTGACCTTAACACTCGGAGGAGAGACTTGAAGGGGTATATCATGGACAGTAAGGGGCAACACGAGCCCGGTAATAATGAAGTGATGTTAAATAATTAGAGTGTTTTCTGGTTCTTCCAGTTATCAGCCCCCCCTGGGTTGAGACTTGAACAGCCAAACAATCCCTCCTGCTCACTAACTGTCCCAGCTTACAGTCCTACAAGAGTGCTCCACCAGCTAGCAATTGCTTGGGTGTAACAATGGCAACTTCAGCCTGATGGAAGCCCAAGGGCCTGTGCAGTGTGTATAAGCAGAAGATCTTGACCGCAGCAACTTGTGTAAAATATCAGCTGCTGAGTAACTGGCTTTAGGCTGCAGGACCAGCCCCAAGGCCATTTTTTAATGCCTTTAGCCAAAAGCTGTCATTGAAAAGATAAGCAAGCTTTTATTTCATTTTAAAATTTGCTTGGAGCTATGAGGGCTTTGCCTGACTCTATGACATTCCAGCTGGCTGTGATCACAGAATTATTCCATCGGAGGAGCAGGATGTAGCAACCTATGAAAGGCATTTTTTGAATGCCTGTGAGAAACCCTGAGATTTCGGAGCTCTGATGTGTGCAATTCACACAATAGATTCATGAGTGTTAGCACCTTTGAGTTCCTTCCTTGAGCCTTCCAATGCATTGACCTCAGACCAGGATATGCCAGAGGCCGTGATGGTGGCCTTTGGGCTGCTCAATTTTAACTGATGGACTGATACTTCCTGCCAACTACTAGACAATTTTGGTTGAGAAGTTTGAATGTAGCGTGAGGGCTGCCTAGTGATGTCAGTTGAGGCTCTGGGTGGACTGGCTGCTCATTGGGCTGTATTCCCACTTAGAAATAAAAATTTGAGCCCATGTGTTTGATTGCTTAAGCCATAACCAACAATGAATCCTTCTAAATTCTTCTGCGTTTTTACATGTGTAATACAACCAAGGTAAAATTTGCTGTTGTGTCAAAATGGTTAGTGGCACACTAGAGTGAAGGGATTGCTAAGAGGAGGAATCTTTAATTATTCAATAATGATGGACATGTAACAGTGGGTAAAATAGAATTATTCAACACTCAGGACTTTTGAAGTTCCGCACTGGGGTGAAATTTTGTTGAGGCGTCGGAGGTCTTGCTTGCTAGTTGGAGCGCCAGTGAGAGACCTGCGGTTCCTCTTTTTGGGAAGGCCCGCTGAACAACATGCTAAACCGGCAGTGGCGAGGCCAGTGGTGGGCCTTCCTCTGGAATCAGGTCCCCGGGGGCAGGAGCCTCGCCTAGCAAGAGCTGCTGGCCAATCAGAGGTTGGCAGTTCTTGTGCTCAGCAGTGCCATGGAGGGGACTGTGACTGCTGCTGGAAGAGCACCCCTGGAGTTCCAGGATCACAGAACAACCCAGAACAAATTGATGTGGGGTGGGGGTCACGGGGAGAGGGGTGTGGAACGGGGGTCAGAAGCAAAGGCAGGGAGGTTGCTCTCAGCGCCCCCGCCCTTACCAGTTCCTTGATCAAGCACGGAGTGCCTTTGATCAAGGGACACCCACCCCCACCAGAGGTAACAAACTGCCTGCAGGGTAGCAGCTGTCATGCACGCCGCATGATGACATGCTTACCTGCAGCTGGGTTAACACCAGCGGTGGTAGGATGAGGCCCTTAAGTGGTCCTTAATTGGCTACTTAAGGACCTCAGCTGGTGGCAGGGTGGATGGTCAACCATGGGCCTTCCCATTATTTCGTTCAGAGGAAGGAAGGCAGCGGGGTTGAAGTATGCTCCCATCTCGCCTGAGTACATGCCCTTCCCACTTCCACCAGTGAGAGCACAAGATTCCAGCCCAGGTTTTGAGCACCAAAACCCAAGCTGACTCTCCAGCGCAGTAATCAGGGAGTGCTGCACTGTTGGAGGTATCATCTTCTGGATGAGATGTTAAACCAAGATGTCTGCCCTGAGATATTTTAGGATTTTTCCTATCCTTCTCTCTATTTTCTGTCTACAATGAACCAACTGGGCGAAAGGTGCGATTTTTTTTTTACTATTCAAAAAGTGTAGCTGCTTGTCATTTGCCATGCGCGAAGAGTGAGTAACAGTGCCCACTTTCAGCTACTGAATATATAAATCTGACTCATGAAATGGATCTCCAATTATCTGATCAATCCCTGGTAATCTAAGAGAGCAGAGGGTAGCTAATGCTGGTGAAGGAAGGACACATTTGCATTTATATGGCACCTTTTCACAACCTCAGGACATCCCAACGTGCTTTATAGCTAATTATGTACTTATGAAGTGTAGTCACAGCCGTAATATAGGGAACACGGCAACTAATTTGGGTGCAGCAAGGCCTGTCAACCAGCAAGAAGATCCCTGGCCAGATGATATTCTCTTTGTGATGTCAGTTGAGGGATAAATATTGGCTTGGATACCGGCACTAATGCCTCTTTGTTGAATAACGCTATGGAATTTTTGCATCCACATGAAATATTTTAACGTCTCATCCCCAGGGTGCAGCACTCCCTCAGTAGTGCACGACCTTGTGACTCAGAGGTGGGAATGCAACCATTGAGTCATACCTGACACTTGCACAATCTGATGGTGAGAATATGTCAGTCCGATCTCTATTAGTTTAGCAGTTATAAGTAATGTGTCTCTAAGCATATATCTGTCTCGCCTTATCCAAACTGCTTAATGTATATGTGGCATCGCTCTAATATCAGAATGTCATCTGTGCAAAATGATAGTGGGTTGCATTTACGTCAGTGTAGATTAAACTGGGCGGTAAATTTGTAAATGCTTTTAACTTTTGAAAGAAATGTGCTGAAAAGCTCAAGCATTTTCACTTTGGACTGTACTCTTGATGTTCAAATGCCATATTTGGAGTCCTCCAAAGTCAGGACACAAATGCTGGTTTAAGTTTGTAAATAATGTACATTAAGCTTCCTCTCTGGTCTTTTTTTAAGCCTTAGTTTTACTGACACTGTATTTGGCTGATAATATAACAGGTAACAGACAGTGGTTTCCTTTGCAAGAAAATTATGAACAAGCAGTTTAAATTTAGCCAAGTGGAGCAATCTGACTGAAAATGCAGGCAAGACATTTGATGACTCATTCTCTCAAGCAGAGAGAAGCTGTTATTGTTTAAGACAAACTGGGCTGTTTGTGCTGGCCTGATGATCCTGCTGTCAGTTTGAAAAAACAATCAGATTAGTCTAATTGATTTGAGATGTGTCATATTCATGCAAGGTTAGACTTAGAATTTTAAAACATGCAGCAGCCTCTTTGATATTTGCGCAGGGTGTTTGGAGTGATGTGAGCTAAACTGAACCATACTTACTGGGGCACTAACTGGGAGCTTCTCCTTGTCTTTCATAGTTAATTATACAGCTTTTTTTGCCTTTTCACAAACTGCTGGTCAAATGTTCTAACCTTTTTTCAGCTTAACTGCTCTCAGCCAAAGGTTTACAGGCTTGCTGTTAAAGATATTTTCCAAATTTACTTAACAGGTTCAGGAGCCCTTGGTCTCTTCAATTAATTATTCCTTCTATAGTGATTGGGACAGCAATGTCTAAATTACATTTCAAAGGTATTTCCTTGGCTGTGAATCCCTTTGGGTCATCTTGGGGTTATGAAATCTCAGGTATAAATGGGAGTTCTTGCTTTCTAACAAAACACAAAAACACCATTTGCGCTCACAAACTGCCTTTAATATACAAGATGCTTCCCAGGGGAGCAATATGAGTAATACATACCAAGCTAGAGAAAGTGAGTAGGAGAAATGACACTTTAAAAGAGTGCTCCTTCACCTCTGGGACTTGGATGTAGATCCACAGGATAATAAAATTCCTCTGCCCATTGGTTGGGGACAACCTTAGTGAAATGTAAAAACAAAAAACTGCGGATGCTGGAAATCCAAAACAAAAACAGAAATACCTGGAAAAACTCAGCAGGTCTGGCAGCATCGGCGGAGACCCTTCAACAGAAGGGTCATGAAGACTCGAAGCGTCGACTTTGTTCTTCTCCGCTGATGCTGCTGGACCTGCTGAGTTTTGCCAGGTATTTCTGTTTTTGTCTTAGTGAAATGTATTTGGACAAACACAACTCAGTTCTAAATATGTTTGGCCTACAGCTCGGAGCTGGTCACTAGCCAGAAATTGGCAATATCATTCAAGGGACAGAACCCACTGGCAGGTTTGCTGACAGCGCTCCTGTAAAATTCCCCAGGTGACCTTCCTACTGCTCTCCTGCCCACCTCCACCCCCACAATTTTATGTAGGGCAGATGAGGCCTAGGCTGGCCCTTGCCCCAATTAAGGACCTTAAATTGACCACTTAAGGGCCGCTTCCTGCCAGGCTTCAATTTTGAGGTTGGAGGAAGGAGTTCAGGGGAGGGGGGAAGCCCAGCGGGCCATCCTTCTTGGACCTCGAGCAGGAAGTGCGGGGAGGCTCCTCCCTCAAGGGTCCCTTTCCACATGGGCAACTCACCCACAAAGGTTTGCAACAGCGCAGGTGTTCCCTCCACCCCCCCTCCCCGCCACCAGCCTCTCAATCAAGACCCCTTCCTCCCTTTCCCCTCCATCCCAGGCCTCACATCCTCTCCCTGCCGTGAGAGGCCCACACTTACCTGGTACCGGACTTCGGGACTTAGAATCTTGGGACTGCTTATAGTCCCAGTCCTGGTGACTGCTGCCACTGGCGCTGCTGGGACTACAGCTCTCAGGCGGGACTTCCACCACTCACTCGGACGGAAGTCCCAGCTCCAGCCAACTAACACTCCAAGGACCATTGAATGGCTGTGAGGCTGCTGAGTTCAGTGAGGTTGCATTCCCCATCGACTCTTTGGGTGATGAGGCAGGAAACTCCGCCATCTGCTAATTCCTGCCCAGAGTATTTTTCATACATCATGATGATCACATTGTCACATCACAGTCCAATTACTGGACATATTTTTCATCTTGAAGTTATTTAAAAACAAAACTGAATAAGAATTTTTAAGCCACATCATTGTACTTTCAATAGTCTAATTAATATTTCTGCTGATCTTGAATCAATTTAATTGTTACAATGATACATTAGAACAATTATTTTTGCCTCTAAGTCTTTGCCAAACTCATTTATTGTATGATTTTTGTAGAATATCATATGCACTCTCCATGGCCAGGATTTTCCCCTCAGCGATTTGGGGGCGGGGCCCACATGCCGATGGGAAAATGACATGGGATGATGTCAGGAGGAATCCCCGACGTCATCCCGGGCCATTTAAATCTTAAGGAAGGCAGGCGGACAGCAAAATCAGCCGTCCGCCCGCCGACCTGTCAATGGCCAATTAAGGCCATTGACAGGCTAATTAAGATGGTTAAATGCCCTGCCCGGCCAACCCTTATGGCTGGTGGGCAGGACAGGAGCCCCAGCGGCCTGTAGATTATTAATGAAACTTCATCCACTGGCGGGATGAAGTTTCAATACCATTTTGTAAAAATTTAATAAAATTTATGAGTTTGTTATTAACATGTCCCATCTCATGTGACATTATCACATGAGGGGGACATGTTAACAATTTTAAAATGTTTCTATTTTTTGACTTTACTTACCTTTCACTAAACTCCCTGAGACAGGACTTTGCCTCAGGGAGCAGTGCGCTTTGTCGTGCGCATGCGCGAAAGAGCGCACTTTGACAGATGGGGATTCCCTCCACCCCCCACACAGGAAGCACATAGCACTTCCTGTCAGGCAGGCTGCTGGACGGGCCGATTAAGGCCCGCCCACTCAAAATGGCGGCGGGCCCCGTTTCGGCGGCGGGGTTCAGCTGCCCGCCTGCCACCGAGCCGTTGGGAACCACCCGCCATCCGAGGGCTAAATTCTGCCCCATATTTCACAGTGGTGCACAAACACTTTGGCCTAAATATTGTCTAGAACACTGGGGAAAATGCCCCCTGCTCTTCTTCAAAGTCATGGGATCGTTCACAGCTACCTGAGAGGACAGACAGGACCTTGGTTTAACGAAAGAGGCATCTCCAATAGTGCAACATGCATTCAGTACTGCAACAATACAAAAGCAAAATACTGCAGCTGCAAGAAATCTGAAATAAAAACAGAAAATGCTGGAAATACTCAGCAGGTCAGGCAGCATCTGTGGAGAGAAACGGGATTAACATCTCGACCTGAAACTTAGGGCTGGATTTTCATCTACTGATGGAGGTGGGAATGGGATGGGGAAAGTAAAAAAATTAGGAATCTTGATTCCAATTTGAAGTGCCTTCCCGACCCCACACCTCTCCTGATATTGGAGTCCCCATTGTGAGGACCATAGGAAATTTAAATTTCCTTCCTCACGCTATTTTCGTGTGCTGGTGCGGATTTATAGCTACTAAAAAAAGCCTCCAGGTTTGAGAGTTCATGTCTGCTGAGGAGCCTGGGACATTCTTACAAGGAAGTGTTAAATGTTTTGACACCTTCCAGTTTCACCATTAGATGCTGTATTGTAATGTAGATGTGTTTTAACACAGTGATTAATCATCGGGCTCTGTCAAGATGTCAACTCTTTGACTGGCAAGCTGGGACATCAGGGGCAGAGTTTTCCATTCGGTGTGCGGGGGCGGGCTTGGCACACCGGAACATAAAATGACGCGCGATGATGTCAGGCATGTGTCCTGACGTCATCGTGCTGTCTCACGGTATTTTGTTCGGCTGGCGCGCGCTGGAGTCAGATGGGTACCTGCCGCTAATTGATAAGCCTATTAAGGCTATTAAACAGGCAATTAACATGAAAGTTACACTGCCCGTCCAACCCTTACTGTTGGTGGGCAGGTGAAAAGGCCAAGAGGCCTTTATGTTTTTTGGGAAACCTCATCCATGCACGGGATGATGTTTCCTAAAGCTAATAATGATTATATAAAAACTTTACCTGAAAAATAAAAACATGTCTCATCTCATGTGGCACAGTCACATGAGGGGACATGTTTCAGTAAATTTTTATTGTTTTTATTGATTTTTTTAAAAAGAGCTTCGATCTCCCTAAGGCAGCTTTGTGCCTCAGGGAGATTGAAGCACTCTTTTGCGTTCATGCTGGACCCGACTCTCCCTCCTCCCCTCACCCGCACAGGTAGCGCTCACCACCGCTCGCATATTATGCTGGGTGGGCCTTAATTAGCCCGCCTGCATAAAATGGCGGCACGGAGCCAATCGCAGGCGGCAGTCAGGCTCCCGACCGCCCCCGCCCACTCCCGCCGAGCTCGCCCAACCAATGAAAAATCCTGGCCCAGGGCTATGTGCACGGGATTGACAGGCAACTTGCAGATGGTCGGCAGAGGGTGCAAGACAGCTGTGATCGATCTGGAACTTGAAAGGCTGAACATCAACATAGCCTCCCTATGAGAGACCAGGCTCACTAAGAGCAGATCACTGAAAGAAAAATATTACACACTCACCTGGCAGGGGAAGAGTTCAGTTGAAATGTGTGCACTGGTCTGCTGCTTTGGGCTGCATTAGAGTGTTTAAGTTGGAGTTTGGTGAAAGACCTTTAAGGGTTAATTTCTATCTAAAGTCTAGTCTCTATAATTTAGCAAATAAGTAAAAGTTGCTTTTTGGGTTGGGAGAAGGTGAGTTTTAGTCCAGCATTAAAACAGGGCTTATACAGGCTCTGCTTGCAGCTGTAGCTAGTTACTTAGGTAAATGGTTTCAACAGGTTTTCAGAAGCTAGACTCAGACAACATAAAAGCAGACCATCTACAGTGCTATTTTTGTCTGAATTGGGGTGCTGCTTTCAGCTGCATTAGAGTGTATCAGTTGGATTTAGTGAAGAGAAGAGGAGGTAATCCTTTCATTTTTTACTTTTCCTCAGTAAGGAGAGTGGCAGCCTTGGTAAGTAGGACCTGGTGAGTATTTCCGCTGTCCTTAATATTCTCTAAACTAGAGGAAGTAAAAGTAAAGGGAGTAATTTAAGGGTAAGTCATGGCAGGGCAGCTTGGCCAAATGGAATGCCCCTCCTGTGGGATCTGGGAAGTCAGGGACACTTCCAGTGTCCAGGGCGACCATGTGTGCAGGAAGTGTCTCCAGCTGCAACTACTCGAAATCCACCTTTCAGAGCTGGAGCTGTGGCTGGGGTCGCTGTGGAGCATCCGCAAGGATGAGATCTTCGTGGATAACACGTACAGTGTTCATACCATGGGTAAAGAGTGCACAGGCAGGAAGGGAATAGGTGACCGCCAGACAGAGTAAAAACACTAGGCAGGTCGTGCAGGAATCGCCTGGGTCCACCTCTCTCTCTAACAGATTTTCTGTTTCTGATACTTCTGGGGCAGCTGGTTTCTCAGGGGAACGCAACAAGAGCCAAGTCCATGGCACCACAAGTGGCTCAGCTGCACGGGGGTGGGGCAGAAAAAAGAGTGGGAGCCCATTAGTGATAGGGGATTAGAACCATAGAAAATTCACAGTGCAGAACGAGGCCATTCAGCCCATCGTGTCTGCGCCGGCCAAAAAGGAAAAGAAGAAACTAGCCATTCATTTTAATCCCACTTGGTCTGTAGTCTTGCAGGTTACAGCACTTCAGGTACAGATCCTTTAAATGAGTTGAGCGTTTCAGTCTCAACCACCAACTTAGGCAGTGAATTCCAGATGCCCACGACCCACTGGGTGAAAAAGTTTTTCCTCATGTCCCCTCTAATCCTTCTACTAATCACCTTAAATCTATGGCCTCCTCGGTAATTGACCCCTCAGCTAGGGGAAACAAGTCTTTCCTGTCTACCCTATCTCGGCCCCTCATAATTTTGTACAGCTTAGGTCACCCCTTACCTCACCACTGTTCGAAGGAAGACACCCCTAGCATATTCAATCTCTCCTCAGCTGCAATTTTCAAGCCCTGGCAACAATCTATCATATTCTATTGTTCTGCTGTTAGGGAGTGTATATCATTCTATTGGGCTTCTGTCGTAAGGGAGACAGATAAGACATTTCTGTGACCACAGACGTGACACCAGGACGGTAAGTTGCCTCCCTGGTGCCAGGGTCAAGGATGTCACTGAGCGACTGCAGGACATTCTGAAGGGGGAAGGGTGAACAACCAGAGGTCTTGGTCCATTTCGGCACCAACGACATGGGTAAAAGAGGGGATGAGGCCCTGAAAATGGAATATAAAGAGCTAGGAAATAAATTAAAAAGCAGGACCTCAAAGTAGTAATTTCAGGATTACTCCCAGTGCCACATGCTAGCGAGATCAGGAATAGGAGAATAGACCGGATGAATGCATGGCTGGAGAGATGATGTGGTGGTGGGGGGCGGGGGGGGGGGGGGGGGGAGTGGATTTAGATTCCTGAGGCATTGGGACAGATTCTGGGGAAGATGGGACCTGTACAAGCTCGACAGGCTGCGCCCCATCAGGAGCGGGACCGATATCCTCACAGGGGTATTCGCTAGTATTGTGGGGGAGGGTTTAAACTAGACTGGCAGGGGGATGGGAACCTGAGTGGGGAGACTCAAGAGAACAAGACAAAGATAGGAATGAAAGACAGAAAAGTAGAAAGCAAAAGTGGAAGGCGGAGGAAACAAGGCCTGGCAGCAAATAGGGCCATAGTTCAAAAAATGATGAGTAAAAACGTTAAAAAAAACAACTCCAAAGGCACTGGATCTGAGTGCATGGAGCATTCGCAATAAGGTAGGCAAATTAACACCGCAAAAAATGTAAACGGGCAGGATATAATTGGGAATACAGAGACATGGTTACAGGGGAGGCAGTGGCATAGTGTTATTCTCACTGGACTAGTATTCCAGAGATCCAGGGTAATGCTCTGGGGACTCTGGTTCTAATCCCACCATGGCAGATAGTGAAATTTGAATTCAATGAAAATCTGGAATTAAAAGTCTGATGATGATCATTGTAAAAACCCACCTGGTTCACTAATGTCCTTAAGGGAAGGAAATCTGCTGTCCTTACCTGGTTTAGCCTACATGTGACTCCAGACCCACAACAATATGGTTGACTCTTAAATGCCCTCTGGCAATAGATGCTGGCCTAGCCAGTGATGCCCACATCCCATGAACAAATAAAGGGTGACCAAGGCTGGGAACTGAATATCCAAGGGTACTCAATATTTAGAAGGAGAGTATTTAGGAAGGGGAAAAGGAGGTGGTGTGGCATTGTTAGTTAAGGATGAAATCAATAGTGATAGAGGATATTGGCTCAGAAAATCTAGATATAGAATCAGTCTGGGTGGAGCGAAGAAGCAACAAGGGGTGGAAAACTTTAGTGCAAGTTATCTATAGGCTGCTAAATAGTTGTGGTAAGGTAGGGGATGGCATTAAACAGGAAATTAGAGATGCATGTAACAAGAATGCTTCAGTAATAATAGGTCACTTTAATCTACATATAGACTGGCCAAACCAATTTAGCAATAATGCTATGGAGGATGTACGAGATGATTTTTTAGACCAGAACATCAAGGAACCAACTACGGAACAGGCTATCCTAGATTTGGAATTTGCAATGAGATGGGATTAATTAATAATCTTCTTGTGCAGGGCCCTTTAGGGAACACTGAGCATAATGTGACAGAATTCTTCATTAGGATGGAAAGTGAAGTAGTCCAATCCGAAATTAGGGTCCTAAATCTAAACAAATAAAACTACGAAGGTATGAGGTGTGTGTTGGCTAAGATAGATTGGGGAACTTCATTAAAAGGCATGACGGTGGATAGGCAATGGCTAATATTTAAGGAACGAATGTATGCATTGCAACAGTTATACATTCCTTTCTGGCACAAAAACACAACAAGAAAAGTGGCACAACCGTGGCTAACAAAAGAAATTAAGGATAGTATTACATCCAAAGAGGAGTCATATAAAGTTGCTCAAAAAAGTAGCAAGCCTGAGGATTGGGAACAGTTTAGAATTCAGCAAAGGAGGACCAAGAGATTAATTAAGAGGGGAAAAATAGAGTATGAGAGTAAACTTGCAAGGAACATAAAAGCGGACTGTAAACCTTCTATAAGTATATAAATGAAAAAGATTAGTAAAGACAAATGTAGGCCCCTCACGGTCTGAAACAGGAGAATTTATAATAGAGAACAAGGAAATGGCAGAGCAATGAAACAACTACTGTCTTCACGAATAACTTCCCAGAAATACTAGAGAACCAAGGGTCTAGTGAGAAGCAGGAATTGAAGGAAAATAGTATTGCTAAAAAACGAGTGCTGGGGAAATTAATGGGACTGAAGGCCAATAAATCCCCAGGGCCTGATAATCTACATCACAGGGTATGAAAGGAGGTCGCTATGGAAATACTGGATGCATTGGTTGTCATCTTCCAAAATTCTGTAGATTCTTGAACAATCCTGGCACAGTGGAGGGTGGCAAATGTATTTATTATTATTGTGTATTATTATTATTATGTATTATTTGGAAAAGGAGGGAGAGAGAAAACAGAGAATTACAGACCGGTTAGCCTAACATCAGTAGTAGGGAAAGTGCGAGAGTCTATTATAAAGGATGTAATAACAGGACACTTAGAAAATATCAATGGGATTAGACAAAGTCAGCATGGATTTATGAAAGGGAAATCATGTTTGACAAACCAATTGGCCATTTAGGGCTGAGGTGAGGAGAAACTTCTTCACTCAGAGGGTGGTGAACCTGTGGAATTTTCTACCACAGGAAGCTGTGGGGGCTAACTCACTGAGGATGGAATTTTCCATGCCCACTTGCCGGGCATGCTTGGCAGCGTGAGCTGACAGTATGGCGAGAAGGCCAAAAATCAGTCGTAAAACCAGTTTGCGATCGTCTGCTCAGCCCATCGATGTCGGGCTGTGTTTCCCACCATCGGACGCCGGGGACCTTATTGTAAAACATCAGCATATCATTATAAGGCCAGCCTGCTGGACTCATCCCCCAGGCTGGATCTTCCGCCCACGTCGGCGTGATTGCACACCAATGTATTTCACAACTGCACATAAGTGATCTGGTGAGCTGCACTTTGCTCAGGATTTGATGTTTGTTTGCCTTCCTTGCTTCGGTCAGCACTCACAGTCATCAGTGCCAGGCTTCACAGACAGCACCACATCATTTTTAGAGGGGTACACGGGCAGGTACCTACCAGACCAGTCATAAGTCAGAGGTGGCTTTGTATGGCTGCAGTGCTATGGTTTGCTTGGGCAAAGGGGAGAAGTGGCCTCAGGCAACGGAAGAGGCTGCAGGGTGAGGGCTGTACTGAGGAAGGGGGGATATCCCAGCGTTTGTGTGGGGGCACAGGTTGATCTGTGCAAGTGGCTTCAAGGTCTTGAATGGTGATGAGGCAGTATCCAGAGGAGATGAGGCCAGATGGAGACGTGAGGGTGTGTGTGAGAGAGTGAGTGGTGATGTCCCTTGAGTTGGCAGTGAGTGAGATGCCAGTGAATGTGTGATGGGGTTTAGAGTAATGAGATGGTTCTCTTACCCTGGTGGCATAGATAAGATCATTAATCCTCTATCTGCATTGGATGGCGAACCTCTTCTGTGCAACATTGGCACTGATCACCACTGCCATCGCCTACCAAGCCGGAGTGGTAATGTTGCTGCCCTTCCTGCGGTCAGAACAGGGTTAGAGGGCATTACAGCAAGTCTCCATGGCTGCCAAAAGGCACTCGAAGGATGTGTTACTAAACCTGGGAATGCAGTCTTCTTGCCTTCTGGGACCATGCCTTATTTGCAGCGGTCCTGGGCTGGAAGAACTGAGAGGTGTGCACGCGGCTACTCTTTAAATGTGGCACCCGCCATGATGAAGCGGCGAGGTGTCAGCATGGCGGGCGAATGAGACCCCACCCACCAAGGAAACGGCATGTTTGCCGGGAATGCATAACTAATGCAGCGGGTTTGGGATGAAACAGAATGAGAAGCCGCCATTGCAGCCGACGGGCAACGTTTTGCCTACCCGCTACCGCACTTAGTGCCCTGAATACATTTAAGAAGGAGGTACATGGGTTTCTAGATTCTAAAGACGTCAAGGGGTATAGGGAAAGAGCGGGTGTATGGCATTGAGACAGAGGATCAGCCATGATCATATTGAATGGCGAAGCAGGCTCGAAGGGCTGAATGGCCCACTCCTGTTGTCTGTGTTTCTATATTTTTATGCTTCTATGCGTGAACAGGTGTAGGCTTTTCTGTAAGGAACTCACTACTCTCGATGATAGTGTCCCCCACAAATGGTTTGGGCCATTTTCTCTCCATCCACCTCTCAATTCAAACAGGGCCAGTTAACCTCACGAGTGTCACTCCAGCACCGTGCTCCACTACACAGGTGAAGGACCAGTTCTATGAGAAGCTTGACACTGCTATCAGCAGAATCCCTAAGTCAGAATGTCTTTACTTACTGGAGGATTTCAATTCAAGAGTGTGCGCAGACCATGAGGTATGGCCCTCCCGCCTCAGCCACATTGGCCTGGGAAAGATAAATGAGAAAACACAGAGACAATGTCAACTTTGCTGCTACAATGAGCTTTGTATAACTAACATCTTCTTTCAGAACAAACCATGCAAGGTGTCCTGGAGGTATCCAAGATCAGGGCATTGGCACCAGCTGGATCTGATCATCACTAGACATGACTCTCTAAACAGCATCCTTGACATAGACAGCAGCACAGCGCTGACTGTCATTCAGATTACTCTCTGGTATGCGTTAGGGTGAGGATGCAACTCTTGGAGCTTTCTCATTCAAAGCAGAAATATTGTCCTCATCTCAATGTCAGTCATACTGCCTACCCAGCTAAAAACCAACAGTTCCATGACTCATAGTTCCAGGGAGCAGAGTCGGAGGGTGGAGTTCCAGAGGGGTGAGTATAAAAGCCTTACCTCGGGGATTCGCGGCCTGGCTCCAGGGAGCAGAGTCAGAGGGTGGAGTTCCAGAGGGGTGAGTATAAAAACCTTAACTCGGGGATTCGCGGCCTAGTTCCAGGGAGGAGAGTCGGAGGGTGGACCTCGGGTCTTAAAAAAAAATTAAAAGTGGCGTCACGGTAAATCTGTGACCTGATTGGCTGGTAGGGAATCTACGCTGAATTTGAAACTAAAACATAGTTAAACTAATTAAACCAAATAAATTAATCACTTAACTAGTAAGTAGGGGGTATCTAGACCAGAAGCAGGGGATTACTGTTCTTAGAATTTAGTATTTATAGTAGAAATCTAGCCCTAGGGAACGTATAGTTAATAAGGAGTCAATAAGCAGTTATTAGATTTAAATTAATTTATTAAATAGTTCCAGAAATGGTAGTTGCTGGGGTGAAGTGCTTCACCTGTGGGATGTGGGAAATCTGTGATGCTTCAAGTGTCCCGGACAACTAAATCTGCAGGAAGTGTACCCAATTGCAGCTCCTCACAGACCGCATGGATCGGTTGGAGCAGCAGTTGGATGCACTTAGGAGCATTCAGGTGGCGGAAAGCGTCATAGACAGGAGTTTTGCCAACATGTCACACCCAAGGTACAGACAGATAGATGGGTGACCGCTAGGAGGGGCAGGCAGTCAGTGCAGAAATCCCCTGTGGCTGTCCCCCACTCTAACAGGTATACCGTTTTGGATACTGTTGGGGGGGTGGCCTATCAGGGGAAAACTACAACAGTAGCCAGAGCAGTGGCACCATGGCTGGCTCTGTTGTTCAGCAGGGGGGGGGTCAAAGCACAGAAGACAATTGTCATAGGGAACTCTATATTCAGGGGCTCAGATAGGCGCTTCTGTGGTCGGGAAAGAGACACCAGGATGGTATGTTGCCTCCCTGGTGCCAGGGTCCAGGATGTCTCTGATCGGGTATGGGACATTCTGAAGAGGGAGGGAGAACAGCCAGAGGTCGTGGTACACATTGGTACTAACGACATAGGCAGGAAGAGTGATGAGGTCCTGCAGCGGGAGTTCAGGGAGTTAGGCAGAAAGTTAAAAAACAGGACCTCTAGGGTTGTAATCTCAGGATTACTCCCTGTGCCACATGCCAGTGAGGCTAGAAATAGGAAGATAGTGCAGCTAAACACGTGGCTCAACAGATGGTATAGGAGAGAGGGTTTCCGATATCTGGATCATTGGGATCTCTTCCGGGGCAGGTAGGACCTGTACAAGAAGGACGGGTTGCATCTAAACTGGAGGGGCACCAATATCCTGGCTGCGAGGTTTGCTAGTGCACCTCAGGAGGGTTAAAACTAGTATGGCAGGGAGGTGGGAACCAGAGCAATAGGTCAGCAGGTGAAATAAATGACTGGTAACTAGTGAATATGGCCAGTAGGACTAAGAGGAAGAGCAGGCAGGGAGAAATTACTGAACACAGTGAGACTGGGGGTCTGAAATGCATTTGTTTCAATGTGAGAAGTATAACAGGCAAGGCAGATGAGCTTAGAGCTTGGATTAGTATTTGGGACTACGATATTGCTATTACAGAGACTTGGTTGAAGGATGGACAGGATTGGCAGATAAACGTTTCAGGATTTAGATGTTTCAGGCAGGATAGAGAGGGATGTAGAAGAGATGGGGGAGTTGCACTGCTGGTTAAGGAAAATATCACAGCTGTACGACAGGAGGACACCTCAGAGGGCTCATGCAGCGAGGCAATATGGGTAGATCTCCAGAATAGGAAGGGTGCAGTCACAATATTGGGGGTTTACTATAGGCCTCCCAATTGCCGGCGGGAGATTGAGGAACAGTTATGTCGGCAGATTTTGGAAAGATGTAAAAGCAATAGGGTTGTTGTGATGGGTGATTTTAACTTTCCCTATTTTGACTGGGAATCACTTAGTGCTAGGGGTTTGGATGGTGCAGAATTTGTAAGGTGCATCCAGGAGGGCTTCCTGAGACAATATGTAGATAGTCCAACTAGGGAAGGGGCAATACTGGACCTGGTATTAGGGAATGAACCCGGCCAGGTGGTCGAAGTTTCAGTCGGAGAGCATTTCGGGAAAAGTGACCATAATTCAGTAAGTTTCAAGGTACTGGTGGATAAGGATAACAGGAGTCCTCGGGTTAAGGTGCTTAATTGGGGGAAGGCTAATTATAACAATATTAGGCAGGAACTGAGGAATCTAGACTGGAGGCGGATGTTTGAGGGCAAATCAATAACTGACACGTGGGGGGCTTTCAAACGTCAGTTGATAAGAATTCAGGACCAGCATGTTCCTGCTAGGATGAAGGATAAGTATGGCAAGTTTCAGGAACCTTGGATAACGAAGGATATTGTGAGATTAGTCAAAAAGAAAAGGGAAGCATTCGTAAGGGCTAGAAGGCTGGGAACAGATAAAGCTCATGGAGAATATAAAGAAAGTAGGAAGAAACTTAAGCAAGGAGTTAGGAGGGCTAAAAGGGGTCATGAAAAGTCATTGGCAACCAGGATTAAGGAAAACCCCAAGGCATTTAATACATATGTAAAAAACAAGAGGGTAGCCAGGGAAAGGTTGGGCCCACTCAGGGACAGAGGTGGGAATCTGTGTATGGAGCCAGAAGAAATGGGAGAGATGCTAAATGAGTACTTCTCATCAGTATTCACCAAAAAGAAGGACTTAGCGGTTGATTTGTCTAGGGAAGAGTGTGTAGAAAGCCTGGATCATCTTGAAGAATATTAAGGTGGATAAGTCCCACAGGCCAGGTGGGATCAGAGTCGTGCTGGCATGATGGATACAGAATTGGCTTGGTCATAGAAGACAGAGGGTAGCAGTGGAAAGGTGCTTTTCTGAATGGAGAGCTGTGACTAGTGGTGTTCCGCAGGGATCAGTGCTGGGACCTTTGCTGTTTGTAATATATGTAAATGATTTGGAGGAAAATGTAACTGGGCTAATTAGTAAGTTTGCAGACGACACTAAGGTTGGAGGAGTTGCAGATAGTGAAGAGGATTGTGAAAGGATACAATGGGATATAGATCGGTTGGAGACTTGGGCAGAGAAATGGCAGCTGGAGTTTAATCTGGACAAATGTGAGGTAATGCATTTTGGAAGGTCTAATACAGGTAGGAATTATACAGTAAATGGCAGAACCCTTAAGTGCATTGACGGGCAGAGGGATCTGGGTGTACAGGTCCACAGGTCACTGAAAGTGGCAACACAGGTGGATAAGGAAGTCAGGAAGGCATATGGCATGCTTGCCTTCATTGGCAGGGGTATTGAGTATAAAAGCTGGGAAGTCATGCTGCAGCTGTATAGAACCTTGGTTAGGCCACACTTGGAATATTGCGTGCAATTCTGGTCGCCACCTTACCAGAAGGATATGGAGGCGTTGGAGAGGGTGCAGAGGAGGTTTACCAGGATGCTGCCTGGTCTGGAGGTTATTAGCTATGAAAAGAGGTTCGAGAAACTCGGATTGTTCTCACTAGAGCGACGGAGATTGAGGGGCGACTTGATAGAAGTTTACAAAATTATGAGTGTACAGAGTAGATAGTCAGAAACTTTTCCCAGGGTGGAAGAGTCAATTACTAGGGGACGTAGATTTAAGGTGAGAAGAAAAAACTTTAGAGGAGATGTGCGGGGCAAGTTTTTTACGCAGAGGGTAGTGAGTGTCTGGAATTTGCTGCCAGAGGAGGCGGTGGAAGCAGGTACGATAGTGGTGTTTAAGAGGCAGCTTGACAAATACATGAATAGGATGGGAATAGAGGGGATACAGACCCCGGAAGTGCAAAATGTTTTAGTTTGACAGGTAATATGATCAGCGCAGGCTTGGAGGACCGAAGGGCCTGTTCCTGTGCTGTACTTTTCTTTGTTCTTTGTTCTATTTGAATAGCTGCTCACTGACATTCCCACACAGTGCAGAAATGAAAATGGAATATACTTTGAGACACCTTCTACAATTCTGCAACCTCAGCTTTTGGGAAGCAAGAGCCGAAAAATGCTGACTGGTTCGAGGCCAATGTCACTGTGGTGGAACCTGTCATTGAAGCCAAGTGCTCCACTTTCATTAATTACAAGAGAGATCTGAGAAATAAAACTCTGACTGCACTAAGAGCCATTTGATGTAATATCCAACAGACTGCTGGATGGTGTACCAATGACTACTGGTTACAACGCTGCCAGAATATCCCGCTGTTCTTCAATACAGGTAATGCCAGGGGCATGTATGAAGGGATTGAAAAGGTAACAGGTCAATCAGCAAAGAAAATGGCTCCACTGAAAACAAAGGCAGGGGAGGTCATTACTGATTGCAATAAACAGTTGAAGAGATGGGTAGAACACTTACCTTGGGTTCTAGTCTAGGGAGGATACTGTCACCGAGGAAGTTCTAGACACCATACAAAGCCTGCCTGTCATGGCAGAGCTGGATATCAAACCCACAGTGGAGGAGCTTAGCAAAGCTATTGACTCATGGGTAAGGTTCCAAGTGCTATGCTATACTGACTGAACTCAGCAAATACAGGCAACTGATGCTCCTGCAGCATCTGCTCGAACTGCTCTGTTTCTGCTGGAGGGAGGGGGCAGAGCCCCAGGATATGCATGATGCAAAGATCGTGACCCTGTTCAAGAACAAGGGCAGCAAGAGGCATCTCCCTGCCGAGTATTGTGGGAAAAGTATTTACCCGTGTTGCCTTTGTTGGACTGCAAGATCCTGGCTGAACGCATTGATCCTGAATCCCAGCGATGTCCGGGCAAGCTGAGGCAGGCCTTTTAACCAGCCCACCTCAAAATCTGCACTCCTGCAATGCTGCCTTGGGAATCTGGGTCCCTGCCTGCCCATGTCTCCAGGCAATGGAAATATGGCAGATATGGGCAGAGGTAACGGGCTCAGGTTTCCGAACTCAGGAAATAGCCCGACTCACATTTCCCACACCCAACCCAAAAATCCAGCCCCTTATCGCTGTTTCTCTCAGACGAACACACGAGTTAGGAGCAGTAGGTCACTTGGCCCCTTGAGCCTGCTCTACCATTCAATAAGGTCATGGCTGATCTAATTTTAACCTCAACTTCACATTCCTGCCTACCCCCAATAACCTGTCACCTCTAACTTATCAAGAATTTATCTACTTCTGCCTTAAAGATATTCATGGACTCTGCCTTAACCACCTTTTGAGTAAGAGAATTCCAAAGTCTCACAACCCTCTGAGAGAAGAAAAATCCTCATCTTTGTCTTAAATGGGTGACCCCTTATTTTTAAACAGTGGCCCCGACTTCTAGATTCTCCCACATGAGGAAACACTCTTTCCACGTCCACCCCGTCAAGTGCCCTCAGGACCTTATATTGAAACCAATCTCCACAGACATTGCCTGACCTGCTCAGTATTTCCAGCACATTCTGTTTTTACTCCCTCAGTACAGTACTGGAATATCAGACTAGATTTTGTGTTCAATTCTCTGGAGTGGGACTTAAACTGATGGCCTTTTAATTCAGAGGCAAGAATGCTACCACTGAGCCACAGCTGACATCTAACAGAAGCATCCATATATGCCAAACATCAGCATCTCAACCTGACGGTCAACGTACCCGATTTTCACCCTGGCTTTCAGGGCACAGGGCAGTAGCAGGCTGAAAATTGTGCTGCTATGTCCATGCTCCAACCTCTGACAGGCCTGCTGAAACCTGAGAAACAGGGGATTGTGTTCCGCTCAGACAAATGGGAGACTTGCCGAGTATTTAAATTGGGCCATTTGGAAGTCCCGAACCAATTTTGCCGTTCCATTGAGTGGCTGAACTAGCAATTCAACGTTACACCTGGTGCCCCGCCTCACCCCCCCGCAACCCTACAAGGATCTTTCCATAGCCACCTCCTGTTTCTGATCAGAAGGCACAACATGCTGACGACACCCAGCTCTATCTCATCACCAACTCTCAGCTCCTCCACTTTGCTCAATTATTAGACTGTTTATCCAACATCCATTGTTAGATTGTGAAGCTCTAGTTCATGGTTCATGTTAATATTTTAGAGGTAATTTCTGGGAAGACTATTGTTGTAAAGGTAAGGTAATTAAAATGCTGGGCCTTAGTGATTGGCAAAGCACCTAAAGAAATGGCAACTCAGAAGATTACCCATAGAGTCTGAACAGACAAGATAGAGTTATAAAACAGCAGGTGGGTTCACTTAGCTACAGAAATTGCAATTGAGGGATAATCAGCATAACCGTTGGTTTGAGGATAGCCCAGAGCAGGCTACTTTGTCATGGAGATGGGTGGAACTTAGGAAGGCCTCCTGGTTTCAATTCATCTAGGTGAGGTTTGCTGGGAGAGGTTTTTAGTTGCACTCTGGACCTTGAGTGGCTTGCAGCTCACAGAGAAGTTAACCAAAATAAATGAGAGTTAGGCAGACCTGCACTGTAAGCAGAGTAAAACACTAACGTTATCATTGACCCCATGGACGGAGGATGAGGCTTTATCTTAGTTTGAATCTTGTGAAGAACAGGAGCTGGAAGATTGCCTCGTTTGAAGCTGGTGGGAGAATCTACAGTGGGCTTCATAGAATCTTATTGCAAAAGAAAGTAACTGGATGATTAGCTTGGAACTATTGGAAAAGCAACCAGTGCAAGGGACTGAGACCTCCACAGTCAAGAGAGGGTAAATGAAAGTTTTACCCCTGGGTATAGCTGGAGCTGAGGAAAGTTCTCCAGAGGACTGTGGCATTCTTATGCATGGTCCCTACAGAAGCAAATAACTCTTCAAGGTTGATGTGGCTTATAAGAGAATTCTTGGGAGAAGTAGAAAATAAAACTGAGTGCATAACAAATATAGGGCTGCATTTTACGTATCCCCAGTGGTCTTGGGGCATGTAAAATTGGGTGGGTGTCCACCCCACCACCTTCGTGCCCACCCCCGAGCTCACCCCCATAATACAGAGGCGTAGCCAGGTGCCGAAATTAGCAGTCTACCCGCCTTATTTAAATAAATAATCAAGGGTCAATTGATACCGATAATATGCTGCCCATGTCATAAATTTGTTGGCATGGGCAGTCAGGCAGGGGTGGGCAGCCCAAATATTCAAAGAATTCTTCAAAGAGTGGGAAGGAAAAGGGGGGGTTCTATCTTCAGGGGCAGCCTCCCTAAGATAGAACCGCCCCCCCCACTTTCTTCCTACGTGCCTGCTGCCTTAAACCCACCCACCCCACCTCCCTTCCCTGCCCAAGACCCCACACTTATCTGTTTCAAGGGATCCATTGGGCCTTCTGCTTCCTCATTGCAGCCCTGACAGTGGCCATGAATGTGCTCCTCTTCCCCAGTGAGTGGTGGTAGTCCCACTCTGCCCCAATTAGCTTTAAGACCATAAGACATAGGAGCAGAAATTAGGCCATTCAGCCCATTGAGTCTGCCCCGCCATTCAATCATGGCTGATAAGTTTCTCAACCCCATTCTCCCGCCTTCTCCCCGTAACCTTTGATCCCTTTACCAATCAGGAACTTTATGGCTGCGGAACAGGCCAGTGTGGAATGGATCAGCTCCTCTCTGACTTTGCTTCCAGCGGTGGGAGGTGGACAATACGTCCAATCCCTGATAATATTCCGCCCATAGTTATGAACCATATTGTTCAGTTAATGATGTTTGTTTTGTTTAAGTATTTATATACAATAAAGTTCCCTGAATGTGAAATCTTGTGCTGTAGTTCTATTGGTTGAAATTAGGTATTCGGATTCCTTTTTAATTGCAACTCTAACCACATCATAACAACTGAAGGAGCAGAAATTTCCTCTGTTTTTGGTCCCCACTCCAAACTCTGTTCCCTAGCTATCAACTACATCCCTCTCCCTGGTAACAGCCTGGGAGTGAGCCAGTCTTTCCTGGTGTCACATTTGACCCTTAGATGAGCTTCCAAACCTCATATTCATGCCATCACTAGACCATCTATTTCCACCTCTGTAACATTGCCCGACATTGCCCCTGTCTCAGCTCATCTGCTGCTGAAACCCTCATTCATGCCCTTGTTACCTCGTGACTCAACTATTCCAATGCACTCCTGACTGGTCTCCAATTATGAATTATGAAGGTAGATTGCATTGAATAGATTGTATTCCCTTGAGTATAGAAGAATAAGGAACTATCCTTCGAGGTGAATAGGATGATTAAAAGATTTGATAGGTTAGATACAGAGAAACTATTTCATCTGGTAGTGGAGACCTGAACAAGGCCTATGACTCTGTGGGCAGAATTTTCTGGCTGGCAGGCGGGCGGAGTGGGAGCGGACCCAGTCGCCGCCTGCGATTGGGTCTGTGCCGCTATTTTAAACGGGCAGGCCCGCCCAGTGTGAATCGCGGCTCCCGAGGACAGCGGGAGTGGGCGGGCGGCGGTGGGACTCTGATGGCGACCCGGGGGCCTGTTTTAAAAAACTGCTGCAGCCTTTCAAAGGCTGCGAATCACGGCCAGTGGAAGGGCTCCCCAGAGCACTGCTGGTGAGCAGGCCAGGCAGGAGGGTAGGGCAGGAGGGCACTGTGCCCCTCATTTTTCAGACGATTGCCTTGCTGCCCTCCTCGAGGAGGTGGCAGCACATGGGAGGTCCTCGTACCCCAGGATAGGAGGAGGACGCCCCCCCACATGGCCAAACGTGCCTGGGAGGAGGTGGCGGAGGTGGTGAGCTCCCACGAGGTGGTGAGATACACCTAGATCCAGTGCCGCAAGCGCTTCAACGACCTGGTGCGCTCAGGAACGGTGAGTACCATGTCGGCATTGGTCACTTAACCCAGCAGGTAGGCTTTCCCCCCTGGTGCCCACCCCCCGAAATCTGAGTGTAGTGACTGGATTAAATCATTGACGGTATGTGTCTGTCGCTGGGTGGGCCAGCAGATATTGCCCATGCCGGGGTCACCCTGAGAGGGTGGTGATAAGATGGGTTCTGCACCTGCAGCATGTGGTGCACTGAGACCCACATGACTGTTTTGGGGGCAACCTGGAGGAGCTGCACCTAGGCGCAGTGCTGGAACTCCAGGACATGTCAAAGTCAGGGTGATGAGCTGCTGGGAGGGGAGCTTCAAGGTGGTGTTAGCACCGATTGATCTGCTGCCCTCTGCGCTCCACGTGCTTGCGCTTCCTTGTTATGGAAGGCTGGACTAATGTGATGTAGGCAGCATTTGGCCAATGGGAGGACAGGCCTGGCATCTTTGTGTGAGTGTTCGGCAGCAGCAGGGTGAGGAGGCACTGGAGCCCTGCAATGTCCCACTCTGGTTGGGGTGGGCCGACCGTGAAGAGAGTCCAGGTACAAGTAGCACTAATCAATGCTCTTCTCTCCTTTTCAGGAGAAGAATGCACATAATGCTGCTGAGCGGGTGAGGACTGGCGGAGGGCCGGCCCAGTTGGCGATTCTCAGCCACTCCGAGCAGGAGGCCCTACATTTGGAGAGGCGCCATGTGCCCAGGTCCACCGGTGTCGTTGAGGCTGGGGTGCCATGGGCAGGTATGTTTGCCCAGCAGTGAGGTGACTATTATTCTCCCAGCAGCCAGGACAATGTTGAATGTTCAGTGATTGAAGTTTGCAACATGGCTTGACCATTGCTTATGGAAGGATGAGCGCATAAAGATCCGGGGGACAGGGATGCACATTGACATTGGCTCCACGTTAACTGAACCAATGTCCTTGTTCTTCCTTTCAGTATCAGCAGAGCAGGACCGGGAAGAGGAGCAGCAGAAGCCCCCTCTCACACATGAGGGCGCTGAAGTCACGGATTCACCAGCGTCACACCATCTCTGCCAGGCAGGCATCAGCGCAGATACTAGCACCTCAGTGGGAATTAGAACATCGGCTAGTGTCCTGGGGCACAACAATGAGGACACTTCACAGTCACTGGAGGAGCTGGCAGAGACAGAGAGTGCCCATGGCGCAAGCAGTCGGAGGACTGCAGGGGACCAGGCACATGCTCAGTTGGTGCCTGATGCTGTACCTCTGAAGTCGTCTGCGATGCAGCAAATGCAGGAAATACGTGCAATGTGGGAGATGGTCTGGGCACCAAGTTTTCCAGCTCAGTGCCCATCCAGACACAGTGAGCAGGGAGGTCCGAAGCGACCTCAGATCAGCGCAGCAGCTGCCTGTCGTCTCTGCGGGCTCCTCTCAGGGCTCTCTGGGTGAGGGAGGCAGCTCCTCCACCCCTCTGTGACCTTTGCATCCGGTGAGGCTGCGACAACTGGGGAGATGCCAGCTGTGGAACTAACCGCTCCCTCCCAGGCGGGACCAGCACAGGCTCCATGGGCCAGACGACAACCACCAAGGTCATCGAGGCCAACAGGACAGCAGAGTGAGCAGGCTGCCTCAGATGCCACTCCCAGCCAGGGGCCAGCACCAAGACGTAGCACCTGAAAGCGTAAACATAAGGCACCTTAGGCACTCCACGGGTTTATCACTGGTGCTTTTGTGTTGGCTCGCAATGAGGTCTTTAAGAGTTGGTGTGATTAAATTTAATATTAAATTCAGACATGTCACCATGGCTGAGGGTGCCTCTTCTTCTGCAGGTGGATGGTTTCCAAAAATGTAATGAGTGTTTTGTGGGACATTAAGTTTTATTAACAAGGACCTTAGTTAACGTTCCTAACCAGGCATATTTTGCACTTAGGTATCGAGTATGGAGCATACAGCCCAGGCTTGTCCTGGAAGTCCATCTGTTGTGTGCTAGCTGAAGGTTCATTGGATTAAAGCCTCCCAGGTGTCCCTGCCTCCCTGGAGCGCCCGGGTCAGCGTCTATCCCCTCAGTATTTCCCTGTGCATGCAGAATAGTGGCATCTTCTGTGGCCCCTTCTGCCTTGGACTACCTCTTGGCCCTGCACCCCTTGTGCCTGGGCCTGACCTCCCTAAGGTGGCTCCCCTGGAGGCTGAATGTGCATTCCTGGCCTCCTCCCATTTCGAGCCCTTTCTTCCTCCTCAGGGGAAGTGCCTCCAGTGGAGAGTTCAGCTCCCATTCCCAGGCTAAGGGAAGGCTTCTTGAAACCTGCAGGCCAAAAAAGATTCCTCACTGCAGAGTGCTGACCTGAAGGTTGTGAGTCCAGACCAAGCAGCTGGTATGCGTTTTGAAGTACTGCAGATCATACAGGCAAGTATCAGTAACTTTGAAAAATCAATACCTGAGAGAGCACACTTACAACCTCAGTGAGCCCTTTTATCCCACCCGTGGATGAGGTTTATACAAATGTGCCCTGCCCGTTGCGCCCATGCGCCGACCCGAAGATTGCACGGGCACCGAAAAATCACCGTCGATTGGTGAGTCAGGGGCCTTAAATGACCCGTTAATTAAAGGCGGGCACGAATCAGAGATCATCGCGCGCCCACCCAATGAAATATCGCGATGGTGTGCGGTGACTGCGGGACGCTCGCCCGACGTTACCGTGTGTCATTTTACACACGTGCATGTGGGGCCCGCTCCCCGCATGCTGGTGGGAAAATTCTGCCCTATGAGTCTAAGGCAGTATTTTTATGAAGTTGGTGGTTTGCTTTTGCTCGTTTTCTTGACTGGCAAGTCTGACTGCCACAACAAGGACATTGCTTGTGGCACCCACATTCCAAGAATGAATCAAAAAAACATTAATTGGTGGTTATTTCAAATTGCTGCCTTTGTGGATTCTATGAGCGATCTGCTATGAGACCAAAATAAAAAGGGAATTGAAGAGAGCAAATTTCCAGAGGGTCCCCTTGACTTTGGTGAGAGAGCCTCAGAAATCCGGGAAAAGTGGTGTGAACATTTAATATAATTTTTCACCTTTCCAATGATTTTCTGCTGGAGTTACAGTAGAGGAGAGGGAGAAATCCTGTGGACATTCAGCTGCGCAAATGACTAGGTGTGTCTTTGTGCATTTCTATACAACTAGGTTAATGTTTTGTCTGTCAATGTCTGGAATTTGTTCTCGTAGCAATTATCTCAGACAAAAATCATAGCTGACCACCCAGCCTGACCTTGGATGGCCTTCGGTTTGCTATACCTCATCTAGCAGTTAAGAAAAATCTTCAGGCTGGGCTAGGACATTAAATAGCCAGTGCAAGCTTGTAAGTGTAGCATTTGCTGCTCAGACCCCATCTGTCCAAATTTAGCACGTTTGAAATGTGGGTGTTTTCTTTTTTTAAATGACTGGATCTGAAAATCCATCAAATTACGGGTTGTTTCGGCAAGAGTTCCTTTTGTCAATGCTCATTGAAACACTATAACTGTGCTCCTGAAGGTGACTTCTGATGGGTCAGTCTAGAGGATATAGGCAACATGTTCCTCTGAAATCCTTATTTTCTGAATCCTAGGTACCCACCTGCAGAGAGGCTAAGAAATCCTATTATTGCATGGATCAGTTGCTAGTCCCATAGTGTTCACAGTCCAGGTTGTGTTTTGGTCACAAGATCTACTTTTGTGGTCACTGTAACTTTAATTCTCTTCATTGCCAACATCAAATGGAGGGACAGGCACAGTTGGTACAAACAACAATTCTTTATTAAAACAAAATACCAGACGAAAATTAAAATGTTTAAAATTGTATCTTTAAGTAATGCAATCGATCACTCATAAGAACATAAGAAATAGGAGCAGGAATAGGCCATTTGGCCCCTTGAGCATGCTTCACCATTCGATAATATTATGGCTGACCTGATTATGGTATCAACTCCATCTTCCTCCTAGCATCCCCTAACCCTTGATTCCCTTGTAGATCAAAAATCTATCTAACTCATCCTTGAATATATTCAATGACCCAGCCTCCACTGCTCTCAGTGGAACAGAATTCCAAAGACTAGCAACCCTCTGAGAGAAGAAATTCCTCATCTTAATGAGAGACCCCTTATTTTGAAACTGTGGCCTCAAGTTCTAGATTTCCACACGAGGGGAAACATCTTCTCAGCATTTACCCTGTCAAGTGCCTTTAGAATCTTATAAGCTTCAGTAAGCTCACCTCTTATTCTTTTAAACTCCAATGAGTATAGACCCAACTGAGTCAACCTTTCCTTATAAGACAATCCTTCCATCCTAGGAATCAATCCAGTGAGCCTCCTGTGAACTGCCTCTAATGCAAGTATATCGCTTCTTACTGTATGCAGTTCTCTAGGTATGGTTGCCTCACCAAGCCCTGAGGAGTCGTAGAAAGACTTCCCTACTTTTATACTGAATGCCCTTTGCAATAAAGGCCAACATTCCATTTGCCTTCCTAATTGCTTACTGTACCTGCGTGCTAACTTTTTATGATCCATGGACGAGAGCACCCAGGTTCCTCTATACCACAGCATTCTACAGTATCACTTCATTTAATTCATATTCTGCTTTTCAGTTCTTCCTACCAAAATAGACAACCTCACATTTTCCCACATTATGCTCCATCTGCCATTTTTTTCCCCCACTCGCTTAAATTATCTTTCCCTTTGCAGACTCTTTGTATCCTCCTCACAACATGTTTTCCTGTCTACCTTTGTGTCGTTAGCAAATCTGTTTACAATACACTTGGTCCCTTCTGTTAGAAACAATGTATAGCATTAAGTTTAATTTATATTTTGTATTTGGATGTTAAGAAAGATGAAACCTGGTTTTGATTTCATTTAGAGGTTTTTGTGAGCAGGATGCCGGAAAGTCTGGTGCCCTATTTGTATAATATGCTCTTTTAATGAGGTTTTACAACTCTTGAAGTGAAGAGGTGGGTTACCAAGGGGTTAGTAGTTTAGTGAGGTTTAAAGAAAAATAGAAAAAACTGTGCTGTTGCCTACCAACAGGAGTCCAGCTACACACAGAGAGACAGGGAAACACAGAAGGGTGGTCAGTAAGTGTGGGCAGAAATTTTCGCTTGGTGGGCGGGCAGGTGTGCGCCCGGCCCGCTTGAGTGTGCAATGACGCGCGTTGATACAGCCGAGCCTGGTGACATCATCGCGCAGTCACATGGTAGTTGGGTCGGCGGGCCCACGCCAGAGCAGGCAGCGTGCCCACCAACAATTGGAAGGCCTGTTAAGGCCATTGTTAGCAACTAACATAAATTTTTCGCTGCCTGTCCAACCTAACACTTGTCGTCCAACCTAACAGTTGGCAGGCTGGCAAAAAGGCAAAGCGGCCTTTGCATTTTTTTGGAAATCTCATCCACGGGCGGGATGAGGTTTCCAAACACAAATAAAAATAAAATAAAAACTTCATTTTTTCATCAAAACATGTACCTGCTTATGTGACAGAGTCAATAAGTGGGGACATGTTTTATTACATTTTTATGTTCTTTTATTTTAATATCTCTTCGTTTCCCTAAGGCAGCTCCATGTCTTAGGGCAATTGTGCAGCGCTCACTCGCGTGCATGCATAAAGTTCACGCTCAGCTTGCTCGCCCTTCCCCCTGCCCCCTGAGAGGTAGCGCTCAGCACTGCCGCTCGTGTATCAAGCTGGGCAGAGGTGAGTATGGTGGCCATTACCAAGGAGAAGGTGCTAGGAAAACTGAAAGGTCTGAGGGTGGATAAATCACCTGGACCAGATGGATTACACCCCAGAGTTTTGAAGGAGATAGCTGAAGAGATAGTGGAGGCATTAGTGGTGATCTTTCCGGAATCACTCGAGTCAGGGAAGGTCCCAGAGGACTGGAAAATCGTTAATATAACTCCCCTGTTTAAGAAGGGAGTGAGGCAAAAGACGGGAAATTACAGGCCGATTAGCCTGACCTCGGTCGTTGGTAAGATTTTAGAGTCCGTTATTAAGGATGAGATTTCAGAATACTTGGAAGTGCATGGTAAAATAGGGCAAAGTCAGCATGGTTTCATCAAGGGGTGGTAATGCTTGACAAATCTGTTAGAATTCTTTGAGGAGGTAACGAGTAGGTTAGACAAAGGAGAGCCAATGGATGTTATCTACTTGGACTTCCAGAAGGCCTTTCACAAGGCACCGCACAGAAGGCTGCTCAGTAAGATAAGAACCCATAGTGTTACAGGCAAGGTACTAGCATGGATAGAAGATTGGCTGTCTGGCAGGAGGCAGAGAGTGGGGATAAGGGGGTCCTTCTCAGGATGGCAGCAGGTGACTAGTGGAGTTCCGCAGGGGTCAGTGCTGGGACCACAACTTTTCACTTTATACATTAATGATCTAGATGAAGGAACTGAGGGCATCCTGGCTAAGTTTGCAGATGATACAAAGATATGTGGAGGGACAGGTAGTATTGAGGAGGCAGGGAGGCTGCAGAAGGATTTGGACAGGTTAGGAGGATGGGCAAAGAAGTGGCAGATGGAATACAACATGGGGAAGTGTGAGGTCATGCACTTTGGTAGGAAGAATAGAGGCATAGACTATTTTCTAAATGGGGAGAGAATTCAGAAATCTGGAGTGCAAAGGGACTTGGGAGTCCTAGTCCAGGATTCTTTTAAGGTTAACTTGCAGGTTGAGTCAGTAGTTAGGAAGGCAAATGCAATGTTGGCATTTATTTCAAGATGGATGATTGCAAATGTTACACCCTTGTTCAAAAAAGGGTTTAAAGATAAGCCCAGCAACTACAGGCAAGTCAATTTAACCTCAGTGGTGGGAAGCTTCTAGATATGATCATTCAACAAAATTAATAGTCCCTTCAGCAAATGCAGGTTAATTAAAGAAAGCCAGCACAGATTTGTTAAGGGCAAATCCTGTTTAACTAACTTGCTTGAGTTTTTTGATGAGGTAATAGAGAAGATTGATGAGGATAATGCTGTTAATGTGGTGTACATGGACTTCTAAAAGGCATTTGATAAAGTGCCACACAACAGACTTGTGAGTGAAGTTAGAGCTCATGGAATAAAAGCGACAGTAGCAACGTGGGATACGAAATTGGCTGAGTGACAGGAAACAGAGAGTGGTGGTTAATGGTTGTTTTTCAGACTGGAGGAAGGCTTGTTTATCATGGAGTTCCCCAGGGGCTGGTATTACGACCCCTGCTCTTCCTGATATACATTAATGACCTAGACCTTGGTGTATAGAGCACAATTTCCAAACTTGAGGATGATACAAAGCTTGGAAGAATTGTGAACTGTGACGATAGTGTAGAACTTCAAAAGGGCATAGACAGATTGATGGAATGAGCAGACAAGTGGCAGATGAAATTTAACGCACAGAAGTGTGAAGTGATTCATTTTGGTAGAAAGAATATGGAAAAATAATATAAAATAAAAGATACAATCCTAAAGGGGGCTCAGCAGCAGAGGGACCTGAGCATATATGTTGAAGGTGGCAGCACAGGTTGAGGGAGCAGTTAATAAAGCAGGCAGCATCTTGGGTTTATCAGTCGGGGCATAGAGTACAAATGCAAGGAAGTTATGTTAAACAAAAACAGAAAATGCTGGAAAAATTCCAGCATTTTCTGTTTTTGTTTCAGATTTCCATCGTCTGCAGTATGTTGCTCTTATCTTAGAAGTTATGTTAAACTTGTATAAAACACTGGTTTGGCCTTACCTGGAGTATTGCATCCAGTTCTGGGCACCGCACTTTAGGAAGGATGTGAAGGCATTAGAGAGGGTGCAGAAAAGGTTCACGAGAATGCTTCCAGGGATGAGAATCTTCAATTACATAGAAAGATTACATAGAAGTTAGTATTGTTTTCCTTGGAGAAGAAGAAGTTGAGGAAATTTGATAGCGGAATTAAAAAGCATGAGGGTTCTGGACAGAGTAGATAGATAGAAACTTTTCCCATTGGTGGAAGGATCGAGAGCCAGAGGGCACATATTACATTAATTGGCAAATAAAAACAGTGGCAACAAGAGGTAAAGCTTTTTTACGCACTGAGTGGCCAGGATCTGGAATGTCCTGCCTGAGCGTGTGTTAGAGGCAGGTTCAATCGAAGTATTCAAGACTAAATTAAATTATTATCAGAAAATTTTGGAGGAATGTACAGGGCTGTGGGGAGAAAGCAGGGGAGTGGCACTAGGTGAATTGCTCCTTCATAGAGGCAGCATAAGCATGATTTTCTTCCTCTGTGCTGTAACCATTCCACAGGCAGCATTTTCCCGTCGGCGAGTGTGGGGGAGGGGTCGCATGTCATTTAGATTTTCAGTTCGGCAGGCGTGCAGCCAAGTCGGCTGTGCACCTGCCAAACTGTCAAAGGCCTATTAAGGCCATTTAAAACCTAAGTAACTCAATTTAATGTGCTGCCTGTCCAACTTTAAGGTTGGCAGGCAGGCGAAGAGCCCAGGCGGCCTTCGCATTTTTCATGAAACCTCATCCACGGGCGGGATGAGGTTCCATGAAGAGTTTTAAAATCTAATAAAATTTTATACATTTATTCTTTGACATGTCCCAGCTCATGTGATAGTATCACATGAGGGGACATGTTTTAAAAGTTTTAAAAACCTTTATTTAAAAGTTTAACACTGAAACAAATCTCCCTGAGGTACCTCGACACTTCCGAGTGTGCGTCACAATGGGCGGGCCTTAATTGGCCTGCCACGTAAAATGGCGGCGGAGTTCGCGCCCACCCCCACACAACCCCCCCCACCACAACGGGGGGAAATTTCTGGCCCAAGATTCTATGAACGGAACCTCTCTTTTTGTCCTTCCTTTGTTGTTGGTACCCACATGGACCATGACAATGAGATCCCGCCCCTCCCACTGCAAGTGCTTCTCCAGCCCCAAGGAGATGTCCTTTATCCTGACATTGGGCAGGTGACACAGCCTTCAGGACTCATGGTCTTGGCTGCAGAGTACAGTGTATATATTGACCCCCGACAACAACATTCCTTTTAATTCCCACCACTTTAATGTCCCCCGTACTACAATACTGTTTTCAGTTTGCCCATCCTCCCTGCAATCCCTGCTCTTGTCCATACAAGCTTCAAGAATCTCATACGTTTTCGACATGTGCAAGGGGTGAGGCTCCTCCGGTGCTACCTTCTGGATCCCCATACCTGCCTCACTTGTAGTCACACGGACCAAACCTGAAATACTCAACCTAAGGACTGCCTCCTGGGGCAAAATTTCTCCCTGCTTTCTCCCCACAGCCCTGTACGTTCCTCCAAAATTTTCAGATAAGAATTTTCTCCCTCCTCGATTCATTGCAGTGTCTGAAGCTCAGATTCCAGGTTGTGAACTCTGAGCTGAAGTTTCTTGAGCTGCAGCCACTGCAGATGTGGTTGCTGTGGATCACACTGGTATCCACATATGCTATAGCAGCAACGTATCACTTACCCTGCCATTTTTGTGGCATTTTATTTAACTAATTAGGGTTTCAATTTTTAAAATAACTCAACAATTATTTGTAACTACATTAAGGAGTTTAACTGGTTAAGCAATAAATTGAATACAGTACTTATATCTTCCTGGTCCTATATTAAACTACTGCCCTTGTTTAGAAAAAGAAATTTGCAAAACTCATTAGCCTATCGCCCACCTACTCACCTAATTAATGCCTCAAGACCTCAACCCTGAGCTCTCTGAGTCTTGCTCACTTCTCTCGAATCGCTCCCCTTGAACAGCACCTTTTCCCTCACTCACCAAATTCTTAAGTATCCTGTACAAGTTGTACACCAGGTTGAAAGGAAAATTTGCTACACCCAATCTTGAAGCTCCCAAAATGGTGACAGCTCCTGAATGGCATTGATTGCAAGTCCCTGTTAGGTGAGAACAAGCAGCTGTAATGGCTTTGTAACCTCGGCCCTCCTGGATACACATGAGACAGACAAAGCACATGCATACATCTGTTTGGCCACTTTATGAACACACCTTCTGTGGCCATCAAGACCTTCAGGAAGACTCAAAATTGGAGCTACTGGCTCAGAGGCAAGGATACTACCCATGGTGTTACAAAACCTCCCTCAACTTAGGCCTACCCACTTTTAACATTTCCAGGGAATATAATAAACACTACCACAGAGTTCTGAAAAATGCACCAAACAAAGTCAAAAATTTGCTAGCAGATTCTGCTCCCAGGTCCTTCCAGATGTATTGCTACCCCAACACTTCAGTTCAGGCTATAAACCTTGCTGCAGGATACTCAAGACTCAAGATGATGTACAAACGTGTGACCTGGTTGGACCAGTTTACACTTGGTTAAATGTGTTTTCACATATCACGGGCACTGATGCAATGACAATTTGTCTCTGTTGACAAAGCTCTCAGCAATTAGGCAGGCATTTATGTATGGCTGAGCCCTACCCGGAATTTAGTCCCATCAGGACTGAAAGAAACTCTAGCAGGATGTGGATCTTGGGAAATTGATAGATGGATAATCATGGGCTACAAGCTGCAATTTCCAGAAAAGTATCCTTACTGGAAGCATTGGAACACAGAATCACCTCCATGATGTAAGGACTATACTGAGCGAGAAGCGCAGTCATTTGGATGCATTGTTAAATGGAGATGTTCAGATGGACTTTAAAGATCCCATGATGCTTTTCTCGTAAGGGTTCTCCCCGTGTGCTGGCTGGCAGTCCTCCCTCAACCAATACCACTAAATAGCACATTAACTTTGTCATTCATCCCATTGCTGTTTATGTGATGTTGCTGGCACAGAATGGCTGCAGTGTCATTGCACTTAAAAGAGTAATTATTTGTATGAAGCATTTTGATAACATGATAAGATCTTGTATAAGTAAGTGTTTTTTCCTTCTTCAGATTTCACAATCGGTGCAGCCCATAATCCTTAAATTGTAGTCAAAATCGTTTAACTATGCCTATTATACCTCGAACTAAATAATCTTTTTTACAGTGGCTAAAGGTCAATGGGATTAACCCCTTGCACATTAAGCGTTATCCCCCATATCCATGTTACGAAGCTAATTTAGCGTCCTATTTGTACAAGGTTATGTATGGCTAGACCTAATGCAACATTTCATTTTGAACAGAAAAATTGGCACGTTACTGCTCTCTCAAAAAGCAGATGAACTGGAATTTCCTCGATCTGATGTACACCGGTTTTGAGAACCTTCTTGCCGATGGCAACTTTTAACAAAATTCCCTGAGAATCTCAACAACATAAAACCACACAAAGCAAGTGGGAGTCAGTGTAACCACTCGGGCTTGAGGACAGCATGGAGCATACGTTGCATATCTTCTTTAAGTCGCTTTTTTTCTTGAGTGATGGAATGAAAGTTAAAGTTTTAATCCATTAAGCTATCATTTACATACTTTTAAACCATGGTATGGTTCGATTTTCAATCCTGGGCACAATCTGGAAATTTTCAAAATGTGCTTGAAATTCTACTCTTTCTCTGATTTGAATCTATGCTTTAAGTATATCTCCTGCCTCATTTGAACAATCTCAAACATAAAATTTCCTGTGAATCAATGCGACGGTGTATTTTAAACAGCCTCATCGATGAGTGACTGTGATCAGAGTGAAACTGAAGATCGAATGATACGAATACTTTGCACTGCTATGTGCCCAGCCTTAAGAGCATTGATCTAATGAATTGATTTAAATTAAGTTAATATTATTATTGAGTAAGTTTTAAGAACAGTGAATGATTTTAATAGGAATAGTGCAGAAATTGATTTCGCTATCACTGCATAATTCCCTGGGAAATTTTAATCACTTTTATGAACAATACTGGTGCCTGGGCATTGATTAAAAAAAACAAAACAATTTGATGATCTCTCCCAAAAAAGAAGCAATGTTGTCATCTCTGCTATTTCGACCTGGAGGCCTGGTCAGTTTTGTGATGTAGTGATTTTTGAACCAGGATAAAAGATTGAAGTGATAGTAAGCTTAAGTTGTTTTTTCTGTAACCCGCTTTTGCTTTGAATTCAGCAATCACTTGTGCTGGTTCAGTTGCTTCCTCTCAGATTGCAAAAACCCAACCTCCATTTAAGAAAATGCAATTGTGGAAAGGTTTCTCTTTTCATTGTAACAGGTTCCAATGCGATTTTGTTAAAAAAAATTTAAACATAAAGGAATTATTTTTTTATTCATTCATGGGATGTGGATGTCGCTGGCTAGTCCAGCATTTATTGCCCATCCCTGGTTGCCCTTGAGAAGCTGGTGGTGAGCTGCTTTCCTGAACTGCTGCAGTCCATGTGGTGTAGGTACACCCACAGTGCTGTTAGGGAGGGAGTTCCAGGATTTTGACCCAGTGGCAGTGAAGGAATGGCGATATATTTCCAAGTCAGGATGGTGAGCGGCTTGGAGGGGAGCTTCCAGGTGGTGCAGGTGTTCTCATGTGTCTGCTGCTCTTGTCCTTCTAGGTGGTAGTGGTCATGGGTTTGGAAGGTGCTGTCTAAGGAACCTCGGTGAGTTCCTGTATCTTGTAGATGGTACACACTGCTGCCACTGTGCGTCGGTGTGGAGGGAGTAAATGTTTGTGGATGGGCTGCCAATCAAGTGGGCTGCTTTGTCCTGGATGGTGTTGTTGTTGGAGCTGCACTCATCCAGGCAAGCGGAGAGTATTCTATCACACTCCTGACTTTGCCTTGTAGATGGTGGACAGGCTTTGGGGAGTCAGGAAATGAGTTATTCACTGCAGGATTCCTAACCTCTGACAGTTTCAGTAGGAGTGACCACCGCACAGTCGTTGTTGAGACGAAGTCCCATCTTCACATCGAGGATACCCTCCATCATGTTGTGTAGCATTATCACCATGCTAAATGGGATAGATTTTGAACAGATCAAGCAACTCAAGACTGGGCAACCATGTTGCTCGGTGGACCATCAGCATCAGCAGAATTGTACTCAAACACAATCTGTAACCACATGGTCTGGCATATCCATTCTACCATTCAACCCTGGTTCAATGAACAGTGCAGCAGGCAGATTGGTGAGGATGAGGTCAGGAATTATTTTCCCTCTTGTTGGTTCCCTCATCACCTGCCGCAGACCCAGTCTAGCAGCTCGGTCATCTAGGACTCAACCAGCTCGGTCCGTGGGGATGCTACCGAGCCACTCTTGGCGATGGACATTGAAGTCCCCCACCCAGAGTATCTTCTATGCCCTTGCCACCCTCAGTGCTTCCTCCTAGTGTTGTTCAACATGGAGGAGCACTGATTATCAGTTGAGGGAGGGGGGGGGGGCGCGTGGTAATCAGCAGGACATTTCCTAGCCCATGTTTGACCTGATGCCATGAAACTTCATGGGGGCTGGAGACGATGTTGGGGACACCCAGGGAAACACCCTCCCAACTGTATACCACTGTGCCACCACCACTGGTTGGTCTGTCCTGCCGGTCGAACAGGATATACCCAAGGATGCTGATGGTGGTGGTCTGGGACATTGTCATAGGATCATAGAGATATAGAGTTATACAGCACAAAAACAGCTCCTTCGGCCCATCGTGTCTGTGCTGGCCATCAAGCACCTATCTATTATAATCCCATTTTCCAGCACTTGGCCTGTAGACCTGTATGCTATGGCATTTCAAATGCTCATCTAAATACTTCTTAAATGTTGTGAGGGTTCCTGCCTCTAACACCCCCTCAGGCATTGTTTTTCCAGATTCCAACCGCCCTCTGGGTGAAAAAAGTTTTCCTCAAATCCTCTCTAAACCTCCTGCCCTTTATCTTAAATCGATACCGCTGGTTATTGACACCTCCATGAAGGGGAAAAGTTTCTTCCTATCTACCCTATCTATGCCCCTCATAATTTTGTATACATCTATCAGCCTTCGCTGCTCAAAGGAAAACAACCCTAGCCTATCCAGTCTCTCTTCATAGTGTAACGCTTCAGCCCAGGCAACATCCTGGTAAGTCTCCTCTACACCCTCTCCAGAGCAATCACATCCTTCATATAGTGTGGTGAACAGAACTGCACTCAGTACTCCAGCTGTGACCTAACTAGCGTTTTATACAGCTCCAACATAACCTCCCTGCTCTTATATTCTATGCCTCAGCTAATAAAGGCAAGTATCCCATATGCCTTCTTAACCATCTTAACTGTCTGTGGTGCTGCCTTCAGGGATCTATGGACATGTACACCAAAGTCCCTCTGCTCCTCTGTACTTCATAGGGTCCTCCCATTCATTGTGTACTCCCTTGCCATGTTAGTCCTCCCAAAATGCATCACCTCACACTTCTCAGGATTCCATTCTATTTGCAATTGCTCTGCCCATCTTAACAGCCCATCGATATCATCCTGTAATCTAAGGCTTTCCTCCTCACTATTTACGACACCACCTATTTTCGTGTCATCTGCGAACTTACTGATCATAACTCCTATATTCACATCTAAATCATGAATGTACACTACAAACAGCAAGGGTCCCAGCATCGATCCCTGCGGTACACCACTCGTTACAGATTTCCAATTGCAAAAACAACCTTCGACCATCACCCTCTGCCTCCTGCCACTAAGCCAATTTTGGATCCAATTTGCCAAATTGCCCTGGATCCCATGGGCTCTTACCTTCTTGACCATTCTCCCATGCAGGACCTTGTCAAAAGCCTTACTGAAGCCCATGTAACTACATCAACTGCACTACCCTCATCTACACAACTAGTCACCTCCTCAGAAAATTCAATCAAATTTGTTATACTTGACCTCCCCCAGACAAAGTCATGCTGACCATCCCCGATTAATCCCTGCCTCTCCAAGTGGAGATTAATCCTGTCCCTGAGAATTTTTTCCAATAGTTTCCTTACCACTGATGTTAGACTCACAGGCCTGTAATTATCTGGTTTTTCCCTACTACCCTTCTTGAATAATGGTACCACATTCGCTGTCCTCCAGTCCTCTAGCACCTCTCCTGTGGCCAGAAAGGATTTGAACATTAGTGTCAGAGCCCCTACAACCTCCTCCCTTGCCTCACATAGCAGCCTGGGATACACCTCATCTGGGCCTGGGGATTTATCCACTTTTAAGCCCGCTAAAACTGCTAATGCCTCCTCCTTTTCAACGCTAATTTGTTCAGGTATATCACAGTCTCCCTCCCTGATTTCTACACCTACATCGTCCTTCTCCGCAGTGAACGCAGATGAAAAGTAATCATTTAAAACCTCCCCTACGTCCTCCAGCTCCACGCACAGATTGCTACTTTGGTCCCTAATGGACCCTATTCTTTCCCTGGTTATCCTCTCGCTTTTAACATATTTATAAAATGCCTTGGGATTTTCCTTTATCTTGTCCACTAGGGTATGATTCTGTGAGTATGTCAGGCTGTTGCTTGACTCGACTGTGAGACAGCTCTTCCAATTTTGGCACTAGTCCCCAGACGTTAGTAAGGAGGATTTTGCAGGGTTGACAGGGCTCTGCTTTCCATTGTCATTTCTGGTCCATAGTTTGATGTCGGGTGTTCTGTCCGGTTTCATTCCTTGTAAACTTTGCTGCGGTTTGATACAACTGAGTGGCTTGCAAGGCCATTTCAGAGGGCATTTCAAGAGCCAAACACATTGCTGTGGATCTGAAGCCACATGTAGGCCAGACCAGGTAAGGACGGCAGATTTCCTTCCCTAAAGGACATTAGTGAATCAATGGGTTTTTGCAAAAACAACATTGGTTTCATGGGCATCATCAGACTTTTAATTCCAGATTTTATTGAATTCAAATTTCACCATCTGCTGTGGTAGGTTCAGGACCGGGGTCCCCAGAGCATTACACTGGGTATCTGGATTACTATTCCAGTGACAATGCCACTATGCCACCACCGCTCCTTATGAAATATTCACCGTAAGAAAAAAAATAAAAGTACAAAATAAATGCTATAAAACACTTGAAAATAATGGTCATAAGATTGGATCGAGCCCAAAACTGGGCACAGGGGTCACAGTAAAAGAAAAGAAAAACTTGCATTTATATAGCACCTTTCACAACCCCCAGACATCTCAAAGTGCTTTACAGACAATGAAGTATTTTTGAAGTGTAGGCATTGTTGTAATTATGAAACATGGCAGCCAATTTGCACACAGAAAGCTCCCACAATCTGAAATGTGATAATGGCCAGATGGTCTATTTTTGTGATGTTGACTGAGGGATGAATATTGGCCAGGACACCAGGAAAAACTCGCCTGTTCTTCAAAATGGTGCCATGGGATATTTATGTCCAATTGAGAGGACAGGCAGGGCCTGGATCCTCTGAAAGACTGAATATCCAACAGTGCAGCACAACCTCGGCTATTGCCAGCAGTGCCAGCTGTGATGTTTGTGCTCAAGTCCTGGTGTAAAGGCATCAAACACTCATAAGAGATTGAGTAAATACATTGTGAGTTCATTTATTTAAACTAGGCACATGAGAATATATATACATAGATAGAAAGCTTGAAAACATTAGCAGTAGAGCTGTGTGTGCTGTGCACTGCTCATAGACCAAAGTGAGACTGAGACTGGATCACATGACACACTTCCATCCTAGTGATGGCATGTTACAATCCCTTAAAGGCATTTTACAACAGAACCCACATCTTTCTTACTCTGAGGCGAGAGCGCTACCTAATTTGGAATTACCTCAAGCCCATTGCTTCCAATGCAGGCAGCATGCAAACTTGATACTCCCTGCTGATTTAAATGATTGAAGCTTGCAGCCGGTGCTAAATGTGCTGTTGAGTGACTGCACACATCTGCAGGTGGCACAAAACCTTGAGAAGCAACTGCAAGGTAAAGCCAACCTGTACCACTTCTCAGGGATTTGCATTGTGGCTTAAGCAGGGACTGGAAGTCATTCTAAAAGCCATTTTAACATAATAAAGCATAACATAGCAGATAGAGGGCTCCAAGGTTTCTGATGCTGCACTGGAGGCCTTGTTGGAAGAGGTAAAGAGGGAGAGAGAAGCGATCTATCCGCAGGGTGCCAGGAGGCCCTCTAGATAAACTCTGCAAAGGCAGTGGGAGCAGATGAAGGTCAATGCCAGCATTCCAGCCTCTAGGACCCGGATGCAGCATCCCAAAATGTTCAGTGATCTCAAAGAGAGATGGAAGAGCAGGAAAACAGTGAAGAATAAGATGCACTGTCACTCACTCACTCTCACACTCACAGCCATCGGCTCAGATGCTGACATTGTGTGTACTTTAGAGGGCACCATGGAGGTGGAACCTGCATTTGGTGAGACACCGGGCATGAGTGACCTGCAGCCAGGACTGGGGACAAGAGAGAAAATAAAGATTTGTATTTATTTTTGTGACGTTGATTGAGGAATTATTGTTGGCCAGGATACCAGGAATAACTCCCCTGCTCATTTTCAAAATGGTGCCAAGAAACCTTTCACATCTACTCCAGAAGCCAAACCACTATTCCACCAACTTGGTTTAAAATCTCTAAAGGACTGTGTCTCCAAAATGCAGCACTCCCTCAGTGCTGTGTTTGAGTGTCCACCTTCCTTTTTGGGCTCATATTCTGGAATGGGACTTGAATCTGGAATCTTCTGACTGAGCTGCAGTTGGCACAAGGGTAGAGCTACATGGCGAGGTCGCACATTTGTTTTGCTGTAGAGGAGTTAAATAAAGGCTTGATAAGGCAGCGTATAGAAGTAGATCCCAGCCCCAGTCGCGTATTCACTATACCCCCTGACCTTCCCCTCTCCGATGCTGAACGTTCAGTGCTCAGCAAAGGACTTAGTTTCATACCCTTACGCCCTCATCTCAATGAATTTTGGGCTCGGCATGATGCTGAACTCTTCTTCCGCCGTCTTCGTCTCCGTGCTCACTTCTTTGGGCAGGAGTCCTCTCCCCGTTCAACGGATCCTTTTACCCATCTCCAATATTCTCCCTCCACCTGGACCCCTCCCTCTGGATTCTTACCTTCTCTTGATCTTTTCATTGAGAACTGTCGGCGTGACATTAGCCGTCTCAATTTCTCTGCTCCTCTCACCCATTCTAATCTGTCTCTCTCTGAACTTGCTGCACTCCGTTCTCACAGGTCCAACCCCAACATTGTCATCAAACCCGCTGACAAGGGTGGTGCTGTTGTTGTCTGGCGCACTGACCTCTACCTCGCGGAGGCTGAGCGTCAACTCGCAGACACTTCCTCCTATCTCTCCCTGGACCATGACCCCACCACAGAACATCAAGCCATTGTTTCCAGGACTGTCACTGACCTCATCTCCTCTGGAGATCTTCCTCCCACAGCTTCCAACCTGATAGTCGCCCAACCTCGGACGGCCCGCTTCTACCTCCTACCCAAAATCGACAAACAGAACTGTCCTGGCAGACCGATCGTGTCAGCCTGTTCCTGCCCCACGGAACTCATTTCTCGTTATCTTGACTCCCTTCTCTCTCCCCTTGTCCAGTCCCTTCCCACCTACATCCGTGATTCCTCTGACACCTTACGTCACATCAACAATTTCCAGTTCCCTGGCCCCAACCACTTCCTCTTCACCATGGATGTCCAATCCCTCTACACCTCCATCCCCCACCAGGATGGTCTGAGGGCCCTTAGCTTATTCCTTGAACAGAGGCCCAAACAATCCCCATCCACCACTACTCTCCTCCGTCTGGCTGAACTTGTTCTCACACTGAACAATTTCTCCTTTAACTCCTCTCACTTCCTCTAAATAAAAGGTGTGGCTATGGGTACCCGCATGGGCCCCAGCTATGCCTGTCTCTTTATGGGGTATGTTGAACATTCCTTGTTCCAGTCCTACTCCGGCCCCCTCCCACAACTCTTTCTCCGGTACATCGATGATTACTTCGGTGCTGCTTCATGCTCTCGTCGGGACCTGGAAAAATTTATTAATTTTGCTTCCAATCTCCACCCCTCCATCATTTTCACATGGTCCATCGCTGACACTTCCCTTCCCTTCCTTGACCTCTCTGTCTCAATTTCTGATGATAGACTGTCCACCAATATCCATTACAAGCCTACCGACTCCCACAGCTACCTCGACTACAGCTCCCCACACCCCACTTCCTGTAAGGACTCCATCCCATTCTCTCAGTTCCTTCGCCTCCGTCGCATCTGTTCTGATGACGCCACCTTCAAAAACAGCTCCTCTGACATGTCCTCCTTCTTCCTTAACCGAGGTTTTCCACCCACGGTCGTTGACAGGGCCCTCAACCGTGTCCGGCCCATATCCCGTGCATTCGCCCTCACGCCTTATCCTCCCTCCCAGAAACATGATAGGGTCCCCCTTGTCCTCACTTATCACCCCACGAGCCTCCGCATTCAAAGGATCATCCTCCGCCATTTCCGCCAACTCCAGCATGATGCCACCACCAAACACATCTTCCCTTCACCCCCCCCGGCGGCATTCCGTAGGGATCGTTCCCTCCGGGACACCCTGGTCCACTCCTCCATCACCCCCTACTCCTCAACCCCCACCTATGGCACCTCCCCATGCCCACGTAGAAGATGCAACACCTGCCCCTTCACTTCCTCTCTCCTCACCGTCCAAGGGCCCAAACACTCCTTTCAAGTGAAGCAGCATTTCACTTGCATTTCCCCTAACTTAGTCTACTGCATTCGTTGCTCCCAATGTGGTCTCCTCTACATTGGAGAGACCAAACGCAAACTGGGCGACCGCTTTGCAGAACACCTGCGGTCTGTGCGCAAGAAAGACCCAAACCTCCCTGTCGCTTGCCATTTTAACACTCCACCCTGTTCTCTTGCCCACATGTCTGTCTTTGACTTGCTGCATTGTTCCAGTGAAGCCCAACGCAAACTGGAGGAACAGCACCTCATCTTCCGACTAGGCACTTTATAGCCTTCCGGGCTGAATATTGAATTCAACAACTTTAGATCTTAAACTCCCCCTCCCCCCTTCCCCACCCCGTTTCTTCCCCCTCCTTTTTTTATTCAATAATTTATATAGATTCTTCTTTTCCCACCTATTTCCATTATTTTTAAATCTACAACTAATACTTTGTTAGTCTTTCCACCCCACCCCCACTAGAGCTGTACCTTGAGTATCCTGCCATCCATTCTTAATTAGCACTTTTCTTAGATAATATCACTACCTTCAACACCTCTTTGATCCTTTTGTCTGTGACATCTTTTGATTATCTGCTCCTATCACTGCTTGCTTATCCCTACAACCACCCCACCCTCAACTTCTCTCTCCCCCCGCCCCCCACCTTAGACCAGCTTATATTTCACCTCTCTCCTAACTATACTTCAGTTCTGCCGAAGGGTCATGAGGACTCGAAACGTCAACTGTTTTCCTCTCCGCCGATGCTGCCAGACCTGCTGAGTTTTTCCAGGTAATTCTGTTTTTGTTTTGGATTTCCAGCATCGGCAGTAGCTTTGAGCTTTTTGTTTTTATAGAAGTAGATTGATGGATATACACAATAAAATTCTTGGTACATTGGCAGGCCTGCCAGAAAGCCTGTGGTCAATGCCAATGACCTTGGAGGAGTTTGGCACACATCTTGGCACAGGGCTTTGCCCAGAGCTCGGAGCCCATCTATGATGCAGCATAAATGGCCATGTTTTAGCTTCCATTGCACAAGCAGAAGTCAATAAACATCTAGGTGCTGAAGTTCAGACTGCTGTAGACACTCAGACTGCTGTAGACACTCAGACTGCTGTAGACACTCAGACTGCTGTGGACACTCAGACTGCTGTGGACACTCAGACTGCTGCGGACACTCAGACTGCTGCAGACACTCAGACTGCTGCGGACATTCAGACTGCTGCGGACACTCAGACTGCTGTGGACACTCAGACTGCTGCGGACACTCAGACTGCTGCGGACACTCAGACTGCTGTGGACACTCAGACTGCTGTGGACACTCAGACTGCTGCCATCACGGTTGAGGGTCACAGTGTTCAAAGGGCAGAGCATCACAGTAGTCCAGCTATCTGTTCTTCAAAACATTTGCCCAGGACTTCCGTTCTGTGGAAGGTCGTACCCTAGAGGTAGACCCCAAGATGTGTTGGGGAACCTCTCAGAGGCTCCCACGCACTGACGACCCAGGAATTGCCCAGGAAGCTTGGATTTCCAATGTACCTAGAATCCACTGAAACTCTGAATTGAAGTCGGATCCTTCGGATGGTTCAGACTCACTTATCAGAATAGTTAAAAGGATTAAGACCAGTTCAGACCCCTGGGTAACTGCACTACTGACCCCCGGATGCCCCACTGGACCACGCAACTACCTACTTGGAATACGTAACTAGCCCCCCAACTAGACCCCTCTGACTTCCTGACTGCCCCCTACCTCCCGATCAACCCACAACCTGACTACTTCACCAGCCATCTGACTACCCCATTGACCCAACTGCTTCCACCCCCGACTACTCTCCCAACCACCGCCCGAATCCCAACCCCCCCACTACCCTTCCAACCACCCACTCGACTGCCATCCCAACCACCTGAATACCCCCCTAACATACCTCACCTTACCTCCCACATCCACTTAGCTGCCACACTCCTCCCTCACCCATTTACCTTACACACTTACGTTCTCTCACTAACTTCTCAAAGTGCCCTTGGGGCATTTAAATTTACTGGAATATGGCAGCTGGTGCCGTAAAGAAGTGGGCAAGTCTTGACTTCCCCTGATGCTCCTGAACTCTGAATGAAGAACTCCCGGACCATGTGCTCCACATTTCTGAGGAGGTCCGATTCGGAAGCCCAGGCAAGAAATATGGAGCTCTGGTGCAAGGTAAGTAAATAGGAGCAGAATGGCAATCCGATGGTAAATACCACACCACGGAAGATTTGGCCCATTATTAGGCTTGCCGAGTTTCTGACCTGGGAGAATTCCAGTGGCTCCGTGGAGCACAAACCTGCTGTTCTTTCTTAGGAAGAAAGCACTTGTCCTCCCACCTCTGCCATTCTGCAGTGACCTTGTTGTCCATCAGACAACAAGTCCAGTCCGCTGATGCCCACACTGAGATGGCACAGTCCAAGGCTGGGCTGCCTAGGGCCAGAACTGCTCGAGGTTGCCCTGCAAGACTATCTGCAGTCCCTCACCAACCATGTTGCAGGCACAGGGGCAGGACTACTTAGGACCACTAGGACATAAGGCACTTGAAAGACCAACATTATAAAGAAATGCACAAGTTAACCTTTGAATGGATTATTGCATCATTTGATTTCTAAGTTTCTTTTGGAATATTTGTTTTGTGGTGTCTTTTATTTCAACATAGTGGCCAAGAAGACACTGTGATGATCAGTAACAGAGGGAAGATCATATATGGGACTGTTGATGGGTGGAGAATTGGGTTGCGTTCACTAGTATCACAGTCAGATGAGTTGATCCTGTAGAGTCCAGCTGGAAAAGGGCTGTGTTGATTGCCTCCTTCTCCTTTCAGCTGATCGCCATATAGCTGGTGGCAAGAAATGTGCTCCCTTGATGAGGTTATGCAGTATACAGCAGACCACTATGCATCTTGTCCTCTGCTCCGACAAGTGCCGTAGGGCTCCTACAGAGTGGTTCAGGCAGCAAAAGTGTTGCTAAAGCACCCCAATGGTCGGTTAAATCACATTTCATGTTGCAGTGTGGCTTTTGTTGTATGTATGCTGTCCATGTGATGAATCATAAGACACAGCATCAAAGGATAGCCCTTGTTGCCCAGTAACCAGCCTATGGTTTGCCACGGAGGCACACGCATAGATAGCACAGTGAATTGCTGCAGAATGAAGGCGTAATAACTGCTGCCAGGATACTGGGCATTGTCCTGCATGATATGTTGCATATAGTTATACATCAGCTGAAAGTTGAGGCGGTTGCAGTTTAGAGCAGTGTTGACCTATGATGCCATACAGTGATATATGTGGAAGCAGTCAATGGTATCCTGCAGCATGGGTAAACCTGGAATCCTTGTGAATCTGTGTGCCACTTTGTTTGCATCTCACTGGCAATAGGGAAGGAGATGTATTCAGCTCTGTTGGAATACAAAGCTCAGTCTCCTCTCTTATACAACAGTGATGGCATACTGGAACTGTTACAACTATTGCCTTCTGCAGCCTGGAAGGAGCCAGGCACAGAAAAGTTAATGGCCACAGGTACCTTCACAGCCACTGACACTGCATTCTTTATACTGCCCTGAGGCTACGGCTGGGGTGGCAGCAGTTGGCAGATTTTGGTGAGGAGGCCCTTACTGATGTGCAGATATCTTGCACACCATTCCTCACTGTGGTTCAGGTTGAAGAATTGCTCCATAAACACTCTGCGTGGATATGTGATTTCCTGCTGAGAGCCATTCTCTCCCTCCTCCTCCTCCCTCTTCAAGCAGTTTGCCCTGCTTTCAGTGGCCTCTGCTCATTCTCCCTGTCCTGCTGTAGTCCAATGGGAAGGCAAGCTACTGCACTCATGTCTGGGAGCAAGTGGTTTGTGTAGAATCCTTGAAGTCAGGACAAAGTCCTATAGCTCATGCCACACTAAGCCCTCTAGGCTTTAACCACTTTACAGAGCTCTAGAGACCATCAAACATTTCTACAACTATAGCAACAGCCAGTAGAATTGAAATAATAACTAACCTGAAAGTAGTGATGAGCCCTTCAACTGGTGTTGGTGGGGCAGATGTCCTTCCAGCCCTGAATGCATGTTCACCTGTGTAACGTTAAGACAGGACATTAACTGGAGCGTTAATGGCAGAATGGTAAATGTCCAAAATGGCAACATGGCTCCAAATTAACGTTATATGCTGGTGGACATCACAATCCATCTATTCTGGATGCTTCCAGCGAATGATCACTGCATGTGCCATGGGCATCATTTTAGAGGTAAAGCAGCGTAAAAATATTTGGTGCAAAGGAGCTGATTTTCACGGCATGTGACTTTGTGTCCTGTTGTTATTGATTCCACCGGCTGGATCTCCCAATTGGCGAGCGGGGACGGGACCCATTCGCCGATGTGTAAAATGACGCAGGATGACGTCGGGTGGAACTCCTGATGTGACCTTGCCTCTTTTCCATTTTCAGGTCGGCAGGGGGTGTAGCTGAGTCAGCTGTGTGCCTGCCGACCTGTCAAGGGCCTATTGAGGCCATTGAGAAACTAATTAAAATCATTAATGAACCTGCCCGTCCAACCTTAAGGTTGGTGGGCAGGCCGGGAGCCCAGGCGGGCTTCAGAAAAAGCATGAAACCTCATCCATGGGTGGGATGAGGTTTCATGAGGGTATTTAAATTTTTAATAAAGGTTTCAGTTAAAGTTATGGACATGTCCCAACTCATGTGACGGTGTGGGACATGTCAGGGAAATTTTTCTTTCATTTTTATTGTAACTTTTAATTCGAAGCCTATCTCCCTGAGGCAGCACTTAGCCTCAGGGAGATCAGTGTGCTCTTTTGCGTGCATGCATGAAAGAGCACACTCCCGATTGAGGGAATCCCCCCCCACCCGGCCAGGGAGCGCATAGCGCATGTAAAATGGTGGGGTGCCCCCAATCAGGGGTGACGTTCGGAGGCATGCCTGCCCATGCCTGCTCCCGCACTTCCTCCCCCAACAGGGGGAAAATTTTTCCCTATGATTCTTAGGAAATTGCTGAGGAAAGACACTTTGTCAAAGTTTTTCTTCTTGCATTCATCAGATCAATCTTAAGAATGCCAATGACAGGGGAAGGAACAACTTAAACTGTATGAGAAGAGAGTGCTGACTGGTTGGCAATGGGCTCTGATTGGTAGAGGCATTGCCATGGAGAGTGCACCAGTCAATAGTGATTGACAGTTAACTGCCAAGCATTGTTTGAAATGTTAAACCACACAGCTTGACCCTGATTGGTCAAGACATTGCCTTGAGGAATGAATCAGCGAATGGCTATCACTTATTTTGTTTAGCTGAAACAGGCACAATGTGTGTACATGTTCTTTCTGTCTGCAAAGAACAAGGCCCTGTGTATTAATATCTGTAGCTTCCAATACACACAAATGTGCCACACTGTGAGACCGACTGACAATCTTAAATTTGTTGTCAGCATAACTCTTAGCACAGTGCGGATTATTTAATAAATGTTGTCCAATTGTGGAGTCACAACTAATGTTGGGAACTTTGTTTTGAGTTTTTCAAGCATGGGCTGGTTGGGTACGGTCTGTACCCTGCATGTTGCAAACAGCAGCTGGGACATGCTGTTTGATAAATTCTGCCAGTCTTTGGGACATATGGTCTATATACCTAGCATCAAACTGGCACTGAAACTCATATACCACATTGCTCATTTGTGTGAAAGGCAGACCACCTTTTTGGCTTGACAGCAGCATCCTGTTAGTGGCGAATACCACTCATGTTGCTACTGCATAAGAGCAGTGTGAAACAGCTAGCTAATCTGATTGTGGTCTGAACTCCACTTTCCTGTTTGCCCTCATAACCCTTGACTCCCTTGTCTATTAAAAATCTGTCTAACTCAGCCTTGAATAAATTCAATGACCCAGCCTCCACTGCTCTCTGGGGAAGAGAATTCCCTCTGGGAGAAAAAAAATTCCCTTTGTCTCAGTCTGAAATGGGAGGCTCCTAATTTTTAAGCTGTGTCCCCTAGTTCTAGAATGCCCCACAAGGGAAAGTGTCCTCTCAGCATCTACCCTGTCAAGCCCCTTCAGGATCTTATATGTTTCAGTAAGATCACCACTTATTCTTATAAACTCTAACGGGTATAGGCCTAACCTGCTCAACCTTTCCTCAAAAGATAGCCCCTTCATCCCAGGAATGAGTCGGATGAATCTACTCTGAATCTAATGCAATTATATATTTTCTTAAGTAAGGGGACCAAAGCTGTACACTGTACTCCAGGTGCGTTCTTAGAAGGCCCTGTACAGCTGTAGCAACACATCCCTATTTTTATACTTCATGCAATAAACGCCAATGGCGGGACTTCCTGCTCCGGAGACTAAGTGCAGTGGTGGGAGGCATTAGCAGCGAGTTTCCCACTCTTTGGTGGGTCGGGAAATCACACCTGATCTTACACTTGGAAGTTCATTAATTATGGATCGGCGAGTAGCTCTCTGAATCACATGGTGGGGTGGCCAATGATTCCTCTGCCTCACCTTAAGCTAATGTGGTTGAAGGTACTGGTGCCATTTATAAACACCAACTGAACATGCACATTACTCTCTGCAGCCCAGTTGTGTGGACAACCAAGGCTGAGATGGCTCCAAGGAAAAAGAGGGTAGCGCCAAGGTTCAGGCTAATGTTCTGGGGACATTGATTCAAATCCCACCATGGCAGCTGGTGGAATTTATATATAATTAATAAAATCTGAAATTGAAAGCTAGCCTCAGTAACGGTGATCAATTTTTAAAAAACTCATCAGGTTTATCTAATGCCCTTTAGGGAGGGACATCTGCCATTCTTACCTGGTCTGGCCTACATGCGACTCCAGGCCCACAGCTAGGTAACTGACTCTTAACTACCCAGTGAAATGCTTGAGCAAGCTACGCAGTTCAAGGATAATTGGAGATGGGCAGCAAATGCTGGCCTTGCCAACAACGCCCACATCCCCTGAAAGAATAAATAGATTAAAAAATCTGCCCTTGCGGAGGAGTGAAAGTAAAGAATCTGACGTCTGATTGCAGTTCCCAACTCTGTTTGGACTTACAATATTCCTGGAGGTTTCATCATATGACCTCCTGTGTCTAACCACTTCATCCCACCTAGTCAAACATCTATGTTTTTCCCATCATTTCTCATATTTTTGCTGAAAGTGTTCAAAGAAAATGTTAAAAAAAATAACATTTTTAAAACTAATAATTTCTCTCCTGGGTTGTACTACAATGTTGAGGAGATCCATTTTTTAAGTTCCTGGAATCTTCAGGACAATCCTGGAAGGGTTGGCCGCACTATCTCTGAGGGCTAGTGTGTGACATCTGATTTGTAGCACATGGAAATGGAGCTGCAAAATCTCAGCCGGCAAGGCACTAGTGACAACATGGTTTAAAAACATGCCTGCACTGCTAGCTTTATGATTTGCATTTAGGATGAACAGCTACTTGATGCTGAAATGTTAATACTTTGCTCAATTTGTTTAAACAAATACTTGCACAACGCCTGTCCTGGCATGTACGAAAGACCACAATGTTTGCTTTCTGATAGGAGTTCAAGATTTGCGATATTGCCAGATAAGTTTTTTTTTTTCTCTTTGTGCGTTTGTACTCTGAACTGCATCTAGGCAAAAGAATAAAAGGGGAAATAGCATTGAGAAGCACTTGAAACCAGGTTCATGACTCGAACCTTGTTGCATGTGCACCTCATGAACATGGTCTACAAAAATTCAAATGTGGCTGTAGGCCAATTTCGCACAGAAGTTATTCTTCAGTTGTTTGAAACTCATATACAAGTTGGAGCACTCCAGCTAAACAGCCCATTGAACATGCCATTGAGCCTTACTCCAAGCCTTTGCTGTTTCCCGTGTCCCAGCTTTTTTTTCGAAAGAACTAAATCACTGAAGAGACACAGCATATTCAGTTAGCACATTCTATTTTCACCTTTTGGCCTTGAGTTCAAAACTGAGTTCCGAGTGGGTTCAGCTCTGTAATAACAAATTGTCCACAAATCTCTGGTGTCAGAGGAACAGTGAGGATGGGCAGTGTCTGAAATGGAATCTTCACACTGGAGTAGTCGGAGGGCGTTTCTAATGCTGAGGCAAAGAGAGGTCATTGGAGTCGAGGATGTTTTACTCTGCCTCTAACCCCTGCTATAAGATGGGAAGCCATATTGCTCCCAATTTTTCTATATGTTCTGGAGCCAGACCAAGCTCTCCATTGGGTGCTTTTCCTAAACACTGGTTAAGACAAGGGACTTGATTTTCAATGCCGGGTTTGGAACTGACACCCAGATAATTTCTGGCCCCGACCAGCTGATGCAACCTTCTTCCTTCCACAGCTTCCAACCTGATAGTCACACAACCTCGGACGGCCCGCTTCTACCTCCTACCCAAAATCCACAAACAGGGCTGTCCTGGCAGACCGATCATGTCAGCCTGTTCCTGCCCCACGGAACTCATTTCTTGCTATCTTGACTCCATTCTTTCTCCCCTTGTCCAGTCCCTTCCCACTTACATCCGTGATTCCTCTGACACCCTACATCATATCAACAATTTCCAGTTCCCTGGCCCCAACCACCTCCTCTTCACCATGGACGTCCAATCCCTCTACACCTCCATCCCGGCTCTCCGCTTCTTCCTCGAACAGAGGCCCAAACAATCCCCATCCACCACTACTCTCCTCCATCTGGCTGAACTTGTTCTCACACTGAACAATTTCTCCTTAAACTCCTCTCACTTCCTCCAAATAAAAGATGTGGCTATGGGTACTCCGGCCCCCTCCCACAACTCTTTCTCCGGTACATCGATAATTACTTCGGTGCTGCTTCATGCTCCCATCTGGACCTGGAAAAATTTATTAATTTTGCTTCTAATTTCCACCCCTCCATCATTTTCACATGTTCCATCTCTGATACTTCGCTTCCCTTCCTTGACCTCTCTGTCTCAATTTCTGGTGATAGACTGTCCACCAATATCCATTACAAGCCTACCGACTCCCACAGCTACCTCGACTACAGCTCCTCACACCCCGCTTCCTGTAAGGACTCCATCCCATTCTCTCAGTTCCTTCACCTCCATCGCATCTGTTCTGATGATCCCACTTTCAAAAACAGTTCCTCTGACATGTCTTCCTTCTTCCTTAACCAAGGTTTTCCACCCACGGTGGTTGACAGGGCCCTCAACCATGTCCGGCCCATCTGCCACGCATCCGCCCTCACACCTTCCTCTCCCTCCGAGAAACATGATAGGGTCCCCCTTGTCCTCACTTATCACCCCACGAGCCTCCGCATACAAAGGATCATCCTCCACTATTTCCGCCAACTCCAGCATGATGCCACCACCAAACACATCTTCCCTTCACCCCCTCTGGCGGCATTCTGCAGGGATCATTCCCTCCGGGACACCCTGGTCCACTCCTCCATCACCTCCTATACCTCAACCCCCTCCCACGGCACCTTCCCATGCGACTGCAGAAGGTGCAACACCTGCCCCTTTACTTCCCCTCTCCTCACTGTCCAAGGACCCAAACACTCCTTTCAAGTGAAGCAGCATTTCACTTGCACTTCCCTCAATTTAGTCTACTGCATTCGTTGCTCCCAATGCGGTTTCCTCTACATTGGAGAGATCAAATGCAGACTGGGTGACCGCTTTGCAGAACACCTTCGGTCTGTCCGCAAGCATTACCCAGACCTCCCTGTCACTTGTCATTTCAACACTCCACCCTGCTCTCATGCCCACATGTCCGTCCTTGCCCTGCTGCATTGTTCCAGTGAAGCTCAACGCAAACTGGAGGAACAGCACCTCATCTTCTGACTAGGCACTTTACAGCCTTCCGGACTGAATATTGAGTTCAACAATTTTAGATCATGAACTCTCTCTTCCATCCCCACCTCCTTTCCGATCCCCCCCTTTTTTTCCAATAATTTATATAGATTTTTCTTTTCCCACCTATTTCCATTATTTTTAAATGTATTTCTATCCATTGTTTTATCTCTACCTTTTAGCCTTTTTTGATTCCTTCACCCCACCTCACCCCCACTAGGGCCACCTGTACCTTGCTTGACCTGCTTCCTACCCTTAACTAGCACATTCCTTAGATAATATCACCACCTTCAACACCTCTTTGTCCTTTTGTCCATGACATCTTTTGGTTATTTCCACCTATCACTGGCCCTCTATCCAGCTGTACTTGTCCCACCCCCCCCTCCCTTAAACCAGTTTATATTTCACCTCTTTTCTACTTTTCCTTAGTTCTGATGAAGAGTCATTCAGACTCGAAATGTTAACTGTGTTCCTCTCCGTAGATGCTGCCAGACCTGCTGAGTTTTTCCAGGTATTTTTGTTTTTGTTTTGGATTTCCAGCATCCGCAGTTTTTTGCCTTTATTCAAGTGCTCTAACTGGGCTGGAGCCGAGCTCGGCACTGAGGCGGGAGCTGCCTGTAGAGCATGAGTAGCAAAGCCATGATGTGTCTTACTACTGACTTGCAGGGAAGAGGCTGCACATCGGAGGGCCAGCAGCCTCACCACTACAAGAGTGGGCAAATGGCAAACTAAAAAGTACTGCACCTGATCCAGTACAAATTCCCCGATGCCAAAAATCTCTCCTCATGAAGGAAATCATTCAATTATTCCCCACATTGCACCTGACAGCTGTGAATTAACATGTAACGGACTGTTAGACTCTGGGTATTTACAAATTGAAAATTGCCCTCTGGCCCAACTGTTCCCATTAACAAGTTCCCTATGCCCCAACCACTCACCCTCACTTTGAAAATTCCGGTGCGTTCCAGAGGCATTAGGACATTGATGCCCCATCTGGGAGTGCTATGTTCAAAGCACACCCACTCCCATTCATACTGTCAGGGGTGATTGTTAATACTGACTAAGCTGTCTTGTCTTAATCAGAGCAGAAGAAGCTAGCTCCACAGATTCTGATGATAATGCGATTTAATGCAGAAAGTCAATAGAAGACTGGTGCTATAAAGGAAAATACGCTGAATCTCCACAGTCAATCAATGTAGTTGTGTGACCTATTTGTTTCAGTAACTTATTCTTTTATAATATTCAAAGAACATTTTGTCCAACAGAAACCTTACCTCAAACCACCGCCACCACCGCCAGCCTCTTCCCCCCACCCACCTCAACTCCTCCATCCTTCCCCAATGCAATTATTATGTTACTGTTCAATTCCTACCAAGCAGCCCAATTGCTCATCCCCAGACCCAACAACCATCTAGGATCTTTCTAATCCAGGGCAATTGCCCCAGCAAGATCTCCATGGCTCCATGGAGCACATGCACTGTTGTTTCATGACTAGCTGTTGACATTCCTGTACTTATTCTTTCCCCACAAAAAGTGTGGAGCTTAATTCCCCTCACCCTGGGACCAGGCTGGGAGTTGGAGGGCTGGGCCAATGAATCAGGAAGGAAGGTGGGGAGGAGGAGTGCCAGCCGCCTCAATGACTTTCCTCCCCCCAATTAATTCTGGGGCAGGGAAGGTCGAGAATGACTTCCTGCCCAAAGGCCAATTGAGACCCTTAAACGGACAATTCTACCAGCGTCCAGGGAGGGGTGGGGTTATGCGTATGCCATGTGGATGGCCGCCCAGTAAACTTTCATACATGTTGGTGTAACCTCAAGAGATGAGACCTTAAATAAGCAAACAGAAAAAGCTTCCAATATTAGCTCTATAGATAGCACCGTTGCCTCTAAATCAAAACAAAAAAGTGAGCTTGATCCCTCTCCTGACTTGAGCATAAGTTCCAGGCTAACACAGGAATGCTCTCAGAGGAGACGTAAAACCAATGTCCATTTGCCCCTGCAAGTGGATGGAAAAGATCCCATGGCATTATTTTTAAAATCAAGGAAGTTCTTGCCAGTGTCCTGACCAATATTTATCCCTTAATCAACATCACTGAAATTTGTCATTGTCACCTTACTGTTTGTGGAACCTTTAATGTAGGACCTCAACTGCTGGGGCAGCCAGCTCTCCCATGCCTGTTTGAGGTGAGTGGAAAGGGCAGTGGGTGGGAACCTGGTGCAAATGTCCAACTGCCATTTTGACAACGCATCCCTTCTGTTCTGCTCTGGCAGTGTTAAAATCCAGACTAAACTGTGTTCTGAATACCTTACCTCTCTCCTTCCCCACTGCAGTATCACTGGGTTCTCAGGTCTTTTCTGTAGGAAGGTATATGATATTTAATCTGATTTAAAATTCTGCTGCACGTTTCCAAGCATCTGTTCCAGCTATCTTCTATATGCTTGAATCAAGGAAAATGGAGTCATTCTTTAGAGATAACATCTGGATCTGCCAGAGCAGACTCTTGTTGTTGAAACACAGAAACACCTTTCCTTTTACGAAACAACTTTGAAATTTTGAACGGGGTGAAATATATTCAACATGTTGTCAAGTCGCTTTTAAGTTTTGAAACAGGAAAATAAAATGCAGTGGGATTGGAACTGGTATGTAACTTGAACGTGGATATGAGGGAGATGGAGAGAAAAGAGATTTTTGGAGCAGTGTCAGGATTGTTTAAATACTTCCTTCACAGGATATGAAAGAAATAGTCACCTGATAATAGCAAATCTTATCTGAAAGATTATAAAGAATTGCTTTGCTTTTCTGATTTCAACCATGGTGTTCCCACCTGTCACACATCGAGCTTGGCATGGAGCCCAGTCTGCAAGTCTCTATCTGCATTAGTTATGATGTTATTTCACAGTATTGTATGTCAACATTTTGACAACAAGTTTCAGCACATCCATACGTCCTATAATTCAGTGGATAGATTCCAGGTTCCGAAAATGCCTAAGCTCAGTTTTAAGTATTGCTCAGGTGAGCTCAGGTCAACCAAAAACACTGCCAAATTGTTCAGTGCTTCTGGGAACTGCAACAAGATTTCATATTTGCTCATGGCTTACATTTGCTAAAGTAGCTGACAGTTTTGTTTGTGACAAGCGTTAGTCCATTCCGACTGTCTGGAGTAGGTTAATATTCTGAGATTTGTTGGCAGTAAATTAGTTTATGTGCAAACATAAGTGAGTTGACTAAAATTGCTTTTTTTTCTAAAACTGTTCCAAATGTTTTCTTCTTGCCAGATTATTCAGTTAAACTGGGGTGAAGTTCCACAACAAACATTTAATCACGAAAATTCTTCATGCGTGAGTCTGGAAAGCGAGTGCCTGGGGGCTAGGCTCCAGGCCAGCAAAGGGGCTATTGTAGCCCCTTTGTAGAACCAGGGTCAATTTCTCCTCCTATCCCTTAGGCACCAAGACCAGGAGTACATTCACTGTTGCCCCCAACTAACTCCGCAAGGTCTAGGGTCAAAACTGGGACTATCTTTGTCTATGAGGTTCATTACCAAGCCAGCCAGCATGTTCGACTGCTAAACGATCGGTACTCTGTCTTGATTGAATTTCATTTCACTGATTAGATGTGGCTTGGTGACTCGGACACACTGAGCCATGGGGCAGACTCACATTTATGAACCATGATTGCTCATGTAGGTGAGTATTCTTTTTCCCTGTTTGCTGTTTATTAAAACAAAGGTACCTGGTCTACTAATAGAAACAGAAGGAATGATCTCTCACTTGTTACCAGTCTCATTCTGGGCAGGAGTAGAATACAATTCAATGGCTTAATCACTTCCTTGCAGAAAGGGCAGGGGAGGAAATTGGAAAAGGAACCACCTGGAGAGTTTCACTGGCAAGCCCCTGGCACACATTGGCACAAAGCCATAGTAGCTTTAGAGTAAGTAACTCCCATGGCCTTTGGCTGGCAATGGAGCAGGATACCAGGAGGGATCAGGAAATAATCTGCGTGTAGAGTTAAAATTACTGTACAGCATCTGGAATTTTATGAAATCAGCCTTTTAGCCCTTACCTGGCAGCATATTGGGAATTCAGATATAGGTCAGAATTTTATACTCCCCAACTAGCAGGTTTTTAGGCGGGTGGGGGGATGTGGGGGTGGGGAACTGGTCAAATTTCCCCGGGACAGCTGGGGAGCAGGAAGGGCCAGTGGCAGGTATCCAGTTCAGGCTGTTATGGTGGTCATTAACTGGGATTTTGCGCAGCAATTTGAATGTTGTAGGAGACACCTGGGTCCCGTGGACCTTCAGCGGCTCACCAACCATAATGAGAACACAATGGAAGAAGGCTGTTGCTTGTAACTTTATTTTTCATTCTTTATTTTAATTTATTTTATGTATTATAAATACAGGATACAAAATCCGTAAAACCTCCAAATCCAGCTCACACCCGGTCCCGAGCTTCTCGGATACAGGGTCTGGTACCTGAATTTGAGACTGCGTTACAGCTTAAAAAATGTCCCATTCCAGGATTTGAGTGCAAAAATCTAGCCTGACTTTCCAGTGCAGTACTGAGGGAGTGCTGCATTATCTGAGATGCTGCCTCTTGATGAGATGTTAAACTGAGGCCCTGTCTACTCTGTCAGGTGGACGTAAGAAGAGCCCATGGCCCTATTTTAAAGAAAAGCAGGGGAGTTATTCTTGGTGTCCTGGTTAATGTTCTTTCCCTCAACCAACATCACAAAAACAGCTTATCTTGTCGTTATCACATTGCTGTTTGTGGGAGCTTGCTGTGTGCAAATCAGTTGCTGCATTTTCTACATTACAACAGTTTCTACACTTATACACAAATACACTTCATTGACTGCAAAGCAGTTTGCAACATTTGGCAGTTGTGAAAGGTGCTATATAAATGCAAGTCTTTCTTTTTATTAATCCTCATTCATTTTAATAAATGTGAATTTATATGATTTACCCTATAGAACCATTGGAATTAGGAGCAGGAGTAGGCCCCTTGAGCCTGCTCCTCCTTTCAGCTAGATCATGGCTGATCATCTGCCTCAATGCCATTTTGCCACACTATCCCCATAACCCTCTGAAGAAAGGTCACACAGATTCGAAAGGTTAACTCTGTTTCTCTCTCCACAGATGCTGCTTGACCTGCTGAGTTTTTCCAGCATTTTCTGTTTTTGCCCCAAATCTCTTGCTGTCTTTAATATTGAGAAATCTATCAATCTCTGTCTTAAATATACTCAATGACTGAGCCTCCACAGCCTTCTGGGGTAGAATATTCCAAAGATTAACCACGCTCTGAGTGAAGAAATACTTCCTCATCTCAGTCCTAAAGAGCCTACCCTTTACTTTGAGACTGTGTGCCCTGGTTCTAGACCACACCCCCCCCACACCCCCACTCCCCCCCCACCCCAACCCGCCAGCAGGAACACCCTTCTTGCATCTACCCTGTCAAACCCTGTAAGAATTTTGTTTTTTCAATAAGATCATCTCTCATTCTTCTAAACTGTAGAGAATACTGGCCCAGTCTTCTTAGTGTCTCCTGATAGGACATCTCACCTTTTAGTGAATCAGTCTGGTGAACCATCGGTGCACTCCCTCTATGGCAAGTATATCCTTCCTTAGGTAAGGAGACTGTAGCTCATCACATATTAAGTGAGCCGAGTTGACACATTACAAAGCACAAAGAAGACAATGTCATTCTTTTTGCACTCATACTGTGGTATTAATAATATTGATCCTCATAAATCTAGATCAGCCAGGGGTGAGTATTTTGTGTGAAAACAATCATCTCACTCATTCATCTTTTTTTTTTAAAAGTACAGCTCTCTTTAATAAAGCAATCACATTGCACCATTTATTCTTTCAAGATGTTTTAGCTGCCATTTTGATTTCTGATTCATCTGGGTATGTAGCCATACAAACCGCTTTCATAACAATAAATAAAAGCAACCTGAAAAGAAATCAAAGCCTATCTATAAAAGCAACAATTATAGCCCAGACCTTTGGTCTCCAGACTCCGTGAGAATTGCCTGAGAAGTTTGAACTTCTGATGGACAATTGGGTACATATGTTATAAATACCTCAAAGGTCTCCCCTACACAGAGCCCTTTGTTTCTCTGAAGCCTGGAGTTTCAGTTTGGATGAAATGTTAAAGTCCTTTTAGATGGACATAAAAGATCAAATGGCATAACTTAAAAGTTTTCCCTGTGTACTGGCACTTATTTATCACCCAGTCAACACCATGAAAACAAATTATCTGGTCATTATCAAAATACTATTTGTGGAAGCTTGCTGTGTGCAAGTTGGCTGCCATGTTTGCTGCATTACAACGATGACTACATTTCACAGAAGTATTTAATTGTATTGTAAAATGTATTTGGATTATCTGAGGTTGTGAAAAGTGCTCTATAAACGCAGCTCCTTCTTTGATATTGCTGATTGCCTCTCCTTTCCCAATCTGCTGCCATTTCTAAATATCCTATAGCTTCAGATCAAGCTCAGGTTGTTGCCAAGACTTTACAATGGCTACTATAACATACTCTCTAAGATGAATTTGTGCTCCTAACTCACGTTTTATTTTTCAGGTTGCACATCCTGCTGGTCTTTTTCTCACAACTCTTGACTTACATTGTGGGTTTTCCCCTCCCAACCCCCCTAACAAGTTTAAGCCTTTCTCAACTGTCCTGTTTATGTTTTCATCAAGGACATGGGTGCCTAAGATGTTTAGGTTACATGTCCATCCTTGGCCTGCTGCATTGTTCCAGTGAAGCTCAACGCAAACTGGAGGAACAGCACCTCATCTTCTGACTAGGCACTTTACAGCCTTCCGGACTGAATATTGAGTTCAACAATTTTAGATCATGAACTCTCTCCTCCATCCCCACCCCCTTTCTGATCCCCCTTCTTTCCAATAATTTATATAGATTTTTCTTTTCCAACCTATTTCCATTATTTTTGAAAGTATTTCCATCCATTGTTTTATCCCTACCTTTTAGCCTATTTTGATCCCTTCCCCCCCACCCCACCCCCACTAGGTCTATCTGTACCTTGCTCGTCCTGCTTTCTACCCTTAATAACACATTCCTTAGATAATATCACCACCTTCAACACCTCTTTGTCCTTTTTTCTATGACATGTTTTGGTTATCTCTACCTATCACTGGCCCTCTAGCCAGCTCTACCTGTTTCCCCCCCAACACCCCCCCCCCGCCTCCTTAAACCAGCTTATATTTCACCTCTTTTCTATTTTTCCTTAGTTCTGTTGAAGAGTCATACGGACTCGAAACGTTAACTGTGTTCCTTTCCACAGATGCTGTCAGACCTGCTGAGTTTTTCCAGGTATTTTTATTTTTGTTTTGGATTTCCAGCATCCGCAGTTTTTTGCTTTTAGGTAACAGCCTTCCCTGGTCTGAAAAATGGTCCCGCTGTCATTGGAAATCTGAAACCCTCCCTTCTACTCTAATCTTCCAGCCATCTTTTCATAATCTTTCTCTCCCTGTCTAGTCTAGTGCATGGCACTGGCAGTAATCCAGAGATTGCTACCCTGTTGATTCTGCTTCTTAATCCAGAATTTAGTGCCCTAAAATCCCTTAAAATTCTCAAACTTAGTCCTATCTATCTCATTGGTTCACACATGAACCATGATCTGTGGCTTCACAACCTCCCATTCAAGAACTTTTTATTTTAATATCTATTTATATGTTTAACCCAGAAGGTATTTTTTAACTTATTGTGGACAAATTGTTTCTATTTACTCTGTCTAATGTATTGATGGCATGTAATATTTTGAACCTCTGTGTGTTGTTCCTTGAAGCTATTATATAGTAAAAAGTATAAATTAGACTTTAGATGAACAATTTAGAAAAACTTCGCTCTTCCTTGCATTGCCACTCCTTTTCAAGTTTGTGTCTGATTTGTACTATGAAAAAGGCTAACGCTATTCAGTGGTAATGATCCTAGACACAGCTTGGGTTCATTGTGTTCAGGAAACACATACATCCACATTTCCATGAAGAACACCATTAAATTTGTCAACCAAAACTTGCATTTATCAATTTATGTTAACTTTCCTTAGCTCATTTATTCTAAACTTCTTTAAAAGTGAGAATAGTGCCTGAGGCCTGGAAGCTTGAAAATATTACACCACTGTTTAAAAAAGGGAAGAGAGATAAAACTTGCAACTATAAGAAAGTCACCTTAACAGCAATAGTGGAGAAAATTTTAGAGCAACAACCCAGGACAGAGTTAACTGGCATTTGGAAAAGTATAGGCTATTAAATGAGAGCCAGAATGGGTTTGTTAAAGGGAAACCATGTTTGACTAATGTGATCAAGTTCTTTGATGAGGGTAGTATAGTTGATGTTGTGTATATGAACTTTCAAAAAGTGTTTGACGAAGTACATATATAAGCATGTTGGCAAAATTGAAACCCATGAGACTAAAGGAACAGTGGGAGCATGGACACTAAATTATGTAAGGGAAGAAAATGGAGAGTGACAGTGGTGAAAGTTTTTTTTCACTGTTATGGATAGGGGAGGAGAGGTAAGCTGAAATTCTGCCCCACCCCCTCCCCACCAATCCCCTTCTCTTATTGTCTGTAATCAGTGCGTTTTTTTTTTGGAAATGTAGATGTGCATGTATCTGAGCCCCGTTAGTGTCTGGTCAATTTATGAAACCAGCATCAGTCTTTCGTGGGTTTAAAAGTTAAAAAAAAATTACTTATTCACACACTCAATCCAAGTCTAAATGCCACACACATATACACACATACAAACACACAGACACACAGACACAGACTAGGAATCATGCGATGAGTAACTCAGCTGCTGACTCCCCAAAGCCTGTCCACCATCTACAAGGCACAAGTCAGGAGTGCGATGGAATACTCCCCACTTGCCTGGATGAGGACAGCTCCCACAACACTCAAGAAGCTTGACACTATCCAGGATAAAGCAGCCTGCTTGATTGGCACCACATCCACAAACATTCCCTCCCTCCACCACCGATGAACAGTGGCAGCAGTATGTACCATCTAGAAGTTACACTGCAGGAACTCACCAAGCCTCTTTAGACAGCACCTTCCAAACCCACAACCACTACCATCTAGAAGGACAAGGGCAACAGACACATGGGAACATCATCACCTTGGAAGTCCCCTTCCAAACCTCTCACCATTACTGGAAATCTCAACGCAGGAGTTCTTCAGGGTAGTGTCCTTGACCCAACCATCTTCAGCTACTTTATCAATGACCTTCCTTCCATCATAAGGTCAGAAATGGGGATGTTCGCTGGTGATTGCACAATGTTCAGCACCATTCGTGATTCCGTAGATACTGAAGCAGCCTATGTCCAAATGCAGCAAGACCTGGACAATATCCGGGCTTGGGCTGACAAGTGGCAAGTAACTTTTGTGCCACATATATGTTAGACAATGACCATCTCCAACAAGACAGAATCCAACCATCACCCCTTGATGTTCAACGGCAATACCATCACTGAATCCCCCACTAGCAACATCCTGGGGGTAACAATTGACCAGAAACCAAATTGGACTAGCCACATAAGTACTGCAGCTACAAGAGCAGGTTAGAGGCTAGGAGTTGTGTGATGAGTAACCCACCTCCTGGCTCTCCAAAGCATGTCTACCATATCTACACGGCACAAGTCAAGAGTGTGATGGAATACACTCCACTTGCCTGGATGAGTGCAGCTCACACAACACTCCAGGACAGAGCAGACCGCTTGATTGGCACCACATCCACAAACATTCACTTCCTCCACCACCAATGCGTTGTAGCAGCAGTGTGTACCATCTACAAGATGCACTGCAGGAATTCACCAAGGCTCCTTCGAAAGCACCTTCCAAACCCACGACCATTACCATCTAGAAGGACAAAGGCAGCAGATTGATGGGAACACCACCACCTGGGCATTCCCCTCCCAGTCACACCATCCTGACTTGGAAATATATCACTGTCATTGGGTCAGAATCCTGGGACTCCCTTACTAACAGCACTGTGGGTGTATCTACACCACATGGACTGCAGCGGTTCAAGAAGGCAGCTCACCACAACCTTCTTAAGGGCAACTAAGGATGGGCAATAAATGCTGGCCCACCCGGCGAAGCCCACATCCCATGAATGAATAAAAAAAAAATACATGGCCTACTGGAAGGTATCCTTTCTGATAATGGTACAGTCTTTACCAGTACAGAGTTTCAGAGATTCATGAATTTAAATGGAATCGGACATATTAAAACAATCCCTTACCAACTCGCATCAAATGTTTTATTTGAGAGAGCTGTGCAAACTTTCAAATCTGGAATGAAGTGGTTATCAGAAGGTACTCTAGAAACTCAACTTTCCCGCTTCTCAGCTATCATACAATGTCATATTCGACTACGGCTTCAACACCGTCTGAATTATTGATGAAATGCTGCCTACGTACAGGGTTAAGTCTGGTGTTTTCCAACTTAGATGGGAAGGTAGAGAGGAGTCAGAGTAATCAAAAATTGAACCACAATATACACAGAAAGGCTTGCACATTCACTATAGGAGACACAGTATTTGTGTGGAATTTTGGAAGTGGACCTTGTTGGGTTCCTGGAACCATTGTCTCAGAGGCTGGTCCTTATCCTTCTAGGTGGAAGTGGAAGACAGAATTTTTTGAAAACAGGTGGACCATACTCATGATGGAGAGACATTCCAGCAACCAGCTACTCTGCTCGTGATTAATGTCGAACCATCAATCCGTGAGGTGACAGATGGACCTAGAATAGACATGCCCAATGTCTCTTTGGAGTTGCTTAACCCAGAACTGCCACTTTCTAATGATGTGTCTCATGCTGCAGTTCCTGATCATGTCGATCCTGTGGAGATACTTCAAGTGATAGAACTACGTCGCTCCAACCGAATGAGGAAAGCACCTCAAAGACCTATTCTTTAATCATCTGACTTGTATATATGTATATGTTATTGGATATTCAACTTTTCTCTGTAAATAGAAACTAAAAACTAAAGGGGGAGGAAATGTAGTAACTGAAGGTATAGCCTCTCCTGCTGTCTATCAGGGGTCACATGATGTTCTTGGAGGCACCAACCAATGAGACCTAAGCATGGGTGAATCCAATATGGTAGTGCTACACAACATGATGGAGGGTATCCTTGCAAAGGGATGACAACCTGTGATCCCCAGGACATTATTGGTAGAAGCGGCCACCGATCACTCCTTGTGAAGTAAAGTCCCGTCTTCATATTAAGGGTAACTCCAAACGTGTTGTGTGGCACTACCATCGTGCTAAATGGGGTAGGTTTTGAACAGATCTAACATCGCAAGACTGGGTATCCATGAGGCACTGTGGGTCATCAGCAGCAGAATTGTACTCAATCTACATCTGTAACTTCATGGCCCAGCATATCTCCAACTCTACCCTTACCATCAAGCCAGCGGATCAACCCTGGTGCAATGAAGAGTGCAGGAGGGCATACAAGGAGCAGCACCAGGCATACCTAACAACGAGGTTTCAACAGGGTGAAGGTGCAACTCAGGATTACTTACATGCCAAACAGTGTAAGCAGCAAGTGATAGACAGAGCTAAGAGATCCCACAGCTAATGGATCAGATCTAAGCTCTGCAGTCCTGCCATATCTAGTCATGAATGGTGGTGGACTTAAACAACTCACTGAAGGAGGAGGAGGCTCCACAAATACCCCTATCCTCAATGATGAGGGAGCCCAGCACATGAGTGCAAATGATAAGACTAAAGCATTCACAACAATCTTCAGCCAGAAGTGCCAAGTGGATGATCCATCTTGGCCTCCTCCCGAAGTCCCCAGCACCACAGATGCCATTCTTCAGCCAGTTCAATTTACTCCATGTGAGGGGGGAGGTGACTCCATAGTGGTATTGTCACTGGACTAGTAATCCAGAGACCCAGGGTAATGCTCTGGGGACTGGAGTTCGAATCTCACCATGGCAGATGATGAAATTTAAATTTAATTAAAATCTGGAATTTAAAGACTAATGATGACCATGAAACCATTGTTGATTATTGTAAAGTCCCATCTGGTTCACCAATGCCCTTTAGGGAATGAAATCTGTCATCCTTACCTGGACTGGCCTACATGCGACTCCAGACCCACAGCAATGTTGTTGACTCTTAAATGCCCTCCGAATGGCCTAACAAGCCACTCAGTTGTATCAAGCAAAAAAGGAATGAAATCGGAGAGGCCACCCAGCATCAACCTAGGCACCGGAAAAGAAAACGGCCATCTCAGCCCTGTCAATCCTGCAAAGTCCTTCTTACTAACGTCTGGGGGCTAGTGCCTAAATTGGGAGAGCTGTCTCAGAGACTAGTCAAGCAACAGCCTGACATAGTCATCCTCACGGAATCATATTTTGCAGATAATGTCCAGACACCACCATCACCATCCCTGGGTTTGTCCTGCCCCACCACAGAACAGACCCAGCAGAGGTGGCGGCACAGTGGTATACAGTCGGGAGGGAGTTGGGAGTTCTCAACACCGACTCCGGACCCCATGAAGTCTCATAGCATCAGGTCAAACATCGGCAAGGAAACCTCCTGCTGATTACCACGTACCGCCCTCCCTCAGTTGATGAAACAGTGCTCCTCCATATTGAATACCACTTGGAGGAAGCACTGAGGGTGGCAAGGGTGCAGAATGTACTCTGGGTGGGGGACTTCAATGCCCATCACCAAGAGTGGCTCAGTAGCATCACTACTGACCGAGCTGGCCGAGTCCTAAAGGACATAGCTGCTAGACTGGGTCTGTGGCAAGTGGTGAGGGAACCAACAAGAGGGAAAAACATACTTGACCTCATCCTCACCAACCTGCCTGCCGCAGGTGCATCTGTCCATGACAGTATCAGTAGGAGTGACCACCGCACAGTGTTGTGCAGACAAAATCCCACCTTCACGTTGAGTATACCCTCCATCGTGTTGTGTTGAGTGGCATTACCACCGTGCTAAATGGGATAGATTTCGAACAGATCTAGAAACTCAAGACTGTGTATCCATGAGGTGCTGTGGGCCATCAGCAGAATTGCACTCTAACACAATCTGTAACCTCATGGCCCAGCATATCCTCTGCTCTACCATTACCACCAAGCCAGGGGATCAACCCTGATTCAATGAAGACTGTGGGAGGGCATGCCAGAAGCAGTACCAGGCATACCTAAAAATGAGGTGTCAATCTGGTGAAGCTATAACACAGGATTACTTGCATGCCAAACAGCATAAGCAGCAAGTGATAGACAGAGCTAAGCAATCCCACAACCAATGGATCAGATCTAATCTCTGCACTCCTGCTACATCCAGTCATGAATGGTGGTGGACAATTAAACAACTCACTGGAGGAGGTGGCTCCACAAATATCCCTATCCTCAATGATGGGGGAATCATGGAGAGTGCGAGGGGAGGACCCTGGGACAGGCAGTCAGCAGCTCCTAGAGGATCTAGCCCATCTAGAGTATCTAGCACCTAGTCTATACTCAAGTAGAAGTAAGGGTAAAATAAAAGCAAGGGTCCATATCCTATTTAGTTAAGATATGTCTGGGGAGCTCAGTCCCGTGATTTGCACATCCTGCGCTCTGTGGGAAATCCCAGATGCCCCTGATGGTCTGGATGACCATGTGTGCAGGAGGTGCCTCCAACTGGAGCAACTCAGGCTCTGGGTTTTGGAGCTTGAGCGGGAGCTGGGAGCACTATGGTGCACTCACGAGGCTGAAAGGTTTGTAGATAGCACATTTCAGGATGTGGTCAACCCGCAACTTAAGGAAGTGAACACAGAAAGGGAATGGGTGACCACCAGACAGAAAAAGGGGACCAGGCAGGTAGTGAGGGAATCCCCTGAGTGCATCTCCCTCACAAACCATGTTTCAGCCTTGGAAAATGGTGAGGGTGACGGTTCCTCTCCAACTAGAGCCAAGGCCATGGCACTGTGGGTGATCTAGCTGCTCAGGGTGGGTGGAAGAAGTGTGGGAGGGCAATAGTTGTAGAGGATTCATTAATGAGGGGAGTAAACAAGGCATTTCTGTGGTCGTAGACATGACTCCAGGATGGTATGTTGCCTCCCAGGTGCCAGGGTCAAGGATGTTACAGAACGGCTGCAGGGCACTCTGAATGGGGAGGGTGAACAGCGAAAAGTCATGGACCGTGTTGGGACCAATGACAAAAGAAGGAAGAAAAATGAGGTCCTGCAAGCAGACTTTAGGGTGTTAGGTAAGAAATTGAAAAGCAGGACTTCAAAGGTAGTCATCTCTGGATTACTGACAGTGCCACACAATAGTGAGCATAGGAACAGTAGGATAGAGCAGATGAATGTGTGGCTGGAGAGATGGCTGGAGAGATGAGGGAGGGCTTTAGATTCCTGGGGCATTGGGACCATTTCTCGGGGAGGTGGGACCTGTACAAGTTGGACGGGTTACATCTGAACAGAAACAGGACCAACATCCTCGCGGGGAGGTTTGCTAATGCTGTTGGGGTAGATTTAAACTAAATTGGCAGGGGTATGGGATCCTGAAAAGTAGTTCAGAGGGGAGAGAAGCTGAGATGGGATTAGAAGTTAAAACGTTAGTAAGTGAGTCTGGAAGGCAGAGGGAACGTAGGCTAGATAAGAAAGAAGTGAGTTTAGCAAGGCTAAATGGAATATATTTTAATGCAAGGAGCCTGAGGAACAAGACAGACGAGCTGAGGGCACAGATAGGCACGTGGGAATATGATATCATAGCTATGACCGAGACTTGGCTTAAAGAAGGGCAGGATTGGCAGCTCAACATTCCTGGTTATAGGGTATTCAAATGAGATAGAGAGGGGGATAGAAGAGGAGGGGAGGTTGCAATATTGATCAAGGAATCAATTATAGCAGTGAGGAGGGGTGATATCTTGGAAGGATCATCAAATGAAGCCATATGGGTAGAAGTAAAAAACACAAAAAGGGCAAACACGCTGTTGGGTGTGTATTACAGGCCCCCAAACAGTCGGGGAGAGATAGAGGATCAAATATGTAATCAAATTTCAAAGATGTGTAAGAATAATGGGGCAGTAATAGTAGGGGATTTTAACTACCCAAATATTGGGCAGAATTTTACATTCGTCGGTCGGGTGGGCCTGACCGACTCAGCAGCGGGCGGGCAGCTGAGTGCCGCTGGCGAAACGGGCCGCACCGCCATTTTCTGCGGACGGGCCAATTAGGGCCCGCACTGCAGCTTTGCAACTCCCGTGGAGAACAGGAAAATAGTCGCAGGGGTGGGCGGCCTCAGACTGCCGGTTCCAATGGGGAGCTGGCAGCCTGTATAAAGAGTGGCCAGGCAGCCTGCTTAAGGCAGTGCGCCATGGCCACTCAGAGAGGTAGAAGTGCTCCAAGGAGGGCAGAGGTGGAGGAGGTGGAGGAGGGGGGCACGCTGCAGGAGAGGCCAGTGGGGGGGGCCACTGTGCACCCAGATTCTCGGACGCATGCCTTGCTATCCTCCTGGAAGAGGTGGGCCAGCAACGTGATGTTCTGTATCCAGAGGATGGGAGGAGGAGGGCCCCTCATGTTACCAGCCAGGCTTGTGAGGAGGTGGGTGAGGCTGTAAGTGCCCATGATGACGCCAGATGTACTGGCACACAGCGCCAAAAACGCTTCAATGATTTGCTGCGCTCCGGATGGGTGAGTACCATGTCTGTCTGGGCTATTTGAGGCAGAAGGCAGCCTTAGCCTTTGCCCACGCCCCTCTCTCTCTCCCCCCACCCACCCACCAATGTATGGCTGCCATTACTGCATACGGCTGGGTGGGCAAATGGGTACTGACAATGCTTACATCAGCCTTATTGGCTGAGGAGAAGAAGGGATTTCTGCGCAACATATGTTGGTTTCTGTGGCATTTGAGTAGTTTGGGGGCAAGCTGCAGGGGAGGCCGATAGACACATACTCAGAACTCCAACACATGTCATATTGATGGTAATGACATGGTCCAAGGGGTACCTCAAGGTCTTTTGGGCAAGGCCCATCTGCTGGCATCGGCGCTGCACCTATTTGATCCTCCTTTCCATGGGCGCTAGGACCCGTGTGCTATTCAAAGTGATGGACGCCGAATGTATCCAAGGGAACCATTGGGGGAGGGGTTTGGGACCAGCCATACTATCTTCTGGGGACTCATCGCTAGTAGTCTGGACAGGAGCCGCTGGAGGCCTCAGATGGCCTACTGTGGTTGGGGTGCGGCACGTGCGTGCAGAGTACATGAGCAACCAGCCCCAATAAATCCTCTTATGTGTTTTGCAGGCAAAAAGTGACCACAATGCCCGGGAGCGCCTGAGGACTGGTGGTGGGCGCGCCCTCCTCCAGCGCCTCACCCCATTTGAGGAGCAGGCCATGGAGCTGGGCAGGAGGCAGGAGGCCAGGGCTGCCAGGGGTGATGAGGCTGGGGTCCAGCGGGCAGATATTTGAGGTCCACAGTCCCATCCACTCTGTCTGCCCACCACCCAAACCACTGATGGTTGCTGCAATCGTTAATGCTGCAACACTGCTCATTCACAGACTGAGACACTCTGAGGTCTGGGTCATACAGGAGGGACCCTCGTACCCTTGAGGAATAGCCTCTCCATCACCTTCCAAAGTCACCTTATCCCATTTGTGACCACTATCACCATGGTCTCACATGCCATTGGATTGCCGCTGCACAGCCAAAGGCTTATTCCATTTTCGGGGGTTTGGGACCTCCTGCACCCTTTCAGCCAATGCGCCCCACATTACTTTGTCCAGAAGGTCCTCAGCACCTCAGCTGTAAACCTCATGGCACTCAACTTAGATGAATGCCACCACATTACTCATCCCTGTGCCAAGGGGAAATGTTGCCTTCTGGCCACCCGGTCTATGCCCCTCCTTACAGAGTGAGGGGCAATAATATGACCTCTCAATCTCCTGAGTTCGGCCTAAAATGACAACTGTTTGAAATGTTTCCTCAGCCGCGCAACTATCCAGGCCACAATGCATCCACATCAGATCCCTCTGCACTCTCCCCACCCCTCTGGTTCTTTACAAGCCATGTGCCATTCATGAGGCCATCTAACCAGCCTGTTTGCATGTGCTTTTAATGCTTGGGGCCCGTCTTGACTCATTTGGACCTCACCAATGTTCTTCTTTTAAGGGTCTTTAAGGGTGAGCTACTTATGTGGGTGGGGGGGAAAGGGATGAAAGGTTGAAGTGAATGCATGCTAACTGATGCAGTGTCCTTGTTGTTAATTTCAGCATCACCACCAGAGCGACCCACACATCCTCAACGCAGCCCCCCCTCCACACCTGAAGGGCAACATGTGCAACTTGTGGCATATCATTTCAGCCAGCCAGGTACCAGCGCAGACACACACACCTCGGTGGGGAATTTACCGTCGGCTAGTGTCCCGGGTCACAGTGAAGAGGGCACTTCACAATTGCTGGAGGAGATGGTAGGGACAGAGAGTGCTGATGGCTCCAGCAGCCAAAGGGCTGCAGGGGACGAGGCACATGCTGAGTCCGGCACTGATGATGTGCCTCTGGAATTGTTCCCATTGCAGCAGCTGCAGGACAGGTGGCAGGAAGTGCGTTTGCATCTGGCAGGGTTGCATGAGGGAATGCTTCAGTTGCTCTCTGCGACAGAGGAGTCTAGGCAGAGTGCACACAAAGAATCCGCCCTCAGGGCAGAGCATCAGGATTCCTTCAATGAGAGATTGGCAACTCTCATAGAGAGGGGCTTCCACCAAATGGATCAAAATATGATTGGGTTACGCTCTGACCAGCAGGCCCTCACAGCGGTTCTGGCCACAGGTGGTGTTTTCCATTGTGGGAGATGTTGTGGACAGCAAGTGCCGGCACTCGGTGCCCATGCATCTGCGGTGAGCAGGGAGGTCGATTTGGACCTCACATCGGCACAGCAGCTGCCTGTCATCGCTGCGAGCTCCTCTCAGGGCGCTCCGCATGAGGGCAGCAGCTCCTCCGCCCCTCTGCCAGTCAACGTTGCATCTGTTGAGGCTGCGACAACTGGGGAAGTGCCAGTTCTGGAACTGGCCACACCCTCCCAGGTGGGGCCACCACAGGCTCCATGGGCCAGAGGACACCCGCCAAGGTCATCGAGGCCAATAGGACAGCAGAGTCAGCAGGCTGTCTCACAAGCCACTCTGAGCGATGGGGCGGCACCTAGACATAGCACCGGAAACAAAAACATGAGGCACCTTAGGCACTCCCCGGGTATGTCACTGGCGATTTTGTGTTGGCCTTAGAATAAGAACCCCTTTTTGTAACATTGTCGAATAACCATGTGGGTTTTAATTGTGAACAGAATAAAGTCCACCTTTGTTACCATGGCTGAGTGCCTTTTCATTGTGGTGCTTTTTTTCATTTTCACATAATTATCATGAGTGTTAGAGTGGAGACTGATGTTTCTGTACGAAGACCTTATTTGCAGCTGATAAGGTGGAAGATGTAGCACCTAAGTGCCACATGTGGAAGTTCCAGGCAATGCTGTTCCTGCTGATCCATGTGTGTGGAACTAGCTGAAGGTTCATTGGATTAAATTGTCCCGGGTGTCCCTGCCTCCTTGGTGTAGTTGTGGGTCGGCGTGCTGCCCCTCAACATCGCCCTGTGCTTCCTCATCCTCTGAGCCACTGCTGGATTCATCATGTGCAGCCTCATCCACTGCGTCAAGGTCTTTATCGTCAACTGCATCCCCCCTTTCCAGCGCAAGATTGTGTAGGGCGCAGCAGACTGCCACTATCACAGAGATGTGATCTGGGGGTTACTGGAGTGCATCCCCTGAGAGGTCCAGGCAACGGAAGCGCATGAAGAAGACCGATGGCTCTCTACACCACAGCCCTTGTGGTGCGGTGGCTCCTATTGTAGCGCTGCTCAGCTTCTGTTCTTGGATGGCAGAGAGGCGTCATGAGCCACCTTCTGAGGGGATAGCCCTTGTCACCCAGCAGCCAACCATCCAGCCGAGCCAGAGCACTGAAGGGCCTCGGCACCTGGGAGTGCCTGAGGATGTAGGTGTCGTGGGAGCTGCCCGGGAACCTTGCACAGACTTGTAGAATCAGCATCCTGTGATCACACACTATCTGCACGTTCATGGAGTTGAAGCCCTTCCTGTTGACGAAGGCACCGGGCTCAGCTGCTGGGGCCTTGATGGCCACATGTGTACAGTCTATTGCACCCTGGACGCGGGGGAAGCCAGCAATGGCCACGAAGCCTCTGGCTCACTGTGCCTGACTTGCCTGGTCCCAACTGAAGTGGATAAAGGTGGATACTCGTCTGAACAGAGCGTCTGTAACCTGCTTGACACAAGTGTGGACAGCTGATTGGGAGACACCACAAAGATCACCCACTGAGCCCTGGAAGGAGCCAGAGGCATAGAAGTGGGCAACTGTGAGCTTAAGAGCCACTGGCATGGAGTGTCCACCCACACAGTTAGAGGAGATCTCAGGGCCAATCATCTGACAGATATAGTTCACTGCCCCCCTTGAGAGTCGGATCTTCCTTCGGCACTGCACCTCAGTCATATTGAGGTAGCCGCTTCGCCACCTGTATACCCTGGCAGCAGGATAGTGGCGTTTTCTGTGGCCCCTTCCACCTTGGACAACCTCTTGGCCCTGCGCCCCTTGTGCCTGCGCCTGGACACCCAAATGTGCCACCCTTGGAGGCTGATTGTCCAGTCCTGGCCTCCTCCTGATTCTATCCCTCCCTTCCTCCTCAGGGGAGCTGCCTCCACAGGAGAGGTCAGAACCCATAGCCCCAGGCTAAATGGAGGCCTCCGGAAAGCTGCAAGGCCGAAAAAGAATGCTGTCTGCAGAAAGCTTTCACTTTACACAACAACCTCTTCGACATCGATGAGAACTACTAACAATCACACAGGTATGTTTTAAACACTTTCATCAATTATAACTTCATGAAAAACATGAACAACGGACGAACTGATTGCGCCTGCCCACCGAAATATCGCGATGGTGCGCGCAGGCGTCGGCATGCTCGCGCAACGTCAGCATGCGTCATTTTACACACTGACTTGCGGGCTAAGCCATCTGCACATCAGCTGGAAAATTCTGGCCATTAACTGGGATGGTTTTAATGTGCAAGGTAGGGAGGGAGCAAGATTTTTAAGTTGCATCCAGGAGAACCTTTTTAGCCAGTACGTAGAAAGCCCAACAAGTGAGGCGGCAGTTTTGGACCTAATATTCAGAAATGAGCCCAGGCAGGTGGGAGGTGCATCAGTAGGGGAGCATTTTGGAGATAATGAGCATTACTCAGCCAGGTTTAGGGTAGCTATGGAAAAGGATAAGGTTGGGCCAGGAATAAAAGTTCTAAACTGGAGAAAGGTTAATTTTACTGAGATGAGATCCGATTTGGCCCAAGTGGACAGGGAGCAGCGAATTGCAGATAAAACTGTGTCAGAGCAGTGGGAGGCATTCAAGGAGGAAATAGCAAGAGTACAGGGCAAATATGTTCCCATAGAGAGAAGCGGAGGACCAAGTCCGGAGAACCCTGGATGTCAAGGGACATAAAGGTTAGGATTAAGAAATAAAGAGAAGCTTATGGCCAATACAGGAGGCTCAATATGACAGAGACCCTAGAGGAGTATAAAACGTGCAGAGGGGAACTTAAAAAGCAAATTAGGAAAGCTAAGAGAGTGCATGAGAAAGCATTGGTGGGTAGAACAAAGGAAAATGCAAAGGGGTTTTTTAAAATATATAAAGACCAAGAGAATAGCAAAGGAGAGAGGAGAGCCAATTAGGGCCCATAAAGATAATCTGTGTGTGGACCTGGAGGGCGTGGTCCTCAATGAATACTTTGTGTCAGTCTTCACATTGGAAAAGGACGACGCAGGTATAGGCATCAGGGTGGAGGACTGTGAAATATCAGAGGAAATTAACACGGAGAGAGAGGAGGTACAAGCAGGCTTAGCGGCCTTAAAAGTGGATAAATCCGCAGGCCCGGATGAGATGTATCCCAGGCTGTTGAGGGAGGTAAGGGAAGAGATATCAGGGGTCCTGTCAGTAATTTTCAAATCCTGTCTAGCCAATGGTGGGGTGCCAGAGGACTGGAGGACTGCTAACATTGTCCCATTATAAAAAAAGGGAGGAAGGGATAGACCAGGGAATTACAGGCCTGTCAGTCTAACCTCGGTGGTGGGAAGCTACTAGAAAGAATTCTGAGGGACAGAATAAATCTGCATTTGGAGAGTCACGGATTAATCAGGGATAGTCAGCATGGATTTGTTAAGGGAAGGTCGTGTTTGACAAATTTCATCGAATTTTTTGAGGAGCTAACCAGGAGTGTTGATGAGGGTAATGCATTTGATGTGGCCTACATGGGCTTTAGCAAGGCTTTTGATAAGGTCCCTCATGGCAGAATGGGCAGGGAAGTAAGAGCCCATGGGATCCAAGGCAAAGCGGCACATTGGATCCAAAATTGGCTGAGAGGCAGGAAGCAGAGGGTGATGGTAGAGGGATGTTTCTGTGACTGGAAGTCTGTTTCCAGTGGGGTTCTGCGGGGCTCGGTGCTGGGGCCCTTGCAGTTTGTGGTGTACATAAATGATTTGGGCTTAAATGCAGGGGGTATGATCAAGAAGTTCGCGGATGACACAAAAATTGGTAGGCTGGTAAATAGTGAGTAGGATAGCCATAAACTGCAGGAGATTATCAATGGACTGGTCAGGTGGGCAGAGCAGTGGCAAATGGAATTCAACCCGGAAAAGTGTGAGGTAATGCACTTGGGGAGGGCTAACAAGGCAAGGGATTCCCACGGTGAGAAACACTCCCTGTTCCCAACCCCGCCATGGGACTCAGTCCTGGAATGGAAAACTCCACCCAATGTTTGGGCAAAACCTCTTATGTTTTCTCACCCACTGTGATGGCCAAAGCCATTAGGGGCAAACTGTGTCAAGAAGAGAGTCATAGGGGTCTACAGCACTGTAAAAGGCCCTTCGGCTCATCGAGTCTGCGCCGGTCAAACAAGTACCTAACTATTCAAATCCCATTTTCCAGCACTAGGCCCATAGCCTTGTATTCCATGGCATTGCAAGTGCACATCCAAATACTTCTTCAATGTTATGAGGGTTTCTGCCTCTACCACCCTTTCAGGCAGTGAGTTCCAGATTCCCACCACCCTCTGGGTGAAAAATTTCTTCCTCACATCCCCTCTAAACCTTCTGCCCCTTATCTTAAATCTATGCCCCCTGGTTCTTGCTCCCTCCACCAAGGGGAAAAGTTCCTTCCTGTCTACCCTATCTATGCCCCTCATAATTTTATACATCTCAATCATGTCCCCCTCAATCTCCTCTGCTCCAGGGAAAATAACCCCAGTCTATCCAATCTCTCCTCATAACTAAAACTCTCCAGCCCAGGCAACATCCTGGTAAATCTCCTCTGCACTGTCTCTAGTGCAATCACATCCTTCCTATAATGCAGATTCCAGAACTGCACGCAATACTCTAGCTGTGGCCTAACCAGTGTTTTATACAGTTCCAGCATAACCTCCCTCCTCTTATACTCTATGCCTCAGCTAATAAAGGCAAGTATCCCATATGCCTTCTTAACTGTCCCGCTATCTTAAGGGACCAGTGGACAAATAAACCAAGGTCCCTCTGATCCTCGGTACTTCCCAGGGTCCTACCATTCATCGTGTATTCCCGTGCCTTGTTTGCCCTGTCCAAGTGCATCACTTCACACTTATCCGGATTAAATTCCATTTGCCACTTATCAGCCCATCTGACCAGCCCGTCTATATCCTCCTGAAATCTAAGGCTATCCTCCTCACTATTTACCACCCCACCCCACTCATCTGCAAATTTACTGATCAACCCTTCTATGTTCAAGTTTAAATCATTTATATATACCACAAACAGCAATGGACCCAACACCAATCCCTGTGGAGCCCCACTGGACACAGGCATCCAATCACAAATATGCCCCTCGACCATCACCCTCTGCTTCCTGCCACTCAGCCAATTCTGGATCCAATTTGCCAAATTGCCTTGGATCCCATGGGCTCTTACCTTCATTTTCAGTCTCCCATGCGGGACCTTATCAAAAGCCTTGCTGAACTCCAAGTAGACTACGTCAAATGTATTGTCCTCATCTACACAACTGGTCATCTCTTCGAAAAATTCAGTCCAATTGGTCAGCCATGACCTCCCCTTAACAAAACCATGCCGACTGTCCTTGATTAATCCCTGCCTCTCCAAGTGTAGATTAATTCTGTCCCTCAGAATTGCTTCCAATAGTTTCCCCACCACAGAGGTTAGACTGACTGGCCTGTAGTTTCCTTGTACTTCCCTAATAGCTTCTTTAAAAATTGTTAATAAATGCAATTTTCTCAGGCTCCAAACCTATTCCTCTCTGCTCCATCTGGCCTTGTTCTGCAAGCAGAGGGTAAAATGTGAAGTTCCAATTATCTGAAACATGTACAGCAAGTGCCATGTTGCAGGCCAGAGCAGCAGCGTTTACACAAACACACATTATGGTGGAAACCACAATAGAAAAAAGGCTAATTGTTTGCCAGGTGACGCACTTTCCCAAAAAGCTTTGTATATAAGGTCACGCATTGTTCCCATAAGGAGCAACCATTTGGTAGGATATGAGGAGTAAGTATAGGGAAGAAGTTTAAATCACATTAAATGCCAACAAACTAACAATAAATTTTAAAACTATATTAGGTAATGCCTGTAAGAAGCTACTTTTCTGCAGTTATTTCTGTTGCATGCAGTCTTGGCATGAGTCCTAACTACAAAGACAGATGCCTGTTCTGAACTTATTATGCTGGTGGGCTTGGTAGGGGACAGGGTGCGGGAGGGGGCTGTTTGGGGTGGGGGTGATGGCCCAAAATTTGTACTTTAATTTGGCGGATTTCTGAGAGTCTGTTACAGAAGAATTTGATTCTCACAAAATCAAAGTTGCCTCTCTTCCTCAACCCAAGGGAGGCACATCTGGTCACTTGAACTTAATGGGCAGGAGCTTCAGCTTGGCGAGCGGGGGGGGGTGGGGGGGGGGCCGCGGGGCCAGCTCACCAACGTGTAAAATGGTGCAGGATGATGTCAGGCGGAGCTCCCGATGTCACCCTGCCCCATTTCAATTTTCAGGTCAACGGGGGTGCAGCCGAGTCAGCTGTGCACCCGCCGGCCTGTCAACGGCCTATTGAGACCATTAATAAAACAATTTAGGTTATTGACAGGGCTGCCCGTCCAACCTTAGGGTTGGCGGGCAGGCCAGGTGGGCTTAAGAAAAAGCATGAAACCTCATCCACGGGTGGGATGAGACTTCATGAAGGTTTTTAAATGTTTAATAAAGGTTTGAGTTAAAGTTATGGACATGTCCCAACTCATGTGACAGTGTCACATGAGGGGACATGTCAGAGAAATATTTTAAACATTTACCTTCAAAGTTTTAATTCTGAGCCGATCTCCCTGAGGTAGCACTTAGCCTCAGGGAGATCAGTGCGCTCTTTTGCGCGCATGCATGAAAGAGCGCACACCCAGCTGAGGGAAACCCCCAACCTGCACAGGGAGCGCATAGGGCTTCCTGGCGGACGTCATGCTGGGCGGGCCTTAATTGGCCCACCCACTTAAAATGGCGGCGCGCCCCCGATTAGGGGCGCCAATCGGAGGCGCGCCTGCCTACGCCCGCTCCTGCACTTTCCCCCCCCAACGGGGGGATCATTCTTCCCAATAGGTCAGAATGAATTTGGTCGACTAAGCTACAGTTTTGTGACTTCTGCCGGAAAGGTTCTCTAATCGCCACGTGTGAGCAAGGTCGGAAATATTAAGTTATTCCAGTAGAATAAGCAAAGGACTCTAAAAGAATGTGTTTACAATTTTGCTGTTAAGATGAGCAGAGAAAATCTTCCCATCAACGTTATAATGGCCCTGAACACATACAGCTAGAAGAAATCGCTTTCTTCCTTCACCACAATCCTTGTGTGTTAGCCATGATATTCCATCTCATAACATGTTGATTATATGCCCTACATTTCATGAGGCAGGCAAAAACGGCAAAATTTCTCTCATTGCTTTTTCTTTTATTTCCTTCAATTTCTTACCGATTAAATACAGTTGTAGTTAGGCACCACAAGGAGTGGGGTTTGACATAATGCTGGCATGGTTTATATCCCTCAGGCAGTGCAAAGTTTAAACTTAAACATTTTGGTAAAGACATTTGAGATTTGCAGAGTGAGCTCTGATCAGTAGATATTTAAGTTGTACTGAGAATTTAGGATTATAACACCTGTGTAGAAAAAAATACTCACATGCCTCAAAGGGCCTCTAGTTAATTGCTGAAGCAAGCTTTCTCAAGTCAGGCTACTAAGGCTCCTCTGGTGTAGTAAAGTACAGCAAAGCAATATTAACTTCTCACGTCTTTACTTTTGTTTGGAGCTCATGGGATTTAAAATCTTTGCATAGGTGCGCAAATTTTGGATACAAATACAAATTCCAAGGCCAAAATTTTAAGCTCCCCCACCAGCAGATTTTTAGACAGGGGGCGGGAGCGTGAAATTGAAGGGTCACAATTCCCTTGGGTTCCTGCTCGCCCTGACCACACAGCGAACTTACACTGGGGGGCAGGTAAGGTCTTGGAAGGGATGTCTGCCCTAACTCAAATTGAGGCCCTTAAGTGGCCAATAATTGGTCACTTAAGGGCTGTTTCCTGCCCAGCCTGAATTTTTAGGCTGGCGGGAGGATTGAAGTTGCGTGGGAGAAGCCCGAAAATCAGTGGAGATAGATCCAGGTGAGAAGTGGGAGGGGTCCTTCTGAAGTTGGGTACCCCCCCCACCCCACTCCCATTAAGGCCTAGTGGCCTCTGGCCCTCTCTTCTCCCCACCCCACCCCTTCAAAGCCTCTCCCCTGAGACCCTGATCACCCTCTTGTACCCCTCCAACCCCAGGCCTTCTGTACCCTCCCTGCCCTGGGACCCTTTAAACTTACCTTCCCTCTGGTGCCTGGACTTAGTCTCAAGTGTCCTCCTACATTTCCTCACTAGTCCATTGCAGCTCTTGTCGCTGTAGGGACTGGAGGGCTGCTGGCCAATCCCTCTCTCAAGTGGGATCTCCTCCTCCGTATGAACCTGCAGCCACTGAACGCTCATTCGAGCATGAAACGGCTGCGGAGCACTTGGAGTCGGCGGGGGCTCTTCAGATGGTGGGAAGCGAGACCCTGCCTTCTGAAAAATTAGGGCCCAAGGTGTTGAACCACAAAAATAAAATCAAAATACTGCGGATGCTGGAAATCTGAAACAAAAACAGAAAACGCTGGAAAAAACTCAGCAAATCTAACAGTATCTGCGGAGAGAGAAACGAGAGTTCACGCTTCGAGTCCGTATGGCCCTTCTTCAAACCACAAAAATATTTACTGTCCAGTAAAGCTTACTGATAGTGAGCTGGAGGTGCTCCTATGAGAGATGAGGAGAATGATCCATTGCCTGTTTGAAACCTAGGCCAAGGAAGCATTCAGAACAGTGGCAGCTCTCCTGTTGAGATATTGGCAGCAAGTGCCTAAAAACCCCACTGGAGGGCCAATGTGAAATTCAGGGCTATATTTCAAACAACTCCATGTTGGCCTATCTCTAGTAGTTAAAAGTAATTGCTGGGCAGGCTTTACTGGTCATTTCCCAGGCATGTTACCAAAACGGGCACAGACGGGCATGCAGCTGGAAGTGCTGAGTGCTCCCTGTGCAGGAGGTGGGCCAATTATGGCCCGCCCAGTGTGACGTGCACCCAGAAGCGCTGAGTGCTCCCTGTGTGGGTGGGCGGGGGGGGAGTAGGCTGAGCTGGGGCCTGTGCTCTTTCGTGCATGCACGTGAAAGAGCGCTGAAATCTCCCTGAAGTACAGAGCTGCCTCAGGGAGATTAGTTTGACTTTTAAAAATTTTAATAAAGACAAAAAAATTTTAATAAAGACAAGAAGATTTTTTAAGACATGTCCCCTCATGTGAGACGATCACATGAGCTGGGTCATGCCAACGAATTTTATTTAAAAATTTTATTAAGCTTTAAAAACCTTCATGAAACCTCATCCCGCCCGCGGATGAGGTTTCATGATAAATGCGAAGGCCGCCTGGGCTCTTCGCCTGCCCGCCAACCTTAAGGCTGGACGGGCAGCTTAGTTAAGTATTTTAATTGATATTTAAATTGTCTTATCAGGCCTTTGACTGTTCGGCGGGTGCGCAGCCGACTCTGGTGCGCGCCCGCCGAACTGAATATCTGACTGGTGCGCGGGACGCATGCCCGACGTCACCGCGCGTCATGTTATGCGTCGGCGAGCGGGGCCCACCCCCGCACGCCAACCTGAAGATTCTGCCCATGGAGAACTCAGGGCAAAGACAGGCAACTTAGTGGGAAGTTATGACTCACCTATAAGATACAAGATCCAAAATGATCCAGGCAAGAAAGTTAGAAAGATCCCAATGTGTCATAATATCTAGTTAACAGTATGGTTGGTAATCCAAGTGAAGCACCACAACAGGCTAACCTATACAGAAATATCGCATCCATTTCTTCAAAACTAAGGATCATGGTATTGTCAAGGAAAATATACCCTGTGCAACTTTTTTTTTAACAAATAAAGTACATAAATGCATATATTACAAAGAAATTTCTAATTTTGTTCCAAATTTTGGAGAGAGTCTTGACAGGGTGGATGTGGAGAGGATGTTTCCTCTTGTGGAAAAATATAAAACTAGGGGTCACTGATTAAAAATAAGGGGTCATCCATTTAAAACAGCGATGAGGCAAAAAATTTTCTCTCAGAGGGTCGTAAGTATTTGTAACTCTCTTCCTGAAAAGGCAGTGGAAGCAGAGTCTTTGAATATTTTTAAGGCAGAGGCGGATAGATTCTTGGTGAGCAAGGGGGTGAAAGGTTATTATGGGTAGGCAGGATGCAGACTTGAGGTTACTATCAGATCAGCCATGATCGTATTAAATGGCGGAGCAGTCTCAAGGGGCTGAATGACCTACTCCTGCTCCTTGTTCATATGAAAGAAAATCTTCCCCTAATATGCTTAGATTTGCTTCAGAATAAGTAAGCATTGGTAGCAATTATTTTATTCCAATTAAAAAAAAACCCAGTTATTGACTGTGCAAGTAAGCCCATTATAAATGCTTCCTTTATATAGTGAAAATATTCACACACAGTCTGTTGTTCGATTAAGCAGCCAAGTAGATCACATATTTAGTCGTAGTGTTATGTCTCACTGTCTTTAATATAATAAAATGTAGAAAATTGATATGAGGAGGTAATTTACTTGGACTGTAATAAAAAAATTTTAATGTTGCAACAATGGAAATTTCCAGCCTGAAACTTCTCTCAAACTGACCTTGGGCTAAAGTATGAAAGCTGCTTAATGGGAGAATTTTCTCCCCATTGGGGGGGCTGTGCGGGGGCGGGCGCGCAGCCAATCAGTGTCCCTGATCGGCTGGGTGCCACCATTTTACGTAGGTGGGCCAATGAAGGCCCGCCCAGCGTGACGCACGCATGGAAGCGATGAGCGCTCCCCGTGTGGGCGGGAGGGGTGGGGTTGCCTGAGTCGGGGAGTAAAGTCTTTCGTGAATGCGCGCGAAAGAGCGCAAAAATCTCCTTGAGGCACAGAGGTGCCTCGGGGAGATTACTTTCACTAACGAAACATTGAAGAAAGGTAAAAAGAAAATTAAGGACATGTCCCCTCATGTGAAACTGTCACATGAGCTGGGGCATGTCCATTAATTTTATTAAAAACTTTTAAAATACTTTAAAATCGTTCATGAAACCTCATCCCGCCCGTGGATGAGGTTCCATGAAAAATGCGAAGGCCGCCTGGGCTCTTCACCTACCCAACAACCTTAAGGTTGGACGGACAGCGTTGCTAACAAGCTTAATTGGTTTTTTTAATGGCCTTAATAGGCCTTTGACACTTTGGTGGGCGGGCAGCCGCCTCCGGTGCACGCCCGCCGAACGCAATATCTAAACGACACGCGGTGACATCGGGGTGCACGCCCGATGTCACCGTGCGTTATTTTATGCCTCGGCGAGCAGGCCCCGCCCCTGTTCGCCGAGCTGAAGGTTCTGCCCTATGGTTCAGTTTTTCCAAATCAATTCTGCTTCACAGAATATCCTCCCACAGTTAGACCATCCAGAGAATGTTAAAGGAAACTGACTTGGTTTTACAATTGCACAGTATCATTCTTGCTGCATCCCATTAAGGTTATTAGGTGATAAATGAGGTTCTGGAACCCAATTACTAGCCAAATGCAAAGAAACAAATCATAAGCAAATCATGACATATTGTGGTAAATTAATTCATCCAACAGAACACTGGAGTAATTATGCAAATTGATAATTTTTTGAAAAGGAAATGGACTACTTTGACAAGATATCAGATATTATTTCCCTTAATAGTGACTACAGGAAAATTACTTGTAAAATGCTAACAGGGTGGGTGGTTATCTCTTAAGGAACTCAAGCTTTATATTTTTACAGAAGCAGTCAATCTGTATTATTACAAGTAAGTGCGATAACATATAATTGGAGCGCCAGCATTCCCTGTCCCCCCCAAACAATCAGATCCCAGTATCACCATCTCTACAATAAGATAAAAGTAAAAGACTGCGGATGCTGGAAATCCAAAACAAAAACAAAACTAAAAATACCTGGAAAAACTCAGCAGGTCTGACAGCATCTGCGGAGAGGAATACAGTTAACGTTTTGAGTCCGTATGACTCTTCAACAGAACTGAGGAAAAATAGAAGAGAGGTGAAATATAAGCTGGTTTAAGGGGGGTGGGACAGATAGAGCTGGATAGAGGGCCAGTGATAGGTGGAGATTGCTAAAAGATGTCATAGACAATAGCACAAAGAGGTGTTGACAGTGGTGATATTAGCTAAGAAATGTGCTAATAGGTGACATTAAGGGTAGAAAGCAGGACGAGCAAGGGACAGATACCCCCAGCATTTCACTTGCACTTCCCTCAATTTAGTCTACTGCATTCACTGCTCCCAACGCGGTTTCCTCTACATTGGAGAGACCAAACGCAGACTGGGTGGCCGCTTTGCGGAACACCTTCGGTCTGTGCGCAAGCATTACCCAGACCTCCCTGTCACTTGCCATTTCAACACACCACCCTGCTTTCATGCCCACATGTCTGTTCTTGGCCTGCTGCAATGTTCCAGTAAAGCTCAACGCAAACTGGAGGAACAGCACCTCATCTTCCGACTAGGCATTTTACAGCCTTCCGCACTTAACATTGAGTTCAACAACTTCAGATCATGAACTCTCTCCTCCATCCCCAGCCCCTTTCCGATCCCCCTTTATTCCAATAATTTATATAGATTTTTCTTTTCCCACCTATTTCCATTATTTTTAAATGTATTTCCATGCATTGTTTTATCCCTACCTTTTAGCCTATTTCGATCCCTTCCCCCCACCCCACCCCCACTAGGGCTATCTGTACCTTGCTTGTCCTGCTTTCTACCCTTAATGTCCCCATTAGCACATTTCTTAGCTTATATCACCACCTTCAACATCTCTTTGTCCTTTTGTCTATGACATCTTTTGGTTATGTCCACCTATTACTAGCCCTCTATCCAGCTCTACTTGTCCCACCCCCCCCTTAAACCAGCTTATATTTCACCTATTTTTCCTTAGTTCTGTTGAAGAGTCATACGGACGCGAAACGTTAACTGTGTTCCTCTCCGCAGATGCTGTCAGACCTGCTGAGTTTTTCCAGACGTTTTTATTTTTGTTTTTGTTTCACCATCTCTACAACATTGCTGCTCATTGATTCAGGCACAGAATTAACTAGTCACATTCTACCTAAATAACAGGCTGTGATATATACTGCCATGACAAGTAGTTTGTATCATGGCTGCTGTCAAAGTTAGTTTGTAACATTATTTGTTATAATGTAGTTAATATTTATAATTTCAAGGGCACAGTGACTGCAATCATTTTCATTCTTAAATTTTCACCCCACCCCCACCACCCACCCCACCCCGCCACCCCCACCCCCAAACCCCAGAGTCAGTCAGTATTGTTTCTCGCTCATGGACTGGTTTTACTGGCTACCCAATAACAGCCCAATCCCACAAGTTACCATCCTCATCCTCATCCTAGCCCCAGCTCCAGCTATGTAAACCCCGATAAAGACAATGCTTCAAAACTGCTTCTATCTGCCAATCCAGTCAGGTACCGGACCTCAGTTCGAGCAGGGTTGAGATGATAATGAGAAAAGTAGAGCCCAGTTGCTGCACGCCAGCACAGCAACAAGGCCCAGAACCACAGCAATAGTGAATGGGCAGCCCGTTTCACATCTCTCCCCTTATACGTACCCATTGGAAAATGGGCTGCCCATTCACTATCATCTGTTCAACACTATTGCACAAAGTTCTGACCTGCTTCAATATGTGAAAAGGATGCAAATAGAGAATGAGAGTTGGTCAATGAGTGGGCAACAAGCATTCACAGGAAGAGTGAGACATCTCGTTTATGGGTTTTCAACAACCAGCTTACAAGAAAATGAAAGTCGCAACCCTGGCATCACAAAGTCAGGCACACATAATCTACTGGGTGTTACAAGGCTGGGAAAAAAATTGCCCAAATTATAATAAGTCTCATCAGCAAGACCCAGCATCCCATCACTAAAAAATAATGATAAAGCAGAAAGTGGGCCAAAGGGAGGTAAGAAACAAGGGCTATGTACTATCTAAAACAATATTTTTGCCTTCAGGAAGAATTTTTTTCTCTGGAATAAGTCACCTCACTATCTGCAAGATTTGGTGGGAAATGTGAGATGCATGGATCACCAGTTGTCGTTTCAAAATGGAGAGGGAGCACTCCTATTGGTTAAGTGCCCTTAATGTTTACATGTAAAAAGTGGTTTGTCTTGTGTAAGTAATTTATCAAAAATAAACTGGATAGAATAACATCATATGTTTCTCAATTGGATCCTATCTCTATGTAAGATGTGAAACCCAAATAATAGTCTAAACCCTGCCAGAAAAAAAGCTGTGATGCATTATAGTAGACAGTTTTAAAGCACCCAATGCAGTATATCTCATCAGGACATAACTATTGCCAAAACAAATTATGGAAAAGAACATTTAAAAAAAGAACATTATGGAGCCCTTACTTAACCTCCCCTCTCCTACATATTAGCTATAACATTAAAAAGAACTGCAATACAATATAACTACGACACATGGGCTCCCATATAAGCTTACTGAACTTAGCCAGAAAATAAAAATAAAAATAAAAATACCTGGAAAAACTTAGCAGTTTTTCTAAGTATTTTTATTTTTATTTTTGTTTTGGATTTCCAGCACCCGCAGTTTTTTGCTTTTATCTTAGCCAGAAAATAGCTCAGCTAACTGGACAAGGTAAGTCTCAGGGGGGGAATCAATCAGGCTTCTCACCCCCGTTTGCTCTTCCTTCCTGGAAGGTGCCTGTGTACGGATATGGGATGAGGACAGAGTGCCCCTCACACTGTCAAATAGTCTGGTGACAGCACTGTCGAAGCCCAAACCACAGTGATTAGTGCCAGTGGCGTTCTACTTCAGCAAAGAGTCAATCGATTTAGAAAGAGGAAAATTTAGGAAGAAAATAATATATGTAACATATTGGCCCAGATTTTGTTGGAATGTTCCATCTCGCAGCTGCCCTTTTAAAAAAAATTTCCCCTCACTCTTCGGCTTGAATATTTTTTTTTGCTCTGTAAGTCGCTGGAAGTGTGAGATGTTAATGGCGCAGCAAGGGCAATGTGACATCTGGGGCCTGGGTGAAAAATGGGATGTATCTCTTTAATAAATGCAATTAAAACATTGAGAAAGAAACAGGAACAACAGAGAATGAAATAAGATGAATTAATGTCAAATCAAGTACAGAAAGAGAACTAAAGGGAGGGAAATAAAAATTGTATTAAGAGAGTGATAGAAAAAAAGTGACAGAAAGGAAAATAAAAAATATATAAAGTTTTCAATTTTATCTATCTCTAGCAACAATTTACTGCCTATAGGAATGAGAATCCATGATTTAAATTGTTCCCCTTTTGGATCAGCAAGGATGAGAGGCATTGTAGAAACATAAATCTCCTCATTTAAAAAAAGTGCATATGCTGTTTAGTAGCAGCCATAGCTTTCTGCAGCAATTCTAATTGGTTATTAATGTACAAATGTAGTACTTTCTTGAAACTCACAGGAACGTTTAGGGTAATTGGCTGCCATTTCCATGAGGCAGAGCAGCACCGATTGGCCAGCTATGGTGGCAATACGCAATTCACTCCATATCTCTTCCTTGCAACATGTTGCAGGACAATGTATATTAATAATGGTGAGTGTTATTTTGGCAGCAAAATCTGGGCTACTGTATTTTTATAGTACTATGTTACAACTATTTCATTGTTGTCCGCATTCACCCCTCACTAAATATAAACAACGTGACTGATGGAGCAATCCTGTTATTTGCCTCCATCTGTTACAATCTAATTTATGAAGATTTGTGTTATTCTCACCACAACATCTGGTTTTTACTTGGCTGCATATGGATTACAATTTTTTCAGTGCCCTATGATTAGGTCTCAGTGGATGAAGATAAATTAGATGATTAATAGTTCAAGCATTTTGGACAGCTTTAATTGTTTTAAACAGCATTGTTTGTTTGAAATACTGTATTTTCTGTATCTAACATTTTGCAAATACATAATCCAGACATGTAGAGGAACAGAGACACATTTTACATCGTTCATCACAATAAAAATAAATGATGCACTAACATTAATACAAATAAAAAAAGTCTGTTAACATTAAAACATATTATAAAAGCAAACAGAGCACTAACACTGCAATGCATTGGGAGTCCAATACTGCAAAGAGATCTCTACAGGGTATCTAGGATCTGTGTGAGCAGCTCATGCAATGAGCATGGCTTCTCAAACAATCAGATCAAAGAATCATGACAGAAACAAGCAGAGTCTGAACCAGAAGTGTACATTAAAATATTTAATTGAATGTAAAAATGTAGAAAGCGAAATAAAGCAAGGGAAATAAAGATGGGATTAAGAGTCAGAGAGGTAAAAAGAGACAGAAAAAGGCATTTAAAAATTTTTGAAAATTGCCAACAATTATTAAAATTTGAAGGAATGAGAATCCACATTCATAAAAGTAAATTTTCAATGCCAGGGAGGTTGGCAGTAATTAAGGGCAGAATTTTGCCCTTGATGGGCGGGCACACCCGACCGACTCGGCGGCAGGCGGGCAGCCAATTGCCGCCTAAACGGGCCCCGCCGCCATTTTAAGTGGGCGGGCCACCCGATGGGAAGCATCCTGTGCGGGTGGTGGAGGGTGGGGGCGGGGGGGGGAATCCCCAATTGCCAGAGTGCGCACTCTTTCGTGCATGCATGCAATAGAGCGCACATCTCCCTGAGGCAAAGTGCTGCCTCAGGGAGATCACTGAACGGCACTGAAACATTAAAAATAGAAAAATTTAAAAATCATTAACATGTCCCCCTCATGTGAAAATGTCACACGAGATGGCACATGTTAATGAAATACATAAAAACTTTGTTACAATTTTATAATTCCGATATCAAACCTCATCCCGCCACTGGATGAGGTTTGTTAAAAAAAATATCACTTACCAGCCTGCCAGTTGGGCCCGTGCGCCGAGCCAAAGTTCACACGGGCCCCTCAAAAACCTGGTTGATTGGAGAGTTAATGGTCTTAACAAGGCCTTTAATTAATGGCGGGCGTGCGTCCTGCTGCATAACACGCCCACCAACCGAAATATCATGATGCCGCGCGCTGACATCAGGACGCTCACGCGATATTTTAAGCACTGGCGTGCGGACTCCACCACCCGCACGCCAGCCAGAAGATTCAGCCCTAAGATTTACCATACCTTGAGTCATTTACTTACACTTGAATTGACTGTTAGGGGATGTCCAGGGGGTAAATGCTGCAGCTTCACACCCTTCATGAGTTTAACCAGGTGGTTAACAGCGAAGATGAGTGTCTTGGGCTACAGGGAGATATAGACGAGATAGTCAAATGGGCAGATAAGTGGCAGATGGAATTTAACCCTGAAAAGTGTGAGGTGATACACTTTGGAAGGAGTAATTTGACAAGGAAGTAGTCGATGAACAGCATGACAGTAGGAAGTTCTGAGCAACAAAGGGACCTTGGCTTGTGTGTCCATATATTTCTGAAGGCGGAGGGGCATGTTAGTGGGGTGGTGAAAAAGGCATATGGGACACTTGCCTTTATCAATCGAGGCATAGATTACAAAAGTAGGGAGGTCATGTTGGAATTGTATAGAACCTTGGTGAGGCCACAGCTGGAATATTGTGTGCAGTTCTGGTCGTCACATTATAGGAAGGATGTGATTGCACTGGAGGGGGTGCAGAGGAGATTCACCAGGATGTTGCCTGGGATGAAACATTTAAGTTATGAAGAGAGGTTGGATTGACTTGGGTTGTTTTCGTTGGAGCAGAGAAAACTGAGGGGCGACCTGATCGAGATGTACAAGATTATGAGGGGTATGGACAGGGTGGATAGGGAGCAGCTGTTCCCCTTAATTGAAGGGTCAGTCACGAGGGGACACAAGCTCAAGGTGAGGGGCAGAAGGTTTAGGGGGGATGTGAGGAAAAACCTTTTTACCCAGAGGGTGGTGACGGTCTGGAATGCGTTGCTTGGGAGGGTGGTGGAGGTGGGTTGCCTCACATCCTTTAAAAAGTACCTGGATGAGCACTTAGCACGTCATAACATTCAAGGCTTTGGGCCAAGTGCTGGTAAATGGGATTAGGTAGGTAGGTCAGGTGTTTCTCATGTGTCGGTGCAGACTCGATGGGCCTAAGGGCCTTTTCTGCACTCTGTGATTCTGTGAATGTTGAATGTTCTGGCGTGGTACAGGTGTAGTGAAGCTTGTGAAGGAGTAGGTCAAATTGTACAGCAATTTCCTGATTTCCTTGTTTAACAGTGCACATGTAGATGAAGGAAGTTGTGTGATTTACTCCATAATACTGGTGAAAGCAAATATTCCATCATTATTCCTACTGTAAAATCCAGGCAATTAATTCAGAATCCAGCAACGTGTAAGAAGTTGTAAGGAAAATTTGCAAGTCCCATCAATCCAGTAGTAAGTTCCTGTGAATCATATTCCCACTGAGGGCTTGTGCATTTAAATATAATAGTTACAAATAGCAGTCAAATGCCCTACTTTCTTCACTCAGGCAATACACTCTCAATCTCTGCAAGTACCTCCCGCTACTCCCTTTCTGTCTTTAAAATCTCCTCAAAACACTGCTCAACCATGACTTTCAGTCCCTTTCATAACCATTTCTATTTTTTTGCCTCTTCCCCGCGAGCTTGACATTATTTATTTTTCTCCTTAACATAAACACTGAGTTTTCTTCCTGCACATTGAGAGCAGTATAAAAATGCAAGTTGCTGTACTGCTGGCGTATGAAGTGTTGAGACAACCCTTTGTTGTTAATAGATGAAATTTTTTGTGTTTCATTGCCTCTTGTAAATGTTGAGTGTAAACACTTGAATATTTGGAAATGATCGGGGTACTTCTCCACAAAATAAAACACAAATGTATTATCTGGATCTTAAAACCGACCTCAATAACTAACAACAAAAATTAGTAGCCTTGGAGAATTCCAATATTTATGCAGTAACATGCCATAATCTTGAGAGCACATTTCCCCAGGAGCAAGGAGCCTCATGGTTAAACGTTAAGCTTCTCCTACTCAGAGGCAACCTCTGAAACAACCTGCATATCTGGCCAAATCTATTTGGCCTAGCTTCACTTTGCAACGCTACTCCCTTCAACTTGGCTGCAAATGACATTTCTGCAATGCATTGTGTAACAGTCAACGTACTGGTAGATAGCCATCTGGAGGCGATCAGAAAGTTCGCTGCCATCAGAACTATGGATTTAATTCCTCTCCCTGTCTGCCAAACTTGACCAGAGTTGATTGAGTTCTCACAATGCATAAACTTTTAATTACTCATCAGCTGGTAATTGCTGTAAAGTCCCATTGGTCTTCCTTCATTTGAAATCATTCACTGGGGAGGTGGGGGCCATGGTGGTGAAAAATAGTATCATGGTATGTTAGAGGAGGGAGTCATCATCAGGCAACACTCACACTAGTGTCCCATTGAGGACTGACAGAAGTATGCCTACTTTCTCAGGCAGGGGGATGTTGGGAGAGTAAAGAAGGGGGAAGCACATTTTTGGAGACCTCACATATGGCGAGTTATGTTATGACTGTATATCATTGTGGACAGAAGGCCCATGAACTTCTAATCCCATCTCACAATGGGCGAGGTACCTCACACTGTATAAAGACTCGGTAAATCTATGCCTAAGAGGCAATAGGTTGGTAAACTGGCTTTTCACTTCCCTCCTTTTTAAATCTACCTCAACTTATGGCATAATAATTTCCTTACTCTGCTGGCTGTAAGGGTGGAACAGCATATGGAAGGTGGGGGTGACATTTGGAGATCGTCTTGCAGCCACAGTAGTTCCTGGAATTTTAAAAAAATTAGTTTGGGCATCAGGGTTATTTTTCATAAATTAAAGGTACTATTTTGCCTCTTGCAGGAGATTGACTAGCAGATGGATCGGGTGAAGGGCAATGGATGGATGTGATAGTGTATAGAAGTCACATGATATTAGAATCATAGAGTCATAGGGATCCAAAGCACAGAAAAAGGCCCCTCTGCCCATCAAGTCTGCGCCAGTCAAACAAGTACCTAACTATTCAAATCCCATTTTCCAGCACTAGGCCCATAGCCTTGTATGCCAAGGCATTGCAAGTGCACATTCAAATACTTCTTAAATGTTATGGGGGTTTCTGCCTCTACCACCCACTCAGGCAGTGAGTTCCAGATTCTCACCATCCTCTGGGTGAAAAAAGTCTTCCTCAAATCCCCTCTAAACCTCCTGCCCCTTACCTTAAATCTATGCCTCCAGTTATTGATCCCTCCACCAAGGGGGAAAGTTCCTTCCTGTCTACCCTATCTATGCCCCTCATAATTTTATACATCTCAATCATGTCCCCCCTCAATCTCCGTTGCTCCAGGGAAAATAACCCCAGTCTATCCAATCTCTCCTCATAACTAAAACTCTCCAGCCCAGGCAACATCCTGGTAAATCTTCTCTGCACTCTCTCTAGTGCAATCACATCCTTCCTATAATGCAAATTCCAGGACTGCACACAATACTCTAGCTGTGGCCTAACAGCGTTTTATGTAGTTCCAGTATAACCTCCCTGCTCTTATATTCTATGTCTCGGCTAATAAAGGCAAGTGTCCCATATGCCTTCTTAACCACCTTATCTACCTGTCCTGCTACCTTAAGGGACTGGTGGACAAGTACACCAAGGTCCCTCTGATACTCAGTACTTCCCAGGATCCTACCATTCATCGTGTATTCCCGTGCCTTGTTTGCCCTGCCCAAGTGCATCACCTCACACTTATCCGGATTAAATTCCATTTGCCACTGATCAGCCCACCTGACCAGCCCATCTATATTCTTCCGAAATCTAAGGTTATCCTCCCCACTATTTACCAACCCACCAATTATCGTGTCATCCGTGAACTTACTGATCAACCCTCCTACATTCAAGTCTAAATTGTTTATATATACCACAAACAGCAAGGGACCCAACACCGATCCCTGTGGAATCCCACTGGACACAGTCATCCAGTCACAAAAACACCCCTCGACTATCATCTCTGCTTCCTGTCACTCAGCCAATTCTGGATCCAATTTGCCAAATTGCCTTGGAACCCATGGGCTCTTACCTTCATTATCAATCTCCCATGTGGGACATTATCAAAAACCTTGCTGAAGCCCAAGTAGACTACGTCAAATGCATTGCCCTCATCTTCACACCTGGTCACCTCTTCAAAAAATTCAATCAAATTGGTCAGACATGACCTCCCCTTAACAAAACCATGCTGACTGTCCTTGATTAATCCTTGCCTCTCCAAGTGTTGATTAATCCTGTCCCTCAGAATAGCTTCCAAGGGCAACATCTTCCCCCTGTCGGGGAGGATGTGCGGGAGCAGGTGCAGGTGGGCAGGTTCCCGATCGGCGCCCCCGGTCGAGGGCACGCCGCCATTTTACGTGGGCAGGCCAATTAAGGCCCGTCCAGAGTGACGTCTGCCATGCGCTCCTGTGCGGGCGGGGGGGGGGGGGGCGCGGGGATTCTGTGAGCCAGGAGTCACATGACGTGGGACATGGCAATTTCTTTTATTTAGAGATTTCATACAAATTTTAATGGCCTCATGAAAACTCATCCCACCCGTGGTTGAGGTTTCATGTTTTTTCAGAAGCCCACCTGGGCTCCCAGCCTTAAAGTTGGACAGGCAGGTCCATTAATCACCTTAATTACTTTTGTAATGGCCTTAATGGGCCTTTGACAGTTTGGCGGGCATGCATCCAATTTGGCTGCAGGCCTGCTGAACTGAAGACCTAAATGACGCGGGGTGACGTTGGGACGCACACCTAACGTCACCTTGCGTCATTTTATGCATCGGCGAGCGGGCCCCGCCCCCCCCCCCGCTCGCCAACCGGAAGTTGCATACCCAATAGTTTCCCCACCCCTGAGGTTAGATTGACTGGCCTGTCGTTCCCTGGTTTATCCCTTCCTCCTTTCTTGAATAACGGTACCACATTGGCTGTCCTCCAGCCCTCTGGCACCTCTCCTGTGGCCAGAGAGGTATTGAAAATTATTGCCAGTGCCCCTGCTATCTCCTCCCTTGCCTCACTCAACAGCCTGGGATACATTTCATCCGGGCCTGGAGATTTATCTACTTTTAAACCTGCCAGACCACTTAGAACCTCCTCCCTTTCTATGCTAATTTCTTTAATTATATCACAGTCCTTCTGCCTGATTTCCATACCCATGTCATCCCTCTCACTTATGAACACCGACACAAAGTATTAATTTAGAACCCTACCTACGTCTTCCGGCTCCACACACAAATTACCACTATGGTCCTTAATGGACCCTACTCTTTCCCTAGTTATCCTCTTACTCTTAATGTACTTGTAAAATAACTTTAGATTTTCCTTTATTTTACCTGCCAATGCTTTTTCGTGCCCCCTTTTTGCCCTTCTAATTTCCTTTTTAAGTTCCCCCCTACATATTCTATACTCCTCTAGGGTTTCCGCTGTTTTGAGCCCTCGGTATCTGCCATAAGATTCCCTTTTTCTCTTTATCCAATCCTGAATATCCCTCAACATCCAGGGTTCCCTGGATTTGTTGGTCCCGTCCTTTGTCTTTACTGGAATATGTTGGCCCTGTACTCTCCCTATTTCCTTCTTGAATGAATCTCACTGCTCTGATGCAGATTTACCTAAACGTGGCTGCTCCCAGTCCACTCTGGCCAAATCATAACTGATCTTTTTAAAATTGGCCTCCCCCCAATTTAGAACCCTGATTTCTGGCCCATCCTTGTCCTTTTCCATAACAACCTTGAATCTAATGGAGTTATGATCACTTTCTGCAAAATGCTCCCCCATTGATACCTCTACCACTTGCCCAGCTTCATTCCCTAAAATTAAGTTCAGGACCACTCCCTCTCTTGTAGGACCTTCTACGTACTGGTTTAAAAAGTTCTCCTGGATGCATTTTAAGAATTCCGCTCCCTCTGAACCTATCACACTATGACTAACCAAATTAATGTTGGGAAGTTGAAATCTCCCACTATTGCTACCCTATTATTTTTACACTTCTCTGAAATGTTTTTGCACATCTGCTCTTCTATTTCTCTCTGACTGTTTGGGGGTCCATAGTACACTCCCAGCAGTATGATTGCTCCTTTTTTGTTTTTAAGTTCTACTCATATGGCTTCATTTGAGGAGCCTTCAAAGATGTCATCCCTCCTGACTGTTGTAATTGATTCCTTGATCAATATTACAATACCCCTTCCTCTTTTACCTCCTTCCCTGTCTCGCCTGAAGACCCCATATCCTGGAATATTGAGCTGCCAATCCTGCCCCTCTCTCAACCATGTCTCTGTGATAGCAATGACATCATACAATAACATGTGTTAATTTGTGTTTTCAACTCATCTGCCTTATTTGTCAGACTCCTTGCATTAAAATAAATACCATTCAACCTTGGCAAACTCCCTTGTGCCTTAACTGGCCTATAACTTCTATGCCTACCAGGCTCACTTGCTCTCTCTTCTAATGTTGGCTGTGCATCACTCCCTGCTGAACCTCCTCTCAGGATCCCATCCCCCTGCCAAGTTAGTTTAAACCCTGCCCAACAGCATTAGCAAACCTCCCCACAAGAATGTTGGTCCCATTCCGGTTCCGGTGCAACCCGTCAGCCTTGTACAGGTCCCACTGCCACCAGAAACGGTCACAATATCCCAGAAATCTAAAGCCCTCCCTCCTGCACCATCTCTCCAGCCATGCATTCCTCTGGGCTAACCTCCTATTTCTATACTCGCTAGCACGTGGCACTGGAAGTAATCCAGAGATTACTACCTTTGAGGTCCTGTTTTTTAATCTGTTTCCTTGCTCCCTATATTCTGCTTGCAGAACCTCATCCCTCTTTCTACCTATGTTATTGGTACCAATATGTACCACGATCTCTGTCTGTTTGCCCTCCCCCTGTAGAATGCCCTGCAGCCGTTCAGAGGCATCTTTGACCCTGGCACCAGGGAAGCAACATACCATCCTGGAGTCACGTCTACAGCTGCAGAAATGCCTGCCTGTTCCCCTTACTATTGAGTCTCCTACCACTATTGCTCTTCTCCTCTTTTTCCTCCCCCACTGTGCAGCTGAGCCACTCACAGTGCCATGAGTGTGCTGCACTCCCCAGAGGAACCGTCACTCTCACCGTTTTCCAACACAGAAAAACAGCTCTCGAGCAAGATGCACCCTGGGGATTTCCTGACTACCTGCCTGACACCTTTCTTCTGACTGATGGTCACCCATTCACACTCTGTCTGCACTTCCGTAAGCTGTGGGGTGACCACGTCTAAAAACGTGCTGTCCATGAAACTCTCAGCCTCGCGGATGCACCTCAGTGTCTCCAACTGCTGCTCAAGTTCTGAAACTCAGAGCTCAAGTGGCTGCAGCTGATGGCACTTCCTGCACACGTGGTCGGTCAGAGCGCAACGTCTCTCGTGCTGTCTTGTGATGTCACTCTTGTTATTTTCAACAAGAACTGACTGCAGGACACTCTTCCCAGACTGCTTCACCATGATGCTGGCTGTAGGACACTCTTCCAAGACTGCTTCACCACGATGTTGACTGCAGGACACTCTTCCCAGACTGCTTCACTGTGATGCTGACTGCAGGACACTCTTCCCCTGACTACAGGACACTCTTTCCTGAAGGTGGTGCTCTCTGTTATTATTTGTCAATTTGGATAGGCTAGCTGCCTTTTCCTGTCCTTTGGTTTTGTGTCTGCATGGACATAAAATGAACTAAGGATGGACGAATGTTGTACTTCTCCAGTTCAGATGTGCTCAACGTGTTATTTGGCATGGGCCCCGCCATACAAAACTGCCTCAGATCAGAAATTAATCAGTAATTGATTAGCAAAGATGAGCAATGAAATAAGTTACATGGGTGTAGTGAGGCGGCAGGGTACATGTATTCATAGAAAGGACTAAGGTGTATGGCTAGGTCATAGTAGAGGAAGTATTACCCTGCACCAGGTAATGCTTGATTTTGACATTGAGTATCTAAAAGAAGAACATGCTCTATTTTCCACCACTAGTATTCCTCACCACCTTAACCACATATATATCTTTCATATATAAAAAGGTCATTTCATGAGATCACAGTCAGAGCAGAGAGCATCACCTTCAAGGAATGAAGATCAGGATATGGGCTGTCTCCTCCCTGTGATTTTCTAGACGGTTGCAAAATCTTGAGGTGCTGATGAATTTCCATTGTGTCTTCCCAGTAAATGAAGCCTCACACCAGCAGCATGGGTTTGTTGTCTTGCCTATGCTATTTGAATTGTGAAAGATTCATAAAGCAAAAAATTAATTTGCTGCTACCTTCCATTGTTTCTAGCTCTGGTGAGTAACCTCCATTAATCAGTATTTTCTTGCTTTCAAACTGTAATATTTAGCAAGGTAATCTGTCATAATGGGTTCTGAATTGTTAAAACATGTTCATTGATTTCCCAGGTTTTTTCCAATTCAGTTATACAACTTCTGAACTATTTCAATGACGTGCACAGAAGGGATCCATGGATTATATTTCTTGATGTTTTTCAGATGACTCATATCTCATTTTCAACAATGCAGTGTTGAAAAGGTTTATTTTTTTCCAGCACAAGGTTTCAATGTGAAGTAAAGTGTCTGAGTATTGAAGATAATGCAATGTGAAAAGTTCAATTAAAACTGAATTTTAAATTAGTCTCTTTAATATAACATGGGTATTTAAAGATCCAGACCAGGGCTCCCTAAGGTGAATGCCAATGGCAAGTCTTTTATTGTCATTGCTCCAGTGCTAATGTTAAATTAAATCAGAATGGGTGTTCATCATCTTGAGGTAACAACTGAGCAACCTATCCAATCTGTTTTTCAACTTTATCAACAGCTTATTAGCTGTACTCAAACAACAACAACTCAAACAAACAAAAATTGACAGCATAAAGATTGACAGCAGAAAGATTGACAGCCTGAGCTGTCAATCAAACCTGGGACACAGGTTTTTCAACAAACTTAATGGTTGTCTGGGTCCTCAGCCAAGCCTCATCATGTATTCTTTGCTGAGATCCCAGACAACCATTAGCATGCTAAAACACCTGCTCCATGGAGAAAATATTGCTTGATTGAAAGTTCATGCTATTTGATCTCTGCTGTCAATTTCACAATATTTGTTTACACAACATTAAGTGGTTTCATGGATTGGTGATTTTGTTATTGATACTTTAAAGGATCTGGATGATTGTCACTTTTATTAACTAAGAGCAAAATGACTTTTTTTTTCAGCATAGGAGAAAGGCATGAGTGAATTACTTTTTTTGAAGTTGTTTTTATATATAACACTTTACACTATAGGGTTCATTGGCCTTAGACAGTCTTTGGGCATGGAAGTGCCATAGCTAGGCATAGGGGGCATGAGGAGACATAGTGGGTGAGTGGAAGGGTAGAGCTTGGCAGGGGAGCATGAGGAGCCATGGGTAGTGGTGGAAGGGCAGAGCTTGGCATAGGGGGCTTAAGAGGCTATGGGGTGTGGGTGCGGGTTTATGAGGAGGGCCTTTTGAACTTACCTCTTAAACAGTCTTCTCATGCAGACTAGGGTTCATGACTCCTCTGAGGGGCCATGAACCTTGACTCTTTGAAAGCCTGGCCCGATTCCGTGAAATTTGCAGAGGAGTAGGACATGTCTATCTTGCAATGGAGGCGGTCAGATTGGGAGTGCCAAATGTGGGATTCAGACAGGAACCAGCCTGCACCCTTAAAGCCACTCCCAAAAGTCAGATAGCCCAGGAATGGGGCCAGGAATCCCGGGATCGGAACCCACCCACCATTTTTAAAGGGCTCCCGAGTCACGCTGAGTTCATTGCTTTTGGTAATATTCACCTGATATAAATGTGGTAGAGTTTTTTGAGAAAGCCACTCAAGCAGTGAACGAGGTAAATCCAGTGAACATTGCCTACCTGGCCTTCCCGAAAGCCATTGATAAAGTTTCTTTAGTTTACTTCACAATATAGAATTGTATGCTTTCAGTAGGAATTTGATACATTGGATTAAGAATTAGGTTGAATCCCGAACCAAAATCTATGCAAGGATTAAAACCATAGAGGTGTGGAATCAAAGGCAAAGGGATTTAGATGTGCTAGGGCAGTGGGCACACAATGGCAAATGGCACTGAACTTAGATAAATGAAGTGGCTCGTCACAATGTTCCAACCCAGGTTGGTTTTTTCCTGTTCAGCAATTTTGAATGGATAAATGCCCAGACATACCAGCAAACTCATTTACTCCCTTTTCAATATGTCGCTAAGAAAGGGTTGCACACAGGTCAGATAAGGCAGGACACCATCATGTCCCCCTTAGCAAGTTAACTCCAGGTCTGTGGGCTTGATAGCTTGTTTTCTATTTCTAGCAAGAAATATTCAGCATGAAATTCCTATTGGTGCTCCAGCTGTGAGGGCGTTGGCACGTGTGCAGTGATGCTCACTGGAAGTATGCAGAGTAGGCAAATTATCATGTAATATGCGTGCAAAAGCTGATTCAGTACCTGCACTACTATTAGGGAGCTATCCTTGCCTCCTGTCCTGGCTGCAGGCATCTTGAGTCCAGTGTCTCACCATGCCATCTTGCTGTTCCTTCACTGCCTGGCCACTTCTTGGGTATCCAGCAGGGCCCTGGAGATTAACCTTTTATTCCTGGAGAATCCAGGGCAATCCTGGGGGGTTGCTGACTCTCATGATGAGCAGCAGCTCTGGGCTATTTCACTCATCAAGTCAATGGTAGATCCCCCTTTAACCATGGCCAGCATTATCCCCCTGTCAGGGGAGGGTTGTCCGGGAGCAGGCACGAGCAGGCGGGTTCCCGATCTGCGCCATTTTACGTGGGTGGAAGACGGAAAAAAATTTAAGGACATGTCCCTCATGTGAAACTGTCACATGAGATGGGACATGTCCATTACTTTTATTAAAAAATTTTTGTGAAATTTTAAATCTTACATGAAACCTCATCCTGCCCATGGATGAGGTTTCATGCATTATCCGAAGGCTGCCTGGCCTCCTCGCCTGCCCGACAATCTTAAGGTTGGACGAGCAGGCCCGTTAAGCTCATTAATTAGTTTTTTAATGGCCATAATATGCCGTTGACAGTTTGGCTGCGCGCCCGCTGAACTGAAAATGTAAATGACGCAGGGTGACATCGGGACACACGCCTGACCCCGCTCGCCAACCTAAAAATTCTCGCCCATGTTTGGGGAATTGGAGAAACTGCTGGGTCAAGCAGGTCCAAACTTTGGGGGTTGCATAGGAATCTTTGAGCAAGTAGTTTAAACCTGTGTTCCCGTTAATTTGTGTATATCGCAACTTGCTGAGCATAACAAATCTTGGTGTTCTGATTTAAGATTTTCTATCAATTAGGAACAACACTAAAACAATCCTTTACAAACCACCAGGGCCACAAACTGTAATCAACAAACCAACACACAAAAAAGAATAAATATAACCAAGTTGCTAGGACTTCAAGGACTGGCTTGCAAAGGTTAGGGGATAACATACAGCTAAAGACACATTGTTGGACTGTTTCATCAGCTAATACACAATCCAGCAATGTTAGCTTTGCAAGTTAACTCTGCATTTGACCTGCTGAAGTCAAAACAGTTAAACACCCGTCTTTACAATGCAAAATGTTTCAAAACAGATTACAACCAGGGTCAAAATGACTTTCTCTATAAAACAAGGAAAGAAACAATTTGGTTTATAAAATATGGATTTTATGGTAATATATCTCCAACTCCCTCTCTAACAGCACTGCGGGTGTACCTACACCACATGGACTGCAGCGGTTCAAGAAGGCAGCTCACCACCACCTTCTCAAGGGCAATTATGGATGGACAATGAATGCTGGCTTAGCCAGTGACCCCCACATCCCATATACAAATACATTTTAAAAAAATTGGTTTTATATGAAATGTTGGCCAGAACATTGCCGTCGGCGTGTCATTTAGATCTTTCATTCGGCGGGCGCACACTGCTGCCAGCTGCGTGCCCGCCGAACTATCAACAGCCTATTAAGGCCATTAAAAAAGTAATCAAGCTTATTAACCACGTTGCCCATCCAACCTTAAGGTTGGCGGGCAGGTGAAGAGCTCACGTTGGCCTTTGCATTTTTCAGGAAACCTCATCCACGGGCGGGATGAGGTTTCCTGAAGGTTTTATAAAATAATTTAACAAATTTTGCTATACTCACAAACATGTACCAGCTCATGTGAAAATAATTTTTTGCTTCATTTATAACAACATTTTTTTATTAACATAATCTCCCTGAGGCAGCTCCATGCCTCAGGGAAATTGCTGCGCTCTTTCGCATGCACGCACGCCCCGACTCTTCCTCCTCCCCCCGCCCGCATAGGTAGTGAGCCTACCGGCTGCGCGTTACGCTGAACGGGCCTTAATTGGCCCGCCCGGGCAAAATGGCGGCAAGCAGCCAATCGCGGGTGGCGATCAGCTCCGCGCCCGCCCCTGCCCACTCCCGACCAGCCTGCCCAACATAGGTAAGATGCAGCCCATTGAAATTATTACTAATGTTACTGATGCAGAAGAGAAGTGAGTGTAAAATCTAGCTCATAATTATCTTATATTTTTATCAATAACCAAATAAATTGAGCATTTTGCTCAAACTGTTCTTTCAAAATTGCTCCAGTAACTATGGATATGAAGATATTTTGTTCTTCCAGTAACTATGGATATGAGGGAGGGATTCCAGGCTAGTCACAGTAGGAGCAGAATGACAGTGACCTTCCAATATATCTACACAGCTGGCATGGCGAATACCGCAAGTACTGTTTGCTGATTGTAATTATTTTGATCTTGTGAACTCTTGATTTAGCATTTTTCATGTCACATGTGGATGGAGGCAAGACTTTCTGTGCTCACTACTTGTAGCAAAATCATAAATATGCTCTGAGGACTACTGTTTGTTACAAATGCTCCCCCTTAATTAATAAATATAGGAATTAAAAATGACATTAATTAACTGAAGCAACCAGAAGAAAAAAGAAAAAAAAAGAAAGACTTGCATTTAGTGCTTTTCACAACCACCGGATGTTTCAAAGCACTTTACAGCCAATGAAATACTTTTTATAGTATAGTCACTGTGGTGATATAGGGAACACGGCAGCCAACTTGCAACAACAAACTTTCACAAAGCAGCAATGTGACAATGACCAGATAATCTACTTTATGAGATATTGATCGAGGGATAAATATTGGCCAGGACACTAGAGATTAATTCCATACTCTTCTTCAAAATAGTGCCATGGCTTTTTTTTTACATCCATAAAACAGGCAGATAAGGTCTCAGTTTATTGTCTCATCCAAAAAGAGAGCACCTTCAACACTGCAGTAACCCCGCCCCACCCTGGAGGGTTAGCATTGATTTTTTGCATTCAAGTCCCTAAAGTGCGACTTGAACACAGAATCTTACAAGTTAGAGGCAAGCATGTTACCAGCTGAGCCACAGCTAATAGGCAGCATGTCTTAACATGGGTGTTGTATTCATATCATGAGAGGCAATGAAACAAGCCTGAAGGATGAGATGCAAAAGTGTCCCATAAAGGATAGACCTGAGGTGTAAAAGTGCATATTCCAACATAGATTTACTAGGGTGGCGAAGATTTTATGTCAGTTTTTTGCCAATTATCAAAGATGGATCCAATTAACTTCAATAATCCTGCATTTTCTATATACTTTTGTCATGTAGTCAATTTGAATTACATGCTATACACGGACTGTGTTATCCTGCTGTTGAAGATGGCTGGATTAAATGTTGATTTTTATTATCATGTAGTATTTGACATTGAAAATGAATGACTAATGATACATTGGTGCATGAGGAGGTATCAGGCAGTAATGGAAAAAATATTGTTGAAAGCTGTTTTTACAAGGAGCAAACCTTTTGGAGTACTTGCAGGTTGATTGTACAGGCTTGCAAATAGATGCCATTCCCTGTCACTTTGAATGGTTCTAACATGAATGAGTGAAGCTTTAGCAAGACTGCAGCAAGTTCACGTGTGTCTGGGAGAATATGGAAACCATGAGTTCAGAAAGACAGGATGTGGCCAAAGTTAGTGAATGAGTGTGGTGGGTTAGGTTAGCAGGAAAAGTGGTAGTAAATGGTATAATGAGATATGTGTCATGATGATAGTTGATTGTGGTAGTGGACCCAGCATTAGATATTATACGGTATTCTGTATGAGATAGGGGGTCACCTGACCTGGGAGTTGACAGTCAGATCGCACATGTTGGAACCTGTCCTTGATAGAATTCAGTTACTGCAGAGATATGTGTTTCTGTTAGGAAAATGTGTTATCAATAAGTTAGATCAGCTACAATGTCAACTACCTGAATGCATCATTGAAACAAAAAACATGGCAATATATACCATTAATTATTAATCTTACTTTGACTTTAAGACCTACCACACCCACTTCCTTTTTAAAATACAGTCATTCCCCACACCCTCAAAGAAAATGCACTCAACCCCTCATCCTTGTAAACTACTGCCCCATCTCCAATTTCACTTTCCTCTCTGTAGTAATTATGGTTTTATTTAGTGTGTAATGGACCTTTAAGAATAATGCTTGCTAAGGAAGATCATATGATCTATAGTAACCAATAGGAGAGTGGTGTGGGCTACCTCAGTAGTCAGTAGTGTAGAGATAGAGTTTGAGCTGAAAGCACATATTTAGTTGCTGCTGAGTACTTTGTAAATAGACTTAAAGTTTTCACCCAAGAAGTGTCTGCTGATCAACTCTATTAATAGTACCAACTAAGCCACCACTCACAACAAACTGAAGACAAGGATAAAACAGGATTGAATGAAAGAAATCAAGTTGAAAAGAAACCAGCACTGTACCTCGCCCAGTGATTGTAAGTAGAAAGCTCCATTAGATTGAGGAAGATATCCCCTCTCAAAATGCTGCAGTTAGGGAGAACTGGTCCTTTCGATCCAGCCACGGATGATTGGTCTCATTACATAGGACGCATCAAGTTCTTTTTTCAAGCAAACAAGATTTCCGGGGAAGAGAAGAGCCAAGCGATCCTCTTAAGCACTTGTGGGTACAAAACCTACAGCTTGATTCCAAGTTTGACGGCACCCAGTGCCCCAGGTTCAAAAAATTTCAACGAATTGGTGGACCTCGTGAAGGGTCATTGTCAACCAAAGCCCTCAGTAATGATGCAAAGGTTCAACTTTAATTCAAGACATAGAGCCCCAGGTGAGACAGTTGCATGCTATGTGGCAAATTTGAAGCAGTTAACAGAACGTTGTGAGCTTGGTACGTCTCTAAGCAACATGCCCAGACATCGTTTCGTGTGTGGTGTGAAAGAGGACTCTATTCAGAAAAGATTATTGTCCGAAGCGAATTTGGGTTTCAAGAAGGTGCTAGAGATAGTGCTGGCCATGGAAAGTGCAGTAAGAGATTCAAAAGCAATACAGGGTGTGCAAAATGGCGCCATCCTCCACATCGGGTGGGAAACCCCAGCCAAAAATGGCGTGAAAATGTAAGACTCTGCCGAGAAGCAGGAAACAGCCCCCGCTAGCCAAAGAATAAAGAAAAATAACTTAACAGCAAAATCAAAGAATAATTTCAATAGAGGTGGAAACAATCAGTCTTTTAACAATTGGCAGTTTGAAAAAATCAATTGCTACTATTGTCACAGAAATGATGAGACAATGTAAGGAAAGATTCAAGCAGGCTTGTAAACAAAAGATGAAGCCCAATGAAATCTACAATGTAGAAGAGGTTGAAACAACAAATTCAGACATTTACTCGTTGTTTAATCTGAAAGTTGGAAAGTCAGAACCAATATTTGTCACAGTGAACGCAAATGGCAAACCTGTTAGAATGGAAATGGACACGGGAGCTTCCACTACAGTAACTGGGAAACATACCTTCAGTTATCTGAATAATGGCGAACTTTAATTAAATTTAGAATAAACAGCTGCCAAGCTCAAAACATATACGGGTGAAGGCATTCAAGTAAAAGGCATAAGCAGATTAACTGTCCATTATGGAAGCCAATCGGCAAAGTTACCCTTGATGGTGGTAGCAGGTGAGGAGCCAAGCCTCCTGGGGCAAAACTGGTTAAAGGAGATTAAGTTAGAATGGGCTGAAATTTTCCACTTGAGAGCAAGTGGGTTACCAGAGCTACCTTTGAAAGTACACCATAGTCTTCAAGGATGAACTTGGGAAAATCCAGGGACTGCAGGCAAAAATTCATGTGGATCTGGAAGCAAACTCCTCAATTCATGAAGGTGAGACCGGTACCATGAGCACTGCAAGAAAAAGTTCACACCGAACTGGACAGACTAGAGAAACTGGGCGTTATACAATCTGTACAGTTCTCAGAACGGGCAACGCCCATAGTCCCCGTCCTTAAACCTGACCAAAGCGTCTGAATTTATGGAGACTACAAACTGATGGTTAATAAAGTAGCTAAGCTAGACAGGCACCCCATTCCAAAAATCGAAGACCTGTGTGCCAAGCTGGCAGGTGGAACCACCTACATGAAGCTTGATATGAGTCATGCTTATCAGCAACTAGAGTTAGATAATGCCTCCCGGGAATTTGTCACAATTAATACTTACAAAGGGTTGTACCAATATATGCTATTGCCTTTTGGTGTCTTCTCAGCTGGTGCTATCTTCCAGAGGAACAATGGAAAACTTATTGCAGGAACTGCCCCAGGTTGTAATCTATTTAGATGATGTTATGGTGACAGGATTCACTGAAAAAGAGCATTTGACAAACTTAGAAGAAGTCTTAAAATGTTTCTTGCAAGCTGGAGTGCATTTAAAAAAAGAAAAGTGCACATTCCAAGTGAGGGAAGTTGTCTATTTGGGTCACCAGGTAGATTCACAGGGTCTCCATAAGACCATAAGACATAGGAGCAGAAATTAGGTCATTCGGCCCATCGAGTCTGCTCCTCCATTCAATCATGGCTGATAAGTTTCTCAACCCCATTCTCCCACCTTCTCCCCGTAACCTTTGATCCCCTTACCAATCAAGAACCTATCCATCTCGGTCTTAAATACACTCAATGACCTGGCCTCCACAGCCTTCTGTGGCAATGAATTCCATAGTTACACCACTCTCTGGCTAAAGAAGTTTCTCCTCATCTCTGTTCTAAAAGGTCTTCCCTTTACTCCGAGGCTGTGCCCTCGGGTCCTAGTCTCTCCTACTAATGGAAACATCTTCCCCACGTCCAAGCCTTTCAGTATTCTGAGAGTTTCAATCAGATCCCCCCTCATCCTTCTAAACTCCATCGAGTATAGACCCAGAGTCCTCAAACATTCCTCATATGTTAAGCCTTTCATTCCTGGGATCGTTCTTGTGAACCTCCTCTGGACCCTCTCCAGGGCCAGAACATCCTTCCTGAGATATGGGGCTCAAAATTGCTCACAATATTCTAAATGTGGTCTGACCAGAGCCTTATAAAGCCTCAGCAGCACATCCCTGCTTTTATATTCTAGTCCTCTCGAAATAAAAGCCAACATTGCATTTGCCTTCTTAACTACTGACTCAACCTACGAGTTAACCTTAAGAGAATCCTGGACTAGGACTCCCAAGTCCCTTTGCACTCCAGATTTCTGAATCCACCAGGTTGAGGGGAAAGTGAGAGCCATAAGAGAGGCACCTGCACCAAAGAACGCCTCAGAGCTCAAATCATTCCTAGGATGGGCGGTTCTTACCCAATTTATCTACAGTGCTGCCCCCCTGCATTCTCTACTCAAAAAAGAACGAATGTTGGTCTTGGGAGGCGCCCTAGAAAAAAAGCTTCCATAAAGGTGAAACAATTGTTGCACTCATCAAATCTATTAGTGCATTATGACCAGATGAAAGAATTGGTGCTGACATGTGATGCATCTCCCTAAGGAGTGGGAGCATTGCTGTCTCATTGGATAGATGGTGGCACAGAACGGCCAATAGGTTACATAGCAAGAACGCTCACCACAGCAGAAAATACTCACAGATCGAAAAAGAAGGCCTGTCCATCAGCTTTGGTACTAACACGGCCACCATTTTACAGTTGTTTCAGACCACAAACCACTACTAGGATTATTTAGTGGGGACAAGGCTATACCACCCATAACCTCAGCGAGATTACAACGATGGACTTTAATCCTGGCAGCATAAGAGTATACTTTCATACATAGGCCTGGCAATCAAATCACAAACGCCAATGCACTTAGTCATTTACCTTTACAAGAAAATGATGAGGATATCCAAGTTCCACAGGAATTTGTTTTAATGTTAAATGCCTTAGATGCCTTGCCGGTATGTGCTTGACAGATTAGAGATTGGACAATTCGGGACTCAGTCCTACCTCAAGTACGAGAACAAGTACTTCATGGTTGGTCACTAGAGCCCATATCTGACTAAATGAAACCATACTTCAACAGAAGACATGAAACAACCAGCCAGGATGGCATCTTACTGTGGGGAGCATGAGTGATAGTTCCTCTAAAGGGAAGGGAGCCACTTTTAGTCAAACTATACAGCGCACATCCAGGAATTTCTTGAATGCAGACCATATCACACCGCTACCTATGGTAGCCTGGGATGGATGGTGAAATAGAGAGTTTAGTAAAGCATTGTGTGCAATGTCAGCAACTGCAAAAGTTGCCAGTGACAGCTCCGTTACACCCATGGGAGTGGCCAGGGAGACCCTGGGTGCGGCTGCACATCGACTATGTGGGACCTTTCCTGGGAACAATGTTTCTGCTCATTGTCGATGCCCATTCAAAATTGGACGTATATAAGGTGAAGTCACCAATGTCAATTGAGAAACTACGTCAAAGTTTTGCCATTCACGGACTACCAGAAGTAATCATTTGTGATAACGGCACAGCATTTACAAGTGCTGAATTTCAACGGTTTATCAGTCTCAGCGGTATCACATATGTAAAAACTTTACCGTACTACTTTTCCTCAAATGAACTGGCCAAAAGAGCAGTTTAAACTTTAGCCAGCACCACCACTATTAACAACCCTTTGACCTTTTGTTTATGACATCTTTTGCAATCTCTCCTTTGCCTCCACCTATTGCTGGCCTTCTATCCACCCTTAAATAGTATATATTTCACCACATTTCTACTTCCCTTTAGCCCTGAACAAGAGTCATACGGACTTGAAACATTAACTCTATCTTTCTCTCCACAGATGTTGTCAGACCTGCTGAGTTTTTCCAGCATTTTCTGTATTTGTTTCAGATTTCCAGCATCTGCAGTATTTTGCTTTTATCTTAGTGTTTAATTCACTACCAACTCTCTTCCAGGAATGCCTACCTTGAAGAAGTACTGCTCTTCTCTTCAACAGGATTTCCGCTTGTCTCTTTTGCCCTGTTCATCTTCATTATTTTCCATTTCCCTCCTGGTGTTTGACAAGGTGTTTACTAAAACTCGCTTTCACAGCCATATTTCCTTCCTCAGTGACTGTCTCCATCTCTGGCTTACCCCACGTGGATTCCAACTGAAGTTCCATCCCTCATGTTTCGAACCCACCCAGGATTACAGGTGTCTCCGGGACATACAACACTCCTCGGACTGCTGTTCTCATCACATCCTGAGATCCACACTCAGTGCCATGCGCCGCAATATGAACACACTCGACCTCTCCCTCCAGCAGCACAAACTCACCCTATCTCAAAGTTGTCCTTGTCCCCAGTTTCATTTTATTCTTCATCTCATCCGATGCCTTAGCAAGAAACTTTGTCTCTTTCTTTCAGGTGCTAAGGAACGCAAACTCCAACAACTCATTGATACCAACACCCATCCAGGACCCTCCACCCCTTCCTGTCCCTCTGACACCATCCCGTCTTCTAATCCTAGCCCTTGCTCTGTATTCATTATAACCCTTGACCTTCCCCTCTCTGATGCTGAATGTTCTGTACTCAGCAAAGGACTCAGTTTCATACCCTTACGCCCTCGTCTCAATGAATTCTGGGCTCGGCACAATGCTGAACTCTTCTTCTGCAGCCTTCCTCTCCGTGCTCACTTCTTTGGGCAGGATGTTCTCCCCCATTCAATGGATCCTTTCACCCACCTCCAGTATTCTCCCTCCACCTGGACCCCTCCTTCTGGCCTCTTACCTGCCCTTGATCTTTTCATTGAGAACTGTTGGCGTGACATCGGCTGTCTCAATTTCTCTGCTCCTCTCACCCACCCTAACCTGTCTCCTTCTGAACTCGCCGCACTCCGTTCTCTCAGGTCCAACCCTGACTTTGTTATTAAACCTGCCGACAAGGGTGGTGCTGTTGTTGTCTGGCATACTGACATCTATCTTGCAGAGGCTGAGCGCCAACTCTCAGACACTCCCTCCTACCTCCCCCTGGACCGTGACCCCACCACTGAACATCAAGCCATTGTTTCCAGGACTGTCACTGACCTCATCTCCTCTGGAGATGTTCCCCCCACAGCTTCCAACCTCATAGTTTCCCAGCCTCGGACAGCCCGCTTATACCTCCTCCCCAAAATCCACAAACAGGACTGTCCCGATAAACTGATCATGTCAGCCTGTTCCTGCCCCACGGAACTAATTTCTTCCTATCTTGACTCCGTTCTCTCTCCCCTTGTCCAGTCTCTTCCCACCTACATGCGCGATTCCTCTGATGCCCTACATCATATCAACAATTTCCAGTTCCCAGGCCTTGACCGTCTCCTCTTCACCATGGACGTCCAATCCCTCTACACCTCCATCCCCCACCGGGATGGTCTGGTGGCTCTCCGCATCTTCCTTGAACAGAGGCCCGAACAATCCCCATCCACCACTACTCTCCTCCGTCTGGCTGAACTTGTTCTCTCACTGAACAATTTCTCCTTAAACTTGTCTCACTTCCTCCAAATAAAAGGTGTGGCTATGGGTACCGGCATGGGCCCCAGCTATGCTTGTCTCTTTATGGGGTATGTGGGACATTCCTTGTTCCAGTCCTACACAGGGCCCCTCCCACAACTCTTTCTCCGGTACATCGATGACTGCTTCGGTGCCGCTTCATGCTCTCATTTGGACCTGGAAAATTTTAACAATTTTGCTTCCAATTTCCACCCCTCCTGACACTTCCCTTCCCTTCCTTGACCACTTTGTCTCAATTTCTACTGATAGACTGTCCACCAATATCCATTACAAGCCTACCGACTCCCACAGCTACCTCGACTACAGCTCCTCACACCCCGCTTCCTGTAAGGACTCCATCCCATTCTCTCAGTTCTTTCGCCTCCGTCGCATCAGCTCCGATGATGCCACTTTCCAAAACAGTGCTTCTGACGTGTCTTCCTTCTTCCTTAACCGAGGTTTCCCACCCACGGTGGTTGACAGGGCCCTCAACCATGTCCGACCCATCTCCTGCGCCTCTGCCTTCACACCTTCCTCTCCCTCCCAGAAGCATGATAGGGGCCCCCTTGTCCTCACTTTTCACCCCACTAGCGTCCGCATTCAAAGGGTCATCCTCCACCATTTCCGCCAACTCTAGCATGATACCACCACCAAACACATCTTCCTTTCACCCCCCGACAGCATTCCGCAGGGATCATTCCCTCTGGGACACCCTGGTCCACTCCTCCCACAGCACCTTCCCATGCAATCGCCCCTTTACTTCCCCCCTTCTCACCATCCAAGGGCCCAAACACCCCTTTGAAATGAAGCAGCACTTCACTTGCACTTCCCTCAATTTAGTCTACTGAATTCGCTGCTCCCAATGCGGTCTCCTTTACATTGGAGAGACCAAAGGCAGACCGGGTGACCGCTTTGCGGTACACCTTCGGTCTGTCTGCAAGCATGACCCAGACCTTCCTGTGGCTTGCCATTTCAACACTCCACCCTGCTCTCATGCCCACATGTCCGTTCTTGGCCTGCTGCTATGTTCCAGTGAAGCTCAGAGCAAACTGGAGGAACAGCACCTCATCTTCCGACTAGGCACTTTACAGCCTTCCGGACTGAATATTGAGTTCAACAACTTCAAACCATGAACTCCCTCCACATCCCCACCCCTTTTTGATCCCCGCATTTTTTCCATATTCGTTTTTATTTTTTTATTTTTATTTTTTTATTTTCCCACTTACTTTCGTTATTATTATTTCTGAAATGAATTTCCATTTTTATTCATTGTTTTATCCCCAGTTTTTAGCCTTTTCGATATTTTTTCCCAGCACCGTCCCCTCCACCCACCCCACCCCCATGAGGGCCATCTGTCACTTTCCAGAGTGCTTACCCTGGTCCCTCTATTATCACATTCTGCTTTCCACTCTTAATGTCACCATTAGCATCCCCTTTAGCCAGAACCACCGCCATTAACACCCCTTTGATCTTTTGTTTTTGACATCTTTCCCAATCTCTCCTTTGCTTCCATCTATCACTGGCCTTCTATCCAGCTTCACCTGTTCTGCCCCCCTTAAACAGTATATATTTCACGACATTTCTACTTCCCTTCAGCTCTGAAGAAGAATCATACGGACTCGGAACGTTAACTCTGTCTTTCTCTCCACAGATGCTGTCAGACCTGCTGAGTTTTTCCAGCATTTTTTGTTTTTGTTTCAGATTTCTAGCATCCTTAGTACTTTGCCTTTATCAAAAATTCAAGGCAGGCATGAAAAAGCTAACTGGCAATTCCTTGGCAACCAAGCCAGCACACTTTCTTTTCCATTACAGGACTACCCCTCACACAACAACAGGTCTCACACCTGCAGAGTTATTGATGAAACTTCGTCTCAGGATGAGATTGAGCTTAATAATGCCAAATTTAGAGGGGAAGGTGGAAAGGAGTCAGAGAAGCCAGAAAATTGGACTTGACTGGCATAGTCATGAGATTAAATTTACCATGGGGGAGACGATTTACGTGAAGAACTTCAGAGAAGGACCAAAGTGGTTACCAGGTGAAAATGCAGTAACTGGACCTCTATCTTACCACGTGGAGGTGGAAGACCGGGTCATACGGAGACATGTAGACCATTTGAGGAAGAGAGAAACAATTGGTTCCACCGGTGCTCATGACTGGGTATGCGTTTCCTGTTGAGGATACTCAGCCCAGTACAGACATGCCTGATGTTCCTTTGAGAGTTGAGGATTCAGAACTGCAAGTGCCCACCCAAGCACCTGACGTTCAGGCAGCTCTTTAAAAGGAGGTTCCTGATAAAGGATCTGAAGTCCTGGAGCTGCGACATTCCACACGTATCAGAAAACCACCTGAAAGACTGAACTTGTAAATTCCTTACCCAGTGTAAATATTTTGTTGATAAAAAAATTTGTACTTGTAAATATAATATGTATAATCGAAGTTAAAGGAGGAGTAATGTAGTAATTATTGTTTTATTTAGTGTATAGTGTACCTTTAAGAAGAATGCTTGTTAAGGAAGATCACATGATCTATAGTAACCAATAGGAGAGTAGCGTGGGCTACTTCAGTAGTTAGTAGTGTAGAGATAGAGTTTGAGCTGAAAGCACACATGTAGTTGCTGCTGACTACTTTGTAAATAAACTTACCCAAGCTTTCACCCAATAAGTGTCTGCTGATCAACTTTATCAATTGTACCAACTTGGCCACCACTCACAACACTCTCCAAAGAGCATGAACCTGTTGGGCAGAATTTTGCCGTTGGCGAGCAGGGGGTGGGGCCCGCTCGCTGATGCGTAAAATGAGGCGGGATGATGTCGGGCGGAACCCCCAACGTCACCGCGCCCCATTAAAATTTTCAGGAAGGCGGGCCCGCAGCAAAATCAGCTGTGTGCCCGCCGACCTGTCAATGGCCAATTGAGGCCATTAACAGGATCAATTATACAATTAAAGGACCTGCCCGTTCAACCTTAAGGTTGGTGGGCAGGCTAGGATCCCTGGCAGCAAATAGATAAAATATGAAACCTCATCCACCGGCGGGATGGGGTTTCATGTAGGGTTTTAAAAAAGTTATTATGTAAATTATGAACATGTCCCATCTCATGAGGGGGACATGTTAGGGAATGTTTTTTTCTCTATTTTTCATATTTTTCAAAGTGTAAGCGATCTCCCTGAGGCAGCACTTAGCCTCAGGGATGTGCGCTCTTTCATGCACATAGGCGAAAAAGTGCACTCTCGCTTTTGGGGAATCCCCCCACCTGCCCGCACAGGAAGCGCGTAGTGCTTCCCACCAGATGTCACACTGAGTGGGCCTTAATTGGCCCGCCCATGTAAAATGGCGGCGGGGCCCGCTTCACCGGCGGGGATCAGCTCCCCGCCCGCCGGAGATTGTGTCGGGCCCATCCGCCCAACAGGCAGAAAATTCTGCCTGTTGTTGCCTCCTAAATCAACACCCATCTCTCCTGCAACTCAATAATTGTATTTCTGATGAGGTTTCCCACAGCACCAAATTAACCGTAACCAAAAATGAATAACACTGCATGTGACAATGGATGTGTTGCATTATCTCATTTCATTCCTTTTAACCTTCGCAGTCTTTGACATGGTTGACTACACCATCCTCCTCCAACACCTCTCTTCCAATTTTTTTTTCTTTATTCTTTCAGGGATCTGGGTGTCACTAGCAAGGTCGGCATTTGTTGTCCATCCCTAATTTCCCTTGAACTAGGCTATTGCAGAGGGCAGTTAAGAGTCAACCACATTGCTGTGGGTCTGGAGTCACATGTAGGCCGGACCAGGTAAGGATGGTAGATTCCCTTCCCTAAAGCACATTAGGAACCAGCTGGATTCTTATGATAAATGATGATAGTTTCATGGTCACCATTACTGAGACTAGCTTCAATTCCTAACCTCATTAATTGACCTTAAATTCCATTGGTTGCTATGATGGGATTTGAACCCGTACGTCCCCAAATCATTAGCTTGGGCCTGTGAACACAAGAATTAGGAGGAGGAGTAGGCCACTTGGCCCCTCGAGCCTGCTCTGCCATTCAGTAAAATCATGGCTAATCTGATTGTGGTCTGAACTCCACTTTCCTGTTTGCCCTCATAACCCTTGATTCCCTTGTCTATCAAAAATCTGTCTAACTCAGCCTTGAATAAATTCAATGACTCGTCCTCCACTGCTCTCCGGGGAAGGAAATTCCCTCTGAGAGAAAAAAAGTTTCCTTGTCTCAGTCTGAAATGGGAGGCTCCTAATTTTTAAGCTGTGACTCCTAGTTCTAGAATCCCCCACAAGGGGAAGCATCCTCTCAGCATCTACCCTGTCAAGCCCCCTCAGGATCTCATATGTTTCAGTAAGATCACCACTTATTCTTATAAACTCTAATGGGTATAGGCCTAACCTGTTCAACTTGTCCTCAAAAGATAGCCCCTTCATCCCAGGAATGTGTCAAGTGAATCACCTCTGAACAGCTTCTAATGCAATTATATCTTTTCTTAAGTAAGGGGACCAAAGATGTACACTGTACTCCAGATGCAGTCATACGAAGGCCCTGTACAGCTGTAGCAACACATCCCTACTTTTATATTTCATGCAATAAACACCAAAGATGGGATTTTCTGCTCCGGGGACTAAGTGCAGTGGCGCAAGGAGTTATAAAACCATTAGACCAAAAGACGTAGGAGCAGAAAAAGGGCATGCGGCCCATCGAGTCTGCTCCGCCATTCAATGAGATCATGGCTGATTTGATAATCCTCAACTCCACTTTCCTGCCTTTTCCCCATAACCCTTGATTCCCTTACTGATTAAAAATCTGTCTATCTCAGCCTTGAATATACTTAATGACCCAGCCTCTACAGCCCCCTGCAGTAAAGAATTCCACAGAGTGACTACCCTATGAGAGAAGAAATTCTTCCTCATCTCTGTTTTAACTGGGTGTCTCCTTACTCTGAGATAATGCCCTCTGGTCCTAGACTATCCCACAAGGGGAAACAACCTCTCAGCATCTACCCTGTCAAGCCTCTTAAGAATCTTATATGTTTCAATAAGGTCACCTCTCATTCTCCTAAATTCCAATGTGTACAGGCCCAACCTACTCAATCTCTCCTCATAAGAAAATCCCTCCATATCCCTGCAGGATCTACCTTGATTTGCAGTGAGCTTCCTGTTGATCAGCGGGTTGGGAAATTGTGCCCGGCCTTACACCTGGAAGTTCATTAATTATGGATCGAGTAGCTCTCCGAATCACATGGCCAGGTGGCCCATGATTCCTCCACCCCACCATAAACTAATGGGCTTGAAGGTTCTGGCAGCATTTATAAGTGCCAGCTGAACACACACATTACTCTCTGCATCCGAGAGCTGTGTGGACAACCAAGGCTGAGATGGATCTCAGGAAAAAGAAGGCAGCGCCAAAGTTCAGCAGTGAATCCCTTGAGGCTCTTATTTATGGTGTGCGCCAGCACCATGATGCCCTCTACCCGAGGGATGGTTCCAGGAGAACCACCAGCTTCACATCTCCAGCTTGGAGGTGGTTGCGAGGGAGGTCATCTCCGTCACTCCAAACACACACTCTAATAATGGTATTTTGCACTCAGAGCATCACTCAGCTCAGGGATCTCACAAATTATTAGCGGGGGAGATATCAGCATTGAAAGCCGATTCACCCAGCATCTCATCTATCATGCTGCACAAACACCATCCTCAGCCCTTACTGGAGAGGCTCAGCACACACAGCAGGTATGCATGCTTCCCAACCTCTGCTCCATCCCTTCTCTTCCTATCCCATCCCTTTGTCTTCATGCAGACCAAGCTTGCCCACAACAAGAAGGAGAGATTCCAGACCGGAGGAGGGATGGCGCATATCCAGGATCTCTCCAAGTTTGAGGAGGATGCCGACGAGTTGGCGGGCGAGGACAGGGATCGCTCCTGTGCGGAAGGTGAGATCAGCCTCGCCCAGCAAGACAGTATGGATGACCCCTCCAGGGGTCCACATCCTGACATTCACAGTGAGTGACATATAATGTTGTACTCAGCCTTTTCATGAACTAAATCCATCTTCTCTCTCTTACAGGCAGCAGCAGGTCCAGATAGACCAGCACACACACCATAAGCCCCAGCCCCCAAGGCCATCTGGGAGGAGGATGCTGAGGAGCTACCTGTAGAAGACACATCACAGTATTCACCTGTACTCTCCACCAGCACAGAGACACACACTCTGGTGTGTCATAGTTCTTAATTAGGCTTAGGGTCTCACTCTGGGGAACACCTCACTGACACGTCTCCGCAGCATGTGGAGGCAGTGACAGACCAGTTCTCTGCACTCAGAGGACTGCTGGAGAACAGCCACCTGCTGAGTCCGAGTCAGATGATGAGCCTTTGCAAGCAGCCGTCACTAATATGCTGGAGATGCAAAGACAAGTGACGGAACATCAGGAAGAGTTGTGAAAGGCAGTCAACATACCAGAGCGAAGGATGGAGGAGTCTATCTGTATTCTGTCTAATGTCCTGGCTCCAACATGCAAGGGCCTCGAGTTCTCCATAGGAAGGGTGATGGCCACCTTGGAAACATTGGCCTAGCAGGTTCTGCCGGATTTGCGCTCGGACCTTCCCTCCATCACTATAGGCATTGGTGGGACCCATCGTTGGCTAGGTGTGAGGGAGCTGAGGCACCTCGACCTCCCTCCAAGAACCTCTTCTCTTCAAGGAGTCAGGCAGGGGCTCTTGGGCACCCACAGGGAGGAGGTCCAGCAGCTGGACACCCTAGGGCCATCCACTCAGGTGACTCCGCGAGTGTTCCAGCCAATCCTAATCCTCTCTGCCTGTAACCCCATCACCTCCAACTGCATAGGTCAAGGAGAGTGCAGCTGCCTCACTGCAGGACACCCAAAGTAGGCAAGGGCCTCCAGAAGACCCCTGACAAAGTCATAAAAGACAACAGGGTGTAGCAGTCAGGAGGCTGCCTCCACCTCTGCTACAGATACTGGGGATGCATCAAGACATAGTGGTAGGGTTCAAAAGATTAAGAAACCTTGATATCACTTTTGGGTCATGGGTGTTCGCTTACTGTATATATCATGCACCTTTGTAAATACATTTGCTGTTCATGACAATGGTCTCGTCATTCAAATGTATCGTGCATACGCATCTATGCGGCCTCTTATTGCGAGGGTGATCCAAGCTCCCACTCTATGATCGCCTCCCTCAGTTTCATGTAATGTCTAACTGACTCATGTTAGTTACTTGCACCTTGTCTAATGTCAGGGAGATGTGTCAACCTCTTTATTGAAAGTGACTGCAGATTGCATTAAGGAGTGACATTCATGCAAGTAATTAGGAAAGTGAATGGAATGTTATCTTTTATTGCGAGGAGAATTGAATACAAAAGTAGGGAGGTTATGCTTCAGTTATACAGAGCACTAGTGAGACCACATCTGGAGTATTGTGTACAGTATAGGTCTCCTTATTTAAGGAAGGGTGTAAATGCATTGGAAGTAATTCAGAGAAGGTTTTCAAGACTAACACCTGGAATGGGCGGGTTGTCTTTTGAGGACTGACTAGGTTTGTATCCGCTGGAATTTAGAAGAGTAAGAGGCGATTTGATTGAAACATATAAGATCCTGAGTGGACTTGACAGGGTGGATGTGGAGAGGATGTTTCCTCTTGTGGGAGAATCTGGAACTAGGGGTCACTGTTTAAAAATAAGGGGTTGCCCATTTAAAATGTGGGTGAGATCAAAATTTTTCTCTCAGGGTGTCATGAGTCCTTGGAACTCTCTTCCTGAAAAGGTGGTGGAAGCAGAGTCTTTGAATATTTTAAGGCAGAGGTGGATAGATTCTTGGTGAGCAAGGGGGTGAAAGGTTATTAGGGGTAGGCAGGATGCAGATTTGAGGTTACTATCAGATCAGCCATGATCTTATTAAATGGTGGAGCAGGCTGGAGGGGCTGAATGGCCTACTCCTGCTCCTTGTTTGTACGTAAGACACCATGGAGTTATGCGTGCTCAATTGCATTGGAGGGCTAGCACTCATTGTCTCATCATCCTGGAACCTTGTGGCTATGAATGTGTCACTCCAATTGCATCTTCTCAATAAACTCTTCCTGAGTTCTATCAGCTCAGAATCCATTTCCTCGATGTTACTCTAAGCTGTGTGAGGGTGCCCCTTGTCAGGGCCCCTGAGTCCAGCTGTGGGCTCCTCCCACACTGTCTCAGCACGTCTGCTGCTTCTTGCAGCTTCAGTCACATCCTCACGTGGAAGCTCCCACCCTGCTGTCCGGAATGGCGGGATCCCGCACCCAATTCTGCGCTTGGAGCCTCATTTAATTATGCAAAGGTGCGTATCGGTCTGAATCACCTGGCAGGGCGGGAGTCGATTCCTGCGGCTGCTGTCAGCTGTCGGGTTCGAAGGTCCAGGCGCCATATTTAAAGGCCAGTCGAACATACAATCTCACTCCCTCCAGCCCACCAGAGACGTCTGACAGCCACAAGAGGAAGGCCGGGAGCCTGAAGAAGAAGGCAGCACCCACTTCACGCGCCACACCCTCTAGGCTTTGATCAGAGGGGTGCAGGCACACAGGCAGCTGCTCTATCCCAGTGATGGCTGCAGGAAGCACAGCAGCCTCACCTCTCCAGCCTGGGAAGCCGTCGTGGAGCAGGCTAGCAAGGCTGGCACCCACGCCCGAAGTGCCAGCCAGTGCAGGAAGAGGATGAATGATCTCATCCGCTCTGCCAGGATAAGTCATCCTTCAACTCCCTCCAATATCAAACTCTCATCATGGTATCATGCACTCAGATGGTTATTCTCTTCAGGGATCTCACATAACCATTAGCAGGGGACACATATCAACACTTACTCTCACCGAGACTTTCACATCACCACCATCCCATCTATCATGTTACTCACACTCCATCCTTTGGCCCTTCTGGGGAGGGCTCACCACACACAGGGGACATGTATCTCACCCAACCCCTGCTCCATCCCTTCTCATCACATGCCTGCCTTTCTTCTTCACACAGGCCAAGCTGGAGCACAACAGATTTGAGAGCACAGACCGGGGGAGGGGCGGCCGACATCATTGCCCTCACTGAGATTGAGGAGGCTGCAGCCAAGCTGGCTGGGGAGGACAGGGATCACTCCTGTGGGGAAGGGGAGTTCGGCCTCTCCCACCAACCCAGTACGGATCACAGCTCCATCACCTCATCAAATCCTGACATTCACAGTGAGTCACATGCAGTCTTATCTAGCTCATGTTCAACTGAAGATCTATTTTCTATTTTCTAGGCACCAGCAGCTCAAGACCCTCAAGCTAGTCCAGCAACAGCAGTGCAAGCCCCCGGACCTCATCTGAGGAGGAAGCTCCGGATGAACAATCACTGCGCTCACACGCACCCTCCACCAGCTCAGAGACACACACCTTGGTGGGGCACAGCTGTAGATTAGGCTCGGGCTCATTTTCTGGGAAACACCTCACTGACACATCCCTGCAGCAGTCGGAGACAGGGACAGCCCAGGTCTCCGGCACTGGGAGGGCTGCTGGAGACCAGCCACCCACTCAGTCCGAGTCAGATGATGAACCTCTGGAAGCGGCCGCCAAATCAACACTGGAGATGCAGCAACAGGTGGCGGAACATCAGGCAGAGATTCAACAGTCACACAGCAGACTAGATCGAACAATGAAGGAGTCCGTCCGCCTTCTGTTTGCTGTCATGGCTCAGACCACACGAGCGCCCTGAGGTCACCATGGGAAGGCTGGTGTACACCATGGAGACTTGGTTCAGCAGGTCTTGCCTGATTTGTGCTCGGCCCTGCACTCCACGGCCACACACCCTGGTGGGTGCCATCAAGATGTAAGTGACATGGGGACGAGGCACCTTGAGCTCCCTCCAGGTGCACCATCTCCTGCAGGAGTCAGGATGGGGCCCTCAGGCACACATAGGGAGGATGAGCATCAGCTGGACAGCCCAGGGGCCTCCTCTCAGGACACCACAAGAGTGTCCAGCTGCTCGCAGCCCCCTCTGCCTATGACCCCATCTACTCCAGCTTTCAGGCTACCGAGGGTGCTTCTGCCCCTAAGCAGGTGACCCTTATCAGGCCAGGGCCCTCCAGGCCTCTGGCCACCAGAGGATGTCTGCCAAAGTCATCACAGACATCAGGACGTAGCAGTCAGCAGGCTGCCTCCACCTCTGCTGCAGATGTCGGGGCTGCACCCAGGTGTAGGGTTAGGAAAGTTAAGAAAAATTGCTGTCACTTTTTGGTCATGGGTGTGCAAGACATGTAAATAAATTGCACTTTTGTGAATACATTTGATGGTTATGTGAATGTTCCTGTCAACTGAAGACGTTGTGATTTTGTACTTTGGAATCCTCTTATTTCAAGGTTTAGCCTTCCTCCCACTCAATGACAGTGTCCCACTGTGAGATTCACATTCCTGCGATGTCAACCTCAGTTGAACTAGTCTCCGCACCCTTCATCAGGGAGATGTGTTTAAATCTTTCTTTGAAGTCTGTGATGTAAGCGTTTTTAACCCTTCTTCCTCAAAGAACACCATTGAGTGAGGGCAGCTCATCAGTATTGATATTCTAGCGGTATTTGTGCCTCCTCAGTGGTAGTGGCAGAAGAAAGGACATGAACGGGAGGGGGAGATCCCTGTGCATGTCCACACCTCAGTTGCAGCAGTGTTTGCATCATTAGATAGCGGCAAAGGCTTCGAGTCTTCTCTCGCATCGATCTTGTTCCTAAGTGGACTCTCAGTTCCCAGAGTGAGCTCACTCACAGGGCCCCAAGTACCAAAGCAAAGGTCATGGCCTGGTGATTCATGAGGCAAGTGTGAATGCAGGACTCATTCTCATGGCAAGTGAGTGGACATCCCCTGAGTTGAAAGATGATGGCATTGAGGGCCAGGAGAGATGTGACCATATTTCCTTACTTGACTTTACTCTTCCTGGAACATGTCAATGATTAACGTATCACGGGCATGTCTCCCACGCCTTCCTTCCTCCATGGCATGATCGTGCTCATACTGACCCTCAGCAGCCTCCTGAGGCTCTTGGGCCTCTGGACCTTCATCATCCTCCAATGAGTTCTCATCCTCCTCCAGTTTATTCTCTGGCAGGGGTTCACCTCTTTGCATTGCCAGACTGTGAAGGGCGCAACACACTGCAGTGATGCGGGAAACCCTGTCGGGAGTGTATTCTAGTAAGCCACCTAAGCAATCCAAGCATCTGAAGTGCGTCATCAGGAGCCCTATAGTCTGCTCTACAATGAAACGTGTGGAGCTGTGAGCAGCACTGTACTTCTCTTTGGAAGGACACTGAGGGCAACACACCAGTGTCATCAGCCAGCACTTCAGTGGGTACCCCTTATTCCCAAGCAGCCATCCCTGCAGACGTAATGGCACCTGGGAGTGACTCAGGATGTAGCAGTCATGGCAACTCCCAGGCTACAGTGCACAACCATGCTGTATGTGCTTCCGGTGATCACACACCAGTTGTACATTGATGGAATGATAGCCCTTGCGGTTTATAAACATTAGGGGCTGCTGCCATGGAGCCCGTATAGCCACATGGGTGCAGCGTATTTCACCCTGCACTCTTGGGAAGCCTGAGATGGCGGTGGAGTCGGTGACTCTCACAGCCTGGATATCTTCATCCAGAGCAAACCTGTAAAGGGCATCTGGAACCTACTTTATGCATCATTGTGCTGCCTGACTGAGAGATGCCACACAGGTCCCTGTTGATCCTTGAAAATAACCAGAGGCCAAGAAATTGAATGCAACGGGCACCTTCAAAGCTACTAGCAAGGGAAACACTCCAATTCCATGTGGCATCAGGTCTTCACGAAGAATGTGGCATGTGGTGTACCTCTTATTTGAAGGTTTAGCCTTCCTCGCAGTGTACTCTCAATCATCAGTAAAGTAATGGAAGGTGTCATCAACAGTGCTATGAAGAGGCACTAACAATTATCTGCTCACTGACACTAAGTTTGGGTTCCACTAGGGCCACTCAGCTCCTGACCACATTATAGCCTTGGTTCAAACATGGACAAAAGAGCTGAACTGCAGAGGTGAGATGAGAGTGACTGCCCTTGACATCAAGGCTGCATTTGGCTGAGGGTGGCATCAAGGAGCCCTAGCAAAACTGGAGTCAATGGGAATCAGGGGGAAAACTCTCCACTGGTTGGTGTCATACCTAGCACAAAGGAAGGTGGCATTCACACCACTAGTTGGCGGGATAACCGACCCACCATAAATACACCATCAGGAGAATTGCAACTTGTTTTTCTGACTGCAGATTTGTGACTTTTTGCCTGCTGCTGGATTCTCTGCTCCCGCACACACTGAAACCACCATGGGCGGGATGGGAGAATTCTGGCCAGTGCATCTGTGAGTGTGTGTGGGAGTGAGAGTGTGTCTGTGAGTGTGTGTGTAGGAGTGAGAGTGTGTCTGTGAGTGTGTGTTGGAGTGGAAGAGTGTCTGTGAGTGTGTGTGAGAGAGTGAGAGTGTGTCTGTGAGTGTGTGTGTGGGAGTGAGAGTGAGTGTCTGTGAGTGTGTGTGTGGGAGTGAGAGTGAGTGACTGGGTGTGTGTGTGGGGGGGAGTGAGAGTGAGTGTCTGAGTGTGTGTGTGGGAGTGAGAGTGAGTGACCGGGTGTGTGTGTGTGGGGGAGTGAGAGTGAGTGTCTGTGAGTGTGTGTGGGGGAGTGAGAGTGAGTGACTGAGGGGCAGAATTTTAGGTCAGCATGCGGGCACAATTGGTGGGCCTAGGAGCGGCCAGAGAACGGCCCCTGACTGCAATTTCACACAGGCTGGCCAATTAACGACCGGCCAGCGTGAAACACGCGCTGAAATGCTCAGCGCTGCTGGGGTGGGGGTGGGAGGGGGGTGGGCGCTGACATAAGCGTGGACGCGGGTGCATGCAGAGTGAAAGCTCCCTGAAGGCAGAGAGCTGCCTCAGGGAGCTGAAGAACTTAAAACCAATAAATGAAGATTTTATAATCCGGAAATAAATGTTCGCACATCAGAATCAGTCACCTGAACATACACATGATGAAAATTCTGTCCATACGTTTTTGTTTTTTTATTTAATAACAGAAACCTCCTCCTGCCCTCCGATGAGGTTTCATCAAAAATGCAAAAAAATCAAAAATGCAAAGTCCGCCTGGCAGATTCGCTCATTTGCCAACTGTAGGGTTGGACAGACCATGATAAAAGGGGACAATTTTAATGGCCTTAATTGCCCTCTTAAATGTCGGTGGGCGCGTTTCCAACTTTTGCGTTCACTCACCGACAAAAATATCGCACGAGCACGGGATGACATTGGGACGCTCGCCCAACATCATCACGCGCTATTTTATGCTCAAGCCCACACGCCAGCCTAAATACTCTTCCCTGTGTGTGTGTATGGGAGTGAGAGTGAGTGACTGAGTGCATCTCCAGGAGTGACTGAGTGTGTGTGTGGGAGTGAGAGTGAATGACTGAGTGTGCATGTGTAGGAGTGAGAGTGAGTGATTGAATGTGTGTGTGTGGGAGTGAAAGTGAGTGACTGAGTGTGTGTGTGTTTGGGGGGGAATGAGAGTGAGTGACTGAGTGTGCATGTGTGGGAGTGAGAGTGAGTGATTGAATGTGCGTGTGTGTGTGGTAGGGGAGTGAGAGTGGGTGATTGTGTGTGTGCGAGAGAGTATGTGTGCGTGTGGGAGTGAGAGTTAGTGACTGAATGTGTGTGTGTGTGGGAGTGAGAGTGAGTGACTGTGTTTGTTGGGGGGAGTGTGAGAGACTGAGTGACTGAGTGTGTAGGGGATGGGGGTAATATGAGTCTGCCTTACACCCAGTCTCAGGTTTCTCACTCACTCTCTCCACTCCCACACAAACACACACACGCACAATCACTCACTCTCATTCACTCACTCTCACTCCCACACATGCACACTCAGTCATTCACTCTCGCTCCCACACACCAACACATACACACGCACCCACTCACAGTGGGTCAGGGTGAGTATAGGAGTGAGCACCCTGAGACTGGGAGTGAGCCGGACACACACACTGACCCTCTCACACTCAGGTTGTTTTTATTAATTACTTATTAAAAAATTTATTGCTATGACATTGATGTGCTTTTGCTTTGCAATTGTTTCTTTCCTTAAAACCTCAACATTTTTCTTTTGAAATTCAGTTTATTATTGTGCCAAAACTTAGCTTTCTGAAATTTGCACATTGGTCCTTCGAGTGAGAAAAATATGCAAATGTGGGCCCCCCCCAGCGAAAAGGTTGGACAAGCCTATTACAGCCATGAATTACTTATATTGAATTCTTTTTAAGAAAGACTTGTGTGTTTTTAAAGAAATACAAGCAAGGATGCTGAGCAAAAGATGGCTGATAATGTAAAGTGACCACTTTCTGGGAAATTCCTACGCGGATTATTATACTGACAGACCTGTCCTGAGAGAACATGGAATGTTGCACCTGAAAAGGTGACATGGCCTTTTTCAAGCAGAGGCACTTGAAAGGGAGATAGGAAAGATACAAAAGACTGAATTTTAACCTCCTGTGGTTGCAGAGACAAAATATTGATTTGCACATCTCCCAAAAATCCATCACCTGTTGATTTATATCTCAAAATGTGTAAATAGTTCCGAGATGGATGCAAGACAACTATTTCCCTTCATGGAATACATGGGGAAAAATGGGTTAAAAAGCTGGCATGCTGATGTGTAACAGTGTGTGACAGTAAGCAGAAGAACAAGCTAGTCATCCCCTTGCAGCTTGCAGGCAAAAGATCTCCCTCTCTCTGTTGCTGGAGGCAAAGCTCAGCAGAAGCCACATTCTCAAGGAAATAGGACAGCCTTTCAGCCACCCAGCAGAACCAAGTGTCTCCAAACCAACTGCAAAACTGCCAAAGTCAGCTCTACTGGAAGTTCTGTTGAAGAGTCATACGGACTCGAAACGTTAACTGTATTCCTCTCCGCAGATGCTGTCAGACCTGCTGAGTTTTTCCAGGTATTTTTATTTTTGTTTTTGTTTTGGATTTCCAGCATCCACAGTTTTTTGCTTTTACCTACTGGAGTCACCCAGCTTAATGGCTGCAAAACACCACCATCTACACCTCACACACAAGCCAAGGATTGATTCATTTTTAAAAACTTTTATTTCTACTCTTAACTTCTCATCTCTGATCTGTGTATATGTGTGTTGCGTTTTTATTATTTTTTTCTTGGGTTTTAGTAACTAATAAACTTACTCTTTCTTTGACTCAAGAAAGCCTGGTTAAATTGGCTCCTTCTAAAACAAATACATTTAGACTGGGAAAAGGCATCCACAGGGGGAAGGGATCCCTTTTAAATTAACCTTACTGCGACCCACCGAGGGGGTTAAATAAAGAAGGGGAGTCAGCTCATTCCCCCTTACCCGGGAGCATCACAAAATTGGGGTCCTGTTTGGGAAGTGAACAAATTGGGGGACCTCACCTGGGGACCGGTCGTGACAATATACTCCAACAAGAAAGAAAAGCTGCAAAAGCAGGACCCACCATCCGCGATTAACTAAAAAAGTTATAGATAGTATCAAACTTTTAAAAAAGCATATCATTGTGCAAGGATGGGTGGCAGGTCAGAAGATTGGACAGAATATAAAAACCAGCAGCCAATGATCAAAAGATTAATAAGGAGAGAAAAATTAAAGCATAAGAGAAAGCTAGCTAGAAATCTGAAAACAGATGGTAAGAGTTTCTATAGATATTTTTTTGAAAAAGAGTTATCAAAGTGAGCATTGGTCCTATAGAGAGTGAGTCTGGGGAATTAATCGTGGAAAATAAGGAGACGGCAGATGAGTTGAACAGGTATTTTGCATCAGTCTTCATGACAGAGAATAAAAGTAACATCCCTGAAATAGCTGTAAATCAGGAAATGGAAGGGATGGAGGCCTCAAGAAAATTACAATTACTGTTGAAGTGGTACTTAGCAAATTGTTGGAGCTGTGGGCTGACAAATCCTTGGGCCCTGATGGACTTCATCCTAGGATCTTGAAACAAGTGGCTAGTGCGATAGTTGATGCATTGGTTTTAATTTTCCAAAATGCACTACATTCAGGGAAGGTTCCATTAGATTGGAAAATAGCTAACGTAACTCCTTTATTCAAAAAGGGAGGGAGACAGAAAGCAGTAAAGAAGAATAAAAAAGAAGCATATTACCTAAATGGTGAGAGATTGCAGAGCACTGAGAAACAGAGGGATCTGGAAGTCCAGGTGCAGGAATCCAGCCAGCCAGCTAGTTTAACATTTGCCATAGGGAAAATGTTAAAAGTTATTAAAGGCGGTACAGCAGGGCATTTAGATAAATTAAAGGCAATCAGGCAGAGTCAACATGGTTTTGTGAGAGGGAAATCATGATTAACCAATAAATTGGAGTTCTTTGAAGAACTAATATGTGCTGTGGATAAAAGGTGGATGTACTGTACTTAGATTTCCAGGAGGTATTTGATAAGGTGCCACATCAAAGGTTATTGTGGAAAATAAAAGCTCATGGTGTAGGGGGTAACATATTGGCATGGATAGAAGATTGGCTAACTAACAGGAAACAGACTTGGCATAAATGGGTAATTTTCTGGTTGGCAAGATGTGACGAGTGGTGTGCCACAGGGATCAGTGCTGGGGCCTCAACTTTTTACAATTTATATAAATGATTTGGATGAAGGAACTGAAGGTATAGTTGCAAAATTTGCTGATGACACAAAGACAGTTAGAAAAGTAATTTGTGAGTGGGAGGGGGGGCGCAGTTGTGGGGAAGCAGTGGTATAGTGGCATTGTCACTGGACTGGTATTTCAGGAACCAAAGTAATCCCACCACAGCAGATAGTGAAATTTGAACTCAATTTTTAAAAAATCTGGAATTAGAAGTCTGATGATGATGTAAGAACCCACCTGGTTCACTAATGTTCTTTAGAGAAGGAAATCTGCTGTTCTTACCTGATCCAGGCTCACAACAATGTGGTTGACTCTGGGGATGGGCAATAAATGCTCACATCCCATAGTAAAATAAGAGGACATAAAGAGACTAAAAAGGGGATGTGGATAGGTTAAGTGAGTAGGCAAAGATCTGGCAAATGGAGTATAATGTGGGAAAATGTGAAATTGTCCATTTTGACAGGAAGAATAAAAAAGAAGCATATTATCTAAATGGTGAGAGATTGCAGAGCTCTGAGATAGAGAGGGATCTGGAAGTCCTGGTGCATGAATCGCAAAAGGTTAATATGCAGGTACAGCAAGTGATTGGGAAAGCTAATAGAATGTTATAGTTTATTACGAGGGGAATTGAATACAAAAGTAGGAAGCTTATGCTTCAGTTATATAGGGCATTGGTGAGACTACATCTGGAGTACTGTGTACAGTATTGATCTCCTTTTTTAAGGAAGCAGTTCAGAGAAGATTTACTGGACTAATACCTGGAATGGGTGGGTTGTCTTATGAGGAAAGGTTGGACAGGCTAGGCTGGTATCCACTGGAGTTTAGAAGAGGAAGAGGTGACTTGATTGAAACATATAAGATCCTGAGGGGACTTAACAGGGTGGATGATTTCCTCTTGTGGAAGAATCTAGAACTAGGGTCACTGTTTAAAAATAAGGGGTCAGCCATTTAAGACCGAGATTAGGAGAAATTTTTTCTCTCAAAGGGTTGTGAGTCTTTGGAACTCTCTTCCTCAAAAACGGTGAAAGCAGCGTCTGTGAATATTTTTAAGGCAGAGGTGAATAGATACTTGATACGTAGGAGGGTGAAAGGTTGTCAGCAGTAAATAGGAAGTGGAGTTGAGATTACAATCAGATCAGCCATGATCATATTGAATGGTGGAGCAGACTCGAGGGGCTGAGTGGACTACTCCTGTTCTTAATTCGTATATTAATATGACTTGTTTTCCCACCAGTGGGAATCTGACTTTTGGCTTCTCTCCGAACTTCCACTCCTGCCCACCATGAAACCCGCCACTGGCGGGACTGGAGTTCCACCCCAACATTCCACTCATCTTCCTAATCACCGGCTGTAGCTGCATATTAACCTTTTGTGATTCATGTGCCAGGACACCCCGATCTCTCTGCACAGTAGAGTTCTGCAGTCTCTTTCCATTTGAATAATATGCTGCTTTTCTATTCTTCCTGTCAAAGTGGACAAGTTCACATTTTCCCACATTATACTCGATCTCCCATTTTTTTTTTCCAATCACTTAACCTATCTAAATCCCTTTGTAGGTGCTTTATGTGCTCTTCACAATTTACTTTCCTACCTGTCTTCGTATCATCAGCAAATTTAGCTACCATAGATTCAGACCCTTCTTTCAAGTCATTAATGTAGATCGTAAATAGTTGAGGCCTCAGGACCGATCCTTGTGGCACCCCACTAGTTACACCTTGCCAACCTGAAAATGATCCATTTATCCCTACTCTCTGCTCCCTGGTAGCTACCAATCTTCTATACATGCTAATATGTTGCTGCTTACAACATGATCTCTTATTTTGTGATGTGGTATCTTATTGAATGCCTTTTAGAAATCCAAGTACACCACATCTACATGTTCCCCTTCTTCACCCGACTTGTTACTTTCTCAAAGAACGCTAATAAATTAGTCGATCAAAATTCCCCTTTCACAAGACCAGGATTTTTCGCTCGGCATGCAGGCATGCGCCCGAAATGCTCAAGTATGGAATAAAGCTCGTTGACGTTGGCCAAGTGTACCAACATCAACACGTTCTCTCGTGATATTTCGCTAGGTGGGCATGCGATAAAGACAGAGGCGCACCCGCCATTGATTAAGTGGCCAGTTAAAGCCCTTGAGACACCAATTGTCTCTGACTTTAGTTAGCCCGTGCGATTTTCAGGCCGTCGCACGGGCAAAACGGGCAAGCGGGCAGGCCAGAATTATCAAAACCTCATCCACGGGATAAGAGGGGTCAGTGGCCTTGTCAATGCGATTAGTGAGGGGTGCAGGATATCACTCGCTGCTGGTTGGAACTGTGAACAGGACAGCTTCATTTCACTTCAGAGCTGCATTCAGATATTTTTGAGGCTTCAGTTCAGGACTCAATGTCCAGGCCCGCGGGGGATTTAGACCACTTGGGGCCTTCCAGGTATTAGACAGCCTTCCCGTACCCTGGTAAAGAGGATTGTGGTCTCCACTGGAGGCACCTCCTCTGAGGAGGAAGAGAGGGGCAGAAGGGAGAGGAGGCCAGGTGTCCCTATTCAGCTTCCAGGGGAGCGACCTGTGGGAGGAGAGGCACAGGCACAAGGGACGCAGGAAGGCCAAGGCGGAAGGGGCCGCAGAAGATGCCAATATCCTGCTGCCAGTGTTTACAGGCGGCAATGCAGCTACCCCAATATGTCTGAAGTGCAATGCCGAAGGAGGCTCCATCTCTCAAGGGAGTCCGTGACCTCCATCTGGAGGAGAATCGGCCCTGAGATTAGCTCCTACTGTGTGGGTGGACACCCCATACCAGTGGCACTGAAGGTCATGATGGCCCTCAACTTCTATGCTACGGGCTCCTTCCAGGGATCAGTGGGGGATCTATGTGGAGTCTCCCAATCAGCTGTCCACAGTTGCATCAAACTGGTGACAGAAGCTCTGTTCAGGCGTGCATCGACTTTCATTCATTACCATACAGATGAGGCCGGCCAGGCTGAGTGAGCCGGAGGCTTTGCAGCCATTGCTGACATCCCCCCGTGTCCAGGGTGCTATAGACTGCACACATGTGACCATCAAGGAGCCAGCAGGTGAGCCCGGTGCCTTCGTCAACAGGAAGGGCTTCCACTCCATGAACGTGCAGATAGTGTGTGATCACAGGATGCAGATTCTGCAAGTCTGTGCAAGGTACCCAGGCAGCTTCCATGACGCTTACATCCTGAGACACTCCCAGGTCCAGAGGCTCTTCAGTGCTCCAGCCCGACTGGATAGATGGCTGCTGGGTAACAAGGACTATCCGCTCAAAAGGTGGCTCGTGACATCTCTCCACCACCCAAGAACAGAGGCTGAGTAAAGTAACAACAGGAGCCATGCCTCCACAGGGGCGGTGGTAGAGAGAAGCATTAGTCTTCTCAAGATGCGCTTCCGAGGCCTGGACCATTCAGGAGGCGCATTGCAATGCCCCCAAGATCGTGTGTCACTGATAGTGGTTGCATGCTGCATTCTCCACAATCTGGCGCTGGAAAGGGGCGGTGCAGTGGAGGAAGAAGATCTTGAAGCAGCTGCACAGGCAACAGATGATGAGTCCAGTAGTGAGTCCGAGGATGAGCACAGTGAGGAGAAAACTGAGGGGATAGACGCTGACCTGGATAACGTCCAGGGAGGCAGGGACGCTCAGGACGCTTTGATCCAACGCTCCTTCAGCTAGCCTACCAAACAAGGACCACCACCACATGTCAGGGCTGCAGGCTCCATACTCAATCCCTGACAGGACCAGTTCCTTGGTCAACACCATCCACCAATGTTCCATTGCAATAAAGTTTCAGGAGACACACGTCCATCATAACATCATGGCCTACCCTGCAACTACAGAACAAATGAAGCATCCAGAGGCCAGTCGTACAAAAAAAAATCTCATTTACTGCTGACTGACAAATGTTGCAGAAATTAACATTGACCGGTGTTTTCCATCACACCATTAAAAAAAAACCCAGAAAAATGGGGCAAACAAATATCACCCATGATCAGGCCATGTTGTGTTTAAGGTGCTTTAAGTTTTCGCTTGCAAGTTCTATGTCTTGGTTCTCCCCCCTCACTGGCACCGGCATTGGAGACAGCCTGCTCACTCTGCTGTCTTGTTGGCCTTGATGACTTTGCCAGACGACCTCTGGCCCATGGAGGCTGTGCTGGCTCCGCCTGTGAGGGAGTGGCCAGTGCCATGGCTGGCATCTCCCCAGTCGCCGCAGCCTCATCAGATGCCATGGTCACTGACAGAGGGGTGCAGGAGCTGGTGCTGTCATTCGGAGCGCCCTGAGAGGAGCCATAGAGATGACAGGCAGCTTGTGCGCCAACGTGAGGTTACTTTGGACCTCCCTGCTCACCTTTGATGGACGGGCACCTAGCTAGGATGCTGGTGCCCAAACCATCTCTCACACTGACACTGACCAGCTGTGGTCATTGCCGGTGTGAGGGCTTACAGGTCATAGCGCGTCCCCAGGAGCCCCTGATTGAAACCTTGGAGGAGCCTCTCCATGAGTGTCGCCACTCTCTCCATGGAGGAGGCAGTGCACTCGGCCACGAGGGTCAACACAGTGCTTATGCTCCGCAGAGCTCCTCCACAATGGACAGCATTCCCTCATGTATCTCCACCAGATCCTCCCGCACGCCCTGCTGGACATTCAGCATCTGCTGCCTCATGGACGAATCCAGAGGCCCATCATCAGCCATTGACTGAGCATGTTCCTGGTCCCCAGCAGTCCTTTGACTGCCGGTGCCCTGGGCACTCTCTGCCTCCGCCTGCACCACAAGCGATTGTGAAATGCCCTCACCAATGTGCACCAAGATACTAGACGGTGATGTGCCCACCGAGGTGCTGGAGTCAGGCTCCTCATAACGAACAGCTGCTGGTGAGCCTAAAAGGGAGAAGAAGGACATGTCATTAGTTTAAGTCATGACACTGGCACTGTGCATGCCTGGCACCTTGGTGAGACAGAGATATGCATCATGGTGCCCTCGTCTTTTGATTATCAATGGGGATTCCAAGTTTGAGGCTCCCATCAATATAGAGACTGCACTGGAATGTTTGCAAAAACCCACATTCTCACCTCAGTGCACTGCTCTCTTACCTTCCTCTGACACCCCAACCTCACCGCGGCTTATTGACTAAGGTGCATGGTGCTTCTCCAGCTTCAAGGCCTCCTGCTCATATTGACTGAGGATTAGGAGGTGTGGGGGTCCCCCACCAGTCCACGATCTCTCATCAGTGTTATGGGATGCTTTCCGCTCTCTACCTGCAGCGCCATTGTAGCCTGGCCAACCCCACCTGAGGAACATCTCTCAGGGCTCAACCATTCTGTGACCCTGGAACCGCAAGGCACTCGGTCCAAGCAGCCAGCGCTCACCCCCTTGGCCAGATCCTGCCTCATTGACATTTGCCACTCACGGTCTAACACCAGAAGTCCATGGCGGGGGATGGGCAGCTCCTAACAGTTCTGTAAAGTGACCCATGCCAACACAGTACTCACCCTTACCGATCGCAGGAGATTGTTAAAGCACTTCCAGCACTGCTCCTCTACTGTCCTAACTTTTAATCTATTTTTCCAGTTCACTTTTACCCAACTTTTTCTTCATATTCCTGTAATTACCTTTATTTAAGTTTTAGATACGAGTTTTAGACCCACATTCTCACCTTCAAACTGAATTTGAAATTCTATCATGTTACGATCACTGTTGCCTACAGGCACCTTTACTATGAGATCATTAATTAATTCTGTCTCATTGCACATTGTCAGGTCTAAAATGCCTGCTCCCTGGTTAGCACTAGAATGTACTGCTCTAAGAAATTAGTCCAAATGCACTCCATGGACCCATCTTCCAGGCTACCTTTGCCAATCTGATTCATCCAATCTATATGAAGACTAAAACCATCCATGACTATTGCAGTAACCTTTCTTACAAACCACCATTATTTCTTCCTGCAAACACTATCCGATAGGTGTAGCTACTGTTAGGGGCTTATAAACGACCCCCACAAGTGACTTCTTACCTTTGCTACTTCTTATCTCTACCCAAACTGATTCTGCATTCTGATCTTCTGAACTAAGGTAATCTCTCACTACTGTACTAATGTTATCCTTAATTACATGAGCTAACCCACCAGCTTCTCCTAGCTTCCTGTCCTTCTGAAATTTCAAATACTCTTGAATACTTAGGTCCTAGCCTTGATCACCTTGCAAAATGGCTATCAGGTCATACATATTTATTTCTATTTGTGCTATCAATTCATCCATTTTGTTATGAATGCTGCACGCATTCAGATACAGAACCTTTAATTCTGTCTTTTTACCATTCTTGCAGTCTCTGCCCTTAACTGCTGGTGCACTCTTAAGTTTGTTCGTTCTGTCCCTTCCTGCCACACTCTGGTTATCATTACCCATATTTTCACCTTACTCAATTGCCTTGTCCTTTCTCTTTAATTTACCACACCTCCTCCCATGTGATCTCACCCCACCTGCCGCACTATTTCATTTAAATCTCTCCCTACCGGATTATTAGGCCGACATAACGACTATGCTACCATCTCCCGGTGTTCAGTTCAGTGGGACTGCCCTCACTTGGTTCCAATCTGACCTATCCATTCCTAGCCAGAGCATCTCTAACAATGGCTCCATACTCCGCCCTCATCCCCCACTCTTGTTCCCCTCCTTTTCCTCATCTATTTGCAGATTCACCAGAACGATGCTGGGGCTAAAAGATTTAAATTATGAATACAGGTTGCTTAAACTAGGCAGTTCCACCCCACCAGCCTCCACATTCAAAGGATCGTCTTTCCTTCATCCCCCCATCGGCATGCCATAGGGACTGTTCCCTCTGGGACACCCTGGTCCACTCCTCCATCACCGCCTACACCTCAACCTCCTCCCATTGCACCTTCCCATGCAATCGCAGAAGGTGCAACACCTGCCCCTTTACTTCTCCCCTCCTCACCGTCCAAGAGCCCAAATACTTCTTTCAAATGAAGCAGCACTTCACTTGCACTTCCCTCAATTTAGTCTACTGCATTCGCTGCTCCCGATGCGGTTTCCTCTACATTGGAGAGACCAAACGCAGACTGGGTGACCGCTTTGCGGAACACCTTCGGTCTGTCCGCAAACGTGACCCAGACCTCCCTGTCGCTTGCCATTTCAACACACCACCCTGCTCTCATGCCCACATGTCCATCCTTGGCCTGCTGCAATGTTCCAGTGAAGCTCAACGCAAACTGGAGAAACAGCACCTCATCTTCTGATTAGGCACTTTACAGCCTTCCTGCACCAAGTCTCACTTGCCTGCCATCCCTATTCTTGGTGGCCTAACTTGGCTCCCAGGCTTCCAGTGTCTTCAATTTAAAATTTGTATCTCATGTATGATTCCCCCTGTGGACTTGCTCCTCTCTATCGCTTTAACATCCTCCAGCAATCCAGCCACACTCCCCTGACTCAACTCTCTTCAGCATCGCCCCTTCATCCCACTGTGACTATGCCCCACACTCTGGAATCCCTTCACCAACCCTGATCCGGCATACCTTTCCTGCTATCGTTAAGGCCCTCCTTAAAGCCTGCTATGTTGGACCAACCTTGGGTCACTTCTCCTAATAACTACTTTTTTGGAAAGGCATCCAATTTTCCTTACACGCTGCGAAGCATTTTGGAATTTTTAAATTTTAAGGTGCTAGATAAATTCAGGTTGTTTGTTACATTAGTGCACATTTGCTGCTCTAATAATGCACATTGATTGACTGCCCTACTAAAAGTCAATTTCATGTGCGTGTCCTATTTGAATGGTATATTTAAATCAAAAGTAGGCAGGGGCAAGCTTCCTTGCCCAAGAGCATTGTGAACATAGTGCATCAGCTGCACATGCAGCATGTCCACACATCGTGAACTCCCGATCAGGCATAATTTAAAAACTGGGCAAGGGTGCAGATGGATTGTTTTTCCCCCTCCCACCCAGCCCCAGGGAGCAAAGTCGATGTGAAGCTGACCCACTCCATGCCAGCCCGCACCCCCCCTAGCCATAATGCGCTGCGAGCGGGCTAAATTGCCTGATAGTGGGATTTATGCTCCTCATTGGGGAGGAAGTCCCACCCTTGGATCCAGTCAGATTGGCCAGCAGCTCCATTAGTCCTGGCAGTGCCAGGAGCACATTAGCGGGCATTGCCAGGACTGCAAGCAAGCCCAAGAAGAAGGCTCATGGATCCTGGAGCCAGGTAAATCCAGGGTCTTGGGCAGTGAGGGTTTGGGCAGTTTGGGGGGTTGAGGGGGGTGGGGGGTGGGGAGGGGGGGGGTTGGGGTGCAGTGGAGGTGAGGGAGGTGGGAGTGGTGTGTTTCATGGAGCATGTGGTTAGGAAGGCAAGGGGGTTACAGTCTTAGGGGGCTACCCACCGATCCGCAAAGGGCACCCTCTGAAAATAGAACCCCCCCCTTCCTTCCCGCCCTTTGAAAAGGTTGTTTAAGAAGCAGCCTGCCCACTCCTACCCGGTTGCCCAAGCCAACTGCATTATGGCATGGGCAGTGTATTGTCAGGGTCAATTGGCTTGTTAACAAGCTCAATTGATCCTTGATTACCGATTTGAATATGGCGAGAGGGCTGCCAATTTTGGTGCCCGCCCACCCACAGTATTATGGGGGTGAGCTTGGGGGCGGGCAGGAAGGTGGTGAGGTGGGTACCCATCCTATTTTACATGCCGTCCCCACCGAAAACATGGGGGGCACATAAAATGCAGCCTATGGCATGTGCATTAGGAGCAAGTGAAAGTCCACTACAAAAGGAAGTCAGGGCTCACCCTGGGCTTTAAAGGCATCTGCAGCATTAAGGGGATAGTCACAGTAAAAGCCCCAGGGGAGAGCTAGTAGGATTTTTTCTAGTAGGTAATGGGACAAGATTATTAACAGAATGGTGCCTGACGAAGAGTAAGTTTCAAGTTATCATACTTGTGTCAGAAGCTGTAATTGGTGTGTCAGTGGTTTTCATTTATTGAAATGTGCATCCTCTGTGAATGAATTTGTGCAGCTATGTCATGATTGTGATGATGGCAGTAAATTCCAAACATTGGGGAAGGAGATGGTAAGACCGGGAGTCCAATGTGCCAAGCAATAAATGATAGGATTTCTGGCAGAACAGTGTGACTATGAAGAATGCTACTATAGAAATAAAAGGATTGACTGTGAACTTTCTCCTTTGCTTCCAGAAGAGGTAGAGTCATGGTGCATTCAGTCAGGTTCTGTTCTACTCTGTGTTAGGTAAACAGGGTGATTGCAACTCAGGAACAGTCACATCAATGGCTTCAGCAGCTGCTTTATGGTTGGCTCCCCGCAGTTGCCTCCAAATAAGCCACAATGTAAAATGACCACCATATTATCATTTCAAAGCTAAATGTCAAGATCCATTCCCCTCGTCGCCCTGAGGGCACGTAGGTCCAAAAGTGCCCCAAAACCCTAATGCTTAAGTCATATCTCAAGTTAGTCATGAAGGAATCTCTCTCAGAGAAGCTCGCAAGTTGCCTGTGTACAGTGGAAATTGACACTCACTGCACTGAGGATGACTGGGTGACCTTCAGGGATGCAGTGTACTCCACTGCTCCAGAGACCATGGACCCTAACTCTCGTAAGCATCAAGATTAGTTTGATAAAAGCAATCCAGAAACTATTGGAGTAGAAACGTTTCCTCTACAGGATTTACCTCAACGACAAGCCATCGTTGTCCAAGCAAAGTGCCTTTCAAAACCAATGTAAGCTCAGAAAGTTGGAAGACACTTGCTGAATCAGCAAGCAGATGAACTTCAGTCATATGCAAATTACAAAGACTAGAAGAGATTCTATGATGCTCTGAAATATATCTACGGGTGCCAGCCTACTGGTTCATCATCTGATGCTATGGAGTCAACACTGCTTACAAAGAAAGCCCACTCCTGGAATCACATCTAACAATAGAAGTTTAATTTGGAGTTTTAAAAATGAGAGCTGGTTGAGTGCAGTCTGTACATTTTTTTATTCATTCATGGGATGTGGGCGTCACTGGCTACGCTAGCATTTATTGCCCATCCCTTATTGCCCTTGTTCAGAGGGTAGTTAAGAATCAACCATACTGCTGTGAGTCTAGAGTCATATGTAGGCCAGACCAGATAAGGATGGCAGATTTCCTTCCCTAAAGGACATTAGTGAACCAGATAGGTTTTTACAACAATCAGCAATGATTTCATGGTTGTCATCAGACTTTTAATTCCAGATTGTTATTGAATTTGAATTTTGCCATCCTGGTAGGAATCAAATCCAAGTCCCCAGAGCATTACCCTCGGCCTCTGGGGTACTAGTCAGTGACAATACCACTATGCCACCCCCTCTGCCTATTAAGAACAACCAAAGGAACATGCTGTTTGATTCAATCAGCCAATTGCTGGGGCGTACAGCCTGTATCCCTGGCATCACACTGGCACTGAAATTCATACATGATGTTCCTCAGTTGTGCAGCAGACATGTCTTTATTAACATATGGCAGCATCCTGTTAGTGGAAAATATCCCCCTCATAGCCACTCACATAACGTGAACTGGCTTGCTTAACCTTTAGTTCAAATTTGTCTACTGTTGATTCCATGATTGGTAGCACTTTGTGCGCAATCCTGAGTGTGCTAATAGCTACACGAACAACCAAATTAACATAATCAGTTGAGCTTGTATCATGGCTCATTTACACTCACTAGAAGTAACATACATTCATATGCAGGGACCCATTCTCTGCAAACAAAGGAATATGTTCAAACCTTGTGCCTTTTTTTGGATTACCCGGGAGCATGGGTACCTATAGTTCCCCATTGTTTTCTCCATGGCAACACCTGGACCAGTCAGAGTCGACTTGCCAACTTGTCAATGCTTTTTTCTCCTGTAGTATAAATTGTTGTGATCATTTGAAATTTGGCTTTTGTCCTGATGAGAGCAAGACAACAAGCTTCAGCAACATGTCTCTCTTTTCAGCAATAATCAAGTTCTGTATGACCAAGCAACTCATAGCAACCAACACTCTCTGGATCCTTCTTCACATTACTTCCCTCTGACCTAATCCCTTCTTCTAATTTCACCCATTGCCATGTATTCACAATACCCTCCGACTTTCCTTTCTCTGATCTTGAGTGATCAGTCCTCGGCAGAGGCCTCAGCTTCACCCCCTTACGGCCCCACCCCAATTAATTTTGAGTTTTTGAATTATTGAATTCTTCTTCCGCCAACTTCACCTCCATGCCCACTTCTTTGTTCAGGAGTCTTCCTCTCACAGACCAGACCGGCTTACCCGTCTTCAATATTTTCCCTCCACCTGGACCTCTCCCTCTGGCCTCTTCCTGTCTCTCAATCTTTTCATTGAGAACTGCCAGCATGACATTGGCCATCTGAATTTCTCTGCTCCTGTCACTCATTTTAACTTATCTCCTGCTGAACTTTTGGCAGTCCCCAACCCTACCACCACCCTCCTCCGCCTGGCTGAACTCATTCTCACATTGAATAATTTCTCCTTCAACTCCATTCACTTCCTCAAAATAAAGGTGTTACAGTGGATATCTGCATTGGACCTGACTATTCCTGCCTTTCTGTGGGATATGTGAAATGTTTCTGTTCCAGTTTGACTCAGGCCCTGTCCCTCACCTCTTTTCCTGGTACATTAAAGACTGTGTTGTGCCACTTCCTGCTCATGCCCTGAATTGGAACATTTCATTGCAAAGCTTTGCTCCCAACCTCCACCCTTGTCTCAATTTCACATTTTCTCTCCTTCCTTCCCTTCTTCGACTTCTATGTCTATATTTCTGGCGATAGGCTGTTAACCTATTTTCACTATAAGCCCACTGGCTCCCACAACTACCTCTACTACACTTCCTCACACGCTGCTTCCTGTAAGGATTCCATTCCATTCTCCAATTTCTCCATTTCCATTGTTCCTGTTTGGACGATGCAACCTTCCGTACCTGCACTTCTGATATGCCTTCCTATTTTCTCAACCGAGGATTTCCACCCACACACTCACCTCCCCCGCACAAATCTTGGTAGAACAGGCTTCTGCTCTCACCTTTTCCTCTCCCTCTGAGAACCACAATATGTTCGCATTGTCCTCACCTTCCACCCTACCAGCCTCCATATTCAATGGATCATCCTCCGCCATTTTCACCTCCTTCAGCTTGACGTGACCATCGAACAAATCTCCACCTCCCCTCCCCTTTTCAACATTTGGAAGGGACCGTTCCCTCTGCGGTGCCATGGTCCAATCCTAAGTCAACCCCAGCACCCCTTCCTTCCCTACAGCGCCTTTCCACGCAAGCGCAGGAGATATAACACCTGCCCTTTTACCTCTTCCCTTCTCACCGTCCATGGTCCCAATATACTTTGCAGGAGAAACAGTGTTTTACTTGTACTTCTTTCAATTCAATGTACTGTTTTGCTGCTCACGGTGTGACCTCCTCTTCACTGGAAGGGCTGGGTGATTGCATTGTGGAACACCTCTATTCAGTCACTAGCATGACCCTGAGCTTCCAGTCATCTGTCATTTTCATTGTCCACCTTGCTTTCACTCTGACCTTTCTATCCTTGGACTGCTACAATGTTCCAATGAAGTGCAATGCAGATTCGTGGAACAGCAAACCACCTTTACAGTTGTCTGGGCTCAACATCTGAGTTCAACAACTTTAGATTGCCAATCTCTGCACCAATTTTGTTTTATTTTTCTTTTCTGATTTGTTTTTTCTCTCCTGTTTCAAATTATTTCCTTTGCTTTCAGATGGCAGCTATTCAAGATCCAGCCATTCACACCTTCTCAAGACATTTCTAACTTTTCCCAGTTCTGGTAAAAGGTCATGGACCTGAAACATTTAAACCCCGTTTCTCTCATCACAGATGCTGTGTATTTACACTATTTTCTATTTTTATTGTATATTGTATAAAGGAAAATTAGTCCTTATGTGTGTGACTCGATTACAAATATGCATGGATGGTGGGTCAAAGGTTTTGCTTGTTAAAATTTAGTTGGGGCATTGGGTTCTGTGCTGTTTGGATTTTAAAAGTAGGCTTATGAAATAGCGTATTCATAAGCTAAATGCTACAATTTCTTCAGTGTGTGCCGGATAGAACTCTGTTAAACAGAGTTTGTAGATTAAATTAAGGATAACTTCTTTTCAGAACTGAGATACCAGAAAAAGATATACATTTTAGCATTAAGATTGTGTTGGTAAATGCAAATACAAACCCAGCATCACTGCACGAATTCATCAATCAAGTTTGTAGTAGGATGAGTTTATCATCTGACATTAGTTAGTTTGGTACATTACAGCTGGCCTCACATGATGACATAAGGTCAGTTCATTGGGCTATCTCCCCTATAACTACCTTAAAACATTATTGCAGGTTAAACAGGAAACTATGGAAAATGTAGCTGAAGGAATTTAGAGACAGGGTTCAGGACTAACAACTCACTCGCCAAATTACAAAAGGGATATACTCAGAACTTAAACCCAGAAAACAATGCTCACAACTAAAAATATTGATCAGAGCTCAATGAATCTGGCTGATGGAAGCCATGGAAAAGTTTGCTGGGCATTCTCATGCCAATGCCAAAAGAATTATTCAAATTTTGATGCTAGTTTCAATGTCTATTCAATTTCTGAACAAGATGAAAAGATGGCTTGCATAATCTTGATGTGGGAGAAAATAAAGTAAATCAGTTCAGATCAAACTATGACAGCTATCAGCAAACTCTCTAGCGGAATAGCTGCAAACAGACGAGGAAACTGTTATGATCAAGTATCTATGAGTAACTGTGAAGAGGATCATTATAGAGGGCTACAGCTAATTAAAAAAAAACACTCAATTAACTTGTTATGGATCTCCTAGACAAATTTCAGAGAGCAATTAATGGATGACAAACGTTGTTATGAGAAATACCAGCAAATTAACTGAATAAAATGAATAAACAAGCAACCATGATATTAAATGTTCCAGGCTGACTATTGGAAAAAAAGCAATGAGCTTAAATCCTTTCACAAGCTGATAGGCAAATCAAACATTTATGGCATGGGATTCTGTTGACAAAGCTCTACAGCTCACTTTCAAAACAGTACTAATGGCTCCCAACTGAGTTAGGTCTTTTGCCCAAATACTTGGTAACCAACTATTGGAGCCAGTCCGATATCTTTAGTTACCCAGCCAGCAGGAAAAGCTATTTTGCTCCATGCAACACACGTAAATTTATTTGGCTGCAACATGGTTTTGATTTTGGGTAACAAACAAGTCAGCTGAACAAATAGGCATTAAAATGTTCATGACAACATGTTTGCCAAGTCCCTCTTTTTCTTGGGAAGAAGAAGGACCAGAACATCATTTTTGTCAGGATAATATCATTGGCAAGTGATAGGATGCTGTGTATTATAGAATATCCTGAGACTGTGTGTAAACAAGTGGTCAAAAGTTTGTCAAGCATTCCTTCGCGAAGACAGTGCCCTTTTAAACATCCCTTTGCCTGGTGTTCTCATTTCTTTGTTGTGAGTTCAATATTCTTTGCCACAAGCAAACGTATTAAATTAGCTTCTTCCTTTGAAAACTACAATTAAGATTTACTGAAGTATCTTCAAACTGCCAGGAGGCTCTGGCAGGCAAAAAGCAAGGCTGCATATGGTCTCTTAGTGGGGGAATAAAAAATTGTCTAAAGGCAGAGAAGATGGAAAACAGAATTTGTAGGCAAGTCATAAGGGAGCAGCAGCACTCAAGTGCCCTGTATAATGATGCTAATGTGGAAGAGGTATTTGTGAGCTGGGGCCCTCTCCAGGAGACTGTTATGTATCATAACTTTCAGGTGGTGTGTAGTAGCTGGAGGACTTGGAAACAGATATGAACCTTAAGTAAGCTGTCACAGGGGTGGCTACCCAACAGTATCACATACCAGGGATGGATTTTTTTTTTGACAGGTCCTAAGAATTGTCCAGTTTCAACACATAGAAAATTTTGCATGGGTCTTTCCATTGGAATTATGCTGAGAAGTCTGTGTATCTCCGCTGGAAAGCATTGGAAATTTCCTCCCTATCAACTCTTCACTTGTTCCCATTGCTTCCAGATTTTTCTGCTGGAAGTGAGAGGAGCTGTGGAATGCATCCACCCAAATGTGGTTAGCCAAATGCAAAGTGACAGTACATCATCTGCTATAGGTTGGATCATTCTTTTAATAATGATAAATGCAACAAATATCTGTTCATAAGCAAAATACTGTGGATGCTGGAAATCTGAAGTAAAAACAGAAAATGCTGGAAATACTCAGCTACTCTGGCAGCATCTACTGGAGAAAGAAAGTTAACATTTCAAGTCATGATTGTTCATCAGGCTGATGCTGGTGTAGTGGTGCTGCCACTGGGTTAGTAACCCAGAAACCTAGGATAACCTTCTGGGTACATGGGTTCAAGTCCAACCATGGCAGCTGCTGTTGTGCATTACAGTTAATCTCACATGTGGTCAGTTCATTGGGCTATCTGCCCTATGGCTACTTTAAAACATTACTGCAGCTAATAAGATCTGGAACGTAAAGCTCATCTCAGTCACAGTGACCATGAAACTATCATTGGTTGTTGCAAAAACCCACCGGTTCACTAACGTGGGAAGGAAATCTATCACCCTTACCTGGTCTAGCCTGCATGTGACTGCAGACCCACAGCAATATGGTTGACTTTGAAACAGCCACTCAGTTTGAGGGCAATTAGGGATGGGCAACAAATGGTGGCCTTTCCAGTGACACCCACATCCCATGAAAGAATGCATTTTTAAAAATCAGAACACAGAATATCTGTTCATCCTTTTAAAGTTTAAATGGATAAAGATCTTATGCGAAACTAATAGCACAAACGTCACTAACTACGTATGTAGTGGTCTCCTTGGTCCGCTGCAGTCATGTAGGCGATCTGCATGTTCATAGTGCAGTGAGCTGACCTACTCTATAATGCAAGAGGTAGTCATATATCTGAAAGCCTAATTAACATATTGCCTAGTGCAGTTTAAAAATAACCCCCATCCTAAATTTTAAATTGCTAACCTGATCTCATTTATATCCACAGTGTGATTCCATTGTCATTGACTTGAAGGATAGTTTAAATAACGAAGTTTCTGTAAAGTCCCAACTGTCAGGGGAGCATATGGGGGAAATTGTGGGCAAGAGCAGCAAAGATTGGCCTAAAAGGCCGAGGGCAGTATTTTTAGGTTGAAGTGCAGGCGCGATCAGCGGGTTCGGGATCGGCTGGGGAACGGACCGCCGATCGTGATCAGCCCCCGACCGCGATTTCACGCTGGCTGGCCAATTAATGGCCAACTAGCATGAAGCCTGCACTGAGAAGCTCAGTGCAGCCAGGGTGGGGGTGGGAAGAGGGCTGGCACTGACGTCAGAACACGGGCACGGGCGAGCGCCGACAGAAAGCTCCCGGAAGGCAGAGAGCTGCCTCAGGGTGCCGGGGACCTGAAAAGCATTAAATAAAGTTTTTTAAAATGAGGAAAAAAATGTGTAAGGATCGCAATCAGCAACTTGAACATATACATGATAAAATGCTGTCCATAGATTTTTATTTTTCTGTCATTTAATAACGGAAACCTCATCCTGCCCTTGGATGAGGTTTTAAGAAAAAAGCCCGCCTGGCCAACTCGCCCATCCGCCAACTATAAGGTTGGACAGGCCATGAAAATTCAGAGACAATTGCACCTTTAATAATCTTAATTGGCCCCTTAATTGTCGGCAGGCCGCTTCTGACTTTTGCCCGCACCTGACGTCCGAAATATCGTGCGAGCGCTGAATGACGTTGAGACGCTCGCCCGACGTCATCTCGCACGATTTCATGTCTGATCGGGTCAGGCGCACGCCAGCCCAATCAGCGTAAAATTCTGCCCTTAGTGTAAATTAAAGCACAAAGTGAATCATGAGGGATCTGATGAAATAGATGCCAACCTTTACTCGCATGTATGACGATAAATGCCTGCCCCAACTTGAAATTCTATTCCATAAAAACAAAACAAAAACCCATGAATAATGAATTTGGCAAAGTAACAATGAATGCTGTAAATAAAAACCTGAAAAGCGGCAATGGCCCTGAAATCTCAGTGGGGGGGTGTGACTGACATCGTGTATTGACCCTGGCAGCAGTCGAGCGCCACAGGCCTTGGAGCACATGTAGGTTAATGTTCATCGGTACAGTTCTTTCAGAGAGTCTCCATCCAAAGCATTAATGTACTTTTCAAAGGCTGATGGTATTTTGTATTCCAGTCCTTTTAACCTTCTTTGAACCCAAACTTCACAGATGATCAGTTCTGACTGATTCTGATCATGTCGACTAGTTTTGGAACCCTGTGCGTTTATATATGACAACTCTATAGCGAACTGATTGCTCTTAAAGTGACCTTAGTACCTTTAATGTGTGTGTGTGTGTCTGTGTGTATGTGTGTAATTAACATCCAAATTAATTGCATCACAGCAAGGCATACATTTCATGATGAACTGGAAGTAGGAGGAATTATAATCTTCCAAAATAAATACACTATAATCAATTTCTCCAGATAAGAGCTACATTACAATGCCCTCCCACTGAGCCCATCATGGGCGATTTGGGCCGGCACTTTAAAAAATGTCCAGTTATGTTCAGAATTACCTTCCCAGGCAGAATACTGGTTAGTTGTATAGTGATCAAAAGGAATATGTTAAGATATTTTGAGAAGCTGGCAGTAGGTCAGGAGAGCTCAAAGGTGAAAAGAACACAGTACCAGAAAAATGCAACTCTGACTCTGTGAAGAGTTTTTATTTCATTAGTAAAAGGACTTTATGTAATCCTTTACTACATCCTTTCAGATATCCCAACTGTTGTACAAGCAATGGATTACTTTTGAACTGTAGTCACTGAACTAGCAATTGATCTGCATCTGTTTTTGGCCACGCTTCACGATCTGCCTGCACCAAGTCCTGTTGAGGCAGACAGCGCTTAAACCTTGTGTTAGCTCTTCATTTGCCTGAATTTAGAGTGCAGCCAACCATGACCCTACTGCTAATTGGCAGCATGCTTAACAGGGGGCCCAACAGCATGCATGGCTAGTATGTGTTCCAGCTAGCCTCCAGCTCTTAAAGGCCATCCGTCCCTCTTAATGGGGTGCTTCACTGACTGAAAGGAAACTGCTGCTGAGTGCAATTGGCTGCAAGAAGAAGCAAAGAATCACAGAATCATAGAATTGTTACGGTGTAGAAGGAGGCCATTCGGCCCATCGTGTCTGCACCGGCTCCCTGAGCATTTTAACTTCGTGACAATCTCCTGCCTTCTCCCCGTAACCCTTCACATTACTTCTATTTAGATAATCATTTTTTGAGGAGGTGACCAGGTGTGTAGATGAGGGTAGTGTAGTTGACGTAGTTTATATGGATTTCAGCAAAGCCTTTGACAAGGTCCCACCTGGGAGATTTATAAAGAAGGCAGATGCACATGGGATACAGGGTAATTTGATAAGGTGGATTCAAAATTGGCTTAGTTGTAGGAGACAAAGGGTGATGACAGAAGGATGCTTTAGTGACTGGAAGCCAATGTCCAGTGGCGTACCACAGGGATCTGTGCTGGGTCCCCTATTATTCATCATTTATATAAACAACATGGATAACTATGTGAGGGGTAGGATTAGTAAGTTTGTGGATGACACAAAGATTGGCAGGGTGGTTAACAGTGAGGTTGAGTGTCTTGGGCTACAGGAAGATATAGACGTGATGGTCAAATGGGCAGATGAGTGGCAGATGGAATTTAACCCTGAAAAGTGTGAGGTGATACACTTTGGAAAGAGTAATTTGACAAGGAAGTATTCAATGTACGGCATGACACTAGGAAGTTCTGAGGAACAAAGGGACCTTGGCGTGTGTGTCCATAGATCTCTGAAGGCAGAGGGGCATGTTAGTGGGGTGGTGAAAAAGGCATATGGGACACTTACCTTTATCAATCGAGGCATAGATTACAAAAGTAAGAAGGTCATGTTGGAGTTGTATAGAACCTTGGTGAGGCCACAGCTGGAGTACTGTGTGCAGTTCTGGTCGCCATTATAGGAAGGATGTGATTGCACTGGAGGGGGTGCAAAGGAGATTCACGAGGATGTTGCCTGGATGAACATTTAAGTTATGAAGAGAGGTTGGATAGACTTGGGTTGTTTTCGATGGAGCAGAGAAGACTGAGGGGCGACCTGATCGAGGTGTACAAGATTATGAGGGGCATGGACAGGGTGGATAGGGAGCAGCTGTTCCCCTTAGTTGAAGGATCAGTCACGAGGGGACACAAGTTCAAGGTGAGGGACAGGAGGTTTAGGGGGGGATGTGAGGAAAACCTTTTTACCCAGAGGGTGGTGACGGTCTGGAGTGCACTGCCTGGGAGGGCGGTGGAGGCGGGTTGCCTCACATCCTTTAAAAAGTACCTGAATGAGCACTTGGCACGTCATAACATTCAAGGCTATGGGCCAAGTGCTGGTAAATAGGATTAGGTAGGTAGGTCGGGTGTTTGTCACGTGTCTGTGCAGACTCAATGGGCCTAAGGGCCTCTTCTGCACTGTGTGATTCTGTGATTCTGTGATTATGTGATTCTGTGACTCTGTGATCCAATGCCCTCTTGAATGCCTCAGTTGAACCTGCCTCCACCACACTTCCAGGCAGTGCATTCCAAACCCTAACTACTCGCTGTGTGAAAAAAGTTTCTTCTCACCTCACATTTGCTTCTTTTGCAAAACACTTTAAACATGGAGAACCAGGGCACAGAGAGACCTTCCAGTTGGACGCAGCATTTAGTCATGGAAGTAGACGGGCAGAGAAAGGCAACATTTCCACAGTGGGCCCAGGAGACTATCAAGGAACACCGTCCAAAGGGAACGGGCGCAGGTGGCAAGGGATGTCAATGCAAGGAGCCTGATGGCAAGGATATGGCAGCAGTGCCGGGAAATGTTCAATGACCTCATGGGGGTGGCCAAGGTCAGTGAATGCAACTTCAAATGCAGATTCAGATGCTCCACCTCACCCTCGCACGCCTTTCTCTAGCCTCACATCTACTTCTCTCTGTCTCCCCATACGTCCAGCTATTCAGTGTGGCAAGCACATCAGCCAAGCATAGTGCAGCACAATCACTGACACTCTGCCTCTTTCTTGCAGAACAAGGTGACACAAAATAGAAGGGAGCGGAATATGACATTGGCGGACAGGAGTGTCTGCATCTCTTGAGTCCTACGGAGGAGATGGTTCTGGCCATCACAGGTCCGGCTGTGACACAGCACGGTGCATCCAGCATTGCTGGGAACATTGAGGATGATGGTATGTTACTGTCTTATGCCCTGCCTCAATCCCCTCCTCACCCTCATCCTGCTGTACGGCGAGAAGTGCAAGTTGCAGATAGTGTGACCATGGACCTCTTGCTTTCCACCCCGTCCAACCTTCCCTAACCGTACCCCCAGCCCCACTTCTGAGTTTCTGCTTTGGGGTACCCAAGAACTGCCACCTGCCCAGTCACAGCAGAATCAGGAGGAACAGTGAGAGCAATACCTGCACAACACTGCTGAAGGAGAATCATCACTTGATTTGACATTTGCAGCCGGCATCTCAAATACTGGTACTGCATGGACTTTAGGGTCGAGATCAGCATGTGGTGAGGCACCAGGCATGAGTGTGGGCTGCAAAAAGGGAAAAATGTTAACATGTGTGCTAGCTCACCGGGGACAAGGTCATATACTAGTTCTGCTACGGGAAACTTAGATGGGGGCTTTGATGGGATGGTATACAGGAGAATGCTGATGAACATACACACTGAGGTGCTTGGTGCATCAGTAAGCATGCCAGACAGCTTTCACTGTCAGGAGCATGGAGGGGTCAGGCTTCAACATGGCGCAGAGCTTGGAGCTCATCCTTTCCTTGTGAAGAGGTGGCCAACTCCATGACAGCACTTTCAGACCCCACCAGATACAGCGTCTCGTGGTTACTGTCTCAGCTTCCAGTGCAATACATGGGCCAGAATCTTCGGCCAGGCGAGCGGGGGCAGGGACCACTCGCTGAAGTGTAAAATGACACACGGTGACATCACTGTGCGTCATTCCGATTTTCAATTCGGCGGGTGCGCACTGGAGTCGGCTGCGCACCTGCCGAACTGTCAAAGGCCTATTAAGGCCTTTTAAAAACTAATTCAACCACTTAACATAGCTGCCCATCCAACGTTAAGGTTGGTGGGCAGGCGAAGAGCCCAGGCAGCCTTCGTGTTTTTCATGAAACCTCATCCACGGGCAGGATGAGGTTTCATGAATGATTTATAAGTGAAATAAGGATTTTCGGTAAAATTCATAAACCTGTCCCAGCTCATGTAACATGAGGGGATATGTCCTAATTTTTTTTCTTCATTAAAATTTTTGAAACTCAAACTAATCTCCCAGAGGCAGCTCTGTGCCTCAGGGGGGTTTCTGCGCTCCTTCTTGCGCATGAGCGAAAGAGCGCAGGCCCCGACTCAACCTACTCCCCCCACCCTCACAGGGAGCGCTCAGCACTTCCAGGCGCACGTCACGCTGGGCGGGCCTTAATTGGCGTGCCCACGTAAAATGGTGGCACGCAGCCGATTGCAGGCGGCAATTGGCTGCATACCCACCCGCGCCCGCTCCTGCCCAACCCCCTAAAACGGGGAGAAAATTCTCCTCATGGGGAAGCCATCCAGTGTGTCAGGGCTTCAATGGAAGGTCAGTTAGATTATGGGATCCCTGGTTGCTTCATGCAGGCTCAGGCTGCTGTCACCATGGCTGCAGATCTTATGGCCTCATAGGGACATGCCAATTGTTTCAGGAGATTACTAGAATTGGTGAGATGCTGCCCTGAGGGAGTGGCAGAGGCACCATGGGGCACAAACCTGCTGCCGTCTCTCAGTATATCAGTATTTGTGCTTCCACCACTGCTATGCCACAATTAACCTTGCTGTTTGCCTGTCAACCAGCCAAGCTAGACTGCTGCCGACCATATGGATGTTCTGCAGTTTGATGTCTGCATGCTAACTTTCTGTGATTCATTTACAGTTTCACCCAATGCCAACATCTGAATACCAACATTTCCTGCACTCCCACCATTTAAAAACTATCCTGCTTTTTATGTTTCCTACCAAAGTGGAAAACTTCAATTTTCCCCACATTATGTTCCATCTATCACATTCTTGCTAACTTATTTAACCAGTCTACATCCTTTTGCAGCCTCTTTGCATATTCCTCACAGCTTACTTTTCCACCTAACTTTGAATCAGCAGTAATCTTGGACTCAGCCCCCTTATCTAAGTCATCGATATAGATTGTAAATAACTTGAGGCCCAAGCACTGATCCTTGCAGTACACAACTATGCCTGCCAACCTGAAAATTACGGGTTCATTCCTAATTTCTGCTTTCTCTCTATTAGCAAATCTTAAACCCATGCTAATATTACCCCCAATTCCATGAGCCCTAATTTTGTGAATAGCCTTTGAGCTGAATTCCACACACCCCCAGGGGAACCCACTGAGGGGAACATTGGCTGCCCTGCAGCATTTAATGGTCAATTGACTGTTAATAGGCTGGAGGCAGGATTTCCACCTTTCAGGATCAGCAAGTCCCCCCTCAGAGAGCTGCCGGCCAGTCTCCAGCACTTTGGGACAGAAGCATATGGCATTGGATCGGGATTCAGGTAAGTGTATGAGGGTCTCACAATGTATCCAGCTGGCGGGCCCCCGTGAGGGTGTGTGAGGGATGTGTTGGGGGCATGGGGCTTGAGAGGCCAATGGGGGAGGACAACCTGGCGGGGGGCATGGGGGGGGGGTGGGGGGGGTGGGGGGGGGGCGTAAAACCTTGGGGAGGCCCTCTGATGGGCCCAAGGGGCAAGTTAGGGTGGGACACACCGCTACCCATCACCAGCAGAGAAAACTGCTGGGCTGGCAGCTTGGCATCGGTCTCTTCCGTCACCCACTAACTGCTGGCGGTGGTGGTGGTATGAGGGCGTTAAATGGGAAATAATTGCTCACATAAAGGATTCAATTGGTCTAATGAAGGGCAGGCCACCTGCACCACCCCGCCACTCGTACAGCTGTGATAGGGGCAGGGGTAGATGAGTATGCAGCGGGCAGGCCACCTGCTGGCTTTGACAAGCCCCTCCCTTCCAACTCGCCATTGGGGGCATAAAGTTCAGTCCATTGTGTGGTAGCTTATCCAATGTACACCATATCCAATGGTTCTCCCTTATCTATCCTGTTTGTTACAGCCTCAAAAAACGCAAGCAGATTTGTCAAACACAACTTCCCTTTCATAAACCCATGTTGACTTTGCCTAATCATATTATGATTTTCTCAGTATCCTGTTACCATGTTCCTAACAACAGATTCTAGCATTTCCCCTACTATTGACATCAGGCTAAATGGCCTACAGTTCCCTGTTTTCTCTCTCCCTTCTTTCTTAAATAATGAGATACCTCCCAATCCGTGTATACTGTTCTAGAATCTAGAAAGGATCAAAATCAATACATTCACTATTTCTGTAGTTATTTCTTTTAAAACCCTAGGGTGCTGGCGATCTGGTCCAGGGGATTTGTTTTCTTTCAGTCCCATTAATTTCACCAGCACTTACACTTTATGAATTATGTATCAGTTGCATATCCTTTATCTGCAAACCTCGGGACTGATTGTGCTTCAGATTTCAGATAATTTTGTTTTCCGGATACCGCCTAGGCCTACTTACACTACAATGGCTGAAGCCTGGGCTAGCTATAATCTAAAGTAAATAAAATAGCTAGAAATGTTAGATGGACCACTGAATGATAAATACAGGGTGCGGTTGGTGAGGTTCGTGTCAGCTCGTGTCGTGTCGGCTCGGGTCACAGGCTTTGCGCGCTAAAGGTCAGTGAGGTTCAAAAGAAGAGCGGGTTTCGGACGTGTTCGGTTTTCAGATTTACAGACAAAGGACACTCGACCTGTACTAATTTCTCTAAGTTGCTTGATCTCACCAGACTCTTGGTTTTTCTTTATTTCCAGAACGTTTTTTGTAGGCACAAATTTGCGCTGAGCGGGCAGGCGTACGCCCAACCTGCTTGAGCGTAAAGTGACGCACGATGACATCGGGTGTGCATCCTGGTGTCATCGTGCACTTGAGCGATGCTTCGGTGCATGCCTGCCGACAATTATCAGGCCTAGTAAGGCCATTAAATTTATAACTGAATGAAATTTTTCACTGCCCATCCAACCTTGCGGCTGCTGATCCTGAAAGGCAGAAACCCTGCCTCCAGCCCATTAACAGCCTTTGGATTTTTTGGGAAACCTCATCCACGGGCGGGATGAGGTTTCCAACAGCAATTAAAAATTAAATAAAACGTTTTAAATTTCATGCGTAACATGACAGAGTCACATGTGGGGACGTGTTTTTAACATGTCTAAGTTTTTTATTTCTGATTTTTAAGAATCTTCAGCTCCCTGAGGCAGCTGTGTGCCTGAGGGAGCTATCATTGCGCGACTCGCGTGCATGTGGGAACTTCCGCGCTCGCCCTCCTCCCGCCCCCCACCCCAGCAGCGCTGCAGCACATGTTTCACACTGGCTGGCTGTTAATTGTCCAGCCAGTGTGAAATCGATGTCGGGGCCCGATTGTGGGTGGCAGTTGGTTTCACGGCCGCTCCCAGGCCCGCCTTTCACGCCCGCCGGACAAGGTAAAATCATGCCCTGTGTCTTTTGCCATGAAGGTGGGTACAAATTCTAATTTCACCTGTTTCTGCCTCTAATGGGCCCACTTTTTCTCTCTAATCTCTTCCTACTTACACATCTATAGTAGCAATTACAATCCACTAGACTACTTTTATATTCTTTGTTTCTCTTTCTTTATCAATGTTTTTTGGTCATCCTTTGCTGTGTTCTAATATTCTCCCAATCCTCCAGCTTACTGTTTTTGGCAACATTATAATCGTCTTTTTTTAATTTAATAGAATCTTTAAATTCTCTTGTTAGCCACAATTGCCACTTTTCCTATCGGGTCATTATTCCTTCAGGGAAGGTGAATTATGAATTAGTTCTTTAAATTTTTATTGTTGCTTTATCTGTTTATCTATAGCCTGGGTGAGATGAGAGTGACTGCCCTTAACATCAAGGCTGCATTTGACCGAGTGGCCCAAGCAAAATTGGAGTCAATGGGAATCAGGGAGAAAATTTTCCACTGGTTGGAGTCATACTGAGCACAAAGAAAGATGGTTGTGCTTGTTGGAGGTCAGTAATCTCAGCTCCAGGATATCACTGCAGGAGTTCCTCAGGGTAGTGTCCTCGGCCCAACCATCTTCAGCTGCTTCATCAATGACCTTCCTTCCATCATAAGGACAGAAATTGAGGTGTTCGCTGATGATTGCACAATGTTCAGCACCATTCGTGACTCCTCAGATACTGAAGCAGTCCATGTCCAAATGTAGCAAGACCTGGGCAATATCCAGGCTTGGGCTGATAAGTGGCAAGTAACATTCGCACCACACAAGTGCCAGGCAATGACCATCTTCAACAAGAGAAAATCTAACCATCACCCCTTGACATTCAATGGCATTGCCATTGCTGAATTCCCTACTATCAACATCCTGGGGGTTACCATTGACCAGAAACTGATCTGGACTAGCCATATAAATACTGTGGCTACAAGAGCAGGTTAGAGGCTAGGAATCCTGCAACGAGTAACTCACCTCCTGACTCCCCAAAGCCTGTCCGCCATCTACAGGGCACAGGTCAGGAGTGTGATGGAATATTCTCCACTTGCCTGGATGAGTGCAGCTCCCACAACACTCAAGAAGCTTGACATCATCAGGACAAAGCAGCCTACTTGATTGGCATCACATCCACGACATTCACTCCCTCCACCACCGACAAACAGTGGCAGCAGTGTGTACTTCCTACAAGATGCACTGCGGAAACTCACCAAGGGTCCTTAGGCAGCACCTTCCAAACCCACAACCGCTACCATTTAGAAGGACAAGAACAGCAGATACTTTTGCTGGGTCAAAATTCTGGAACTCCCTTCCTAACAGCACTGTGGATGTACCTACACCACAAGGACTGCAGCAGTTCAAGAAGGTCGCTCACCACCACCTTCTCAAGGACAGTTAGGGATGGGCGATAAATGCTGACCCAGTCAGCAAAGCCCACATCCCATAAATGAATAAAATGAATGAATACAAGTGTTAGAGGCAAAAAGCAGAACCTCCTTCACTGTCTGCACCAAATTCCCACTTGCACCAAATTTTAACTGTTACACTCCGTTTGTGGTGTATTCTATTCCAAGAACATAAGAAATAGGAACAGGAGTAGACCATTCGGCCTCTGGAGCCTGCTCCGCCATTCAATAAGATCATGGCTGATCTTCTTGTGCTTCGATTTATACATTCCCATCTAACCCCAATAACCTTTGATTCCCTAACAAGAATCTATCGACCTCTGCCTTAAAAATATTCAATGACCCCACCTCCACCCGCCTTCAGAAGCAGAGAATTCCAAAGTCGCACAACCCTTTGAGAGAAAAAAATCTCCTCATCTCCGTCCAAAAAAGGCGACCCCTAATTTTAAAACAGTGCCCCCTAGTTCTGGACTCACCCACAAGAGGAAACATCCTTTCCACATCCACCTTGTAAAGGCCATTCAGGATCTTGTATACTTCAATCAAATCACCCCTCACTCTTCTAAACTCCAGTGGAAACAAGCCCAGCCTGTCCAACCTATCCTCATAAGACAACCCACTCATTCCAAGTATCAATCTAGTAAACCTCCTTTGAACCGCCTTCAATGCATTTACATCCTTTCTTAAATAAGGAGACCAAAACTGCATACAGTATTCGAGGTGCGGTCACGCCAATACCCTGTATAACTGAAGCATAACATCCTTACTTTTATGTTCAATCCCTCTTGTAATAAAGGATAGCATTCCAGTAGCTGCCTTAATTACTTGCTGTACCTGCATACTAACCTTTTGTGACTCATGTACTCGATCCTTCTGCACCTCAGAATTATGTAGCCTTTCTCCATTTAAGTAGTACTCTGCTTTTTTGTTCTCCCTGCCAAAGTGAACAACTTCACATTTTCCCACATTCAACTCCATTTGCCAGATCTTTGCCCAAACACTCAACCTATCTATATCCATCTGCAACTTCCTCATGTCCCCTTCACAACATATTTTCCTACCTATCTTTGTGTCATCTGCAAATTTAGCTACTATGTCTTCACTCCCCTCATCTAAGCCATTGATGTAAATCGTAAAAAGTTGAGGCCCCAGTACAGACCCCTGTGGGACTCCACTTGTCACATTTTGCCAATCAGAAAAAGACCCATCTATGCGTACACTCTGCTTTCTGCCAGCCAGCTAATCTTCTATCCATGCTAATATGTTACCCCCTACACCATGCGCTTTTATTTTCTGTAATAATCTTTGATGTAGCACCTTGTCAAATGCCTTCTGAAAATCCAAGTACAGTACATTTACAGGCTCTCCTTTATCCACTGTGCATGTTACTCCTTCAAAAAACTCCAATTAATTGGTTAAACATGATTTTCCTTTCACAAAACCATACTGACTCTTCCCTGCTGCCTTGAGCTCTTCTAAGTGCCCAGCTATAACCTCCTTAATGATCGATTCTAACAACTTCCCCACGACAGATGTCAAGCTAACTGGCCTATAGTTCCCTGTTTTCTGCCTCCCTCCCTTCTTGAATAGAGGGGTTATATTTACTACTTTCCAAACTGATGGAACCTTTTCAGAATCTAGCGAATTTTGGAAAATTGACACTACCTCATTAGCCACCTCTTTTAAACCCCTAGGATGTAGCCCATCAGGACCCTGAGACTTGCCAGCCTGCAGCCCCATCAATTTGCTGTGTACCGTTTCCCTCATGATTTCAGTTTCACCAAGTTCCTTTCTCCCGTTCACCTCCTGATTTTACTTACTCTTTTCCTTTTTAAGTACCTGTAGAAACTCATGCTATCCGTTTTTACATTTCTAGCTAGCTCTCGTATTTCAAGTTCTTAATCCTGATTAACCTTTTAGTCATTCTCTGCCGTTCTTTATATTCTGTCCAATCATCTGTCCTGCCACTCATTTTTGCGGAGTTGTATGCTTTTTCCTTAAGTTTGATGCTTCCCTTAACATCTTTAGTGAACCACGGATGTTGGGTCCTCCCCTTAGAATTTTTGTTTATAGTAGGCATGTATTCTGAATACTATGAAATAGCCCCTTAAATGTCGGCCACAGCTTCTCAATTGATCTATCCTCTTGCCTAGTTTCCCAGTTCACTTCAGCTAGCTCAGTTTTCATCCCCAAACAGTACTACCCCTCCACCTTTACCAAGCTTCCTATTCTTCTTGAATGTCATGCATCCCTCAATATTAAGGACCAAATCTCCGTCGTCCTTATTTAAGTTCAAGATACTAGTCTTAGACCCTTTCAAACTGGATGTAAAGTTCAATCTTATTGTGGTCACTGCTACCTAGGGGTCCCTTTGCTCTGAGGTCATTAATTAATCCTGTCACGTTACACAATACCAAGTCTAATATAACCTGCTCTCTGGTAGAACATGCTGCTCTAAGAAACTATCTTGAAAGCATTCTGAGAACTCATCATCCATGCTACTACTACCAATCTGATATTTTCAGTTTATGTGCAGATTAAAATCACCCATGATTATTGCCGTCCCTTTCTCACAAGCACCCAATATTTTCTCTTGAATACTTTGTCCTATACTGTGGCTACTGTTAGGGGACCTGTAGACCGCTCCCATTAATGACTTTTTTCCCCTACTATTCCTCATCTCCACCCAAAACAATTCTACACTCTGATCTCCTGAAGCAAGGTCATCTCAAACTATTGCACCAATGCCCTCTGTGATTAACAGTGCTACCCCTCCACCTTCACCTGGCTTCTTATTCTTCTTGAATGTCATGTACCCCTCAATTTTAAGGACCTAATCTTTGTTGTCCTGCAGCCACATCTCCGTAATTGCTATCAGATCATATTTATTTATTTCAATGTGGGCCATCAAATCATTTAGTTTGTTATGAATGCTACGCACATTCAGATAGAGAGCCTTCAATTTTGTCTTTTTGTTACCTTTGTAACATCTAGTCTTGACTGTCGATGTATTCTTAGGCTTTTTCTCTCTGTCCCTTCTTGCCATTGCCATTCTCTGACGCTCATTTTTCATATTATTATTTTGCTCTCCTGTCTTGACTCTACACCTTGAATTGCTACCTCTACACGAGCTTGATCTCTCACCCCTCTTGTTTAGTTTAAAGCCCTCTCCAATTCCCTAGTTATGCGATTTGCAAGGCACTCTCCCCAGCACAGTTCAGGTGTAAACCGTCCCAATGGTACAGCCCCCACTTTCCCCAGTACTGATGCCAGTGCCCCACAAACCGGAACCCACTTCTTCCACACCAGTCTTTGAGCCACGCATTTGTCTCTCTAATCTTATTTGTCCTATACCAATTTGCACGTGGCTCAGGTAATAATCCAGAGATTATTACCTTTGAGGTTATGCTTCTTAATTTGGTTCCTAGCTCCTCATTCTGACTTTGCAGAACCTCTTTCCTAGTTCTACCTATGTCATTGGTACCTACATGAAACACGACAACTGGATCCTCTCCCTCCCACTGCAAGTTCCTCTCCAGCCTTCAGCAGATGTTCCGATCCCTGGCACCAGGTAGGCAACAAAGCCGTCTGGACTCTCGCTCTTTGCTGCAGAGAACAGTGTCAATCCCCCTCACTATACTATCCCGTACTACCACTACATTCCTTTTGATCCCCCGGTTTGAATAGCTTCCTGTACCACAGTGCCATGGCCAGCCAGCTCATTCACCTTGCAAACTTTGCTTTCATCCACACAGGTTGTGAGAACCTCAAATCTGTTTCACAATTGCAAAGTCTGAGGCTCCTCCACTATTGTCTGTTTGGTCCCATTACCTGTCTCACTGACATTCACATCCTCCTGTCCCTCACTGCTGACCAAAACAGATGGCCCTCTTCTAAGAGGTATGACTGTATTCTGGAACAAAGTATCCAGGTATTTCTCCCCCTCCCTTATGTTGCAGTGTATGCATTTCAGCTTCCAGATCAATAATCCTGATCCGGAATTCCTCAAGCTGCTTTCGTTTCCTGCAGACGTGTTTGTCATGGATCACCATGGCATCCAAAAGCACCCGCATCCCACGGCTGTAACATAACACCTGTCCCACCATTCTAACTTATGTTATGTAGTTAATTTACTTTAATTACTTTCTTCCTATGTCTGCTACAATTTACTGTGTTTATTGAATGTTAGTACCACTGACAACTAAAGGTTATATGCTTCTTAACTACAAGGTATGTGTTTTAGATGTTTGTTTAAATTACTTCATTTTTATTGCTTTTTTATCCTTATTGTTTTATTTTAATTTTAAAGTTTTCAAATTTTGGTTTATTATTTTAAAGTTTTAGTTCTTTTTATTTATAGATCTACCTGAACTCACCTGTCCTAAGCTGGTTTCTCACACACTGTCCCTTAGACTGAGCACTTACTAGCCAATCAACTTACTAGCTTCCTGTGATGTCACAGTTACTTTTTCTCTTTTTCCCCAATCACTGCCTCACAGCAGCTGGAACAATGAAACAGTGAAACAGCCGCTCCTCAGCTCCTGACTGTCTCCCACAGGTCTGCTCCGACCCCCAGCAAGGTAGACCACTCTGCAATCCCCAGTCTGTATTTATAGGTGCTCCTCAGCTCCTGACTGTCTCCCGCAGGTCCGCTCCGCTCTGACTCCCAGCAAGGTAGGCCACTCTGCAATCTCCAACTTGTATTTATAGGCGCTCATCAGCTTCCGACTGTCTCCTGTAGGTCTGCTCCACTCCGACTCCCAGCAAGGTAGATCATGCTGTGCCAACCACTCTGTACGTCATAGTTACTGGTGGCAATTGCTCTGCCCTCCTGCTGGCAATGTTACGGAGGATGCAGCAGATCACCATAAACTTGGAGAAACACTCCAGCGTAAAAGGCGGTGCTTCCTCCTCCACCCCTTCACAAGTGGTACAGGCAGTGGAAGCATTGCCTGAGCATGCTGATGGTCCACTCCATGATGCTCCTGGTGGCTAGGCTTTCATTATATGCCTGTTGTCCTTAAATAGTTGGGTGGTGGAGGAGGGGTCATCAGCCAGGTTTAGAGAGGGTGTCCCTTGTCCCCAAGCAACCAGCCTCTAGTTCTTCTTGGAGGCCCAGAAATGATTGGGACATCAGACTGGATCAGAATGAAGACGTTGTGGCTGCTGCCAGGATAGTGGGCATTCACTGATATTCTGTACTGGGCAAGGTCATTTACTAATAACACAGATGGAATGCTGTTCCTGGACCTCTTTGCATTGACATCGGGGACCCACAGAGCCAGGTGCACACACCAGCGGGAAACCTATTATCCTGACTAAGCCACATGCCCCCTTGTCCTGCTTCTCCTTCCTTAGAGTGAATATAATGTAGCCGCTTCTCCACACATGTAACTTCTGTTACCTTTCGGATGCATTGATGGACAACATACTGGGAGATGTTAGAAATGCCACCTGCACTGGACTGTGACAGCATCGTTTTTTCCTCTGGTGTGAGGCTGTATGTCCTGTTGATGGAGGTGTCATCAACACCTGAGAGACCTCAAGCATTGCTTCAGGGTGAGGTGGAAGTATCAGAGATTCTCTCTGAAAAACCAGGGCCTTTGATGGAGAACCCCCCTCCTCCTCCTCCTCCTCCTCCTCCATCTTCTCAAGCTTCCCCCCCTCTCCATTCTCTTCCCAATACTCAGTCGTGTTGCAGGTCCAGAGGAAGACTCGGGTGACTAAATCCTCCACCCTCTTTGATTGGATGCACCAGCCGCAGCACTTCCAGAAATCTTGCCACAGCAGAAGTAAGTCAAAAGCACCTCACCAGCAAGTTGGACGACTGGTCCTTTAAATAAGCGGAGAAATCCCTCGTGCAGTTCAATACATGTTCGGCTGTGAGTCATTAACATTGGCATTCACTGGACCTGCACCAACCATGTTTGAAAGACGCGCGTTAAGTTAGCTTGGCTGATTGGCATCACTATCAGGCCCCTCCTGATGCTACTAGCTAACTCAAGACACGCCGTGTGTAGCACCCTACCCAGCTTGGGCTACTGTGCGGAACTTGCCAGAAGTAGCTGGCAGTGCAGCCAATGCCATTTTATGCTTGTGGGGCCACTGTAACGCTGGTACCAGTGGCTAACCTATGGCTTCTTAACCTCATGGCATGCATTTAGTGACACAAAATAGTTTTATTTTGAAACTGTATGCTGGTTGCTACTTCAATTAGGACATTAAAGGCTTCTGGGTTAGCCACAACCCATTAGTGAGTTGATGCCAGGGTGCTTCAAGGATCCTTTTAAATAAATAAGCAACAGATTTGTATTTATAGAATCTCATAACTTGCTACTATGGATTAGATGGCACAGCTCAAAACCGTTATAGTTAATGAAAATGTATTTTTATTAAAACAAAACAGATTGCCAGAGTAACTTTAAAATGACAGCTGATTCTGGTTAAATGAGAAAGTAAATGATACAAGCCAGACTTATCCATCCCATTCTGAGTTATTACAGGACACCAGTTGACTCTTACAGAGAGAAACCTCACAACCTCTACAAGAATGATAATATCACACCGCTCAAAACCATCAATTTTCTGCCATCTATAGATGCAGCAATAATAACATGCCATAGATGCTGAATTTGAGCCAAAAGCATTGACAGTAAAAATGTCATAAATATTTTGTTTTGCCTTATCTATGCTTAAATCTGGCTTGTTTTTCTTTCAGTCTCAAGTAAAGCTCTACTAAATGCCTAAGATAATGCGAGGCATTAAAAAAATCCATGCACTTAATTGGGATATGCAAATCACCAAGGAATATTTAAATAGCATGGACTTACTTCCCTCTCTGCTTCCACAGGTGAGGATGTGGAATTTTACAAGGGAAAAAAAGCATAATAAATTTAAAGTTTTGAGAGGGCAGGATGCAGCCCTGAACCCAAGATTTTAAAGGAACAGCAGGGGAACAATATATGACTAACCTGTGCCAGCTTGAGCATTTTATAAAACATTGGTTCGACTTCAATTAGAGTATTCTATACAATTCAGGGGAGGTGGTGGCATAATGGTATTGTAACTGGGCTGGTAATCCAGAGACCCTGGGTAATGCCCCGGGGACCCGGGTTTGAATCCCACCATGGCAGATGGTGGAATTTGAACTCTATAAAAAAATCTGGAATTAAAAGTCCGATGATGACTATGAAACCATTGCTGATTGCCGTAAAAACCCATCTGGTTCACTAATGTCCTTTAGGGAAGGAAATCTGCAGTCCTTACCTGGTCTGACCTACATGTGACTCCAGACCCACAGCGATGTGGTTGACTCTCAAATGCCCTCTGAATAAGGGCCCTGCCAGTGACACCCACATCCCAAGAACAAAAAAAAACTTGGCACAACACTTTAGGAAGGGCAATAAGGCTCTGGAGAGGGTGGATAAAAGATATATGAGGATGGTTCCAGGGACGAGGCATGGGTATTGGAGATTTTTCTTAGAGAAATGAAGGTTGAGACGGGATTTGATGGAGGCAGGAAGGGTCTGGAAAGAGTAGATAGCGAGAAGCTGTAGCAGAAGTTATTATTAATTTATTCTACTCGTTCTATTTTAAGTGTAATAAATAGCTTTTAGAGTTATGGGATGGCAGGTCAGCTTAGCCAAGTGGAGTGTACACCCTACGGTAGTGTGAAGTCGTGGACACACCATATGTCCCTGACAAACATACCTGTAGGAAGTATCACCACCTTGAGCTCCTGGTTTCGGAACTCGGAGTCACTGTTGTGCATCCATAAGGCAGAGGTTATGTGGCTAGCACGTTTAGGGAGGTGATCACACCACAGGTCAGAAGCATATAGCCAGAGAGGGAATGGGTGACTGCCAGGCAGTCTAAGAGAACCAGGCAGATAGTGCAGGAGTCCCCTGAGTCTATCCTGCTTGCTAATTGGTTTTCCATGTTGGATGTTGATGAGAGTGATGGTTGCTCAGGGGAGTGCAGCCAGAGCCAAGCCTGTGGCACCACGAGTGGCTCAGCTGCACAGGGGAGGGAGGAAGAAAAATGGAAGGGCAATAGTGATAGGGGATTCCATAGTCAGGGATTCAGACAGGCATTTCTGCAGCAGCAAACATGACTCCAGGATGGTGTGTTGCCTCCCTAGTGCCAGGGACTAAGATGTCATAGAGCGGCTGCAGGACATTCTTCGGGGGAGGGGGATCAGCCAGAAACCGTGGTCCACATTGGTATCAACGACATACGTAGGAAGAGGGATGAGGTCCTGAAAGCAGATTTCAGAGAGTTAGGAAGGAAATTAAAAAGCAGGACCTCAAGAGCAGTAATCTCAGGGTTACTCCCAGTGCCATGTGCTAGTGAGCATAGGACTAGGAGGATTGATCAATTAAAGATGTGGCTGGAAAACTGGTGTAGGAGGGAGGGCATCAGATTTCTGAGGCATTAGGACCCGTTCTGGGTCAGGTTACAGCTGGACAGGTTACATCTTAACAGGACTGGGGCTGATATACTCGCAGGGGGATTTACCAGTGCTGTTGGGTTAGGTTTAAACTAGCTTGTCAGGGGGCTGGGAACCTGAGGGATGGCCCAAATTGGAAGAAAGTAAAGTTGGTAACAGGAAATAATAGTGAGACCAGAAGGCAGGAGAAACAAAGCAGAGCATTGAGTATGCTTCAAATGCGGTATGATGTCAAAAAGATAAAGCTAAGGGCACTCTACCTGAATTAGCGCAGCATTCGCAATAAGGTAGATGGTCTAAAGGCACAAATAGAGGTAAATGGGTATGATATAACTGCCATTACAGAAACATGGCTGCATGGTGGCCAAGACTAGGAGCTGAATATTCAAGGATATTCAACTTTTAGGAGGGACAGACAAGAAGGGAAAGGTGGAGTTGCACTGATAATAAGAGATGGGATCAGTGCGTTAATAAGGGAGGATCTCGGATCAGAAGAACAATGTGTGGAATCTGTTTGGGTGCAGCTAAGAAACAGCAAAGGGCAGCAGACGTTGGTTGGAGTTGTTTATAGTCACCAAACAGTAGTGGTAATGTGGGGCATGGTATTAATCAGGAGATGAGAGAAGCATGTAGCATGGGCAACACAGAAATCATGGATGACTTCAACCTGCATATAGGCTGGGCAAATCAGTTGAACACTAATACTGTGGGAGAAATTTCTGGAGTGCATTAGGGATGGTTTTCTAGAGCAATATGTTGAGGAGCCAACTAGAGGACAGGCTATTTTAGATCTAGTATTATGTAATGAAGAAAGGCTAATTAATAATCTTGTTGTAAAAGCACCTTCAGGGATGAGTGATCACAATATGGTAAAATTTTACATTATGTGTGAAAGTGAGGTAGTTCACTCTGAAGCAAAGGTGTTAAAAATGAATAAGGAAATTATGAAGGCATGTGGAACAAATTGGCTGAGGTGGATTTGGAAAACACATTAAAAGGTATGACTGTACATAGGCAATGGATAGTCTTCAAAGAATTATTACTTAGGTTACAGCACCAATACATTCCTTCAAGGTGTAAACCCCCCCCAAAAAGTTAGTCAACCGTAGTTGACAGAAGGATTGTATAAAGTTAAAAGAAAAGGCCTGTAAAGTTGCCAGAAGTAGTAGTAAACCTGAGGATTGGGAGATTTTTACAATACAGCAAAGGAAGACCTAGAAACTGGTAAAGAAAGGGGGAATAGAATATGAATGCAGTCTATCAAAAACATAAAAGCGGACTGTAAAAGCTTCTATAGGTATGTAAAAAGGAAGCCTTTGGCTAAGATAAATGCGGGTCCTTTACAGGCAAAGTCAGGAGACTTCATAATGGGGAATAGAGAAATGGCAGAGAAGCTAAATGATTACTTTGTATCTGTTTTCACTGAGGAAGATACAGGAAATCTCCCAGGTTTAGAGATCCAAGGGACTAGGGAGAATGCGGAGTTGAAGGAAATTAGTACAAGCAAGAAGTTTGTATTGGAGAAATTAATGGGACTGAAAGTTGTTAAATCGCTGTGTCTTGATATTCCACATCCCAGAGTGTTGAAAGAGGTTGCTATAGAGATAGCGGATGCATTGGTGATCATTTTCCAAAATTCTATAAATCCTAGAATGGCTCCTGAAGATTGGAAGGTAGCAGCTATCACCCCACTATTTAAGAATGGAGGGAGAAAGAAAACAGGGGACTACAGAGCTGTTAGCCTTACATCAGTATTGGGGATAATGCTAGAATCTATTATAAAGGATGTGATAAATGGATGCTTGGATAATCATGATCTGACTGGGCATAGTCAGTATGGATTTGTGAATGGGAAATCATGTTTGACGAACTTGTTGGGGTTTTTTGAGGATGTTACAAATAAAATTGATAAAGGAGAGTCGATGGATGTAGTATACTTGGATTTTCAGAAGGCTTTTGATAAAGTCCCCCACAGGAGGTTGATTAGCAAAATAAAAGCACATGGGATAGGAGGCAATATACTGGCATGGATTAAGGATTGGTTAACAGGCAGAAAACGGAGAGTAGGGATAAACGGGTCATTCTCGCAATGGCAGGCTGTGACTAGTGGGGTACCACAAGGATCAGCACTTGGGCTCTAGCTGTTTACAATATTTATCAACAATTTGAATGTTGGACCAAATGTAATATTTCCAAGTTCGCGGATGATACAAAGCTAGGTGGGAATGTGCGCTGTGAGGAAGATGTAAAGCGGCTACAGGAGGATTTATACAGACTTAGTGAGTGGGCGAGAACATGGCAGATGGGATATAATGTGGAAAAATGTGAGGGTATCCACTTTGGTAGAAGGAGCAGATGTGCAGAGTATTTCCTAAATGGTAAGAGATTAGAAAGTGTAAATGTACAAAGGGCGTCCTTGTTCAGAAGTCACTGAAAGCTAACATGCAGGTGCAGCAGGCGATTAGGAAGGCTAATGGAATGTTAGTCTTTATCGCAAGAGGATTTGAGTACAGGAGTAATGAAGTCTTGCTTCAATTGTATAGAAGCTTGGTTAGACCGTACCTGGAGCGCTGTGTGCCGTTTTGGCCTCTTTACCTCAGAAAGGGTATTATCGCCATAGAGAGAGTGCAACGAAGGTTCACCAGACATGTTACAGGGATGGCAGGACTGTCTTATGAAGAGAGATTGGGGAAATTGGGCCTGTATTCTCTACTGTTTTGAAGAATGAGAAGTGATCTCATTGAAACCTACAAAATACTGAGGAATAGACAGGGTAGACGTAGGTAAGATGTTTCCTCTGGTTGGGGAGTCTAGAACCAGGAGACACAATTTCAGAATAAGGGGGAAGCCACTTAGGACTGAGATGAGGAGAAATTTCTTTACTCAGAGGGTTGTGAATCTTTGGAATTCTCTACCCCAGAGGGCCATGGAAGCTCAGTCATTGAGTATGTTTAAGGTAGAGATTGATAGATTTCTGATTAACAGTAACATAAATGATTATGGGGATAGTGTGGGCAAAAGGCATTGAAATGTTCGATCAGCCATAGTCGTATTGAATGCAGAGAAGGCTCGATGGGCTAAGTGGCCTTCTTCTGTCCCTATGCTGCTATGTTCCTACGTTCCTTGCTTCTGCAGGCACATCTGGGAAACAGCCAACCGAGTCCACGGACCCAGTGCCTCCAATCAAGCTCCAAAGAAACCTCTGAAGAGGAATCTGGAGGCACCCTCCCTGAAGTCCAATCACAGCGCTCACTCACACTCTCCACCAGCGCAGAGACACACACCTTGGTGGGACCTAGCCTTACACTAGCTTCAGGATCACAATCTGGTGAGCAAATAGCACTGTCTGATCCACAACAGGCAGCGGCAGGAACTTCCCAGGTGTCCGGCACTCAGAGGACTGCTGGAGGCCAGAAATTTGCTGAGTCCAAGCCAGATGATGAACCTCTGGACTCGATCATACCCAGTTGCTGGAGCTGCAGAGGCAAGCTCGGGAACATCAGGAAGTGATGTCCCTGCCCCCCTCAGATTGCAATGCATGATGGAGGAGTCCGTCAGCCTATACTGTGAGGTGATAGCACCGGCATACCAATGCACCGAGGTCAACACTGGTAGGAAGGTGGCCACCATAGAGACCTTGATCCAGGACATCGCTCCTGTACTACAGTGTGGGCTGAACTCCATCGCTGATGCCATAGTTGGCCTCCAACAGTGTATATGCAAGAGGGGTGCAGGGCAGTTCGATATCACTCTAGCTACCCCTTCTCCTCAAGGAGTCAACCAGGGCTCTTGCACCCACAGGGAGGAGGATCAGCAGGTGTATCCCCCGGGGTCATCCATCCAGGTGACTCCGGGAGTGTCCGGCCCGCACGAATTCCCTCTTCCTGTGACCCCAGCAGCACCACCTCCACAGGTCAAGGAGGGTGCCACTGCCACACAGCAGGACCCTGAGAGCAGGCCGGGTCCCTCCAGGTCTCGGCCCTCCAGAGGACGCCCACCAAGGTCATTATAGACAAGGCGTTACAGTCAGTAGGCTGCCTCCACCTCCGCTGTGGATGATCGGCGAGCACCAAGATGTAGCAGCAGGGTTAGGACAGTTAAGAAAAATTAGTTGCATAGCCTGGATATGGATGTTGATCATTTGTACATTCTGTTCACTATTGTCAATAAACTCCCAAGAATGTCTCCCTACCTATGGCTCCTTGTTCTGATGAGCAGTGTTCTTGTCACTCAGATGTGAAACCTTTCTGCACACGATAAAGGCAGGTGTCTCAGTCCAGGGCTTCTTCCTTGTGCTTTGTGCAGCTTTCAGACCAAAGTGATGGTCTGGCCTCACACTCCTTGGACACATTACTGATGTCTGCACCTCGATGGTGCTTGTCATTGCTACCAGAATGCCATAGGCAGGCATCACAGAGTTCCGTCATTCTCTCTGTGTGCTCTCAGCACCATTTAGGTGGGGCTGGCCCCCATCTCTTCAGCATCTGTGACCAATGTAGCTGTGCTCCTGAAGGAGTCAGGTGTTGAAGGCGGACAAAGGATCAGGTGCATTTAAAAGTTCATGGCTGCATCTCTACGATATGACCCTGATCACAGAGTGCAAGCAAGCTGCCCTCGGCCAGACAGGAGTCAGAGATTCTCAGAGGTTATGTGAAGATCTCGGTAGTGTCCTCACTGCATGTCATCATCCTCCTCCACAAATCTAGCAGCTATGAGGGCCTCCCGAGCGAGCGTGCCTCGTCTAGCCAGTGCAAAGGCCTCATCCCCGTCATCTTCACCTTCCAGGATCTCCTCAGCTTCATCCCTGTCAGTGTCCTCCTCATTGGAGGAGACCTCCAGTTCCTCCATCTCCTCCTCAGCCAGCTCCTCTCCCCATTCCAACATGAGGTTGTAAAGAGCACAGCAGGTGATGACGATGCGTGCCACCCTCTGCGGACTGTATTGCAGCTTCTTTGGGCCATGGAAGATGTCAGGGATCTGAGACCAACTGAGAATGTAGGAGCCATGCGCACTCGGCGGAAACTGCGCGCAGACCTGCAGGGGGCGTTTCTAGTCGTCACACACCAGCTGCACATTCACGGAAGCCCATACGGTTGACATAATTGACCACGTGCTGTGAAGGAGATCTGAGCGCCACATGTGCAGTCGATGACTCCCTGCACCTGTGGAAAACCCGAGATCTGGGCAAATCCAATCACTCTTGCATCCTGGTTTCCCTGATTCTGGGTGAAATGCACAAAGTTGTGTGCCCTCACAAAGATGGCATTCATGACCTCATAGGATGGAGGCTCGGGATATCCCACAAGGGTGACCTGTCGAGCCCTGAAAGAAGCCACTTGCATAGAAATTAAGCGTCACTTTCATAGCCGTTGACAGTGGATGCCCTCCATGTCCCTGTGGCACCAAATCCTGCAGCAGCTGGCAGATGTGGCCGACCAGTTCCCTAGACATGCACAGTCTTTGGCGACACTGGTTCTCGGTCACCTGCAGGAATGAAAGGCAGCATCTATAGACCCTGGGTCCAGCTAGGTGCCAACCAGCGACGGCTCCCTGTGGCTCTTCGGTGGCGTGTGCGGGAGCCCCAGCCGCACCTTCTTCCAGAGAGTGCTGCTCCTCCCTCTGTGCAGGCAGGCACCTCAGTCGCTCTCTTCTCCATCGTCTCCGCTCTCTGTTTGCCACGAGACAGACAGCTAGCTCACCAGGCTCCATGATCCCGATGTACTCCTCCTGCAGGATGAAAGAGAGAGATGCGTGGGTTGGCTTGGGTGTCCTAAAAACCTCTCTTGGGTAAGTCTGAAGGCCCCTTAACTCATCCTGGAGGGTGCTGGCTACCACTTGGATGGCCAGAGATTAGTGTGCTGCATGGCTGCCCGACACCCCACCACCTCCACCCCACTCCACCCGACTGACTGGCAGCAGCTTCGCCCATTGGGCTATATACTGTGCTCCCAGCTCAGGCACAGCCATTCTCCTAATCCACGCTGCAAGGTTGCACTGTTAGCTTGAATCATGGGGGAGACTGGTCCAAACCGGGATGATAGTGCAAGGGACTGTGAGCCCCTCCACCAGTGACTGTTCCATGACCAGCTTTAGCAAGGAGATTATACAACATGTCCAGTTGTCCAAGTGTCCTGCAGTCCATTAAAATGCTCATTACTTTGCAGTCTGTTCCCGAGGGGTGAAAAACTCTGGAACACTTGGTGGCACTTTGATTCCTCTACATTGCTTGAGTGGGCCGGGAAGCTAGAGTCCCAACTCCAATCATGTCAATGTGGCGTGTCTGAACTGTCTCAGCTGCGGAGGAATGGTCACTTTATACAAGGTTTTCCTAATGCGTGGCCCCTTCCCTCGCCCACCACCCCGCACGTGCTTGTGCACTACCTTTCAACTGCAGGGCAGCCCGCACCCACCAAAGTCACCTCAAGCGCAGGGCAGCTCTTTACCCACCCCCACTAAGTTGCTCCAAACACAGGGCAGCACTTGCCCCCCCCCACTTACCCCAACATGCCTCAACCTTTTCTGTGTACTCACAGAAAACTCACGTTTCTGTGCACTCACCTCCAAGTTCCCCTCAAAGTGCAGCCTGCCAAGTGCGCAGCTTTTATATGCTGTTGTGAAACACGTCGGCAAAGGTGGATGATCCCAGGTGGATGGATGATTCTGGCGGGCTGGTCTTACAATGATATGCTGATGTATTACAATGAGGTTCCCGATGTTCAGTGGCAGGAAACACGACCCACCATCGGTGGACGGAGTGGACAATCGCAAACTGGTTTCACGACGTCATGAAACCAATTTTTGGCCTTCTCGCCATGTTGTCGAACACGCCTGACACCAGCGAGCACAGAAAACCCCAGTCCATGGTTCTATGACTCCTCTGAAAATAAACGATCCAGGAGGACTCAAATTGATTGAAAAATGGTTGATAGGGATTTAGTGGTGACAAAGTAGGAAGGAGCAGCTCCAAAGAGTGGAGTGTGAATAGGGTTACCCCGGCATCAAGTGGATTTCACTTACAAAACAGATAAATCCTGTATAATTAATTACATCTCCAGTGGTAACCTATTTAAATAAACTTGTACTAGCACAACAGCTTGTCCAAAATTCACTTCTGCCGAACCTGGTTCAGCCTCAGCTTACATCAGCAGAACAATTGCATATATCCAAAGACATGTCAATACCAGAAAACACCAATATTAAGCTAGCATTTGGTACGTCATTTGTTAGGAGTGAGAATCTTTCCAAGAAAATGTAAAATAATTTGTTGAATGTCATTAAACGAGAAACATAAATCTATTGTTCTGTTGGGATGGAGTCAACTGCACTCAACTGCAGCAAAGCTGGTCAGAAACAGCACAAGAGCACGGAAGACCTGCTTAATAGCAGTAGGAGAATCTTTGCCACATGGACATAGATAGGGTGGATAGGAAGGCACTTTTTCCATTAGTAGAGGGGTCAATAACCAGGGGACATAGATTTAAGGTAAGAGGTAGAAGGCTAAGAGGGAAGTTGGGGAGAAACTTCTTCACCCAGAGGGTGGTGGGAGTCTGGAACTCTGCCTGAAAAAGTGGTTGACTCAGAAACTCTCATAACATTTAAGAAGTATTTAGATAGTCACTTGCATTGCCATAGCCTCCAGGGTTATGGGCCAAGCGCTGGAAAATGGGATTAGTGTAGTCAGATCTTTGTTGACCGGGGCAGACACGATGGGCTGAATGGCCTCCTCCTGTGCTGTAAACATCAATGAGTGAGTGAGTCTATGGACTGCAGTGGTTCAAGAAGAAAGCTCATCACATCCTACATGAGGGCAATCAGTGATAGCCATCCATGCACATAAATCTCGAATGTACTTGTGATAAAAAACATGTTCCTGACATGCAGCCCTTTGGGCACATACTCAGAAAGCCAGGAAATAGCAGCTGTAATGCAGGCCTGAAAGACCCTTTTCGCCTTAAGGAATCAGTGCCGACCTCACTGCCTAATTTCTGACCCACAGTTGTTGTCTGTCTCATGAATTATTTGGTGATTCTTCTGAGGCAGTCCCTTGGGGTCCAGGATGATTTGCTTCCGCTCCTGTTAAATGGGTTTTGAGATGGTTGATAAGTACAATGCGTGATCAGCAGACTCTACTATATGTTCAGCAGCTGGGTTTGAAGGGTTGGGTTGATAGGTTGTAAGAAGGTTTGTGTGCTCTCTCACATGCCTTGACTTTGCCTCTGCATGTTCCCGATGAAGTCACTCGATGTGTTCAGCGCCTTCCCAAATGAGCCTTCTCCATTTCGGTTGGTCACAAGCCAGCATCTGAGTCGGTGGGTATGGTTGACCTTTTCAGGGACTCTTTGAGGACATTGATAAGTTGTTTCCACTGTTCTACTAGGAGTCTCCTGTCATTAATGATTCCCAAAGAGGGCAATTGCTTCAGAAGTCTGGTGTCATGCATGCAAACAACACGTTTTGCCCAACGAAGCTGGTTTTGGGCAAGTTGGCTTGGGAGAGGACACTGCTGTTGGACTGCCTTTCTTGCCTCTGGATTCGGAGGATCTTGAGAAGGCACCACTGGTGGTACTTCCCCAGTATTTTGAGGTGCCTGTTGTAGGTTGCCCAATGAGCACTGGGATCATTGTTGACAGTATCACAGAATCACAGTGCAGAAGAGGCCCTTCGGCCCATCGAGTCTGCACCGACACATGAGAAACACCTGACCTACCTACCTAATCCCATTTACCAGCACTTGGCCCATAGCCTTGAATGTTATGACGTGCCAAGTCATAGGATATGAGGCAACCAGCCTTCACCGCCCTCTCAGGCAGTGCATTCCAGACTGTACCCACCCTCTGGGTAAAAAAGTTTTTCCTCGTATCCCCCCTAAACCTCCTGCCCCTCACCTTGAACTTATGCCCCCTTGTGACTGGCCCTTCAACTAAGGGGAACAGCTGCTCCCTATCCACCCTGTCCATGCCCCTCATAATCTTGTACACCTCGATCAGGTCGCCCCTCAGTCTTCTCTGCTCCAACGAAAACAACCTAAGTCTATCCAACCTGTCTTCATAACTTAAATGTTTCATCCCAGGCAATATCCTGGTAAATCTCCTCTGCACCCCCTCCAGTGCAATCACCTCCTTCCTATAATGTGGTGACCAGAACTGCACACAGTACTCCAGCTGTGGCCTCACTAAGGTTCTATACAACTCCAACATGACCTCCCTACTTTTGTAATCTATGCCTCGATTGATAAAGGCAAGTGCGCCATATGCCTTTTTCACCACCCCACTAACGTGCCCCTCCGCCTTCAGAGATCTATGGACATACACACCAAGGTCCCTTTGTTGCTCAGAACTTCCTAGTGCAATGCCGTTCATTGAATACTTCCTTGTCAAATTACTCCTTCCAAAGTGATCACCTCACACTTTTCAGGGTTAAATTCTATCTGCCACTTATCTGCCCATTTGACCATCCTGTCTATATCTTCCTGTAGCCCAAGACACTCAACCTCACTGTTAACCACCCTGCCAATCTTTGTGTCATCCACAAACTTACTAATCCTACCCCCCACATAGTCATCTATGTCATTTATATAAATGACAAATAATAGGGACCCAGCACAGATCCCCGTGGTACGCCACTGGTCACTGGCTTTCAGTCACTAAAGCATCCTTCTGTCATCACCCTCTGTCTCCTACAGCTAAGCCAATTTTGTATCCACCTTATCAAATTACCCTGTATCCCATGTGCATTTGCCTTCTTTATAAGTCTCCCATGTGGGACCTTGACAAAGGCTTTGCTGAATTCCATATAAACTACTTCAACTACACTACCCTCATCTACACACCTGGTCACCTCCTCAAAAAATTCAATCAAATTTGTTAGGCATGACCTCCCTCTGACAAAGCCATGCTGACTATCCCTGCTCTCCAAGTGGAGATAGATACTCTCCTTCAGAACTTTCTCCAATAGTTTCCCTACCACTGATGTGAGACTCACTGGCCTGTAGTTCCCTGGCTTATCTCTACAACCCCTCTTAAATAGCGGAACCACATTAGCGGTTCTCCAGTCCTCTGGCACCTCCCCCGTGACCAGAGAGGAATTGTTGCTGGTAAGCTATGGCCTTAGTCTAGGATTTCAGACCCTGGTTTTCGGATACTCTTTTCCTCAGTCGGCCGAAGGCTGAGCTGGCACATTGGAGGCAATGATGAACTTTGTCATTGATGTTGGTGACTAGGCTGTTTGGAGGTTACCTATTATGCATCTTGAATATGGCAGTTCCAGTTTGTTTTACAGTAAAGGAATTTTTGGTATTGTGGACGTCTTCTGCCTAGAGTCTGCAACAACATCTGCAAGGATGTGACAGCCAATCTTGAGGATAAAAGCATTGACATATTGCTACAAGAAAGCAGGTCACACAAAGCCAGATTTTTTGAAGTGAAAGTTGAAAGGTGACAGGTAGGCGGGCATGAGTGACAGGGTGCATTTAGGCGAATGGCACAATTGGCTGTAGTACAAAAAGATGTTCAATGATCTCATCACAAGGAGCAAGATAAGCAAAGGTGCCTCTCATTGATGATATGCACCTGGTGGGAGTGACATGTCACAGGACCTTGCTCCATGGGATTTTGTAACATACCGTGTTTTTCTATCATAGAACATCATCTAATATGTACACCATATTTTTTTATTTATTCATGAGATGTCAGCATTGTTGGCAAGGCCAGCATTTATTGCCCATCCCTAATTACGGTTGAGAAGTTGGTAGTGAACGGCCATCTTGAACCGGTGCCATCCTTATGGTGTAAGTGCACCCACAGTGCTGTCAGGGAAGGAGTTGAAGGATTTTGATCCAGTGACAGTGGAAGAATGGCGATATGTTTCCAAGTCAGGATGTGTGTAGCTTGGAAGGGAACTTGAGGTGGTGCGTCTGTTGCCCCTGTTCTTCTAAATGGTAGAGGTGGCTTGTTTAGAAGCTGCTGTCAAAGGACCCTTGACAAGTTGCTGAAGTGCTTCTTGTAGAGGGTACACACTGCTGCCACTGTGCACTGGAGGAGAGCTGCATGAAGGGAGTGAATCTTTAAGATGGCGCATGGGGTGCTGGTCAAACAGGTTGGATGGTGTTGAGCTTCTTCAGTGCTGTTGGAGCTACAATCATCCAGCCAAATGGAGAGTATTCCATCACACTTCTTGTGCCTTGTGGACAAGCTTTGGTTCATCAAGAAGTAAGTTACTTGCTGCAGAATTCCCAGCCTCTGACCTGCTCTTGTAGCCACAATATTTATATGGTGGGTCCAGTTCATTTTCTTGTTAATATGGTAGCCCATAGGACGTGGGGTTGAATGCTGATAATGCCATCAAGTGTCAAGTGGGGATGGTTAGATTCTCCCTTGTTGGAAATGGTCATTGCCTCACATTTAGGTGGTGCAAATGTTACTTGCCACTTAGCAGCCCAAGCCTGAAAGTTGTCCAGGTCTTGTTGCATGTGGACAAGGATTGTTTCAGTGTCTCAGGAGTTGTAAAATGTATTAAACACTTTGCAATCATCAGCGAACATCCCCACTTTTGACCTTATGATGGAGGGGAGGTCATTGGTGAAGCAGCTGAAGAAAGTTGGGCCTAGGACACTACCCTGAGGAACTCCTGCAGCAATGTCCTGGGATTGAGATGAGTGGCCGCCAATGACCACAACCATCTTCCTTTGTTCTTAGGAAGGATATTATTGCCATGGAGGGAGTGCAACAAAGGTTCACCCGGGATGGCAGGACTGTCCTATGAAGAGAGATTGTGGAAACCAGGCCTGTATTCTCTAGTGGCATAGTAATTGGCTGTACTGAATTTGTCCTGATTTTTATGGACAGAACATACCTGGGCAATGTTTCCACATTGTCGGGTCGATGCTGGAATTGTAGCTCTACTGGAAGAGCTTGGTTAGAGGCCCAACTAGTGCTGGAGTGCATGTCTTCAGTGCTATAGCTGGGATGTTATCAGGACCCTTGGCCTTCTCTGTATCCAGCACCTTCAGCCATTTCTTAATATCATGTGCAGAGAATTAAAATGGCTGAATATTGACATCTGTGATGATGGGGACCTTAGGAGGAGGCCAATTTGGAACATCCACTCAGTACTTCTGGCTGAAGATGATTGCAAATGCTTCAGCCTTGTCTTTTGCACTGATTGCTGGTCTCCCCCATCATTCAGGATTGGAATGTTTGTGGAGCTTCCTTCTCTGGTTAGATGTTTGTCCACCATCATTCATGACTGGTTGTGGCAGGACGGCAGAACTTTGAACTGATCCATTGGTTAGCTCTGTTTTTAGCTTGCTCCTTGCACAGTTTAGCATTCATGTAGTCCTGTATTCTAGGTTCAACAGTTGATACCTCAATTTTAGGAATGTCTGGTGCTGCTCCTGGCATGCTCTTCCATATTGTGCATTGAACCAGGGTTATCCCCTGATTTGATGTTAATGGTAGAGTGAGAGATATGCTGGTTCTCGAGGTTATGGCTGAATACAATTCTGCTGCTGCTGATTGTCCACTGCACCTCATGGGTGTCCAGTATTGAGCTTCTACACCTGTTCTGAGGCTATCCCATTTAGCACAGTGCTAATGCCACACAACATGATAGAGGCATCCTCATGTGAAGGGCTGTGCGGTGATTACTCCCACCAATACTGTTAAGAACAGATGCATCTGGGATAGGGAGATTGGTGAGGGCAAAGTCAAGTAGGTTTTTTCCTCATTTTTGTTTTCTCACCACCTGCTGCAGATTTGGTCTGGCAGGTGTGTCCTTCAGGACTCGGTCAGTTCAGTCAGCAGTGCTATCGAGCCGCTCTTGGTGATGGATATCGATGCTCCCTTGCTACCCTCAGTGCTTCTTCCAACATGGATGAGTACTCATTCATCAGTTGAGGGAGGGCAGTAGGTGGTAATCAGCAGGCGGTTTCCTTCCCCATGTTTGGCCTGGAGTCAGTGTTGAATACTGCCACTCCCTCTCAACTGTACAGACCTGTGCCATCACCTCTGGTGGGTCTGTCCTGCTGGTGGGACAGAACATACCCAGGGATGGTGATGGAGGTGTCTGGGACATTGGCTATAAAGTATGATTCAGTGAGTATGACTATGTCAGGCTGTTGTCTGATTAATTTGTGGGACAGTTCTCCTAATTTTGGGACAAGTTCCCAGATGTTAGTCTAGGTTGATGCTGGGTGGTCTGTCCACTTTTATTCTTATTCGAGTTTTCTGTAGCAGTTTGATACAACTGAGTGGTTTGCTAGGCCATTTCACAAGACAGTTAAGAGTCAACCACATTGCCATGGGTCTGGAATCAAATGTAGGCCAGACTAAGTAAGGACAGCAGATTTCCTTTGGAATATTAGTGAACCAGATGGGCTTATATGACAATTGGTAGTTCCATAATCATCGTTATTAAGACTAGTTTTTTATTCCATATTTATTAACTAATTGAATTTAAATTCCATCCGCTGCCATGGTGGGATCTGAACTCATGTTTCCAGAGCACTGATCCAGGCCTCTGGATTGTAAATCCACCAACATAACCACTGCCCTACTGTTCCCCTCTGCCAAGCCCCCATATTTCATCTTTCATTCCATGCAGGCTATTGTTGTTCTGCAACCATCCTTCACGTCCAGGACTCCTGAATGATCCAAACTGTGAACTCACAATCCTGCTGGGTCTCAGTGTCACATAGTGGGAGGCAGCATTGCTTTCAACCACAGTGATGTGAATGAAGGAGAATTCACTTTCAGGAGAAAAGCTAAAATTCAATGAAAGGAAATGCCACTGGGGGTGGACGAGCGACAACGCCAGATCTTGCAGTTGTAGGTGATAAGTGCACTGAAGCAATTTTTACGATGTATCTGTCCTGTTTTGACTGAATGAGTTGGGTTCAAATTGTCCCCTTTCTTTAGAATGGCAGCCAACTTTATTTGATGTGAAAAAGAATAAGATATATTAATTTTGATACACAAATTTCCAAAACCAACGTTATTTTACAATTGAAATACTGATGAGTCGATGCACAAATGTATCTTTCTATTTAAAATGCAGTTTGATTCCATTGTTCAAATGAATGTTTGTGGTGGTAAAAATGTAAAATGGAGCCTTGCTACTCTTTTGCTATCCTTTTGTGTGCAGGACATTTCCCAGATTATGGATTGTGTCCCATAGAGCACAAACATTGCTTGGCTGCATGAATTTCCTTCCCGGCCAAAGTTAGTAAATTGTTAATCCCTGGAGTGTCAATCAATTATTTATTCACACTCTGCTAGTTTTTGAAGAGGCTTGAAAAATTAAAAATTGACAGAAGGGAATTGAAGATCTCGATTATGGGACACCATTGGTTTTATTTTAAAGTGTAATTGCTGCTCTTGTCAAGTGGTTGCTGTAGCTTCTTTTTGATAAACTGGATGTGATTATTTCTTTTACATTATGAAAGGTCACTGCACCAGTTGAACATGACGTCAGTGTGATGGGTAGCTTTTCAAGGGTTCTTCCTCCCCCTCATGGCAAAACACGGCAACAAGACCCTTTAAAAGTCACACTGAGCTCCAAGGCATGGAACCAATGAATTCCTAATCTCAGTCAGAATTGTTTCAGCAGAAGCGAGGAATAGGCGTAAAAGAAGAAACTTCAGTTTGACGTATCCATCATGGACAGGCTCTAAGTGTAGATTGTCATTTTCTCTCTCAGTCAGTGAATGGACATTACTGGTAACATAAGGAAGCAAACGCTGTCCAGGAAAAACGGAGTGATTTTGTTTTTCAGATGCATTGCTTCAGAGAAAGAGATTAGGAAAATCACGCTGGAACATTGAACGCTTGGCCAAAAGAACAGATGAGGCAGGAGGCATTGCATTTGCTAAGGGAGATTTAACAAGTAGAAAAATATACAAAGCTAAGGAAGAGAGAAATATGATTAGTTTTATGTTGTTCAAGCAGAGGCACAATTGGCAAAATAGCCGCCTTCTGTAATTGGAAATAAACATCTATAAAGAAATGACCATAAAGAATAGCAGCTTTATAAATATGATTCTTGTGCCGCATTATCATTCTGTCAGTTTGATCTCCAACATAATAAACAACAATTGTGTTCAACGTGGAAATTAATTGCTTCTATAGCTCCAGTAAAATCACTTTCACAGCTCGGGCTTTGGAAGCTTCTCAAACTTGGTGCTCCTCTTAATCAGATGACTCTGGAATTGTGACTCATCGTGCTGGTCTGTAGTTTGCTTAACTGCTCAAACATCATTGATGGGATGCAGGTCATGGACTTCTCATTGTTGACCATAGAAATGACTGCATGAAATGCTCAGGTTCGGATGTGAAACTTTTCCAAAGCAGGTTCCAAGCCCAGGGTTCAGCAGCTTAATAAGGATGCAAGCTGGTTGTCAAACCGGCAGGTTTTCACTATTCCAGTTCACTTGATCCTCTTCACTGATGCATGTTAATCACCCAGTATTTCCTCCTGCAGCTCACTGACTGAACTCCTTGTTTTAGCTGTATCTGGGTTGGTGCTTGCCCTTTATGGGTGAATGAAACAGGGGCCTGAATCTTGCGCACGCCCAACCTGAATGCACGTAAAACTGTGCAAATTGACATTGGGCATGCATCCCGACGTCATCGTGCTTACATGAAACATTACTCCGGCTCCCGCGCGCGCCCACCGACCATTAAGTGGGCAATTAAGCCCATTAAGGAGGCAATTGTCAGTGATTTTACATGGCTCCCCCCTCCACTTTTATGGTCAGCGGATCGGCCAATCAACCAGGCGGCCTTCATATTTTCACTACAAACTCCATCCAGAGCCGGATGAAATGTCTGGGGTTAAATAAAATAAAAGAAGACGTTTGAGGGATGATCTGCCATGTAGTCTGCTGCCAGGTGCTTGCATTTACAGTATTGTCACAGTTTGCAGCAGTTTATCCAGCTCATTTCATTTTTAAATTACTGCAGCTCCCTGAGGCAGCTCCACAGCAGCCACTAGCCTTCAGGAAGCGCGTGCCCACACCCTCCCTTCTGCTGGCGCCTGCCCTCTTTCCGCGCCCTCCCAGCAGCGCTGAGCCTTTCTCAGCGCGCATTTCATGCTGGCAGGCTGTTAATTGGCCAGCAAGCGTGAAATTGCATTTGGGGGGGGCGATCGTGGGGGGGAAGCGCATTTTGTGTCCACTTCTGGGCCCGCCGATCATGTACGCCCGATGAATGCAAGATTCAGGCCAGCGTTTTGTAAAATGCTGGGATCTCTGCCTCATAGGCAATCAAAAGAAGGACATGGGCTGAAATGATAGCACTAAGACACCTCTTCAGACACATGAGTTCCTGAATTCCATTAGACCTGATCTGCCAGCAAAAGTGTGGCAGAGTGGCTCTTAAGTCAATGGAAAGTAAGGTTGCACAGGGCACAACATGCGTTGCTGATTTAATCCTATCAGTTTCCTACTGGGCAGGTTAGGTTAAAATGACCATTAAACCAAAGACGAGGAGATTGAAAAATGGTTTGAGAATTTATTTTCAGGATAAACTGCAGGCTTAACCGTGAACAGTTGGCTCTGAAATTCTGCAGGTGCATCTCAATCTCCTGCTGTAACTCCGACAGGAGGCCTACAGAACTTACCCAGAGAAACTGCCCCAAAAGAAGAGGCTGAAGCAGTTTCCCAGGAGAATTCCCTCAGTGGAATTTGAGGGTCATTGGAAGTGTATCTTGAGGAAGCCAAAAATCCATTCATTAGCCATAAAGTAGATACTTCCATTTAGTGCCTATAAGGATTTCAGGGATTAACTAGAGGGGCCATGTCCCAACCAACTCGGAGCTCTTTTATCTACCTCAAACATTTGAGACACAAATAGAATTGGGCAGCAAAAAAGGATAAAGCTAGCGTAATAGGATTAAACATAGCAATTTTTTTTTTTGGTTTTATGCAGTACCTCAAAATGTCTAAATTTATATCCTCCTGCATTTGGATACACTCAAAGCACAAGGCATGTAGATCCAAGTGTCTCAGTGTGTGTGCTCATTAATGAAGCCCCTCCATGGCCTCTTCCCTCCCTACCTCTGGAACCTCCTCCAGCCCCACAGCCCTCTGAGATATCCACGTTCCTCCAATGCTGGCCTCTTGATTATTCCTGATTATAGTCGCCCCACTATTGGAACATGCCTTCAGCTGTCTAAGCCCTAAACTCTGGAACTCATTTTAACTTTTGCAAATTCTGGGTCAATATATAAGGCACAAAGATGTCTAGGCTTAATTTATTCCCACTATACATTCTGAAAGACAGCAATTCGAATTATTTTTCAATTAACAGCTCTTCACACTACTTGAAGCTGCAATGCCCAAAGAATTGTTTATCTTTTACAACAAACTGGCTTCAGGGCTGATTAGAAAGATAGTGTTGTCCTAGTGGAAAAGATTATAAAGGTTATTAATTCTTGGGCCAGGATTTTATGGCCCCGCCACGGTGTGTCTCCCCCAGGCGGATGCAGTGAGCCATTTAAATCTCCATCCACTTCAGCAGGACCGTAATATCCCGCTGGATGGGAGGGGCTATAAAATCCTGGCCCTGGAGTTTTTTTTTACCATTTTAGCAACTGTCTATCTATTCAACAATCTAAGAAAGATCATTGAGCTAAGCAACAGGCTTTAAATGAACAAACCCCATTATAAATTAGTGGAGCTCGCAACACCATGGTTTCAATCAGATTCCTGCTCCTGCTGCAGGCCAGAAACAGCCCTTATTAAAGTCACAAATTCCTATTTCCAATGTGACTGTGACATGATAAACCATTCCTGCTCATTCTTTCAATGTGTCTGCAGCCTTTGACATGGATCACCACACATCCTTCTCCATTGCTTCTCTTGTTGTCCAGCCGAGTGGTATTGCCTCCAATTGGTTTCATTCATATCTTTCAGAAGAGTTCCATCCATATCATATTGAAATCATGGCCAGAAAATTAACCACAATGGCTTCTTTTCCTGCTCATGCACTGTTACCTCTGGTGTCCTACAAGGATTTTTCCTTGCTCCCCTTGTCTTTCTCATCCTCATATTGCTCCTCAGTGATATCATCTGAAAGTATGTCAGATTCTACATGTACACTGAAGATACTGAACTCTACCTCACAACCACCTCGCTTGACCTCTCCATTGCCTCTGATTTGTCACGCTGCTTCTCTGACATTCAGTGTTGGTTGAGCAGAAATTTCCTCAAGTTAAACATTGGGAGGACTGAAGCCATTTTCTTCAGCCCCACCACAAACTAATCTCCTTAGCCACTGATGCCATTCTCCACTTATGTTTGCAGTTGAACCAGGCTATTTGCAAATTTGGTGTGGTACTTGACACTGAGCTAAGCTTCCAACCCATATCCTCCACATCATCAAGACTGTCTACTTCCATCTTCGTAAGATTGTCCATCTCTATCCCTGCCTCAATTCATCAGCTGCCGAAACCCTCATTCATGGCTTGGATACCTCCAGACAATCTATTCCAATGGTCTCCGGGCCAGCCAGTTTTTTGTGCCTGGGTGAAATCTTGCCTGATAACATTAGTTTGAAGCACCTTAGGATTGTTTTACTATGTTAACAATGTTATATAAATGCAAGATGTTGTTATACAGAAAAATGCATTCACTAATAGAAAGAGTGACTATTTCTGTTAAACCCCAAAATATTAACAGGGCCAACATTCAATGGTAAATTTCTCTAATGCTGATTGTATTTAATACTGCTTAAGCACTACAAAACATACCTTAAAGCACAGCATCTTATACTTTCAGAAATGGGGCCGGGCATTTGTGGATTAGGCGGGAATGTCGAGTTGGGAAAAGTTCTGACCTGGCCGACCCAGCTCCTTTAAAAGGGCCCCCACCCATTGTATTTTCATGTCAAGGAGTCAAGGGCGGGACAGAGTCAGGCCCAACTTCTCCAGAAGCAGGCCCAATGTGGCAATGGAGGTGGGTGATTGGCCAGGCTGGCAGGCCAGAACACCCACCTCCATTTACTGGAATATGGGCCCAGTTTTAAGGATGAATGTCAGGCCCTCAAACCCTCACCCCTCCACATCTCCCCACCTACTCCCATAACCCCTGCATACCCCTCATATCCCCCATGCCCCTTCCATGCCACCTCATATCTCCCATTCCCCCTCCATGCCTTTCATCTCTCACATGCCCCCTCCTACCCCTCAAACACCAATTCCCCACTGTAGTCTCCCTAACAAGTCATCCACTGTCCACTACACGCAGACCTCAGGATGTCTTTAAAATGGAGATTAAAAAACAAATAAACTTCTAATACAGGGGCTGACTAGCTGAGTTGGCTAGGTAGCTAGACTATGGCTTGGAATAATGCCAACAGCATGTGTTTGATTCCTGTTCTGGCTGAGGTAGACTTGGTACCTGCCTCCTTGCCCTGCCCCTGAGAGTGAAAGGCAATGGCCAACCACTACTGATAAACACTGCCAAGAAAACAGCTCAGGACAAAGCATCAGCAGACAATGAGCAAAGGACCTGCCTTCAGGCAGAGCACGTATGAATGAAAAAAATGGATGAACCTTCTAACAATCTCATCTCATTCAAACACACTATACTGAAAAAAGATTCCAAAAACTTAAATCCCCTCAAGTGGCCAATCTGTTGTAAAGGCAAGAAACATTTATTTCACTAACCACATCAAAGACAGCTAATCTTTTCATAACTTCTGCTGGTTCGAGTCATACCTAACACAAAGGAACATGGTTGTTGTTATTGGATGTCAGTCATCTCAACTCTAGGACATCGCTGCAGGAGTTCCTCAGGGTAGTGTCCTCGGCCCAACCATCTTCAGCTGCTTCATCAATGACCTTCCTTCCATCATTTGGTCAGAAGTGGGGATGTTCACTGATGATTGCACAATGTTCAGCACCATTCGTGACTCCTCAGATACTGAAGCAGTCCATATCCAAATGCAGCAAGACCTGGACAATATCCAGGCTTGGGCTGACAAGTGGCAAGTAACATTCGCACCACACAAGTGTCAGGCAATAACCACCTCCAACAAAGGAAAATCAAACCATTGCCCCTTGATGTTCAATGGCATTACCATCACTGAATCCCCCATTATCAACATCCTGGGGGCTTACCATTGACCAGGAACTGAACTGGACTAGCCATATAAATATGGTGGCTACAAGAGCAGGTCAGAGGCTAGGAATAGTGTGATGAGTAACTCACCTCCTGATTCCCCAATGCCTGTCTATCAACTACAAGGCATAAGTCAGGAGTGTGACGGCTCCCACAACACTCAAGAAGCTTGACACCATCCAGGACAAAGCAGCCTGCTTGATTGGTACCACATCCACAAACATTCATTCCCTCCACTACCGACGCACATTAGCAGCAGTGTGCACCATCTACAAGATACACTACAGGAATTCACCAAGGCTCCTTCGACAGCACCTTCCAAATCCACAACCCCTACCATCTAGAAGGACAAAGGCAGCAGATATATGGGAATATCACAACCTGGAAGTTCCCCTCCAAGTCACTCACCGTCCTGTCTTGGAAATATATCACTGTTCCTTCACTGTCACTGGGTCAAAATCCTGGAACTCTCTTCCTAACAGCACTATGGGTGTACCTACACCACATGGACTACAGCGGTTCAAGAAGGCAGCTCACCACCACCTTCTCAAGGGCAATTAGGGATGGGCAATAAATGCTGGCTTAGCCAGAGAAGCCCACATCCCATGAATGAATTTTTTAAAACTCTTAAAACTGTCAAACAAATATCTATACAGCCCCCTGCTGAGATAAGTGGTTATAGACTTTTTGAAATCATCCAAACATTCATAATGGTCACATCTATCATAACAAACCAAACCAACTCATGAATAATTAAGCCTATTTTTTAAAAATGCTAAGTTTTTTCAGCTGCACCAGATGGACTGTCATTCAAAGCAGTTCAGGAACAGGCAGGGAATTATTTTTCTCTAACTGACAGCAGCTGAGGGTTATTTTTTTCATTTTAAAACAACTTTGGGCATTTAAGTCACTTCAGATAATTATATTAGATGTTCCACTCACTACGGTGAGAACCCATCTAACTTGCCAGACAGCATCTAACGATTGAAACTGAAAAAACATTTTTTTTTGTATTCCAAAGCCTCTCAATGAAAGACTTCCAAGAGCAGGTGACTATCTTTTTTTTGGTTCCCAGCTTAGTACTGCGGACCCCCATGGCTCACACCTCCACTGATAGGTCATGTATCATACCAACTTACTGATGGGGGCCCAAACCCACTAAAATTACAAGCTTGAATTGCCCAGCCCCAATGGAGCCGGCAAGGGTGGGGGTGCTACATGCGGGCAGGCTGCGTGTGGGCTAAATGGGAATGAGGCAAGAATGATGGATTAGGGTCCCACCCACCGTTTCTGAAGAACTGTCAAGTCATCCTGACTCGGTGAAAATCTGGGCCACAGTCAGCAATAGTTACAAAATAACAACAGTAACTGGATGAAAAACTGGAAGCAATCCTACAAAATTTACCAGTTACAATTCACTGCTTTAGTTTTTATTATGGGTATTTAGCAACAGGAGGTCATTTCTCATTGACCTATGGGAGAAATCTCCCACTGATATGCAATCTCAACCTGTAATTTGCAAAACATTACCAGATACTACAGACTGATTTACAACCTCAATCTGCAATTTCACGCGTTTATTAATGTGTAAAAAAAACTGTAATTAGTGGTGAGGAAGAGATAAGTGTGCCAGATGGGTGAGGATTTTCAACTTTCAGAGCTTTGGGGAAGATCATACCAGAGGGTTAATTGTTGTTGTCTGTGGCGAAAACTGCTCAGAATATTGTGCTGCCCAAATAGGTTAATTATTCATTTTTGTCGTTTTATGTTAATTTTTGCTGGAAATGAATATTGCACATTTTTAATTAGTATTTTTTAAACAAAGATTTTCCCCTCCTTCCCATCTCTGATTATTAATTAAAAGAGCCAAGGAATTGGCGGCCAATGATTTAATGAGAAATGTCTTACATAAACACACTAGGCAGAATTTTGCCATCGGCGAGCAGGGGGTGGGGCCCACTCGCCGACGCATAAAATGACATGGGATGATGTCGGGCGCAACCTCCGATGTCATCCCGGCCCATTTAAATTTTCAGGAAGGCCGGGGCACAGCCAAATCAGCTGCAGGCCCGCTGACCTGTCAATGGCCACTTGACGCCATTGAAAGGATCATTTAAACAATTAAAGGACCTGCCCGTCCAACCTTAAGGTTGGCGGGCAGGCCAGGAGCCCCAGCAGCAAATAGAAAATACATGAAACCTTATTCAGCGGTGGGATGAGGTTTCATGCAGTGTTTTAAAAAGTTTAATAAAATTATAGTGTAAATTATGAACATGTCCCATCTCATGTGACATTGTCACATGAGGGGGACATGTCAGGGAATTTTTTTTCTATTTTTAACCTTTTTCAAAGTGGAAGCGATCTCCCTGAGGCAGCACTTAGCCTCAGGGAGATGTGCGCTCTTTCGTGCGCATGCGCGAAAGAGCGCACTCTCCCTTTTGGGGAATCCCCCCCCCCACCTACACAGGGAGCGCATAACGCTTCCCACCAGACGTCACGCTGGGTGGGCCTTAATTGGCCTGCCCACGTAAAACGGCGGTGCGGCCCACTTCGCTGGCGGGGATCGGCTCCCCGCCCACCCAACAGACAGAAAATTCTGCCCACTAAGACTCCATATTTAGCCCCTGGTAAGGAAGCTGAAATTTGCAGGTCTACGGGGAAAAGTCAGGGGAATGGTACTCGGTGAATTGCTCCTTCAGAGGGCCAGCACAGACATGACATGCCGAATGGCCTCTTTCTACGCTGCTATGATTCTACGATAAGTCTCAGACACATCTGATATTTTACAACCTCTCCAGAACATTACAAACGGTAACTTGAAACTGTTAAGAGAATGTGTGTGGGTGCGTTAAAACCGCATATCTGCTTGTGTACATAAAATAAATATTAAGCTGGAAGCATAAAAAGAAAATGAAAAATTTAATTACGGATTTGGATTCTAAATTGTAATTTCTGGCTATCCAAAAAACATGCAAAATTGGACAGGATCCCCAAACAGGTATATCAGCTATGATGCAGGATTACGCCAGTTCCATCCGATGCACGTAGCTCATGTACTTCACGCTGCCTGCTGATATAAATGATTGTTGCATATTGGCAGCACTATGCGTGCTGTTGACTGGCTGCATGTAGCTGGGGGTGCAAAATCGTGAGAGGTTATCATGAGTTAAAGGTAGCCTATGCTTAAGGGGGAGGTGCACTGTGGCTGGAGCAGGCGCTGAAAGTGATTTTGATGTTGGAAACACTCAATAATGCCAAAGAATGACGGAGAACAGGCTCCAAGGTTTTTCCAATGTTACACTGGAGGCCTTGTTGGAAGAGGTGAAGAGGGGGAGAGAAGTGATCTATCCACAGGAAGCCCTCTAGATAAACTTTGCAAAGGCAGTGGGAGCAGATGCACATGAAGGTCAATGCCAGCATTCCAGCCCCTAGGACCTGGATGCAGCACCCCAAAATGTTCAGTGATCTCACATGAGTGGTCAAAGTTAGTGAATGCATCTTCATATGCCAAATCCCACCAACTGCATTGCAGAGAATTTTAAGTATATAACCCAACCTTTTAACATGACTACTGATTAATTATTAAATATTCAATTCCAATCAATTGGTGCTTGTTACTATTTAATCACCTATTTCTGACTGGTGGTTAATTAATACAATTCTTTGGTTAATACATTTGTTTGATTATAGAATTCAGATTACAAAAGGGCTTCTTCAATTAAGCGTTAGTCTCAAAGTGGCTTCCTTGATCTTGTCAGCTTGCTTAAGTAAATATAAGATAAAACTAGTCTAAAAATGGTCAAGTTCTGCTAGAATTCACTACCCAGCCTACTTACATGCCTCACACAAAATTCAATAAACCACACCCACATCACTAACCTATCGACACTCTATATTAGTTGTGACTTATACCTATCATTCATTCATGCCTCACCTGGACACATGTTTCGTTCTTTTCCACTCTCTTTGGCTGTTGTATCATGAAATCTTTTGTTATTTAATCTCTCCTGCCCTCCACCCTATCACAAACCTTCCCTTTTGTTCTTCCTGCCTCTTCCACCCCCCCTTCCACTAGCTTAAAAATGCTTACATTTCTAGTTCTTCAGTTCTGATGAAAGGTTATTGACTTGAAATGTTAACTCTGTTTCTCTCCATTGATGCTGAATAACCTGCTGAGTATTTCCAGCACTTTTTGATTTCATTATCTAACATTTATAGTTCCACCTCACCTTCAATTAGTACTGCTGCAACCCTCACAGCCACATCCCACAGCTAGCATACAGTGCCAGCTATTCAACTATAGCAACCATATCACCCATCACACATGGCACCATACTCACTGGCACATTTCCCTCTCTCTTTCAGGACTAGGTGTCACACAACCGGTGGCAGCAGGAGCCAGCCGACAGGAGGCAGGGACTAAATTCAATGGAGGAAACAGTGCGCACCATCATTAGAGCAGCCATGGCTGATGCTGTAGCCAGCAGCACAATTGGAACTATCGGGGATGACACTATCTGCATAATTAATCCCACTTCCCTCTCATCCCACAAGTCCTTTTACAAGCTGCAGATGGTGTAATAGGCCCCTCTTGTTTTCTGTAAGGCTTGCTGAGATAAAAGGAATAGCGTGAGTTTGAATCATTTCCTGGTACCTGTATTGAAATCTTCCCAACCATTTTATCTAGTGCAATTTAGTTCATTTTTTCTTGTTTAATAAATGTTTTATTCTTTGTGTTACAAGTATACTGGCAGACTCTTGTGAATGTGTTCAGTAACTGACCTTCATAGTTTCTAAAAAAAGAGCTAAAATTGGGATCCAGTGCGCCAAGTTTCACTCTGGGATCTGACTTGTCCAGTATTAACATTGGCTGGGATCAGAACATCATGCCAATTGAGCTTACTGTCATGCAACTCTGACTCCTGTCATCATGGCTGTGGATACCAGTGTTCAAAGATGTTTGCAGGATGTCACAGCAGTCCAGCAACTTGTCCCGCAACAGATTACTGTAAGATTGCTGAGATGTCACCCTGAGGGGGCGGTAGTGGTTTTGTGGAGCACAAATCTGCTGTCCTCTCTCCGAATACGAGTATACAAACATGCGAATTAGGAGCAGGAGTAAGCCACTCCACCCCATGAGCCTGCTCTGCCATTCAATAAGATCATGGCTGATCTGAATGTAACCTCAACCCCACATTCCTGCCTACCCCCGATAACCTTTCACCCCCTTGCTTTCAAGAACCTGTCTACCTCTGCTTTAAAAATATTTAAAGACTCTGCTTCCACTGCCTTTAGAGGAAGAGAATTCCAGGCTCACGACTTCTGAGTGAAAAAAATTCTTGTGTCTTAAATGAGTGACCCCATATTTTTAAACAGTGATCCCTAGTTCTAGATTCTCCACCATCCTTTCAACATCCACCCTGTCAAGACCCCTCATGATCTTATATGTTTCAATCAAGTCGCCTTCTTTATTTATTTTTTTCGAGAGGACTAGAATATAAAAGCAGGAATATGCTGCTGAGGCTTTATAAGGCTCTGGTCAGACCACATTTAGAATATTGTGAGCAATTTTGGGCCCCGTATCTCAGGAAGGATGTGCTGGCCCTGGAGAGGGTCCAGAGGAGGTTCACGAGAATGATCCCAGGAACGAAAGGCTTAACATATGAGGAACGTTTGAGGACTCTGGGTCTATACTCGATGGAGTTTAGAAGGATGAGGGGGGATCTGATTGAAACTTACAGAATACTGAAAGGCATGGATAGAGTGGACGTGGGGAAGATGTTTCCATTAGTAGGAGAGACTAGCACCTGAGGGCACAGCCTCAGAGTAAAGGGAAGACCTTTTAGAACAGAGATGAGGAGAAACTTCTTTAGCCAGAGAGTGGTGAATCTATGGAATTCATTGCCACAGAAGGCTGTGGAGGCCAGGTCATTGAGTGTATTTAAGACCGAGTTGGTAGGTTCTTGATTGGTAAGGGGATCAAAGGTTACGGGGAGAAGGCGGGAGAATGGGGTTGAAAAACTTATCAGCCATGATTGAATGGAGGAGCAGACTCGATGGGCCGAATGGCCTAATTTCTGCTCCTATGTCTTATGGTCTTATGGTCTTCTACCCCTCTAAACTCCAGTGGATACAAGCCTAGCCTATCCAACCTTTTTTCATAAGGCAACTCATCCATTCCAGGTATTAGGATGGAATTGTCCCAGATTTGCACTAAGTGCAGTAGCGGTCAGGAACCGCCAGCCGCAATAGCAGCTTTTCATGCTGTATCATCCCAAACCCACCACATTAATTATTCATTCCAGGTTACACGCTGTTTCGATGACAAGCAGGCTCCAATTCACCTGCCTTTTTGCTGCTTCATCACACCAGGCACCACATTTAAAGTACAGCCATGCTCAGTGCTTCCAGCCCAGGACTGCAGCAAAGAAGACATGGCCCCAAAAGGCAAGAAGACTGCAGCCCTCTAGTGCCATTTGGACATTGTGGAGGCCCACTGTGATGCCCTCTATCCCCCCAATGCTGCACAGAAGAGGTTGGCCATCCAATGCAGGTAGAGGATGAATGATCTCATCTGTGCTGCCAGGGTACGGCAATCATCTCATCACTCTAAACGCACACTCAAGCCCACCACACATTCACTGGCACCTCACTCACTACCAGCTCAAGGGACATCACCACCCATTCTCATATGTCCACCTGGCTTCATCTCCTCTGGAGACTGCCTCCTCAGCCCTCACCATCTTAAGGTCACTTGCTCAGATCAACATGTGCCCCACACACACCCTAGAATACCCCCTTACCCAGTACAGCCCTCACCCTGCAGCCTCTTCCCTTGCCTGAGGCCACTTCTCCCCCATTCCCAAACAAGCCCTAGCCCTGCAGCCATTGAAAAGCCACCCACATATGGTGGAGACCTGCCCATGAGCCCCCGTAAAAATGATGTGGTGCTGGTCTATGAAGCCTGGCGCTGATGACTGTGAGTGCTGACCGAAGCAAGGTAGGCAAACAAGCCTTGCAGTCCAGAGTGAAGTGCAGTTCACCAAGGGCACGCCTTATATATACTGTTGTGAATCACAGCGGAGTGTTTTCCCACCAAGTGAGCGGATGATCCAGCTGGAGGGGTTGAGTCCCGCAGGCTGGCCTCATAATGATATGCTGATGTATTACAATGAGATTCCCGACTTCCAATGGCGGGGAACGCGGCTCACCATCGACGGGCTGAGTGCTGCCTCAGGGAGATCAGCTCTGATTTAAAACTTTTATTAAACATGTTTAAAAATTTTCCCTGGCATGTCCCCTCATGTGACACTGTCACATGAGTTGGAACATGTCCATAACTTTTATTGAAACATTTCTGAAAAATTTAAATACCCTCATGAAACCTCATCCCGCCCGTGACTGTTGATGTGTTCTTAGGTTTTTTCTCTCTGTCCCTTCCTGCCATTCTCTGACCCCCATTTCTCATATTACTATTTTGCTCTCCTGTCTTGGACTCTACACCTTGAATTGCTACCTCTACACAAGCTTGATCCCTCACCTCCCTTGTTTAGTTTAAAGCCCTCTCTACTTCTCTAGTTATGCTATTTACGATGACACCCGTCCAGGTATAAACCGTTCCAACGATACAGCCCTCACTTTCCCCAGTACTGATGCCAGTGCCCCAAAAACCGGATCCCACTTCTCCCACACCAGTCTTTGAGCCACGCATTTGTCTCTCTAATCTTATTTGTCCTATACCAATTTGCACGTGGTTCAGGTAATAATCCAGAGATTATCACCTTTGAGGTTCTGCTTCTTAATTTGGTACCTAGCTCCTCGTACTGACTTTGCAGAACCTCTTTCCTAGTTCTACCTATGTTATTGGTACCTACATGGACCACGACAACTGGATCCTCCCCCTCCCACTGCAAGTTCCTCTCCAGCCTTCATCAGATGTCCTGAACCCTGGCACCAGGTAGGCAACACAGCCATCTGGACTCCCGCTCTTTGCTGCAGAGAACAGTGTCAATCCCCCTCACTATACTATCCCGTACTACCACTACATTCCTTTTGATCCCTCGGCTTGAACGGCTTCCTGTACCACAGTGCCATGGACAGTCAGCTCATCCACCTTGCAGACTTCGCTTTCATCCACACAGGTTGTGAGCACCTCAAATCTGTTTGACAATTGCAAAGTCTGAGGCTCCTCCACTATTGTCTGTTTGGTCCCATTACCTGTCTCACTGACATTCACATCCTCCTGTCCCTCACTGCTGACCAAAACAGATGGCCCTCTTCTAAGATGTATGACTGTATTCTGGAACAAAGTATCCAGGTATTTCTCCCCCTCCCTTATGTTGCAGTGTCTGCATTTCGGCTTCCAGATCAATAATCGTGATCCGGAATTCCTCAAGCTGCTTACGCATCCTGCAGACGTGTTTGTCATGGATTGCCTTGGCATCCAAAAGCACCCGCATCCCACAGCTGCAACATAACACCTGTCCCACCATTCTAACTTATGTTATTTAGTTAATTTACTTTAATTACTTTCTTCCTATGCATGCTACAATTTACTGCTTATTGAATGCTAGTATCACTGACAACTAAGTTTATATGCTTCTTAACTACAAGATATATCTTTGCGTTCTTTTATCCTGTGTCTCTGCTCTCCTCGCGCTCTTTTATCCTGTGTCTCTGCTTTCCTCATGCTCTTTTATCCTGTGTCTCTGCTCTCCTCGCGCTCTTTTATCCTGTGTCTCTGCTCTCCTCACGCTCTTTTTTCCTGTGTCTCTGCTCTCCTCACGCTCTTTTATCCTGTGCCTCTGCTCTCCTCGCGCTCTTTTATCCTGTGTGTCTGCTCTCCTCATGCTCTTTTATCCTGTGTCTCTGCTCTCCTCATGCTCTTTTATCCTGTGTCTCTGCTCTCCTCGCGCTCTTTTATCCTGTGTCTCTGCTCTCCTCGCGCTCTTTTATCCTGTGTCTCCGCTCTCCTCGCGCTCTTTTATCCTGTGTCTCTGCTCTCCTCACGCTCTTTTATCCTGTGTCTCCGCTCTCTTCATACTCTTTTATCGACATCTGGCACTCTTTTCCTCACTGAGTCTTAGGTAAAGGAATTGTGCCCTGAATACCCTGGGTGGATAAGACATCCTGTTGAGAGCCATTCTCCACGCTCCCCCCACCCCTTTCCAGAAGCTTGTGCTGTCTTTGTCACTTCTGCTTATTTGCCCTGTCATATTGTAGGCCAAGGGGTTTGCATCCTACTACACCCGTGTTTGGGAGCAATGGTTTTGTGCAGAATTCTTAAAGCCAGGACAACGTTCTTCAGTATATGCTACGCCACTCCCCTCAGACTTTTCAGAACTGTGGAAACTAATTCTGTAATCACAGCCAATCATGTAGTGTGGTTTTAATGTCTACATTGCCATTGGGGAACCCAACTCTCCAGCTAACACTCTCTCTTAACCTCGCACAGCCAGTAGGAATCAATCAGCAACTAACCTGAAAGTAATCTTTAAACAACACAGCTGGAGGTTCCTTCCTTTTCTATTCATTAATGGAATGGGATGTAGGCGTTGCTAGCTAGGCCAGCATTTATTGGTCATCTTCAGAGGGCATTGCTGTGGGTCTGGGGTCACACGTAGGCCAGATTTCATGGAAGGACATGAGTCAACCACATGGGCTTTTACAACAATTGACAATGGTTTCATAGTCTCTATTAGGCTTTTAATTCCAGATGTTTATTGAATCTAAAAATCATCTTGTAGTGGTGGGATTTTCACCATCTTGTAGTGGTGGGATTCGAACCCAGGTCCATAAAACATTACCCTGGGTCTCTGGATTACGAATCCAGTGACGATATCGCTATGCCACCACCTCCTCAATCCTGTTACTGACTGCATATTCATCTGTGCGAGGTTAAGAGAGTGTGTTAGTTGGAGAGTTGGGTTCCCAAGTGGCAATGTTGACATTAAAACCACACTACATGGTTGACGTCTCAATCTGCTTAGTCTGCATAATTCTGGCAGACACTTCCTGTGCACTTGTTAATTTTTCACCAAAATGGTGACCATCACATCCCACAGCAGCAGTGTGCACAAACTCCAAAAAAAAAACAGTGCCAGTAACAATAATAACTTATATTTATATAGTGCCTTTAATATAATGAAACATCCCGAGGTGCTTGACAGGAGCATTATAAAACTAAGTATGACACCAAGCCACATAAGGAGATATTAGGCCAGATGACCAAAAGCCTGGTCAAAGAGGTAGGTTTTAAGGAGCGTTTTAAAGGAGGAAAGCAAAGTAGAGAGGCAGAGGGGAGTAGGGAGGGAATTCCAGAGCTTAGGGCCTAGTCAACTAAAGGCACAGCCACCAATGGTGGAGAAATTAAAATTGGGAATGCACAAGAGGCCAGAATTGGAGAAGTGCAGATATCCCAGAGGTTTGTGGGATTGAAGTAAATTACAGAGATAGGGAGGAGCAAGGCCATGGAGGGATTTGAAAACAAGGATTAGAATTTTAAAATCAAGACATTGTTCGACCAGGAGCACTTGGCACATCATAACATTCAAGGCAATGGGCCAAGTGCTGGTAAATGGGATTAGGTAGGTAGGTCAGGTGTTTCTCACGTGTCGGTGCAGACTCGATGGGCCGAAGGGCCTCTTCTGCACTGTGTAATTCTGTGATTCTGTCATTCTGTGGGAGTAAACGCAGATCAACAAGCAACAAGCATAGGGGTGATAGGGAAATAGGACTTGCTGCGAGTTAAGACACGGACAACAGAGTCCTGGATGACCTCAACTTTAAAGAGGGTAGAATGTGGGAGACAGGTGCGGGAGTGTGTTAGAATAGTCAAGGCTAAAGGTAACAAAGGCATGGATGAGGGCTTCAGCAGCAGATGAGCTGAGGCAATGGCGGAGTCAAATGATGTTACAGAGGAGGAAGTAGATGATCTTAGTGATGGCACAAATATGAAGTTGGAAGCTCATCTTGGGATCACATGTGGCACTAATGTGGGGAACAGACTGGTTTAATCTCAGACTGTTGCCAGGCAGAGGGATGGAGTGGTAGCCAGGGAACAGTGTTTGGAGTTGGGACTGAAAACAATCGCTTCAGTCTTCCCAATAATTAATTGGAGGAAATTTCTGCTCAGCCAGTATTCAAGGCAGAATAATACCTGCGAAGAAGGGGTGGGGTGATGATGGAGGGGTGCGGATGGCATGCTCCCACCCCTGCAAACCATGATGTGTTGCAGGGCGGATTAACGGGGGCCAAGTGGGACTTCTGCCCTTCACTAGGGAGGAAGTCCCACCCTCTGGAGCTGCCAGCCAATCCCTCTGGCCAGTAGCTCCATCAGTGCTGGCAGCGCCACAAGGGCGTCAGTGGCCACCGCCAGGATTGCAGGAGAAGAAGAAGAAGACCAAGGCTCATGGATCCCTAGAGCAGGTAAGTCCCGGGTCTTAGAACAGGAGGGTTTGGGCATGTTAGGGAGAGGGGCAGGGGGTGGAGGGGGTGGGTTCAAGGGAGGGAGTGCGTAGGAAGGAAGGAGGTTTTCAACCTTATGGGGAAAGACACGCAATCAGCAAACGGCAGCCCCCGAAGTGCCACCGCTCCCCTCCTTCCTTCCCATCCTTTACACATGTAAGTGGAATAATTGGGCTGCCCACTCCTGCCCGGCTGTGCACACCAAATATTTTATGGTGTGGGCAGCATATTATCAGAGTTAATTAGCTTGGTAACAAGCTTAATTAATCCTTGATTATTTATTTAAAAATGGTGGGCAGGCTGCCACTTTCTATGCCCACAAACCACCCACCCCCCCCCCCCCCCCCCACCCCACCCTGGCGGTGTAATGTGGGTGAGCTTGGGTGCGAAGGTGGAGGAGTGGGCATTTTATGTGCCCCCTCATGAGAAACACGCCTCCTGGGAGCACATAAAATTCAGCTGTCAGTTTGGGATAAGCAGTCTGGTAATTTAGCAACAGTGAGAAGTCGAGAGATGACGTTGAGGTAGAGGCAGGTCTAATAAGCCTACACGTGAAAACTAACACTGTGCCTTTGGACGGTGTCACTGAGGGACAGCATGTAGATGAGAAATAGGAAATGATGTGCTGAATTTTGCAGCCACAATATTCATTAAATAATGGTTTCTCCTCTTAACACAAACCATAATTTTCGAAATACACAATTCAAAATGTTGATGACTGTAAAACTAACTTTAACCAGATAAAGTAACTCTACATCCTAACTAACAGCAATATTTTTGCGTTCTGATAATATTGATAAAATATTTCTGAAAAAAAATCACAGATGTTATTATAATTATTTAAAATCTCATGGCATCCTTTTTCAAATAAAGGCACTGTCAATAGAGTTAATACCTATATCACGGCTGCAGCTACAACCATTTAAACAACCTTTGAAACCATATGCAGGGGATAATCTTATATTAGTTAATTAGACTAAGCCGATGTCAGACCTATTTTAAACGATGAGCCCTGGCGCTTTCTTCAAGAGTGCTGGTTGGGAAGATTTGCTAACTGAATGGGTAAGGTCAGTGCTTCCCAAGCTAAGGACACCACCCTGCAGCTGGTGCAGAGATGTGCAGGGTGAAGGATGGGTCTTACATAATCCTTTGGCCTGTTGCTTGGTGCTGACAACAATTTTCCATTCACTCAGCCCAAGCGATCCTGAAAATAGCCACCATGCAATGGAATTTCCTGTGGGGGTGTAATTATTAAGTTAAGCCTGAAATTACACCCATTCACATCAATGTCATTTCGCACCCTAAACAACTTCATTAGCATACCGTTGTTAACAGGCAGAGTTCAGCACAAACAATTGGGGCCCGAGGATACGCGTCACTTATACCACAAGTTTTGTTTCATTCTTTCATGGGGTGTGGGCATCAATGGTAAGGCCAGCATTTGTTGCCCATCCCTAACTGAATGGCTTGCCAGGCCATTTAAGAGCCAACCCAACAGTGAACCAGATGGGTTTTTACAACAATTGGTGATAGTTTCATGGTCACCATTACTGAGACTAGCTTTCAGTTCCAGGTTTTTATTAACTGAATTTAAATTCCAGCAGCTGACATGATGGGATTTGAACCCAGAGTATTGCCAGCCCAATGATATTATTGCTATGCCATTGTCTCCCCAAGTATAGGAATAAAAGTTTAAGCCCTCTAGCCATCATTTATGGACATTAGACACAGTGGCTTTGAAGTTCCTCGCTGGGCCAGGATTTTCCGTTCATCGGGCGGGCATGGTGGATGGGCCCGGGAAAGGCCGGGAAAAGGTCTGCGCCCACGATCAGCCCCCGATCGCGAATTCACACTGGCTGGCCAATTAACGGCCAACAAGCATGAAGCGCATGCTGAAACACTCAGCGCTGCCAAGGTGGGGACAGGAGGAGGACGAGCGCGGAAGTCTGAATGTGCGTGAGGGAGCACACACTGTGCCAGAGCTGCCTCAGGGAGCTGAAGAATTGGGCATACACAAATAAAGATTTGAAAGATGATATAAACATGTCCCCACACGTGACTCAGTCACATGAAGAGGGACATGTTTAAAATGAAGTTGAAAAATTTTTTCGTTTTTATTTACCGTTGGAAACCTCATCCCACCTGTGGATGGGGTTTCTTAAAAAATGCAAAGGCCGCCTGGCCTATTCGCCCACCCGTCCACCGACCGAACTGTTGAGCAGCGAAAAATACAATTTAATCACTTGCTTAAGGGCCATAATAGGCCTCTTAATTGTCAGTGGGTGCCGACCGAAAGATCGTGAGAGTGCACAATTACTTTGGGACACTTGCCCGACGTCATCGCATCTCATCTCATGACCGATTGGGTTGGGCGCATGCCCGCCCGACGAAGGTAAAACACTGCCCCCTGCACCCATTCTCAATTCCCAATGTCAAATTGCACTCAAACTTACTGCTAATCTCAGCTGAACAGATACATGGTGTAAATGGGTATATTTCAGCAGAAATCAGTTGTAAAAAAAAAACAAGCGGGTTCTCACGAAAGCCCTGAACTCACAATCATATATTTCTTTTTCATGTATGGAAATTGAAGTTTCAGCTCATCTAACCATCATTCATGCTCACTAGATGAGAGCAGGTTTAAGAAGCTGCAACTGGGGAAGCTTTTCAAATTTTTATGTATTTCATAAGAACTGCATTCAAAGAAACTGAAAATACAGCGCAGGTCTCATTGAGGATAAAAAATAGAAGCTCAACACATCACAGGAAAACACCAGAAAAGTTAGTGCTGTGTCTGAAAAACTGCTTGCAATTAGTTAAGAGCTTCAGAGCAAATGTAATTGTAGGAAGTTATGTATAACCAGGGATGGAGCCGTCATTTAGGGTGGAGATGCGTCTGGGAGGGAATAGTTGTTGTGAAATATCAATGAGAGATGGGTGCATTGTACTTACATGTAAGTCACTTAAGCCCAAAATTTGTCGTTCTTTTCAATCATGTATTCACCCTGAGCCTTTATAGTTGCATGCCTCTGACTGCAAATACCCAGGAAACTCCAAGCCCATGTTTAAGAACATGCAATCATGGAAGCCGACCTAACTTTAATGTCATTCAGAAGAATGCCATAAAAAGTGTTTAAGCAGAAGCGTGTGGGGACAAATAGAGAAAGTCAGTTCACAATATGTCATAAAGCACCAGAAATATGAACTCTAGGTGTAATTTTAAACCTGATTTGAATCAGGAAACTCACATATACGGCTCTTTAGCCTGGGGCAAAGCTATTAAAATGAACTGGGTGTTTCAGGACAAGGCACAGGGTCAGTACAGGGACAATGAAGGTAAAGGAAATTCAGGGATTATGCAACCATGTGCAAAACTCACTTGCAGACATCAGGTATTTGATTTACACCATAATTTACACAGATCTCTCAGAGCCGACACAAAGGAAATTCAACCCCATCCATGGTCAGTTAATGACAGGACTGAGAGATGAACATAAGTTGATAACCACCTTTGCAATTGTGGGGAAGGACCTGCTATTAATATTATTTTTGACTGAAGATCATGCAGAAACTCAATTTTGTGAACATTATTTGAAGAGAAGTTTGTGTTTCATGCAGATTATTTGTAATCTTGCAATTGGTAATGTGTTTTGTTATATAATTATCATATATATAATCAGAATATCTATGGGGTTGTTTGGATCTCGATGCATAGGTGTATAACACCATTCATGCTGGAATTCCATAGGTGCGGCTGTGTGCTTTGCAAATGGGCCAGCTTAACTGGAGCTGTTAACGTTGGACTCATCTCTCAGCTATCTAAAAAAAAAGGGGCTGGGAAGAAAAATATATTAGTGCTACTTGGCTGCCCCCTGCAGTTACAATTCACATGACAGGTGCAATATGTCATTTGGAGCCATGAGCCATGGCCACTCTTGGCATAAGTGGATGCTTGCCGTAGATCTTGGGGGTGGTGGGGGTGAGGCGGTGGCTGGGGTGGGGGGGGGAGGGGGTGGGGGTGGTGCAGGGAGATGGACCAGGGGTGTGGGAACCAGGAGAGAATGTTAGAGAGGAATATCAAGGCGCACAAAATACTACGAGAGACAGATAGCACTAGAATAAAGAATAGTATGTTAATAAGCAGAGTCGAAGTAAGGGAGAAAATAATGAAGTCTAAATCAGGGTTATACTGTGTGTATTGTGAATGCGCGGACTATAATAAATAAGATTGGGGAGTTACAGGCACAGATTGCCATGTGGAAATATGATGTTATGGTGATAACAGAGACCTGGCTCAAGGAAGGGCAGAACTGGGTGTTAGGTATTCTGGAGTACAAGATGTTCAGAAAAGAGAGGGCAAGAAGAAAAGGAGGGGGCGTGGCTATATTGGTTAAGGAGAGCATTGCAGTGCTGGAGAAAGAGGATGTCCCAGACGGCTCAAGGGCAGAATCAATTTGGCTGGTGCTAAGGAACAAAATGGGTGCAATTACATTGCTCAGTGTAGTCTATAGAGCACCAACTAGTGGGAAGGATGTAGAGGAATAAATCAGCAGGAAAATTACAGAGAAGTTCAAACATTGTAGAGTAGTTATAATGGGGGACTTGAATTGCCCAAATATAGGCTGGGCTAGTGTAAAGGGCAGAGAGGGGCAAGAGTTCCCAGAGTGTGTTCAGGAAAATTTTCTATAGCAGTATGTGTCTAGCCTAACAATGAAGGAGGCACTGCTCGACCTGGTTCTTGGAAATGAGGTGGGCCAAGTAGATCAAGTATCAGTGGGGGAACATTTAGGAGACAGTGACCACTGTATGATGAGGTTTAGGATGACAGTAGAAAAGGAAAATGGGCAATCCAGGGTAAGAATAATTCACTGGGGGAGAGCTGACGTCAATGGGGCAAGAAGGGAGCTGGGCGGGTTAAATTGGAACCAAAGGCCGGTGGGAAAAAGTGTAGCTGAACAAAGAGGAAATGGTTTGGGCACAGTCAAGGTATATTCCTTCAAAAATGAAAGGTAGGGCAAACAAATCCAGAGCCCCCTGGATGAAAAAGAGGATAGAAATTAAGCTAATGAAGAAAAAGTGTCCTTCCGACAGGGGTAAGATAGAAAATACAATTGAGAACCAAATGAATACAGGAGGCTCAGAGGAGAGCTGAAGAATCAAACAAGAGAAGCAAAGAGGGATTATGAGAAAAGACTGGCAGCCAACATTAAGGGGAATCCCAAACTCTTCTGTAGGCACATAAATAGTAAAAAGGTGGTAAAAGGAAGGGTAGGGCTGTTTGTGGACCAAAAAGGGGATTTACACATGGTGGCAGGGGCCATGGCTGAGGTGTTAAATGAATGCTTTGCATCTCTTTACCAAGGAAGCAGATGCTACCCACGCCATGGTGAAAGAAGAGGAAACTCTGTCACAAGAAGGGTTCCAAATTGATTAGGAGGAGGTAAGAAATAAGAACATAAGAAATATGAACAGGAGTAGGCCATTTGACCCCTCGAGCCTGCTCCATCATTCAATAAGATCATGGCTGATCTTCTTGTGTTTCAATTTCCACATTCCCATGTAACCCCAATAACCTTTGATTCCCTTGCCTAACAAGAATCTATCTAACTTTGCCTTAAAAATGTTCAGTGACCCACCTCCACCGCCTTCTGAGGCAGGGAATTCCGAAGTCGCACGACCCTCTGAGAGAAAAAAAATTACTCCTCATCTCTCCATTGGTGTTGGATAAGGTGTCACTACTCAGAATTGACAAGGCACCGAGACCGGATGAGATGCATCCAAGGACATTGAAGGAAGTGAGAGTGGAAGCTGCAGGGGCACTGGACATAATCTTTCAGTCTTCCCTGGACTCAGGGGAGGTGCCAGACAACTGGAGAATTGCAAACATTATGCCCTTGTTCAAAAAAGTTTGTAACGATTAGCCCAGCACTTACAGACCAGCCAGTTTAACTTTGATGACGGAGAAGCTTCTGGAAACAATTATTCGGGATAGAATTAATTTCACATGGAAAATGTGAATTGATAAGGAAGAGCCAGCATGGATTTCTTAAGGGGAAATCATGTTTAACTAACTTGCTGGAGTGTTTTGAAGAGGTAACAGAGAGGGTTGATGAGGGTAATGCAGTTGATGTGGTGTACGTGGACTTTCAAAAGGCATTTGATACAGAGCCGCACAACAGACTTGCGAGAAATGTTATAGCTCATGCAACAAAAGGCAAAGTAACAGCGTGGATACAAAATTGGCTGAGTAATAGGAAACTGTAGGTAATGGTTAATGGATATTTTTTGGGCTGGAGGAAGGTTTGTAGTGGAGCTCCCCAGGGGTCAGTATTAGGACCCTTGCTTTTCCTGATGTATGTTAATGACCTAGATCTTAGTGTGCAGGGGATAATTTCAAAGTTTGCGGATGATACAAAACTTGGAAGCATTGTAAACTATGAGGAGGGCAGTGTAGAACTTCAAAGGGACATAGGCAAGTTGCTGGAGTGGGCAGATAGGTGACAGATGAAGTTCAATGTGGAGAAGTGAGAAATGATTCATTTTGGTAGGAAGAACATGGAGAGACATTATAAAGTAAGGGGTACAACTCTAAAGGGTGTGCAGGAGCAGAGGGACCTGGGTGTGTCTGTGCATAAGCCATTAAAGGTGGCAGGACAGGTGGAGAGAGCAGTTAATAAAGCAAATAGTATCCTAGGCTTTATTAAAAGGGGCATAGAGTACAAGAGCAAGGAGGTTATGCTGAACTTGTATAGGATACTAGTTAGACCTCAGCTGGAGTATTGTGTACAGTTCTGGGTGCCACATTTTAGGAACGATGTGAGTGCATAAGAGGTTTACAAAAACAGTTCCAAGAATGAAAAACTTCATTAAAGAAGATAGATTAGATAAGTTGGGGCTGTTCTTCTTGGAGAAGGGAATGCTAAGAGATTTGATATAGGTGTTCAAAATCATGAGGAGACTGGTCAGATAGATAGGGAGAAACTGATCTAAAAGGATCGAGAATGAGAGGGCAAAAGAAGCAAATGCAACATGAGAAAAAGCTTTTTCACACAATGAGTGGTTTGGGTCTGGAATGCACTGCCTGGAAATGTGCTGGAGGTGGGTTTAATCAAGGCATTCAAGAGGGCATTGGATGATTATTTAGACAGAAACAATGTGCAGGGTTACAGGGAAAAGCTAGGAGATTGGCACTGAGTCATAATGCTCATTTCGAAAGCCGGTGCAGACACGATAGGCCGAATGGCCTCCTTCTGCACCTTGACAATTTTGTGATTCTGTGACCTAGTATTGCTCCAATTATCGCTACCAATTATCGCTCCAACTGCTTTATTTATCACCAGGATGACCAGAGTTGCATGGAAGGTACACTGAGAGCCACTGGACATGCCTGCATTTAGATAAATTCCTGAATCTGCTGCAAGATTAGGGTAAATATATTTCATATTCCTGGGAAGGAAAAAAAATCACATTTGCAAAACATAATAAAGCAAGTGCTTGGAATAACTTGTTGATCTGTGTGCTTTCTATGAAGCACTTTGGGCTGTTGTTATCTTGAGGGCATTATGAAAGCTGTTGCTGCCCCTGTAGCCATCGTTGTTGTCGAAGTAACAGGATAGTTACTGTGAGGAATGGAAACCCCTACTTTTTACTTGAAGAGATCAACTGAAACCAACAGAACAGGGGAAAAGGTCTTGGTTTTTAACATCTCATGTGAGAGTGGCAGACCTGACAAATCAGCACTCCCTTAATACTGCACTAAGCTAGGTGGGAGGCGGTGGTAGTGGTAAAGTCATCAGACTAATGCAGCTTCACGGCTTCAAATCCAACCACTATGGCTGGTGGAATTTAAATTCAGCTGATAAATCTGGAATTAAAATGTTAGCCTCGGTAATCGTGACCATGAAACCAATGTCGATTGTCATAAAAAATGCCCTTTAGGGAAGGAAATCTGTCATCCTTACCTGGTCTGGCCTACATGTGACTCCATACCCCACAGCAATGTGGTTGACTCTTAACTGCCCTCTGAAATGCCCTCAAGCCACTCAGTTGTATCAAACTGCTACAAAGCCTACAAAAAGGAATGAAATACGACAGAATAACCAGCATCAACCTAGGCACCGGAAATGGTGATAACGAGACCATAAGACCAATGAAATCATGGCTGATCTGAACAAACCCAGCTCCTGTTGACCCTGCAAAGTGCTCCTCACTAACATCAGGGGTCTTCTGCCAAAATTGAGAGAGCTGTCCCATGGACTAGTCAAGCAACAATCTAACACAGTCATTCTCATGGAATCATGCCTTACACACAATGTACCAGGAACTACCATCACTATCTGTGGCACAGGACAGATCTAGCATAGGTGGCGGCACAGTGGTATGCAGTCGGGAGGGAATTGTCCTGGGAGTTCTCAATATCAACTCCAGACCCCATGAAGTCTCATGGCATCAAGTTAAGCATGAGTAAGGAAACCTCCTGCTGATTACCATGTACTGCATCCTTCCCCCCCCTCCCACCCATGCACCTCGGCTGATGAATCAGTGCTCCTCCAAGTTGTAGACCACTTGGTTATGGGGGTAGTGCAGAAAATGGCAGTGAGGCCGAAGGTCAGCTTTAATCTAGTTGAATAGGGGAGCAGGCTCAAGGGGCAAAATGGCCTATTCCTGCTCCTATTTCCTATACTCCTATCCCAGTCTGTTTCCTAGGGGCCAGTAAAAGTCTGGCCTTTGAAGCAGTAGTTGGGCACCCCTGGTTTTTGCTCTAACCCTGTAAGACCTTCATCTTCAAGTGCCTGTCCAACTCCATTTTAAAGTTATTTATGATCTCACCATCAGCCTTTCAGTAATGTGTTCCAAGCCCTGTCAGCTCTCTGAATGAAAAAAAAACTCTTTCCCTCTCCCCTCTAGATGTTTTCCCATGGTTTTGAATTGATGACCTCTACAGATTGCCATAGGGAATACTCTTCTGCTATTTACTCTGTCAAAATGTCTCATAATCTTGAAAACCTCTTTTAGGCCAAACCTTAATCTTTTCTGTTCCTAGAACAGTTCTAACTTCTCTAAACTCTCCTCATAACTTAAGTCCCTCATGCCTGGTAACATCCTGGTAAAATTCCCCTGTCTCTCACTCTCTCTCTTCAGATACCATGCCCCAAGAGAGCATTGGTGACCACGGACCTCCATGTTAATCTTCTTCTAGAGGTGTGGATCATCTTCATTGGTGGTACATCTTTGGCCTGAATTTTCCTGTCGGCGATTTGTTGGGGGGGGGGGGGGCGCTCGCTGATGGGAAAATGACGCGGGATGATGTCGGGAGGAATCTCCAGTGTCATCCCAGACCCTTTAAATTTTTAGGAAGGCGGGCGGAGAGTGAAATCAGCTGTCCGCCTGCCGATTGAAGCCATTGACAGGGTAATTAAAGTAATTAAAGACGCTGCCCGTCCAACCTTAAGGCTGGCGGGCAGGCCAGAAGCCCCAGCAGGCTTCTGATAAAGCATGAAACCTCATCCATGAGGGATGAGGTTTCATGTCCGTTTTTAAAAAGTCTAATAAAGTTTATGTCCTTTTTATTAACATGTCCCATCTCGTGTGACATTGTCACATGAGGGGGACATGTCAATAATTTTTTAACTTTTCTATTTTTTGACTTTTCTTACCTGTCACTAATCTCCCTGAGACAGGACTTTGCCTCAGGGAGCAGTGTGTTCTGTCGTGCGCATGCGCGAAAGAGCACACTTTGACAGATGGGGATTCCCTCCACCCCCCCGCACAGGAAGCGCATGGCGCTTCCTGTTGGGGATGCCGCTGGGCGGGCCTTAATTGGCCCGCCCACTCAAAATGACGGTGGGCCCCATTTTGGTGGCGGGGGTCGGCTGTCCGCCCGCCGCCTGGTCAGTGGGGCCCGCTCACCATCTGAGGGCAAAATTCTGGCCTTTAAACATGTTATTCTTTGTCTACCTCGATTTCTTTTATCATCAATCTTTCTCAGCAGCATCAGGCTTTCTAAATCATGATTTCTTATTATGTGCCTAAGAAATTCAAACTTTTGCTTTCTGATCTTGGTCAGCAGAGTTCTTTTGGTCTCAGATTTTACTCACACCTCTTCATTTGAAGTGTGTCTTGTCCAAGATATCTTAATTATTCACGTCAAAAACATAACTCTGCAGCCTCAATTCTTCTCTCCATAGTTTCATTGATAATTCAATGCTCTCGTTTGTATATTAAAATTGGTGTGATGTAGCATTCCAGAATTCTCAGTTTTGTTTTCATGGATAATTCTGAGTTGATCATAATTTTTATTATTTTTTTGAAATGCAACTTTGGCCGTTCCAATCCTTTGTCTTATTTCCTGGTTACACTTTCCATCCAATGTTAACATACTTCCCAGGTAATGAAATTTGTCTACCCATGTAACCTTTTCAATCTTCACTGTGATCCTATATTCTGGAACATATGAATTATGAGTAAGAGTAGACCATCCTGCCCCTCGAGTTTGCTTCCCCATTCAATTAAATCATGGCTATTTGATTGAGGCCTCAACTTCACTCTCCTTCCTACCCCCTATACGCTTTGGCTACCTTGTCAATCAAGAATCTATCCACCTCTGCCTTTAAAATGCTCAATGACCCGGGCTCCGCCACACTCTGGGGAAAGGACTTTCACAGACTCATGAGTCTCTGAAAAAAAAAATTTCCTCATCTCCGTCTTAAATGGGAGACCCCTTATTCTTAAACTGTGTCACCCAGTTCTAGTCTGTCCCACATGAAGAAACATCCTCGCAGCATCCACACTGTCATGTCCCCTCAGGATCTTATATGTTTCAATAAGACCACTTCTCATTCTTTTAAACACCAATGGATATAGGCCTAACGTCATAGGTTCCTCATAGGAATCAGTGAAGTGAACCTTCTCTGAGCTGCTTCTAATGAAATTATGTCCTTTCTTATATAAGGAGAACCTGAACTGTACACAGTACTCTAGATGTGGTCTCACCAATACCATATACAAACTGTAGCAAAAAATTTCTAGTTTTATATTCCATTACCCTTACAATAAACAACAACATTCCATTTTCTTTCCTATTCACTTGCTATACCTGCACCCTAACTTCTTGTGATTCATGTGCCACATCACCCAGATCCCTCTGTACCTCAGAGCTCTGCAATATCTCCTTATTTATTATTTTTTATTCTTCCTGTTAAAGTTGATATGATATTGCAGGTGGTAATTGCCAGGCTGACCAAACCCCAAAGTGAAACTTGGCCAAGCTATCACAACAATTTGCAATTTGTATTTTTATTATGAGAAGGTATGTGCACTGATGTCACAAGTAAAGGTTTCACTACCACTTTTGGAGATTTTAAATATCAAAGTAAAACATTTATTAACAAAAGAAAAGAAAGCTTAAGCACACAAGATTACAGTTACACTGTTAAATTTAGTCTTATAACATTTCCCAAAAGATTTATACCTAACTATATTCCCAAATAAATACGCTTTTCCAGGCAACAATCCAAATAGGTTCTTAATCTATAAAACATCCAGTAATATTATCACAAGGCATCCCTTTGCTATAAGGGAGGTATTGCACAAGCTTCCCTCTCACTCGACAATGGAAACCCAAAGCTTGTAGAACAAACAAACATTCTCTGGGGTAGCTAAAGGTTGCTTTTCACAAATCTGTCCTTGCACAGCTCACTTTCCAAATCTCACATGGCCACTCATCATACAGCTTTCAATCTCTCCTTAAATATATTTCTCCCCTCTGATCTGTAAATCCATTATTCTAAACTTTCTTTGGAAGTTATTTTTCCCAGAGTATAAAAATCTTTCATGTTGTCGTTTGGCCAGCATTTTCTGGAAAAATAAACTTAATAACTTTGCCTCATTTATTTACAATTTTGCCAGTGATAAAACTTCCTGTTATGCCTCTTTTGAAATTCAAACAGCTAACTATTCACTCCTCATTTATCTCCTAATGCGAATTCCCATTCATACTGTACTTACTAGTATCTCATCTTAGCTCGCCCATCTCCAATTCAAATTGTCTGCTTTTACACCCAACCCCCTTGATGATTTAAACATTGCAGTCTGACTGTCTTTAGTTTAAATTAGTCACACACACACAAAACACACAACCCCCACAAGCCTGCTTCACTATCCCACAGTAATATTAGGAAAAATGATTTTCCCTTTACACTTCCATCCTCATGGAAAAATAAACCATTATAATTCTAAAAGATGGTTTCATTTTCTCAACCCATTTCGCATTACTTACTATACTTATATCTATACACACAACTATTACTCTACCAGGTACATGCATCAACATGATAATAAACACAAGGCCTTTGTATCAACAGAGGTCATTTCAGTTCAATGTCCATGTTTCAAATGTCCAACTTCATTTTAACTTTAAAACTCTTGACAATGCATCGGTAATTAAATTTCTTGCCCAGCCACATGTAAAATCTGTAAATTAAACAGCTGCAGTAATCGACTCCATCTGAACAATCTGGTGCTCCAATCTCAAAATTTTTCCATGAATTTTAAAGGATGATGGCCTGTATAAACAATTGTTTCTGATGAATTGCTTGCAACATAAACATCAAAATGCTGCAACCCTAACACCAGACCTAGGGTCTCTTTTTTTGATAGTTGAGTACCTTTTCTGACATCCATTCAGCTTCCGTGAAAAATATCCTACCTGGTTTTCAATTCCTATTTCATCTTCTTGTAACAACACAGCACCAATACCCAGATCACTTGCCTCAATCGCCACTTTAAACTGTTTGGAATAATTAGGTGTTCCAAAACTGGTGTATCGGTCAACACAGTTTTTAAACTGTCAAACACATTCTGGCACTCCTGTGTCCTTTGAAATTTCTTGTTCTTTTTTAGTAGTTCAGTCAATGGAGAAACCACCCCACTAAAATTTGGTACAAACTTCCAACAAAATCCACTTATGCCTAGAAATCTCAACACTTCCCATGCTGTTGTAGGCACTGGGAAATTCATGAATGGTTTCCTTTCACATCTTGTGGGGCCACCTGACCATGTACAACGGTATGGCCCAAATAGGTAACTCGCGCTTTCGCAAATTCACTTTTATCCAAGCTCCCCACCAAATTAGCTTCTCGCAGTCAACCAAACAGTTCCTTCAGATGTTGTAAATGCTCCTCCCACATTTGTTTGAAAGCTACCAAGTCATAAACAGCACAATTGCTCAGTCCTGCAATTACTTTGTTTGTCGGTCTTTGAAATGTTGCTGGTGCAGTCTTCATGCCAAATGGCATAACTTTGAACTGTTACAGTCCATCTGGTGTTACAAAAACTGATATCTCCTTCGTTCTTTCTGTTAAGGGTGCTAGCCAATATCCTCGCAGCAAATCAATCTTTGTGATTAACACACTTTCTCAATATAATCTTCCAACCGTGGAATAAGAGATGAATCCACTTTTATAACTTTGTTTACTATTTGTTAATTCATACATGGGACTGAATTTTTCGGGCAGTGGGCAGGCTCGGTGGGAGCAGGCAGGGGCGGTCGTGGAGCTGATCACCGCCCGCGATCGGCTCCACGCTGCCATTTTACGCGTACGGGCCAATTAAGGCCTACCCAGTGTAATATGTGAGCCGTAGCACTCAGCGCTACCTGTGTGGGCAGGGGGAGGAGGGAGAGTCGGGGCAGTCGCTCTTACGCTGCACGTGAAAGAGCACTTCAATCTCCCTGAGGCAGCTCCGTGCCTCAGGGAGATTGAATCGATATTGAAATAATGAAATAAATGGTTAAAACATTTATTTAAACACGTCCACTCATGTGGCTGTGTCACATGAGGTGGGGAATGTTTTTATATTTAGAAAAAAAATGTTTATTTATTTAACAAAAACTTTAGGAAACCTCATCCCGCTCGTGGATGAGGTTTCCTAAAAAACGCAAAGGCCGCTTGGCATTTTTGCCCGCCTGCCAACCATAAGGTTGGATGGGCAGTGTTAACAATTACGTAAGTTACTTTCTTAATGGCCTTAATAGGCCGCTTACATATTGGTGGGCACGCAGCCGACTCCGGCGTGCGCCTGCTGAACGAGATATCGCGGGACTGCACAATGACATCGGGACACACGCCCGACATCAACGTGCATTATTTTACACATCGGTGTGTCAGGCCCCAGCACACCAGCTGAAAAATCCTGCCCACAGTGTTTGTGTTCCATCTGGTTTCAGCACCATCACAATGAGTGAACTCCACTTACTGCAACTACACTCTATGATATCATCCTGAAGCATGAATTGAATTATTTTTGCACTTGAGCTAATTTTACTGGATTTAATCTATAAGGATGTTGCCTTATTGAAACAATCTCCCTCATCCACGCCATGTATAGCCAAATTTGTTTTCCCCAGCTTATTCCCACGAATAGCTTTGTGTGACTGCAATAGCAACCGTCCAAACAGATTCTTAACCTATAAAACATCCAGTAATATTACCACAAGGCACCCACTTTTGATATAAGGGAGATATTTCACAAGCTTCCCTCTCACTCAACAATGGAAATCCAAGACTTGTAGCAGAACCTTGCTTTCTGGAACAAACAAGTGCTTCTCTGGGGTGGCTAGAGGTTGCTTTTCACAAGTCTGTCTTCGCACAGCTCAACTTTCAAGATCTCGCATGGCCACTCACCATACAGTTTTCAATTTTCCTTAAATATATTTCTCCCCTTTGATCTGTAAATCCATTATTCTAAACTTTCTTTGGAAGTTACTTTTCACAGAATATGAAAATCTTTCATGTTGGCATTATGCCAGTACTTTCGAGAAAAATAAACTTCATAACTTTGCCTTATCTATTTACGATATTGCCAGTTGGAAAACGTCCCGTTATGCCTCTTTTGAAATTCAGACAACTAACAATTTACTCCTCACTTATCTCCTAATGCGAATTCCCATTCATACCATGACTACTGAGATCTCACCTTAGCTCGCCCATCTCCATTTCAAAATGCCTGCTTTTATACCCCACCCTATTGATGATTTAAACCTTGCAGTCTGACAGTCTTTAGGCTAATTAAATTAGTTACACACACACAACCCCCACAAGCCTGCTTCAGTATCCCACAGTAATATTAGGAAAATTATATTTTCTTTGTTAAGTGGACAAGTTCACATTTTCCCACATTATGATCCATCTGCCAATTTTTTGCCCACTCACTTAACCTATCTAAATCCCTTTTCAGACTCTTTGTATCCTCTTCACAACTTAGTTACCTACCTATCTTAGTGACATCAAATTTAGCAACCATACATTTGATCCCATCATCCAAGTCTTTAACATAGATTGTAAATAGGTAAGGCCCCAGCACCAATCCCTGTGGCACTCCGCTCCTTACATCTTGCCAACTGGAAAATGATCCATTTATGCCTACTCTCTTGTTAATGGCACAACAGATGGTAAATCCTAAGCTGCTCAAATCCTAAAGGGAAACTTGAAACAACTGCCACAAGCTGTTTTGCAATTTGTATATTTATTTTGAGATGCATGCCTTGAATTCAGTAGTAATAAGACCACTGAGTCTTACTGGTTTTTACAAAACTAAATTAAACATTTATTACGCCCGACATCATCGCGCATTATTTTATGCGTCGGTATGTCAGGCCCGTCCCAGCACGCCAACTGAAAAATCTTGCCCACAGTGTTTGTGTTCCAACTGGTTTCAGCACCATCACAATGGGTGAACTCCACTTAGTGCAACTAGACTTTATGGTGTCACTCTGAAGCATGAATTCAATTATTTTTGCACTTGAGCTAATTTGCCTTATTGAAACTGAATCTCTCACATCTACACCATGTACAGCCAAATTTGTTTTCCCCGCTTATTCCCACAATTAGCTTTATGTGACTGCAATAGCAACAGTCCAAACAGGTTCTTAAATAGAACATCCAGTAATATTAGCACAGGGTACCCACTGTTGATATAAGGGAGATATTTTAAAAGCTTCCCTGTCACTCAACAATGGAAATTCAAGGCTTTGATTTTCAGCACATACATAGGTCTACAAATAACTACTATGATAATTCCTAGCACCCCTGATTAATCTAACTGCCAGTTTCACCTCTGTTAAGGCAACAGTAAAACTAGATTTTAAAAGACCCAGGCAAAGTAATACAATACCCTGAACAGTCGAATTCAAAGTGACCTTTCTTAACTTCAATTCTTGCAGACAACAGTTTGGGCAGAGAGGCTGGAAGCTTTTCATACTTGTGCTAGATCTTAAAAATGCCTTCTCTCCTTTGTATATATTTTCCCCTTTGAATGCAAATTCCCATTGCTTCACTATGCCTTTGGACTTTATCTCTTATAATAAAAATCTATCATAGTACTAATTTTACAAGTAATCTTTGGGAACAATACACGCACTGTTTCTTAACCTCTTCTGGCTAGGTATAACATTTTACCCCCTCTTTTGAATTCAAGCTATTCTGGTTTATTTAAAAATGAAAATGTTCCCTTTACACCTCACATTTTAAAACATCATCCATGTTTACCTATTTAGCATTCTAAACCTAGCTCTTCTTCTTACATCAAAGCCTTCAGACTCTTTAAGTCAATTAAGTCACACACATGCACACACACACAAACCCCATTTTTACTTTACTTTACAATAAATTCCAATAACATTATGTATCTTCTTGACATCCCCCTCCCTATTAAAAAATGAACAATCATAATTTAAAAAGACGGCTTCATTTTTTGAACCCATCTTACATTACCTCCTATATTTAATACACTATTACATTACCAGATGCATCAAGTAGCATAACAATATATGTACAAAACGTTGGTATCAACAGAAATCATTCCAGTCTAGATTTACATGTCCAATTTTCCCTTTATGCTTCAAACTCTTGACAATGCTTCTGCAATTAGATTTTCTCATCCAGCCACATGTATAATTTGTAGATTAAATGGTTGCAGTAATAAACTCCATCTGAATAGCCTGGCATTTTTGTCTCGAAATTTCTCCAGAAACATTAAAGGATTGTGGTCTGTGTAAACAATTGTTCCTGACAAATTGTCTTCAACGTAAATTTCAAAATACTGCAATGCTAACACCAACCCAAAGTCTCCTTTTTGATCGTTGGACATCTTCTCTGTTGTACATTCAACTTCTGTGAAAAATACACTATGAGTATTTCAATTCCAGTGTCATCTTCTTGGGCAGAATTCTCCCTTCGGCAAGCAGGGGCAAGGCCTGCTCATCAACGCGTAAAACGATGTGCAGCGACGTTGGGCAGGTGTCCCGACATCACCGCGCACCATTTAGATTGTCATTTCGGCAGACGTGCATCCGATGTGGCTGTGCGCCCGCTGAACTGTCAAAAGCCTATTAAGGCCATTACTAAACTAATTAAAGTTATTAAGAAGGCTGCCCGTCCAACCTTTAGGTTGGCGACAGGCGAGCCCAGGCGGCCTTCAGAAAAAACATTAAACCTCATCCACGGGTGAGAAGAGGTTTCACGAGGAATTTAAAATTTGTATTACATTTTTAATCAAAGTAATTGACATGCCCCAGCTCATGTGACAGTGTCACATGAGGGGACATGTCAGTAAAAATTTTCACATCATTTATTGTTTTTTTAAAGTAACACTGATCTCCCTGTGGCAGCACTTTCCTGGTTCAGGGAATTCCACCACCCCCCCTCCACCTGCACAGAGAGTGCATAATGCTTCCTGGCGCAGATCACGCTGGGCGGGCCTTAATTGGCCCGCTCACGTAAAATGGTGGCGTGCCCCTGGGAACCCACCCACTCGTGCCCACTCCTGCATAACTCCACTGACGGGGGGGAGAATGCTGCCCCTTGTAACAATAAGGCCCCAGTGCCTATATCACTTGCATCAATGGCCAACTTAAATTGCTTGACATAATTGGGTAGTGCCAAAACAGGTGTTGTAGTTAATACAGTCTTCAAACTGTCAAATGCTTTCTGACACTCCTGTGTCCATTGAAACTTCTTGTTCTTTTTTAATAGTCCAGTCAATGGAGCACCCACACTGCTAAAATTTCGTAAAAATTTCCGATAAAACCCACTCATGCCCAGAAATCTCAAAACTTCTTGTTTTGTTGTAGGCAGGGGGAAATCCACAATAGTCTTGACTTTCACATCTCTTGGAGCCACCTTACCATGTCCATAAGGCCATAGTACGCAGGAGCATAAGTGGGCCATTCGGCCCATCAAGCCTGCTCCGCCATTCAAATAGATCATGGCTGATCAATGTCGAATGGTATGGTGTTGATATGTAAATTGCACTTTTGCAAATTCACTTTTAGCCAAGTTCATCACCAAATTAGCTTCATGTAATCAATAAAACAATTCTTCCAGATGCTGTAAATGCTCCTCCCACGTCTGACTGAAAACTATCAAGTCGTCAATATAAACACCACAGTTGTTCAGACCTGCAATTGCTTTGTTTGCCAATCTTTGAAATGTTGCAGGTGCATTTTCCATACCAAATGGCATGATTTTAAACTGATATAGTCCATCTGGTATCACAAAAGCCAATATCTCCTTTGCTCTCTCTGATGCTGGTACTTGCCTATATCCTCTTAGCAAGTCAATCTTTGTGATAAATTTTGATTGTCCCACTTTCTCAATGCAATCTTCCAACTGTGGTATAGGATACGAATCCGATTTTGTCACTGCATTCACCTTTCGATAGTCCACACATAATCTTTGTTTCCATCTGGTTTCGGTACCAATACAATAGGCAAACTCCAGTTGCTGCAATTAGATTCAATGATATCATTTTGAAGCATGAGTTCAATTTCTTTCTGCACTTGTGATAACTTTGCCAGAATTAATCTATAAGGATGTTGCCTTAGTGAAGATGAAATTTCTACACATACATCATGTATAACTGAATTTGTCCTCCCCAGCTTATTCCCACAAATGGCTTTGTGTGACTGCAATAGCTTCTCCAAACCACTTTGACACTTGTCTGGGAGGTAACTCAATATTACATTTAAATTTTCAAGTACCCTCTCATTATCCAATTTGATTAGAGAAAAGTCAATTTCAGAATCCTGCATTTCTACCTCTTTTTCATTATCTATCACCACTAGTACCTCCTTTTGGTCCCCTTTCCTGTCAAAGTACTTTTTAAGCGTATTTACATGACACACCCTCTGCTTCATTCTTCTATCTGGAGTATTTGTTAAATAATTTACTTCACTCAGTTTCTTTTCAATCCTGTAAGGTCCACTAAACCTTGCCTGTAATGAGTCACCCAGCACTGGTAATAGAACTAACACTTTCTCCCCAGCAACAAAACTATGAGCTGTAGCTTTCCTGTCTGCCTTCACTTTCATCACTCGCTGTGGTATCTTTAAATGTTCTCACATACTCTGTTGAGTCTCTTTCTGAAATTTGATAGATAATCCAGGAGAGTAGTTTCTGAATTTTGACCAATTTCTCATGAATCAGTTTCAGCGGCCCCCTCATCTCATGACCATAAACTAGTTCAAAAGGACTAAAACCAGTCGATGCATTAGGAGTGTCCCTCATAGCAAATAACAAGAATGGAATCCCCCTATCCCAATCCTATGGATGATCCTACTACATGCTCTCGTCATGGTTTTTAGAGTTGGTCACATTTTTCCAAAGCCCCTTGTGGCTCAGGATGATAAGCTATTGACTTAAATTGTTTTATCCCCAAACTGTTCATTACTTCTTTAAACAGCCATGACATGAAATTTGAACCCTGATCTGATTGTATTTCTTTTGGTAAACCATATCTTGTAAAACAAACTTAGTCAACTCCTCCACAATTTTCTTTGTTGTAATATTTATCAAAGGCATCGCTTTAGGGAACCTTGTAGACACATCCATTATTGTCAGCAAATATTAATTTCCACTTTTAGTTTTAGGGAGAGTCCTACACAATCAATCATGACCCTAGTGAAAGGTTCTTCAAATGCTGTAATTGGAATTAAAGGTGCCAACTTAATCACTGCTTGTGGTTTCCCCATCACCTGACATGTGTGACGTGTTCCACAGAATTTCACTACATTGCTATGCAATCCAGGACAAATAAAAATGTTTTGTGTTTTTGCCTGTGTCTTTCTAATTCCTAAATGTCCCCCCATTGGAATTTCAGTTGCAAGACTACAGAATTCAGCCTGAAACCAACCGTGTCCCCAAACTACAGACTGTATATATGTTTTACTTTTTATGACCAAATAATCCTTCCCCACTCTGTAATCTGTGTGTGTGTGAGAGAGTGAATGAGTCAGTGTGTATTTTATTATTTTACTTAGCTTTATTATACTTAAACAATTTAATGTCTTTCTTTGTTAAACTCAAGAAAACCTGTCCAATTGGTTCTTTTACGATCACAGCGTGTAAACTGTTAAGTGCTCACTTAGTTGGCAAGTATATCCTTTTCAAACAAAAAAACCTGTTGCAGTCAAATGAGGAGAGGGAAGAGAGGAGAGCCAAAGATCCCTCCTCACCTGATCATAACGTTATTCAAAAAAGGGTGTAAGGACATTCCTAGGGCAGAATTTTACGGCCCCGTTTTGGTGGGGACGGGGCTGCAAAATGCGGCGAGTCGTTATAAATCCCATTGATGACAGTGGGAATGTAAAATCTCGCTGTCCTAAAATTCTGCCCCTAGTAACCACAGATCAATTAATTTAACATCAGTGGGTAAGGTTTTAGAAACAATAATCGGGAAAAAATCAACAGGTACGCGGAGAGGTTTGAGTTAATTAAGAATAGTCAGCATGGATTTGTCAAAGACAGGTCGTGCTTGATGAATTTAATTGAATTTTCTGAATTAGCAGAGAAGGATGATGAATGGAATGCAATTGATGTTATCTATATGAAATTTAAGAAAGCGTTTCACAAAGTGCCACATAAAAAAGCTGGTTAACAAAATTGTGGCTCATTGAATAGGAGGGTCAGTGCCAGCTTGGATAAAAAGTTGGCTTAAGGACAGAAAACAGCAAGTCGTGGTAAATGGTTATTTTTCAGACTGGAGGTCTGTAAAGTTGCCCAAGAGTCGGTGCTAGGACCATGCTATTTTTCATGTACATATTTGGATTTTGGAATACAGAGTAAAATTTAAAAAGAAAAAGGGAGAGATACTAAATGAATACTTCTCATCAGTATTCACCAAAGAGAAAGACTTAGCAGTCGATTTGTCTAGGGAAGAGTGTGTAGATAGCCTGGATCATGTTGAGATCAAAAAAGAGGAGGTGTTAGGCATCTTGAAGAATATTAAGGTGGATAAGTCCCCAAGGCCAGATGGGATCTACCCCAGAGTACTGAGGGAGGCAAGGGAGGAGATTGCTGGGGCCTTGACAGAAATCTTTGTATCCTCACTGGCTACGGGTGAGGTCCCAGAGGACTGGAGAATAGCCAATGTTGTTCCATTGTTTAAGAAGGGTAGCAGGGATAACCCAGGAAATTACAGGCCGGTGAGCCTTACGTCAGTGGTAGGGAAATTATTGGAGAAGATTCTTTGTGACAAGATTTACTACCATTTGGAAGCAAATGGGCGTATTAGTGAGAGGCAGCATGATTTTGTGAAGTGGAGGTCGTGTCTCACTAACTTGATCGAGTTTTTCGAGGAAGTGACAAAGATGATCGATGATGGAAGGGCAGTGGATGTTATCTACATGGATTTCAGTAAGGCCTTTGACAAGGTCCCTCGTGGCAGACTGATACAGAAGGTAAAGTTGCATGGGATCAGAGGTGAGCTGGCAAGATGGATACAGAATTGGCTTGGTCATAGAAGAGAGAGGGTAGCAGTGGAAGGGTGCTTTTCTAAATGGAGAGCTGTGACTAGTGGAGTTCCGCAGGGATCAGTGCTGAGACCTTTGCTGTTTGTGGTATACATAAATGATTTGGAGGAAAATGTAACTGGGCTAATTAGTATGTTTGCAGACGACACTAAGGTTGGAGGAGTTGCAGATAGTGAAGAGGATTGTCAAAGGATACAACGGGATATAGATCGGTTGGAGACTTGGGCGGAGAAATGGCAGATGGAGTTTAATGCGGACAAATGCGAGGTAATGCATTTTGGAAGGTCTAATACAGGTAGGAATTATACAGTAAATGGCAGAACCCTTAAGTGCATTGACGGGCAGAGGGATCTGGGTGTACAGGTCCACAGGTCACTGAAAGTGGCAACGCAGGTGGATAAGGTAGTCAGGAAGGCATATGGCATGCTTGCCTTCATTGGCAGGGGTATTGAGTATAAAATCTGGGAAGTCATGCTGCAGCTGTATAGATCCTTGGTTAGGCCACACTTGGAATATTGCGTGCAATTCTGGTCGCCGCATTACCAGAAGGATATGGAGGCTTTGGCCAGGGTGTAGAGCAGGTTTACCAGGATGCTGCCTAGTCTGGAGGTTATTAGCTATGAGGAGAGGTTGGAGAAACGCGAATTGTTCTCACTAGAACATCAGAGATTGAGAGGCGACTTGATAGAAGTTTACAAAATTATGAGTGGCATGGACAGAGTAGATAATCAGAAGCTTTTTCCCAGGGTGGAAGAGTCAATTACTAGGGGACATAGATTTAAGGTGAGAGGAGAAAACTATAGAGGAGATGTGCAGGAAAAGTTTTTTACGCAGAGGGTAGTGAGTGTCTGGAATTCGCTGCCAGAGGAGGTGGTGGAAGCAGGAACGATAGTGGTGTTTAAGAGGCAGCTTGACAAATACATGAATAGGATGAGAATAGAGGGATACGGACCCCGGAAGTGCAAAATGTTTTAATTGACGGGCAATATGATCGGTGCAGGCTTAGAGGGCCGAAGGGCCTGTTCCTGTGCTGTACTTTTCTTTGTTCCTTGTTCATGAGCTAGTCCCAGGATCTCATTTCTTTATCAAATGGTATTAAAATCTGATGCACCTCTCTCCAGCTTTCATTTGCTGAAGCATGATAAGGCCTCCATTTTTTCCATTAAAACACTACCCTTAAGGTATTAACATTCTGGAATATACTTTGCCTCTGTTTCTGAGTAAGTTGTCTAATATAACCAATTTGTTTGTGTACCCTTTTTCTGTAACTCTACCAATTGCCTTGAGTTAAACACTTCAGCTGCATTGTCTTCCAATCATTCTTGCTGAACAATGTTATCAAGAACAGTGCCAGCTAACTGGACTTCCACACCTTCACCCTGCCATTGAACTTCCTGTTCTTCTTGTTTCAATCTATGAGCCTGTGATCTTGTTATCATACAATCTGGAAACAATCCAGAATGTTCTCTCTGCAACACTTCTGCTAAAAACATTTCTACAGGCTGCTGAACTATCATAGGCATCACCCAAATCTGGGACCCAGCTATATCATTACCCAAAACAAATTGAACCTCCTGCAATGGACAATCTTCCACTACTCCAACAATCACCTCACCTGTTTTCCACTGACCCTTTAAATTTACCTTCCACAATGGAATAGCTTTAGCATCTCCATGAAACCCACTTATTATCACCTGTTCCTCCAATACTTCCTCTGAACAACAAATATCACTATCCCACAACATTAAGGATTGACTAGTCCATGTCTCTTAAAATTTTAACATCCTTATCTACTCCACCCTGTACATAAGGAAAGACTTTCCCTTCACATACAAAATCTTTAAACATTTCTGCAACCTGCTCCTCTGAATTCTCTTGGGTAAATTGTGAACACATTTTACTTCTTTACCTATCACTGATTCTTCCTGTCTTACCTGTGCACAAACCATTGGTTTTTCCTGTGCCTGAACCTCAGAACCCACAATATTTTTACTTCCAGAACTTTTCTGCAGCCCAATAATCCCAACAGGTTTTCCCTGCAATTTCCAACATACTGACTTCGTATGCCCAACTTTATTACAATGAAAACACTTCAATTTTTGAATGTCACTTTTACCCTCAGAACCTTCCTTTTTATTCTGAGAAAAAAATTCCTGGGAATTTCTACCTACTGCTTCTCTTCCCTGACTACCCTCTTTCCTTTCACCTTCCCACTTTCTATCCTTCTCTGATTTAAAAGGGTGACGAAAAAAGATTTACCTCTATGAACTAATTCATAATCATCAGCTATCTGTGTTGCTTGCCTTACCATTTTAACCCTCTGTTCCTCCACATGAGTTCTCACTATGAAAGGAATTGAATCTTTAAATTCTTCCAAAAGAATGACTTCCCTAAGAGCTGCTTATGTTGTCTCTATCTTTAATGCCCATATCCACCGGTCAAAACTACTTTGTTTTACTCTTTGTTTGCCCAGGCTGTTTTCTCATATTCCTAAATTTCTGCCTGTATGCCTCAGGAACCAACTCATATGCACTCAAAACAGCCTTTTTTTAACACATTATAGTTCACTGACATTTCTTCTGACAGTGAAGCATAAACCTCATGTGCTCTACCCACCAACCTGGATTGTAGCAGTTTTCCTGCGGCCATTTTATCTGTTTAGTTATCTTCTCAAATGAAATAAAGAATGCTTCCACATCTCTTTCCTCAAATTTTGGAAAAGCTTGTACAAATTTAAACATTTCCCCACTGGGTTTTAGGTTAAAGATTTTCTCATCATCAGAACTTTCCTCAACATCTGATGTCTTTTTAAAATCCAGCCTTTTAAGCTGATATTCTCTGCCTCTTTCCTTCATTCTCTCTTCCATTGCTAACGTTTCCCTCTGGAAATCAAATTTTCGCCTTTCCATTTCTTTTTGAAATAATCTCTCTTTTCCCCTTTCTTTTTCTGCTGCCTCTAATTCAATTTTTTTTCATTTCCAATTCTTTTTCCTTTTCGTTTGCCTCTAAATCAAGTTTTCTCAGTTTCTTTGCTTGTTCAAATTCAAGCCTCTTCATTTCTAACTGAAGTCTCACTGCCTCTAACTCTGACTCGCTGGTGTCAGATATCATTTCCAATCTTAAATGCTGTGCCATCACTTCAACTATGTCTGCTTTTTTTTGCCACTACAGGTAACGTCAACTGCAACTTATCCACCAACTCTGTTAACTGACCCTCAGATACTTTTTGCAAGGCAAACAGAGTTATATTTCCTACTTCCAAAAATGTTTTAGCCATCGATACAGCCATTTTTGCAGTCTCACCACTTTAAAAATACTTCACACCAACTCCTGAATTCAAAGTGCTTCTTATACGCGGAACCTTCAGATTCACCAACTCCGAACCAATCAAGGAATATCAAACATATTAACAGACAAGCCCCCAATTTTGTTATGGCACAGCAGATGGTAAATACTAAGCTTCCCAAATCCAAAGGGAAACTTGAAATAACTGCCAGAACTGTTTTGCAATTTGTATATTTATTTCGAGATGCATACCTTGAATGTAGTAGTAATAAGACCACTGAGTCTTATTGGTTTTTATAAAACTAAATTAAACATTTATTAATAGAAGAAATGATTTTAAGCACAAATATGTCTACAAATTACTACTATGATAACTCCTAGCTCCCCTCATTAATCTAACTCCCAGTTACACCTCCGTTAAAGCAACAGTAAAAACACATAGATTTTAAAAGACACAGGCAAAGCAACATGATACTCTGAACAGTTGAATTGAAAATGAGTTTTCTTAAATTCAATTCTTGCAGACAGCAGTTTGGGCACAGAGTCTGGGGGCTTTTCGCACTTGTGTTAGATCTTAAAAAAGCCTTTTCTCCTCTACACATATTTTCCACTTTGAATGCGGAATTCTTCTTTGGACCTTACCTCTCTAATAATAAGAATCTATCATAGTAGTAATTTTACCAGTAATCTTTGGGAAAAATAAACACACAGGGCAGAATTTTCCCAGAATTGCACTGAGTGCGGTAGCCGGTGGGTAAATTAGAGTCCTTCCCTCCAACAAAAATGGCAGGTTTTCACACCTTATCTTCCCAAGCCTGCCTCATTATTTATGCATTCATGGGAAACACACCATTTCCATGGTGGGCGGTCTCTCATTCGCCTGCTGTTGCATTACGCTGACTGCCATCTTTAAAAGGCAGCCGCCAGCAAAGCGCTCATCGCCACCAGCTCACCGGCGTTGCCTGGGGGACATGGCCAGCAAAGGCAAATAGACTGCAGCCCCCTGCTTCAGTGACGGGTCCCTCGAACAACTGTTGGATGCCGTGGAGGCCCGTTGGGATGTGCTCTACCCCCACTCTGGCCGCAGGATGGGTAGCAATGTCACCAACCCAGCTTGGGAGGCAGTGGCAGTGGTGGTCAGCGCAAACGCCCTACAGAGGAGGACAGCCACATAGTGCTGCAAAAGGATGAATGATCTCCTCCATTTCACCAGGGTAAGTCATTCTTTTCATCACTCCCAACTCTCACAGTCACAAACCCATTACGCATCCACACAGCCCTCACTCACTGCCAGTGCAACGACATCGCCATTCACTATTTCACACACACCGTCATTGTCCTCATCTGATCCATGGGACCACTCATCACCCACACAGGCCAGGCTTACTTATCATCTGGCCCGGAATGTGTTCTGATACTCTCCCCCTCTCTATCCATGCAGGAAAACTGGCACACAACAGGAGGGAAAGGTCGCAGACAGGTGGAGGGTTGCTGGAGATCAAAGTTTTGACAGAATTCAAAAACAGAGCCATCCAGTTGGCCGGCGATGACCGGGATCAGTCCTGTGCTGACGATGAGGTCGGCGCTGCTCTACCAAGTGAGGATCCAGCAGTGCAACATCCATCAGACAACCATGCCATGAGTGATGCATCCTCTTTCACAGGCCACTGCCATGCACTAATTATCTCCCCTTGCTTTCACAGGCACATCTGCCAAATAGCCGATAAGAGTCCATGACCCAGGGCCTCCAATCAAGTCCCAAAGAAATCTCTGAAGAAGAATCTGAAGGCACCCTCCCTGAATTCCCATCGCAGCATTCACTCACACCCTCCACCAGTGCAGAGACACAAACACCACAATGAGACCTAGCTTTGAAGTAGCTTCGGATCACAATCTGGTGAGCACAGAGCACTGTCTGATCCACAGCAGGTGAAGGCAGGGACTTCCCAGGTCCCCAGCTCTCGGAGGATTGCTGGAGGCCAGGACGTTGCTGAGTCCAAGTCAGAAGATGAGTCTCTGAGCTCAGTCATGTCACAGTTGCTGGAGCTGCAATGGCAAGCTAGGGAGCAACAGGAAGGAATGTCCGCTGCACTCCTCAGATTGCAAGGCATGATGGAGGAGTCCATCCGTCTTCAGGCTGATGTGATAGCGCCAGCATTGCAATGCCCTGAGGTCAACACTGGCAGGATGGCAGACGCCATGGAGACCTTGGTCCAGGACTTGGCTCCTGCACTGCTGCACGGGCTTAACTCCATCGCTGATGCCATAGTTGTCCTCCAACAGTGTGTACGCGAGAGGGGTGCTGGACAGTTCGATCTCACTACAGCTACCCCTGCTCCTCAAGGAGTCAGCCAGGGGCCCTCGGGCACCCATAGGGAGGAGGATCAGCAGGTGCACAACCCGGGGCCATCCACCCAGGTGACTCTGGGAGTGACCGGCCCATCCGAATCCCGTCTTCCTGTAAGCTCCGCAGATCCAGCTTCACAGGCTGAGGAGGGTGTCACTGTCACACTGTAGGACCCCGAAAGCAGGCCTGGGCCTTCCAAATCTCGGCTCCAGAGTGACGCTCGACAAAGTCATCACAGGCAGAGCGTCACAGTCAGCAGGCTGCCCCCACCTCTGCTGTGGATATCCGGGGAGCACCAAGACTTATAAGTAGGGTTAGGAAAGTTAGGTAAAAGTAGTTGCACAGCCTGGGCATGGGTGTTGATCACTTTTACATACTGTTCACTATTGTCAGTAAATTCCCAAGAATCTCTCCCTGCCTGTGGCTCCTTGTTGTGATGAACAGTTTTCTTGTCACTCAGATGTGAAACCTTCCTGCACAAGATAAAGGCAGGTGTCTCAGTCCAGGGCCTCTTCCCTGTGCTCTGTGCAGCCTTCAGACCAAAGTGATGGTCTGGCCTCACACTCACTGGAAACATTACTCATGCCTGCACCTTGGCACTGCTAGTCATTGTTGCCAGAATGTGTTAGGCAGTTGCCACAGAGTTCTCTCATACTCTCTGTGTGCTCTCAGCACCTTTAAGGTGGGGCAGGTCCCCATCACACCAGCATCTGCGACCAGTGATGCTGTGCACCAGCTCCTGAAGGGCTGAGGTGCTGAAGGTGGACACAGCATCAGGTGTGTCTAAAGTTTCATGGCTGTGTCTCTGAGATGGCCCTGATCACAGAGCGCAAGCGAGCTGCCCTCGGTCAGACAGGAGTAAGACATTCTCAGAGGTTATGTGAAGATCTATGGAGTGTCCTTACTGTATGTTGTCATCATCCTCCTGCGATCGAGTGACTATTAGGGCCTCCACTGCATCTCCATGACAGGATAATTCTCACAGAGGGTATTGGCACTGCCATAAGCCAGACTGGAGTCAAACGTTCACAACTGCGATGTGAGCATCTATGGGGTCACCTCACTGCATGTCGTCATCATCCTCCACAAATCTGGCAGCTATGAGGGGCTCCCGAGCGCGCCTGCCTCATCTAGTCAATGCGAGTGCCTCATCCCCATCGTCATCACCACCAAGGACCCCCTCACCCTCATCCCCATCGGCATCCTCCTCATCTGAGGAGACGTGCAGCTCCTCCCTCTCCTCCTCAGCCAGCTCATCTCCCCATTGGAGAGCCAGGTTTTAAAGGCACAGCAGACGACAACTATGCATGACACCCTCTGTGGACTGTATTGCAGGGCTCCACCAGACTGGTCCAGGCCCCGGAACCTCATCTTCAGCATCCCGATGGTCTGCTCCACCAAGTTGCGAGCTGCTGCATGAGCCTCATTATAGCGTCGCTCTGCTACAGTCTGAGGCCATCACACGGGTGTCATCAGCCACGGTCTCTGTGGGTAGCCCTTGTCCCTGAGGAGCCATCCCTGCAGCATCTGTGGATCCTGGAAGAGGGCAGGGATCTGCGCGCAACTCAGGATGTAGGCACCATGCACAATCCCTGGAAACCGTGTGCACACCTGCAGGATGTGTTTCTGGTGCTCGCACACCAGCTGCATGTTCCATGAGTGGAAGCCCTTACAGTTGATGTAGTCCACCAAGTGTAACGATGGAGACCTGAGCGCCACATGAGTGCAGTCAATCGCACCCTGCACCTGTGGGGGTCCCGAGATCCGGGTGAATCCAATGGTCCTTGCATCTTGGCTGTCCCGGACCCGGGCAAAATGCACAAAGTTGTGTGTCATGGAGAAGATGGCATCCGTGACCTCATGGGTGCATTTGTGGGTGGCAGATTGTGAAATCCCACAGAGGTCGCCTGTGGAGCCCTGAAAGGAGCCACTGGTATAGAAATTGAGCACCACAGTCACCTTCACAGACACTGGCAGTGGACGTCCTCCATGTCCCCTTGGCGCCAAGTCCTGCAGTAACTACAGATGTGAGCCACCAGGACCCTAGACATGTGCAGTCATCGGCGACACTGGTTCTCAGTCATCTGCAGGAATGGCAGGCGGCATCTATAAACCCTGGGTGTCGCTAGGTGCTGACCAGCCACGGCTCACTGTCACTCCTGGGCAGCATGTGTGGGAGCCCCAGCTGCCCCTTCTTCATGAGGTTGCTGCTCTTGCCTTTGCGCAGCCAGGAGTCTCAGCCATTCTCTCCTCCGTCTTCTACAGTCTCTGTAGGCCATCAGGCATACAGCCAGGTCACCAGGACCCATAATCCTGACCTGGTCCTCCTGCAGCATGAAAGAGAGACAGACGTGGTTATCATGGCTGTAATTAGCACCTTTCCTGGCCCTGTGTGACTGCCCCTTAACACTTCCCGGAGAGTGCTGATCACCCCTCGGATGGCCAGAGATGAGTGCACTGCATGGCTGCCCTGTCAACTTGAGACATGGGGGACACTGGTCCAAACCAGGATGCTGAGATTGCAAGGGGCTGTGAGCACCTCCAGCAGTGACTGTTACATGGCCAGCGTTGGCGAGGAGATTGTACAACGTGTGCAGTCCATGGTCGAATAAAGTGGTGGCGGACTTGAAGTCTGTGCTGGGGGATGGAGGGGGGTGGTGGTGGGGGGCAGGGGGGTAAGGTATGGAACGCTTTGTGGCCCTTTGGTGCCTCCACATTGATTGCATGGGTGGGCAGGCTAGGAGGCCTGACCCCAATCATATCACTGTGGCTGCGCCCGATCTGTCTCAGTTGCATGGTCAGTTTATACGAGTGTCCCTAATGCGTGGCCATTCCCCTCAATTATCCTGCCCCCCTCCTCGATTGCCTGTGCGTGGGATGCAGCGCCAGGGCAGCAGTTGACCGCCCCCCCCACCCTCAGCAGTCGCCCCCGAGGCTGGCCAGCACTTGCCCCCAGACATCCCCCATCCCTTCAACAGTCATCTCCAAGGCTGGCCAGCACCCTGGAAACCAACGCCCCCCCCCTCAGCAGTTGTTTCCGGGGCCAGGCATCAGTTGCCCCCATCCCCCGGCGCCCCTGAGGCCTGTAAACAATGGGCGAGCTGTGGTGAACGCTGCTGTTCACTCACCTCAGTTCCCCCAAAGTGAAGGCCGCCAAGTGCACATAGCCTGCGTGCTGTTGTGAAACATGTCAGCGTGCTTTCCCGCCGACGTGGACGGATGATACGGCAGGGCTCCAAGAGCCTGGTGGGATGGCCTTTTAAATATATTCGAATGTATTACAATTAGCTCCCCGCCAACCGATGGCGGGAAACGCAGCCCGCCGTCAGCGGGCTGAGCGGACGATCGCGACCTGCCTTCACGCCACCGTGAAGCGGGTCCCGCCATGTTTTCTGCACACACCACCTATCACACCCGCCACCAACGGGTTCAGAAAATTCCACCTACTGTTTCTTAACTTCTTCTGGCTAGGTGTAACATTTCACCCCTTTTTTTTGAATTCAAGCTAATCTGGTTTATTTTAAAATGCAAATGTTCCCTATGCAACTCACATTCTAAAACTTCACCCATATTTACCTATTTAGCATTTCAAACCTAGCATCTCTTCTTACATCAAAGCTTTCAGACCAGCTGTCTCTAATTCAATTAATTTCCACACCCACACAGACACATAGACACAGACCCCACCATTACTCTACAATAAATTCCAATAACATTATGAAAATTATATCTTCCTGACACTCTATTTCCTGTTAGATAATTAATCCTTTATCTATGCTAATATGTTACCCCCTTTACTATGAGCTTTTATTTTGTGTAGTAAACCTTGTCAAATGCCTTCTGGAAACTAAGTACAACACATCCACACATTCCCCTTCTTCTATGTTGTTTTTATTTCCTAAGTGAACTCTAATAAATTTGTCAAACACAATTTCCCTTTCACAAAACCAAGATAGGCAGTCACTTGTGAGAATGCTGAGTATACAGGAAGAAATAATGGAGGCTTGTGAGAAATGCATGGTGATAATCATGGGTGATTTTAATCTACAACTACAGATTGGACAAATCAGATTGGTAAAGGTAGCCTGAAAGATGAGTTCATAAATTGTTTTCAGGGAAGTTTCTGAGAGAAGCACATCCTAGAGTCAACCAGATAGCAAGCTATTCTAGATCTGGTAATGTGCAATGAGACAGGATTAATTAATGACCTCATAGTAAAGGTACCCCTAGGTAGCAGCGAGAATTCCATGATTGAATCTCACATTCAGTTCGAGGGAGAGAAGGGTGTGTCAAAGACTAGTGTTTTGAACTTAAACAAGGGCAATAATGAGGGCATGAAGAAAGAGCTGGCTAAAGTGAACTTGGAAATTAGGTTAAGGGATAAGTCAGCAGAGATGCAGTGGCAGACATTTAAGGAGATATTTCATACCACTCAGCAAAGATACATTCCAGTGGGAAAGAAAGACTAGAGGAAGGACACACCATTCTTGGCTAACTAAGGGAGTCAAAGGTAGAATCAAATTGAAAGAAAAAATGTACAATTTGGCAAAGATTAGTGGCAGGTTAGAAGAATAGAATTTTTTGAGTAAGTGACAAGAAGGATTGATGAGGGTAGTGCAGTAGATATTGTCTACATGGATTTCAGTAAGGCATTTGACAAGGTCCCACACAGCAGACTGGTCAGGTGAGTGAGATCTCATGGGATACAGGGGAAGGTAGCAGGTTGGATCCAAATTGGCTCAGTGACAGGAAACAAAGGGTAATGGCCGATGGATGTTTTTGTGAATGGAGAACAGTTTCCAGTGGTGATCCACAGGGCTCAGTGTTAGGGCCCTTGCTGTTTGTTATATGTATTAATGATTTAGAAATTTAAATGTGGGAGGCATGGGAAATTTACAAATGACACAAAAATTGGCTGTGTAGTTGACAGTGAAGGGATTAGCTGTCGACTCCATAATGATATCAATGGGTTGGTTGGGTAGGCAGAGAAGTGGCAAATGGAATTCAATCCAGAAAAATGTGAGGTAATGCATTTGGGGAGGGCAAACAAAGCAAGGGAATACTCAATAAACGGGAAGTTATTGACAGGGTTGGAGGAAGTGAGAGACCTTGGAGTGCATGTCCACAGGTCCTTGAAGCTGGCAGGACAGGTGGACAAGGTGGTCAAGAAAACAAATGGAATGATTTCCTTTATTGGGTGAGGTATTGAATACAAAAGCAGGGATGTAACGATGGAACTGTACAAAACACTAGTTAGGCCATAGGTGGAATTTTGTGTACAGTTCTGGTCACCACATTATAGGAAGGACGTAATTGCTCTGGAGAGAGTACAGAGGAGATTTACAAGAATGTTGCCAGGACTTGGAAATTGCAGTTATGAGGAGAGATTGGATAGACTAGGGTCATTTTCCTTAGAACAGAGGAGGCTAAGGGGTGACCTAATTGAGGTGTACAAAATTATGTGGGGCCTAGATAGCGTAGACAGAAAAGATCTGTTTCCCTTAGCTGAGGGGTCAATTATCAGGAGACATAGATTTAAGGTCATTGATAGAAGGAGTAGAGGGGACATGAGGAAAAACGTTTTCACCAAGAGGGTGGTGGGCACCTGGAATTCACTGCCTAATTGGTGGTTGAGGCTGAAATGCTCAATTCATTTAAAAGGTACCTGGATCTGTACCTGAAGTGCTGTAACCTGCAAGGCTATGGACCAGATGCTGGGAAGTGGGATTAAAATGAGTGGTTGGTTTCTTTTATCCCTTTTTGGCCAGCACAGACATGATGGGCTGATTGGCATCTTTCTGCACCACAACTTTTCTATGGTTCTAAGATTGGCCATAATATAAAAAACGGTAAAAATGGCTTTAAAAATGAGGGAGAAATTAGAGTACAAGAGAAAGCTAGCTAGAAGTATAAAAACAGATAGTAAGAATTTCAAAAAGAAAAGAGTAAGTAAAGTGAAATTGAGCCTGGAGAATTAATAATGGAAAATAAGGAAATGGCAGATGAATTGAACAGATATTTTTCATCCAGCCTTGAATGGTGGTTGACAGTCAAACAACCCACTGGAGGAGGAGGCTCCAAAAATATACCCATCCTCAATGATGGGGAAGCCTAGCACATCAGTACAAAATATAAAGACTGAAGCATTTGCTACAATCTTCAGCCAGAAGTACCGAGTGGATGTTGCATCTCGGCCTCCTCCGGAGGACCCCAGCTGCACAGATGCTAGTCTTCAGCCAATTCTATTCACTCCATGAAATGGCTGAAGGCACTCGATACTGCAAAGGCTATGGGCCCTGACAATATTCCAGCAATAGCACTGAAGACTTGTGTTCCAGAGCTCGCCGCGCCCCAAGCCAAACTGTTCCAGTACAGCTACAAAACTCTCATCTGCCCAGATAATGTGGTAAAGTGCCCAGGTATGTCCTGTACACAAAGGCAGGACAAATCCAACCCAGTCAATTACCACCCCATCAGTCTACTCTCGATCATCAGTAAAGTGATGGAAGGGGTCATTAACAGTGCTATCAAACGGCACTTGCTTAGCAATAAGCTGCTCGCTGATGCTCAGTTTGGATTGAGCCAGGGTCACTCAGATCCTGACCTCATTACAGCCTTGGTTCAAACATGGACAAAGGAGCTGAACTCGAGAGTTGAGAGTGACTGCCCTTGATATCAAGGAAGAATTTGACCGAGTGTGGCATCAAGGAGCCCTAGCAAATCTGGAGTCGATGGGAATCAGGATGAAAACTCTCCATTGGTTGCCGTCATACCTAGCACAAAGAAAGGTGGTTGTGGTTGTTGGAGGTCAATCATTTTAGCTCCAGGACATCACTTAGAAGTTCCTCAGGGTAGTGTCCTAGGCTCAACCATCAGGCTCAACTGCTTCATCAATGACCTTCCTTCCATCATTAGGTCAGAAGTGGGGATGTTCGCTGATGATTGCACAACGTTCAGTACCATTCGCCACTCCTCAGATACTGAAGCAGTCCATGTCCAAATGAAGCAAGACATGGACAATACCCATTCAAGTCACACAAGTGCCAGGCAATGACCATCTCCAACAGAAGAGAATCTAACTGATGCCCCTTGACATTCAATGGCATTACCATCACTGAATCCCCCACTATCAACATCCTGGGGGTTACCAGTGACCAGAAACTGAACTGGACTAGCCATATAAAGAGCAGGTCAGAGGCTAGGAATCCTGAGTTTTCCGCTGTCGTTTCCAATGCCACATGATCTACCCGGTTTCATTCTTTTTAGGCTTTATACAACTGAGAGCATGTTAAGCCATTTAAGAAGACATTTAAAAGTCACCCACATTGCATCTGGAGTCACATGTAGGCCAGATCAGGTAAGAACAGCAGATTGCCCTCCCTAGGAGACATTAATGAACCAGGTGAGCTTTTATGACAATTGTTTCAAGGTCATTAGACTTTTAATTCCAGATTTTTATTGAGTTCCAATTTCATCATCAGCAGTAGTAGGATTCAAACCTGGGTCAATAGAGCATTACCCTGGGTTTCTGGTTTACTCATGCACTGACAACATCACTATGCCACCACCTCCACTTATGACTTAAACAAATAAACATCACCAGCTACTCACCAATCAGCTGCTTCTCCTTTGCTAATATAGATTAAATTAAAAGCTGATCAGTGTACACACCTCAGGTTTTCCTTGTTCTGTAATGACACATCACAATTGTTTTCCTTTTTTTCACTCCCCTGTTCGTTTCAGACTAATGCGTCACAGCCAAATTTGCTTCCGACCTGCTTCACAATTTGGCTGACCTGCTTCACACTGCTTCCATTCTGCTTCACACTGCTCCCGACCTGCTTCACACTGCTCCCGACCTGCTTCACACTGCTTCCATTCTGCTTCACACTGCTTCCATTCTGCTTCACACTGCTCCCGACCTGCTTCACACTGCTTCCGACCTGCTTCACACTGCTCCCGACCTGCTTCACACTGCTTCCATTCTGCTTCACACTGCTTCCGACCTGCTTCACACTGCTCCCGATCTGCTTCACACTGCTCCTGACCTGCTTCACAATGCTCCTAGCCTACCAATGTCTCTCTAATCATCAATACTTTTCAAAACCTTGCCTTTTATAGTACACTTTCTTTTGATGTTAATTATTCCAATGTTCACCATTTCTCTATTCTCCACATTAAACTCCACCGATCATGCTTTTTCCCATTTTACCATCCTATAAATGTCATCCTGAAGCCTGTAACTATCCTCATCATGATCTACTACATTGCCAAGTTTTGTATCATCTGCAAACTTTATAATGCCTCCCCATACATCTGAAAAGAGAAATGGGCCCAAACTTGACCCTTGGAGACCAGTGCTGCAAACCACCTACCAGTCTGAAAACATCTATTCTGTACCACCCTTTGCATGCTGTCACCTATCCAATTTTGGATTTATCCCACCACATCCCTCTTAATTCCCTTAGCTCCCACCTTCTTATTAAGCCTCCTGTGTGTCACTTAGTTGAATGATTTTCCTGTGTGCTTTCCAATGTATCTTTTTTGGATTTTTTAAATCTGTGGTTTTTCTGTGGAAATGTTTCTCAAGGGACAATACTTGCTTGGAAAAGTTAAAGATATTGCAGACTATATCTTTCCTTGGAAACAGGCCCATCCAGGCACACCATCTACCCTCATTCCATTCTTTTATATTCTTAAGTTTTACAGGTACAGGCTGAGCAAATATGGGACCAGCAAAGATCCCCATCTGAAAGTAGTCCCAATCTCTGAGCAGTCTGTCCACTGTAGTGCTGACGATGCTGGTTTATAAACGTCTTTTTATCAAACTCACACAATTCCCCACTGTTCTGTATGGGCTTCAGGATTTCCCACAGATTGTCAGATTGGAGGTTGAATTGAATTATTTCATATCATAGTCTACACCAAAAATATTATAGATTAAATGGTCTATATACTTGATCATAAACATTATGTGGTTTATGTGCATCATTCAGATTTTTCTGATAATTCAGGCCTTACATCAACGCTACAATAACACATCAAATCCTTATTCAAAACTTCAAAAGACTAAAATATTGGAAGGGTTTTATTACATAATGACCCCATGTTATATTAGCCCTCTTCCTGTGTCTGCACACATTCAATTTCAACCACATTCTTTTTCATTTTACAATGGTGCATTTTGTTAGGGAAAATGAAGAGAGGCAATATAAACTTAATTGTATATGTTTAAAGGGGTGCAGGAACAGAGACACCTCGGGATGTGTGTACAGAAATCTTTGAAGGAGGCAAGGCAAAAGGCTTTAAAGAAAAACCATACAGGACCCTTGGCTTTTTGAATAGAGGCATAGAGCTGAAATTTGTGCTGAGTGGATGGGCGTGCACCCGACCCGCTCGAACATAAAATGACGCACGGTGATGTCAGGCGAGCTTCCCGACGTCATCGCGCACTCGCGCGATATTTCGATCGGCGGGTGCATGCGAGAGTCGGCAGCGCGCCCGCCGACAATTAACAAGCCGGTTGAGGCCATTAAAGTAATAATTAAATGAACTTTTTCGCTGCCCGTCCAAACTTATGCTTGGCGGGCATGCGTAAAGGCCAAGCAGCCTTTGAATTTTTTTAGGAAACCTTATCCATGGGCGGGATGAAGTTTCCAACAACAAATAAAAATGAACTAAAAAATTTTAAAATTTCATTCATAACACGTCCAGTGTTTACAACATTGCTTAAGTTTTTAATTTTTGAGTTTATAAATCTTCAGCAGCCTCAGAGCTGCCTCAGGGAGCTTTCGTTGCACACATCCGCCCGCATGTGCGAACCTCCGTGCTCGCCCTCCTCCTGAGTGCTGCAGTAAGCGTTTCATGCTGGCTGGCTGTTAATTGGCCAGCTAGCATGAAAACGATGTCGTGGGCCCGATCGCGGGCGGCGGTCGACTTCGTGGCCTGCCCGCCGTACTCACCCGACAAGGTGAAAACCCTGGCCATAGAGTGCAAAAACAGCAAGGTTATTTTAGGTTAGGCCTCAGCTGGATGGGGTGGTGTCCAATTCTGAGCTCCACATTTTTGGAACACTTGAGGAAGGTGCTGCAGGAATTTACTAGAATGGCACCAAGGATAAAGGACTTCGGTTTTGTAGTGTGCCTAGAGAAGATTTATTGGCAATTTCGTGGAGATGTTCACAATGATGATGTTTTTTTACAGAGTAGATAGGGAGAAACTGTTTTCGCTGTCAGGGAAGTCTGTAGCTGAGGTCACAGTGTAAAGATAATTGGCAAAGGAACCTGGGGCAGTTGAGCTGGCAGTGTTTTACACAATGAGTTGTTACTTTGACATTTCCTGAAAGTGCTATTTAAAGCAGATTGAATAGCAAATTTCAAAGGGGAATACTTGGAAAATGAAATGTTTGTGGGACTATGGAGAAAGAACAGGGGAGTGGGATTAATAAAACAGCTTTTTCAAAGAGCTGGCAAAGGAACAATGGGCCAAATGGTTTTATTCTGTGCTGTATGATTCTATGATTTTATGTTTTCAAGTTTTAAGACTTTTAATGTAATAAACACACCAAAAGCAACATGGACTAAATATTACTTTTGCAGGCAACTTCTACTCTAAAACAGAAAAGTTTTCAAGTTTCCCCATTTAACTTTTGAAACAAACAAAAAAAACTTCCATGGCTATACTTTATACTGTCCCTTACGAAAACACTTAACTCTCTCAGAACCAGTCCAAAGCTGCTCTCTGCTCCCAATGGCCTGTGTCCTCTTTCTTTTCCCAGCTGGGTAACTTAATCCTAGAACTGACTTTCACTGTGAGGGTTACACTGGAGATTCCTTCTCTCTAATCCAAGCTAGGCAAATTTTAAAGCCTTCCTGAACCCCTCATAAACTTGGGATCTTCAATCTGAGTGCAAGCTCCCACCCACATTCTGTGTGGTGAACAGTAGGGTCAGCATTTTCTCTGCTTCAGGTACAGCATTAGCTGTCTCTATCTCCTACTCACTCTCTCCTAGATTCTAGCAGACTGCATTTAACTGAGGTTCATTGATATCTTAGAAACCCTGTAACCTGATCCTAAAATGGCTTTCTGTGGACTTTTGCCCTCTCAAGGCTCATCTCTAGGCAATGTGAATCACATGGGCCTTGTATCCAGGTAGACATGTTAATTAGCTATCTTCTACAACCTTAGTTCCATTCTATCTTGGAACTAAAAAGACAGTATAAAGTCTAACTGTTCACCAAACCTGACATTAACAATATCTCCTTGTGGGACTTGAAGACTAACAGCCTACCCGCAATCAACACAACTGCTCTTACCATTTTCTACAGGTGTGAACATCCAGCACCTTCTTCCTAGTAAGACAACCTGGGCCCCCCTTTAATCTTTAACAACCACGTTACCAAAGCTTGTTGTCAGGCTGAATTCAGAGCAAGTCACATGACCCCCTTCATTACTCCATATTGCCTTAAAGTAAAGGCAGTACTAAAACATAGCAATCTTATAAAATTCATATTTGTAACAATTGGTAATAAGCTAGGAAGGAAAATAAATATGAAATTTGAGGTATAATTCAGGATTTGTAAATTTAAAAAGGATGATTGTCCTAACCTATTGACAGAATATTTTTAAATGCCTGAATATTTTCTCACTGTATATTCAGGATCACTCATTGAGGTTTTCACAGAGAAGGGACACAATCACTGAATACAATCCTCAAAATACTGGCATATATTGTACGAATCCACCCAAAGCCTCTGGAATTCAACTGACAAACCACTGAAGTAATAAAAATGATCTGAACCTCAATGTGCTTGAATGTTTATTTTCTCACAATAATTTTCTGAGTTAAAAATAATTACTTTTGTGATTCCTTTCGGTGATTTATATTGTGAGGCATTCTCCCCGCCCCTCAGTTATTACATTTTAATCACTCCCTTTGCAGATTTACATCGACTCTTCCATACCAATTTTAACTTATCTCCATCGTAATTCTATTAACAATTTATGAGAACTAAAGACTTAAACACCTGTGGTGGTATGTCAATTGCCATTATTAATATCTCCCTAGCCTTAATGATTCCATTCTATGAAATGGGTTAGTGTTCAATTCAAAATTTTGACGTTTTCCTTGTCAAGGTCAATTTATATTGATTTCCGTGGTTCAATTTAATTCCTTAGTGAAATGTTCTGACACTGCCCCAAGATAATGTTCTCTTTTTGCTTGCCTTTGAACAGTATTTGTCTAATCTCCTAGTCTAGCCATCTTTAACATGTACTATGATGATATTTCTGTTGAAATTAAGGGCCAGGAAATGCAAAATATTTCATCAAATGGTTTGCAGCAATTGACATAAATCAACTGTCTCCCTAATAATCTATAATCTGTATAATGTGCTTTCCACCCTTGCAGAGATAATATGGCTCAGGTAGAACTATCCACGTTTATAACACAGGAGAGGGCCATGCAGCCCATTGTGTCTGTCCTAGCTCTTTGCCACGACAATTTTCATTCCCTGTTTGTCTCCCAGAATATACTACTTTATATTTATTCACTTTAAATTGCATCAGCCAGCCCCTTCCACTAACCCATGTATGTTTTCTGAAGCTTTTAATAGTCCTTCACTGTTTCCCAAACCCAGCAAGTGTCTCTCAGGTGCTTAAATGAGCAGTTTCAGACTTCCCTGGGATTTAGGAACCTGCAGAAGAAATCCCACCCACAGAGAGTTGCCTGCTAATCAGACACCAGCAGTTCTCCGCTGCTGGCAGCAGTGGCTGTTGCCATTAATACAGTGAGGCCTTCACCAGTGATCATTGTGGGATCCCTGGAGAGAGAGGTGAATAGGGCAGGCTGGGGTTCACAGGGAGCAGCTCTCCCTTTCCAATGCTGGCTTTCTCAATCAGGCACTAAGGGCGGGATTTTCTGCACCCGCCCGCTGCCGGGGTCTTCCGGCTGGGGCGCCGTCTCGACCACGGCGGGTCCCGCCCGTGACGGGGACTTAAGTACTTTTGAAAGAGGGGCTCCCCCAGGAGGCCTCTGTTGAAGCTGACGGAGCTTGTTTGGTGGGCTTCAGGAGGCACAGGAAACCCGTGTGAATTCAGGAAGATCCCTAAGCCACCATTAAATTTCAGTGGGCTCAGGGATAATAACCTTTAAGTGGCTCAATACTGAGCCTAATTTGCCAATGGGCTGGTTCCCTATGTCAGCCCATTCCCACCACTGGCTTAATGGTGGTCATTTTCCTACCGGCAGGAATGGATTTCACGGCCGCCCCTGCACAGAGCCCGCTCCAACAGGCTGCACTCAATCCAACCCGTTATTTTTTGTCTGTCCCATGCTGCTTTATTTGTCATAGCAAGAAATCCTTCTTGAATAATTTCTGATATAAGCTACGTAAACATCATTCCATATATACAATCAGTCAATATGTCATAAAATTATTATACTTGTCAAATAAGACTTATTCACTCAATTACAACAAATTGCACCTTAGAATTTACATAGGATTCCCACCTTGGCTTTTGGATGTTAGACAGCAGAAATAGTACAGACTTAAACCATGGACAGTATTTAATCGAGGCAACAGGGGGTCTTGCCCATTGGCTGGACAGCCGGTGGAAGCCCCACATCATCTCCTTTGGGAAAGGCCAACTGAATTAAGCACTTTTCAGGCACTTAAGTGGCCAGCAGCAGGCCTTCCCCAGGACCAAGGATGGCTGTGGGTTGGAAATCCTGCCCCTCGAATGCTAAAGGCCAATAGAGGTCAGCAACTGCCATTGCAGGCAGTGCCACTTGGGAAAGTGGTGGTTGCTGCAGGTAATGCACTGACCGAAGCCCTGGATCACGAAGGGACCGAGGCCATAGTGAGTGATGGCGTGATGGGGTGGGGGGGTCACGGGATGGTGGTTGCGGGGGAGGTGGGGGGAGGGGTGAGGTCAGAAGCAAGGGCAAGGGGCAGCTCTGGGCATTCCATCCCCCTTCCTGATGCCAGGCCCCTCACTCAGACACTTGTGCTTTTGAACGAGGAAGCAACTCCCTGCAGGAAGCTCGCAAGTATCCCTGATTGGAATGAGACCGTTAAGTGGCCATTAAAGTCACAACCAAACTTGCCTCAGAAGAGGGTGTTAAATTCCACCTAATATCTCTACAGGCCAAAATAATTAAAATCTAATTTAATTGTGTAGAATATTAACCACCATTCATACAATGAATTTTGGTCAAGTCAGAATCCACACAATGTGACATTTTACATGTGAGAATAATTGGAAATATTAAAACATGACAAACTACTTGTAAACACATTCCTGGTGACCCAATATTGCAGTAATTACAAAGACTGCAAATCATTATTATTCCCTCTAACACACACCCACTACAACTCCAGCGTGATTTTCCCTGGAGGGCACACAATGAGACTGGGACCTAGATACACTGGATCAATGCCTTAGGTGGGAGAATCAATGAGGCCTTATAAAAAGAAAGATTTCCTTCTGCTGCTGACAAGCCAGCAGCATAAGGAGAAATAGGTGCTTTCAGTGTTGGGACAATCTTATAACTAGAGCTATAATTCAGCTAGGAATTATTGCAGGATGCATGCTTGTACACAAAGAGTAGTGGAAATCTGCAACTCTCTCCTCCAAAAGACTGTGAATGTTGGGTTGGTTGAAATTTTCAGAACATCTCATAGAATTTTGTTACTTAAGGTCATCAGGACATATAGGGAAAAAGCAGATAAACAGAGTTGAGGTACAGATCAGCACAAAGAATTAAATGGCAGGACAGGCTCAAGCATAGAAATAGGAATAGACCATTGATGGGAGCACTGAATGATTGGGGAGAATATTTAGCTCGGCAGACAGGCGGGCACCCGACCCGACCGAGCGTGAAATGACGCGCGATATTTCAGTCGGCGGGTGCGCACTGGAGTCGGCAGTGCACCCGCCAACAATTAAAAGGCCTATTAAGGTCATTAACAATGTAATTGTAAAAAAAATTTTGCTGCCCATCCAACCTTACGCTTGGCGAGCAGGCGAAAAGGCCAAGTGCCCTTGCATTTTTCAGGAAACTTCATCCACAGGCAGGATGAGGTTTCCAACAGCAAATAAAAACAAAATAAACTTTTTAAAATTTAATTAATAACATGTCCCTGCTCATGTGACAGAGTCACATGAGGGGACATGTTTTAAAACATTTTAGCAATCTTTACTCTCTTATTTCGAAAACTCTTCACCTCCCTGAGGCAGCTCTGTGCCTCAGAAGAAATTTTCAAGCGTGCACCCGCATGCATGCGCGAACTCGTGCTATCGCCCTCCTCCCCCACACAGGCAGCGCTGAGCGCTGCCGCTCGCGTTTCACTCTGGGCGGGCCTTAATTGGACGGCCAGTGGGAAATCATGGTGCGGCCTCTATTGCGGGCGGCAGTCGTCTTCCCGACCGCCCCCGCCGAACCCGCCAGACAAGGGCAAAATTCTGCCCATTGACTCTCTTCCTACATTCCTGTATTCCTGTTTGTCAGAAGAGCCTAGTGTAAGATCAGCAGGAGTACAACTGGCCATTTGTACATGAAAATAGTGATTAGGGTCCTATAATCTGTGTAGGACCCTAATTTACTTATTTAAACAGCCTACTGCCCATATTGAGCAGGGGTACTGAGCAACCAAACAAAGGCCTGGTTGAAATTTGTTAGTTATGAGTGCCTTAGGCGTTAAAGGAGTGTCCAAGGTGCCCATCTGCTTTTTGTCTAGTGTTTGCACGTTTTCAGTGAGAACCATGCGAATGGCAGTAAAAGTTTACAAGGTTGTTGTAGAATTTTTAACTATATTAAACATAGTGGTGTTTATAATAAAAATAGTAAATGCTGGAAACACTCAAAAGGTCAGACAGGATCTGTGGAGATAGAAGCAAAGTTAACACTTCAGGTTGATGACCTTTCATCAGATCTGGTTAAGTTCAGCTTGTCTATCTCCTTTAGGGTCATGCATATGTCAATAAGGTCACCCCAACCCTTTTCATCTTGACTGTTAACATTCCCGGCTTCTCCTGCTAACTCAGGTGACTAACCTCACTGGTCACTTTTAGTTCCCCGATTCTGCACATAGTCTACAAACTGGATTGGGGTGTTTCTCATAATATAGGCTGAACTAGCACGCTGTACATACTCAAAATCACTTACTGAGTTTTGTGATCTCTCTCTCCAGATACGCATCTTATTTGACATCTTCACTGATACCACACATTTGTGCTGATGGCTTCAGTAGTTTATCCTCCAACTCTCCCATATAATTCTCCTGTGTTATAAGGTGTGCTTTGTTAGGGAATGGTTACTCAGTAAGAACATGTTCTCAAGTGCAATAATTGCTGGCCTAGTCAGTGACGGCCTTACTCCGTGAAAGAATATTTTTAAAAATTACGATAAGCATTCACAAACGTCATGCGCAGAATGTAGATCACAAAAGAGACCATGTACCAATCATTATGTAACTGAAGTAAGAAATAGGAAAAACATATCATACATTGTGTGGAAACAGTAACAATAATTGATGCCAATAGTTTTGACAAGACAGAGCTTGATACTAAATATACCAACTTCTAAACATGTGTTACAGTTACCTAGCTACTGCTAATAAGAGTGCTATTGCTCATGTTGATAGTATAACCACAACAATACTCAAGGACCCTGACATCATCAGGGCAGAGGAGTTCATTCAGCCATTCTGCTGGTCGCAATATCTCTCCTTCACCACCAGGCCACATCATCGGCAATACAAACAATCTGTTTCACGGAATGAGGCCGTCACTGACTAGGCCAGCAATTATTGTACATCCCTAATTGTACATGAGAACATGTTCTTACATTGCCAATCTTTCCTGCATCTCAGGAACAAATAAAAATGAATCTTCCTGCAATGTTTACAACAGTAACATGTAACCCCAGAAAGCATTTGAGACCAAAACATTGTATGTTTTCAAGAAGGAGTTAGATATAGCTCTTGGGGCGAAAGGGATCAGAGGATATCGGGAGAAAACAGGAGCAGGCTATTGAGTTGGATGATCAGCCATGATCATGATGAATGGCAGAGCAGGCTCGAAGGGCTGAATGGCCTACTCCTGCTCCTATTTTCTATGTTTCTATGGAACAACCAGAGGGGATTTTCCCGCAAAGTTTTACTCACTAGCATGCAACAACCAGAAGAAGCTGTATCACAATCATGGGGTTTAATAATGAATACTGTCCATAATTACCCATTTTAATAGTTATGAAAGACTACAGACAGTAAAGATCTTTGGATTGATATAAGGTAGTAATAAGGCAGATAGATGAAAGAAGATTACCTCGTCTTGATTATTCTGCTCATATTAAAGTATTCTACCAACTACAAATGAGACATCAAATATCAATAAATGAACAATAAAATTTGCAATCAATCTCTTCACAGATAAAGCAGAAAGTGTAGGACTGAAAGGCTATCTGAAGATCAGTGAGTAGTAGATTGGTAATACTGAGCCTAATGATTGCAGATACATCTGATCTAAAAGCTAGGAAACAAGTATGTACCTGAAATGGAAAACTCATCAAGAAACTTTAATGATATCTGAAGAATTTATACATCAGTACAAATATTAGATGCTCATGTTGTTAACAATGTGTGGAATTTATTTGTCTCCAATTTGTTTGGTAGTAAATAAAAGTATTTATTTCTATAACTAAAGTGGCAGACTCCAATGCTCAGTCTAAACCAAGCATTTCATGGTATCCCACACCACCCTTTCCTTCTGTGATGATCTTGCGAGGAGTCTGTTAGTAAATTGCAGGAGCACACATTTTGTGAATCCCAGGGTATGAGTGAGGAGCAAGTGCAGGTGGAATTGGGGTTTGAATTTCACAGGGCCCACCTACAAGTGCAGTTTGTGAGCTCTGCATTGGCAGTTCATGTAGTTGTTTGAAAGTCTGCACAATTTGGCAGCATGTCAAACTGGGGAGTTAACAGTGGGGAACGCAGAAATGACAGAGGCGCTTAATCAATATTTTGCCTCAGTTTTCACAGTGGAGGACACTAGTACCACCTTGATAGTAACAGGTAGTGTAGAGGGTATAGAGAAGGAGGAACTTGGAACAATCGCCATCACTAGAGAAAAAGTACTGAGCAAACTGTTGGGATTAAAGGTGACAAGCCCCCAGGACCTGATGGCCTACATCCCAGGGTCTTAAAGGAAGTGGCAGTACAGATAGTGGATGCTTTGGCTATAATATTCCAAAATTCCCTGGATTCTGGAAAGGTTCCAATGGATTGGAAAAATGCTAATATGAGGCCCTTATTCAAAAAGTGGGGGAGGCAGAAAGTAGGAAACTATAGGCCAGTTAGTTTAACGTCTGCCGTTGGGAAATTGTTGGAATCCATTATTAAGGAAGTAGTAATGGGGCATTTGGAAAGTCAAAATGCAATCCATCAGAGTCAGCATGGTTTTATGAAGAGTAAATCGTGTTTGACTAATTTTCTAGAGTTCTTTGAAGATGTGACAAGCAAAGTGGACAATGGGGATCCTGTAGATGTAGTATACCTGGACTTCCAGAAGGCCTTTGATAAGGTGCTGCACAAAAGATTAATACACAAGATAAGATCACACGGAGTTAGGGGTAATATATTAGCTTGGATAGAGGATTGGCTAACAAACAGAAAGCAGAGAGTACGGATAAATGGGTCTTTTTCTGGATGGCAAGCTGTAACTAGTGGGGTGCTACAGGGTTCGCTCCTTGGGCCCCAACTATTTACAATCTATGTTAATGACTTGGATTCAGGGATAGAAGGTACTAAATTTGCAGAAGACACCAAAATAGGTGGGAAAGTAAGTTGCAATGAAGAAATAAGAAATTTACAAATGGATAAGGACAGGTTAGGTGAATGGGCCAAAATTTGGCAGATGGAGTTTAACGTGGATAAGTGTGAGGTTATTCATTTTGGTTGCAAGAATAAAAAGGCGACTCATTACTTAAATGGAGAGAAACTTCAGAATGCTTCAGTGCAGAGGGATCTGGGTGTCCTCGTGCATGAATCATTGAAAGCTAGTATGCAGGTACAGCAGGTAATAAGGAAGGCAAATGGAATTTTGGCATTTATTGCTAAAGGAAGAGAGTATAAAAATAGGGAAGTGTTGCAACTGTACAAGGCATTGGTGAGACTGCACCTGGAGTACTGTGCACAGTTTTGGTCCCCTTACTTGAGGAAGGATCTAGTTGCATTGGAGGCAATTCAGGGGAGGTTCACTAGGTTGATTCCAGAGATGCGGGGCTTGTCTTATGAGGAGATTGAGCAGTTTAGACCTATACTCGTTAGAGTTTAGAAGGATGAGAGGAGATCTAATTGAGGTAAAAAAGATGCTAAAGGGGATAGACAAAGTAGACTTGGAGCAGACGTTTCCCCTTGTGGGGCGTTCTAGAACAAGAGGCCATAGTTTTAGGCTAAGGGGTGGTAGATTTAAATCAGAAGTGAGGAGGAATTACTTTTCTCAAAGGGTCGTGAATCTGTGGAATTCACCACCTTAGAGTGCAGTGGATGCCGGGACGCTGAACAGGCGGAGATAAACAGATTTTTAACTAGAAGCGGGTTGAAAGGTTATGGGGAGAGGGTGGGAATTTGGAGTTGAGGCCAAAATGAGATCAGCCATGATCGTAATGAATGGCGGGGCAGGCTCGAGGGGCTGAATTGCCTACTGCTGCTCCTAGTTCTTATGTTCTTATGTTCTTATGTATGTGAAGGGGTCCATAGCACACATCTATGCAGTGCTGCAAGATTGCCTGACTGTAACTGCAAGCCACGATGGAAAGCATGACCATTTTTGCAGCACATCTTTGGCTGAGATTCTAAACTTAGACACTGCTTCCACAAGAAACCATTGAACTTGAGCTCTTGAGACCTTGGTTCCAATTTAAGTGTCATTTAGCCGGTGGTTCATGTACAGATTCAGCATGTTGCTGAATCAAATTGATAAAGCAATAATGAGAAGATTTAGCACCCTCATTTCTTCCAACCAGTCCGCTACATATCTTTGACTATGCTGAGGGAGTTCGCAGCAGCAGAAAAGTGACTGAGATCAGGATGGACGATGGAGGTGTCTCTCAGGGCACAGTCATATTCTTTTCGCTTATGAACCCTGTTCAAATGACTGTAGATGTAGCAGTAAGCAAGATAGCCAGACTGCTCATGCAGCAATACCATTTGGTGCCTTTAGTTGTGCAGCTCAGCACAGGAGCGACTGAATTATCTCCATCCCAAGAGCCTGTAGCCATAGACTGGGCTTGTTTCTCTTACTCAGGGAGTACTGAGTTGATGCAGTTAGGAAGGCTGACAGCACAGTTGTAAACAGTGTAGTGAAGGGGGGGGTAGCAGGGATGGTGTCTTCTTTGGGGATTTTTTCGGTGGGACTTGTATGGATGCGATCTGATGGCAGGGAAGCCTGCATGGTCAGGAGAAACATTCCTGCTCCTCTTCATTATGAGGTGCTTGCTTTCTCCCCAAGGCTGTCCTCTCTTCACTGTAGCCCTTAGGTTTGCTGAGGCCTTGGAGACCCATCACTGCATTCACCCCCTTCCACTAGTGCAGAGACACACCCCGGTGGCTCATGCTTCTAGATTAGGCTCAGGGTCACGTCCTGGGGGACACCCCACAGACATGTCTCTGTTGCATGTGGAGGCAGTGACAGCCCAGGTCTCTGGCATTCGGAGAACTGCTGGACATCAGGCACCTGCTGAGTCTGAGTCTGATGATGAGCTTCTGAAAAGGGCCATCTCGCACATGCTGGAGATGAAGTGACAGGCGCCGGGTGGACAATCAGGTAGAGTTGCAAGAGGCAGTCTGTCCACATTTTCTCTGTTATCATGGCTCTGACATGCAAGCACCTCGAGGTCTCCATGGGAAAGGTGGTCATAGTCCCACTCCAGGGGGGGTGGGGGCAAGGTTTGTGTGCTCAACTGGGATAAGGCACAGCTTGGTGTGCAGGGCCTGATCATGGTGACCATGGGCTTGTCTGGCTTGGTACTAGGCTGCAGATGGGATGGTCCTGGCTAGAGGAGGCAACTGCAGCCTGTAAATTATGAATACAGAGGGGGGTGTTCAAAACTCTTCTGTGGGGTGTATCTTCAGTGTGTGCTGTACATATAGCCTCAAGAAGGGAATGTATGAGGTCACATGGGGCATGAGGAGAGAGCTCTGCCTGCACATTGTAAGGTTCCAGGAAAATTGGAAGGACTGGAACACTGACAGGGGGAGGGTCGGAACTGGTCTCAAAGTAAAAATGCAGCATCGCCATCTTGAAAGCCTGAAGTTGTTGCGCAGTTTTAAATCAAAACTAGGAAAGAATCGGTACGGGAGGGGTCTGAGGCAGTGTGGGAGGAGCCCACAGCTGGACTCAGGGGCCCTTTCAGGGGGCAGCCTCAAACTGCTTAGAGTCACAACATTGAAATAGAGGCAGAGCTGAGAGAAAAGAGGAAGACTTCCTCGAGAAGATGCCATTGGAGCCAATGCCTTTTGGTGCTTTAATGAGAGACTGCAGGAATCACTGGTTTCACAATACAGTTGCTCCAGTTGAGCTTTAACAGAGAGATGTGTGAGAATGGAAAATGCAGACAACTGTAAGGGAAGCACAGCTGCTGCCAGATCATCAATGAAAGCTTCCAATGTGCTTTCTCCAATTGGCATGGATAACGGGCCAAAGGGCACACAGTCATTGCTGAAATGCAAGTTGAGCTTGATCAGAATGCAGATCATAGATTGCAGGAGTGTCTTTGGTAAGGTGGCATATTTCATGAATGTGTCCAAACCTCTTCCAACCTCCGTGGAATTAAGATGTCACATATCTGGGTTGGTACCTTGGTCACCTTGATCTGTGAATGCGTACATCAGCTACAAGGCTGTATCAGTGAAGAGCTATTAGCACAGGCACAGCTCTAGAGCATGACATTGGCTTTCCGTCAGTGAGTGGGAGGTGTAATATATTTGCCCCGTGTTCATTAATCTTTTGTATATATCAGTCCACAGGGAGAAGAAGGATTGAATAATGGAGCCTGCGCTCAATGCTACCTTCTTGATGGCGGTGATCTGATTGAGGAGGAGGAGAAGGGCCCGGTGCTACATAGCCCAGCTTCGAGAGGTGGCCCAGCCTGAGGTCTATGGCCCAGGGGAGCCCCAGCAACACCCAGGGGATGAGAAGGTCAAACCCAACTCTCGGAGGTGACTCACATAACCAAGGGTCTACCAAAGAAGGCTTTAAGGTTTTCCTATCTGGAGATGAGCGACAGACTATGCCATGCATGTCTGCACTTGTCAAGAGGTGAGGTGGACCATATCTGCCACATTTTGTGGGAGGATCTAACTCCCCATGGACTGGGAGGACACCCATGCCAGTGCCCCAAACAGCACCACCACGCTCAATTTTTTTGCCTGCGATTCGTTCCAGGGATCCACAGGGGACCTATGCAACATCTCATAGTCCTTAGCACATAAAGGTATCGAGGAGGTGACAGATGCCCTCTACAGTAAGGATCATCATTATGTGAAGGTCACACTCAATGAAGCTAGCTAGACTGCTAGATTTCTGAGGTTTGCAGCTATCTCAGGCTTTCCGAGAGTACAGGGTGCGATCGAATGCACACATGTGGCTTTGAGAGCTCCGTGGCACCAGCCCCTGTTCATGGACAGGAAAGGGTTCCACTCCCTGAACGTTCAGCTGATGTACGATCATCAGAAGGACATCATGTATATTTGTGCCAAGTACCATGGCAATTCCCATGACTCATACATCCTGAGTCACTCCCAGGTGCCTCATATATTCAAAGGGGCTCAGTGATTACAGGGATGGCTGCTTGGGGATAAGGGGTACCCATTCAAATGATGGCTCACGACACCCATGTGAAATCCTCTGAGTCACTCAGAGGAGAGATACAATATGGCACATAAGGCAACATGATCCATCATTGAGCAGATCATTGGCATCCTGTAGATTTGCTTCTGATGTTTGGACTACTTGGGTGGGATTCTGCAGTACTGTCCACAGAAGGTGTCCTGCATCATCACGGTCTATTACGTCCTTTACAACCTGGTCATTGCCAGAGGGAGACATGGAGGAGGCTGAGAGCTCCTCGGATGATGAAAAGCAGGAAGGGCAGGAACCTGAAGAGGGAGCTGAGGATCAGCTTCCACGTGAGGATGCCATCAAAGAAGCAAAACGTGGAAGAAGTACCCGTGCCCACACTGATAGCCACAAAATCCCAGAAGGATTAAGGTACAGGCAATGGGACACAGTCACATTCCTTCTGCCCCTTAGTGCCATGCCAGGGCACTGAAAGGCCGTTACAACTAATGACATCAGGAGCAAGTTCAGCATTCGTATTTGCACGTTCAACCCTCATGATTCACCAGGCCCTAATCTTTGAAAAGGTCAGCAGCAAACCCTGTATCTGTGTGCTCTGGGAAGTGAAAATCAGCACAACACTGCAAACACTGTGCCAAAGGACCTGATGCAGTCGCCGCCACCTTTATGAGAAACTTTTTATGGGCACTGAGATACCTGCATGGTTGGTGAGACCATCATGGCCACAGGTCTTGTGCTTTGGCACTACCAATGAAGGTAGCCTTCTTGTTTTGAGAGATAATTACAGCTCCACCTCCAAGGCTGGTGAGCATGCCTAACTCTGTGTTGTCTTGTAAGGAGTAGAGGTTACTAATGCACTTTGCAGACACTCCAGTAAAGAGTTTGGCATATCTCCCTGACAAAACACAAGTGCTGAATAACTATTATGAGTCAGCCGCACATCACATGAATGTGAGGCTCACAAAATGAGGTGAATACTGAGTGGGAGCATGGCTCACCCTCGCAATAAGTGGGCACATAGATGCATATGCAGAATGCTTTCAAATGACGAGACCATTCTCATGAATAGCAAATGTATTTACAAAGGTGCATGATATATATAGTTATTGAACACCTGTGACCCAGAAGTGATGTCAAAGCTACTTATTTTTTCTAACCCTACCACTACGTCTTGGTGCATCCCTGACATCCACAGCAGAGGTGGAGGCAGCCTGCTGACTGCTACACCCTGTTGTCTTTGATGAATTTGGCAGGTTTCCTTTAAAGGGCAAAAAACTGCAAGGCCCCGGCCTGCTTTATGTGTTCTGCTGTGGGGCAGGCACCTTGGGTTGAACAGCTGGAGGTGATGGGGTCACAAGCAGAGAGGATTGGGATCGGCTGGACACTGTCAGAGTCACAGGGGCAGATGGCCCCAGTGTCTCCAGCTGCTGGTCCTCCTCACTCTGAGTGCCCGAGTGCCCCTGTCTGACTCACTGAGGAGAAGGGCTCCTGGAGGGGGGTCAAGGTGCCTAGGCTCCCTCTCGCTTTGCCACTAATGGATCCCACAATGCCCATAGCGATGGAGTGCAGGTCCAAGTGCAAATCTGGCAGGGTCTGCTGGGCCAAGGTCTCCAAGTTGGTCGCCACCCTTCGCATAGAGACCTTGAAGCGCTCACATGTCGGAGCCGTGGCGTCAGAGAGAACACAGATGGACTCCTCTATCCTTCGCTTAGTCTGTTGACTGTCTCTTGCAGCTCTACCTGATCTTCCGCCGCCTGTTGTTGCATCTCCAGCATGTGTGAGATGGCCCTTTCCAGAGGCTCGTCATCAGACTCAGACTCAGCAGGTGCCAGATCTCCAGCAGTACTCCGAGTGCCAGACACTTGGGCTATTACTGCCTCCAACTGCTGTGGAGATATGTCCGTGAGGTGTTCCCCAGAATGTGACCCCCAGCTTGCTCTATAACTATGAGCCACCAGAGTGTGTGCCTCTGCTGTGAGGGTGCAGGGCTCATCCACAATGGCTTGCCGGGGGAGGCCGATCTCACCTTTCCAACGGGAGTGATCCCCTTTCTTCACCCGCCAGCTCAGTGGCATCCTCCTTGAATTTGGGGAACTCCAAGGTGTCGGCTGTCCCTCCTCCATTCTGGGATGTCTATCTCTAGTGGGCAAGCTTGGCCTTCATGAAGGCAAGTGGATGGAATGTGATGTGAAGGGATGGAGGAGAGGTTGGGAAGCATGCACGCCTGCTGTGTGTGCTGAGCCCTCCCAGTAAGGGATGAGGATGGAGTTTGTGCAGCATGATTGATGAGATGCTGATGATGTTAAAGTGTCCATGAAACAATCAATGCTGATGTGTCCCTCGCTAATATTGTGTGAGATCCCTGAACAGTGTAACGCTTTGAGTGCATGATGGCAGGTTGTCTTACCCTGGTGGAGCAGGTAGGTCATTCATCCTCTTCCTGCACCGTATGGCATTTCTGGGTTGGGTGCCAGATGAGCTGACCCCTGTTGCAACCACCTCCCAGGCCGGTGAGGTGAGGCTGGTGGGCCTCCTCGAGCCACCCCTGGGGCAGAGGACATCCTGGTGCTGGCAGACTCCATGGATGAGGGCCTCAAGGAAGTCATTACTGAACCCTGGTGCAGTTTTCTTCTTGGATGCGCCTGTATCGAGACGTCTCCTCCGCAGAGCTGGGATGGGGAGAGGAAATAGGTGTGTTCAGGTAGTGTTTAAATATGGCGCCCAGACCCTCAAGCCCATTCGGTAATGGCGGGGTGGACAAATAAGGTGCTGCCTGGCCATGTGATTCGGAGAGCTACTTGTACACGCATAATTAATGAAGTTCCGAGCATGAAATCCCGCCACGACCCTCAGCAAGAAACACGCTGAAAAACCCACCCAACACCACACTTAGTCTCAAAAATGGAAAATTCTGCCCTACATGATTTTCCATCAAAACTACAAACTAACAGTCTAAGCTCTCACCTCAGCTAACCAAATAAGCACTTTGGTAAATCTTGGCTGTCAGGTCTAATTAAGCAGAGATTAATTCTGCCTCTGTAATTTGTTTATGCAGGAACAGGGAAGATTTAATTGTAGGTGTGATGATAGTGCTAACAAGATTAGTGCTTGAAGCCAGTAAACAAAGCATTGAATCATTCAATTAAATAAAGTACTTTGAATATGGTAATAGAGTTAATGCCAGGATAAGGGTGGTCCAATACTGTGACGTATTAGAACACCACTGCAGAGCATCACAAAATGGTTGTGTAAGGCTTGGTGGTAACTGTGTCTGACTACTGCTGCCAAAATATCTAAACTATCTTTATACTCTATAGTCCAAAATAGATGCTGAAATATTCTTGATGGTCACCTCAACATTCTTAATATAAGAGTGCATTCTGGGAATTGGCTTATAACCGTCAAACTCAAGGGTATATACTAACAATTCACTACTGAGAAATACACAGTAACTTCGACAAATGGTAACTTAATTGTGATGTTGTCTTTTTCCTGCAACTAGTGTTTTGCAAACTATCTAGTAGTGGTAGTGGCACAATTAAAGCTAAAGTATTATAGAACCAACTCATTTGAGGCCATACACAAGAGGTGTTTACAGTATAGTGTATTAACAGTTAATATTTTCACTCTCCTGGGACATCAAAGACCATTGGTAGATCTTCAGATTGACTTACGTAGTCTTCTCCATAACATTGCTTTGGGTTTTCAGACTATTAGCAGGACCTGCTTTGCAATTTTCTATGCTATGCTAAAACTAAACTTTCTCGCATAATGATTTGTGGGAGTAAACTTGGCTATATGCTAATTGATGTTAATGGAACAATTTCAACAGCAGCCTCCCAATGGTAGGGCATCAGGAAATATGGTTTGGCTGATGTTCAAATGCAGCTCCCTTACTCATCTCAGGAATTTCACCAGCCAGATTCTATTTAGGCCCGGTGGTGGGATAGCTCAGGTGTTATTTGGCTGGGATTACAAATTTACACACTCTAGGCCTAGGCTGAGTTAGCAGAGTGGCCAACAAACAAGAAAACATGCAAATTTCTGGGTCCTCTAGCAACATGCCCATTTCCCCTTCTAGACAAAGCCAGCTTCCTGTCCCAGCACAGGGAAATCTGACATGCAACTCTAACCAACTTAATGATCAACACAACAAACTCAAAAATTGCCCAGAGCATGCAAACTGCCTATATACTTGCCCTATACATCTTGTTACAACCAGGTTAACAGCTGGGTCAAAAATCCTGAAACTCCCTTCCTAATGGCACTGTGAGTGTACCTACGGTTCAAGAAGGCAGCTCACCACCACCTTCTCAGGGACAACTAGGGATGGGCAATAAATGCCCATGAATAAAAAAACACAGGGGTGAACTGCCTCTTCTCTTTGCCCCACTCCTGAGCTGGTTATCACAGAGTTCAAATTTAAATGGAGATGATATTGCTAATTTAATATACATTTAACCTGCATGTAGGTCAGTGTAAGAAATAAGCCAGTCAAGTTCCTTAAATTAACAAGTAAAGAGCTGGTTTTATTCCCAAAACTCACTCAAGTAAAGATGCTGAAATTATTAACAAAAGGTTTAAAATGTACAAGTAGGTCCAACTGTCCTCTATTGCAGAAACAACACACACACAATCCCCCCTAAGCATGCAAACAAATGAAGTAAAAATTTGCAGAGTATCAGATATTAAAAACTTGGTGAAGTAACAAGTAAATTCAGAAAACAAAAATATTTATGGAGTGTCCAGATGCTTGTTTACAGCTGAAGGGTCATAGTCCACATTAGCTGCTGGTTCTTGGAGTTTCTCACTGGAGATAGTGGTGTTGATTCAGAATTCTCTTTTAAGAACTTCCATTTTGCAGCAATGAGGTCTTCTGGTGGGTTTTTCAAATTACAAACAGTTCAGCTTTGATAAGAGAGGTTTCAGAAGAAAGATAGATGGGGTAAGGCTGTTGCCCCTGTGGCAGTCTCTCTTATTATCCTAAACCTCATATCTTTTCGCCCAAGAGTTGGATCACGTGATCTCTTGCTGAGAGCTCTATAGACTCCTTGTCTCCATAAAAGCAGCTTGTGTCCTTCGCAAATGCAACATGGTAGCTGCTGTAGGCCTGTGTCCTTTGCTTAGCAAAAAGTATCCTATTCAAAAAAGTTCAGTACACATATATGTCCAGCTGATGACATTACAAATTAATATTTTTTATAACACATCTTCATAACAATCTACTGTGGTTATTGGTATAGTAAGACAAGCCCTGCCATAATTTAATGAAAAAAATATATTTAATACTACTTATGTAGCTCCAGAACTTTGAAAATGGCTTGAGTATTTGTTAGTTGATAGGCCTCAAGCATATATTGCAGTAATTATGTTAGGCCTTTTCTTGTCTGTTTGACCTGTAGTATATTTTTATAGTCAATATTTCACTTACATTAGAAATGATGTAAAATTGGAAAATGAGCTTCAGGAAAAATATAGAACTGTAAAAACTTACTTTCTGGTGCTAAGATCAAAGTCATGATATTCCACTTGTGACAGGATTCAAATCCTAGCTCCAGGAGCACTTGGAAAGAGACCTTAGTTGCTCTGGGCAGCAATCATTATTTTTCTCATTCTTCCACGGGATGTGGGCATCGCTGGCTAGGTCAGCATTTATTGCCCATCCCTAATTGCTCTTGAGAAGGCGGTGGTGAGCTGCCTTCTTGAACCACTGAATGCCTTCCATCTAGTAGCGGAGGGAATGCCTCAGGAGCATATGTTGTAATATGCCTTTAAGGGATAGCAGCATGCCATTGTAGCATAGGGTGTTCGGCAGAGCAAGAGTTAATGTGGGACTGGAGAACAGTATCGCCCACAGAATGAGGTGGAGAGTCACATGATAATAGACTGTATTTAGTAGAGTCTGGAAGGAGGCAACATGGAGACAGCATCCATATACATGGCAGTACCTTGGGTATGTACATAGATATGGGTTACCAATAAATGGTTCATGTTTAACCATACAAGTCTCCAGACTTCACAATGAGACACCAAACAAACCTTTACCATATCCCGTGATATCTTAATTTATAAGTTCTTGATACTTAAAAAATCCTTCAACAGGTCTTTTGTTCCATTTTGGAACCTAATCCTAATACACTGTAAATTGATGCAGTGTCTATGTCTGCATCTATGATAAATTCAAATTTCTATTACTGAAAGGAATCATTCCCCCAACTCTGGACAGCAGGCAATAGTAATGAAAGGTTCTTTACTTCATCTGTTAAGAGACCATGGCTGTACTTTATCAACACCCTTATTTTTAGTTCAAAATGTATCAGAATCTCACCTGATGTTGTTGTCTAGAATCTCACAGACCCACCAGGAATATAATGACCTAGAAATTCAATTGTGCATAAATATGTGCACTGCACACACTCACAAACCACAGGGACGATGTGACATTGGTGCGTATACCTCATTATCATTTTAAACAGCCATGTGCCAATACAACAAACACTTCTTATTAGCTGTGCATTTGTTTGGATGATGGGAAATCAATGTCTCTGATGCTATTTAAAGACAACATGTACCTCTTAAAGGGGTGCATCACTGTCACTGCAGGCAATATGAGAAGCTATATAAGGGCAAGAAATTGTTGGAAGAGATGCAGAAGCAGATTTTCAGATGCAGTTCTTTATAAGAAAACCCGCAAGAGGTTGGAGCACTATTCGGTACAGTCATCCTCTCTCGAGGGCAGAAGACCCATCTGGCAAGATCTGCCGGCACAGTAGGAAGATGTGGCTGAAGTTAGTAGTGGAGGAGCATTATTCCAGGATGTTTTTGCAATGTTGCAAGAATTTTAATAACCTCACGAGCATCATCATAGTAAAACTGCTAACGATGAGCTCTGTTGCTCTCCACATGGACCTTCACTACATGCATTCCCACTACTCACAACACTTTGCCTCGCTGCTTCCCTTTACTCTCCTACAATCACTGCACCACATTTCCTTCTAACTCCTAATGCCACACTCTGTAGCTTTTACTCTCCTCACTATCTCATTTGCCCAAACTCTGTCATCTCTCACACAACAGCCACACTATTCTATCGCAACATGCACATTCTCAAAATGCCTCACAAGGCTAACACTACTTTCTCACAGGAAGCACAGACAAACAGACAGCGACTGGAGGAGGCCCAGGTCACATCTATGCCCTGCCCTCCCTTTGGAGGAGGAAGTGCTGAACATTGTGGGCTGGAAGCAAGTCAGGTCAACAGTGACTGGACAGGTTACAGAAGATGCCTCATACGGTATCGTCACACTTTGGCCTGTATTTCTGCTGAGTCGGGATGGCTTGGGAGCCCTCTAAGAATGGCAGGTGAGTACCGATTCCTGGATTCCCAACCCCATTCCCAGGCTGTCTGAGTTTCAAGACCGCCTTTGAAGAATATTCCACAACTCTTTAAAAAACCTGACCTGATGCCATGAAAATTACAGAGGAGTAGGACATGCCTACTCCACCCTCCATAATGGAGCTGGCCATGTCAGGAGCTTGCCATAGGGGCATGAGGGGCCATTGGGGTGGGTGGAGGGGAAGAGCTTGGAATTGGGCCATGAGGGGTCATCGGAGCGGGTGGAAGGGCAGAGCTTGGCTTAGGGAGCATGAGGTGGCATGGATGGGGCATGGGGAGTGTGTGGACGGTGAGGGGGTAGGAGAGGTCCTTTGCTGTTTTTATTTTAAGTGGGACAAAGTCCCACAGCACCGAGCTGGGCCTTTTAAACAGACTACCTCAACACCCAGCAGCCTCTGTGCCTGTCTCCAAACATTTTCCGGATCGGCTGCTCCAAGTCCAGCCCAGCCAGCACCAGCACCCCAGCAATGAAGTTGCCTCCTTTACAAGCACTTTCTCCCAGGGATATTTTCCTGACTCCTGCTACCAACGTTGAAGATGAAAATTCAGGCCTTTATCTCCTTTTACCCTTCTCATTTATATCTCGCCCATTATTCTCTGGATAGATACTGGGGTTGTTTTCAGCAGCCACCCATCTATCTTTCCTCCCTCATCACACGCTTTCATTTCAGAAAGAGGAAGGCAGCCTTCCAGGAGATGCAGCATTAGAGGATCTGACCAAAACAAGTACCAGCTCAGAGACTGGCACCAGGTGTCGTTAGAGGGTAGGCAAGGGGAAGGTTCTTCATGTAGTGCATGACTGGCCACAAGTGATTTTATTTTAGTCACTCATGGGATGTGAGCATCACTGGAAAGGCCAGAATTTATTGCCCATCTTTATTCTCCTCTGAGAAAGTGGTGGTGAGCTGCCTTCTTGAACTGCTGCAGTCCATCTGGTCTAGGTACACCAATAGTGCAGTTAGGGAGGGAGTCCCAGGATTTTAACCAGGCAACAGTGAAGGAACGGCGATATATTTCCAAGCCAGGATGGTGAGTGACTTGGAGAGAACCTACAGCTGGTGGTGTTCCCATGTGCCTGCTGCCTTTGTTCTTCTGGGTGGTAGAGGTCACAGGTTCGAAAAGTGCTCTTGAAAAATACTTGATAAGTTGCTGCAGTGAATTTGTAGATGGTACACTGTGTGCCAGTGGTGGAGGGAGTGAATGTTTAAGCTGTTGGATGTTGTGCCAGTCACAGTCTGTTTGTCCTGGATGGTACTGAGCTTCTTGGGTATTGTTATAACTGCACTTACCTAGGCACGTGGAGAGTATTCCATCACACTCCTGACTTGTGCCTCGTAGGTGGTGGACAGGCTTTGGGAAGTCAGGGGGTGAGTTACTAACCTCAGAATTCGCAGCCTCTGAGCTGCTCCTGTTGCCACAGTACTTATATTGGTTGGTCCAGTTTAGTTTCTGGTTTATTGTAACCCCCCCCCAGGATGTTGATAGTGAGGGATTCAGCGATGATAATGCTGTTGAATGTCAAGAGTAGATGGTTAGATTCTCTCTTGAGAGAGATGATTATTGCCTGGCACCTATGTGGCACAAATGTTACTTGCTATATCAACTCAAGCCAGGTCTTGCTGAATTTGGACATGGACTGTTTCAGTATCTAAGGAGTCACGAATGGTGCTGAACTTTGCGCAATCATCAGCGAGCATCCCCACTTCTGAGCTTATGATGGAAGGAAGATCATTGATGAAGCAGCTGAAGATGGTTGAGCCTAGGACACTACCCTGAGAAACTCCTGCAGTGATGTCCTGGAACTGAGATGATTGACCTCCAACAATCACAACCATCTTCCTTTGTGCTAGGTATGACTCCAACCAGTGGAGAGTTTTCCCCCCGATTCCCATTGACTCCAGCTTTGCTAGGGCTCCTTGATGCCACATTCATTCAAATGTGGCCTTGATGTCAAGAGCAGTCACCCTCACCTCAGCTCTGGAGTTCAGCTTTTTTGTCCATCTTTGAACCAAAGTTCTAATGAGGTCAGGAGCTGAATGGCCCTGGCAGAACCCAAACTGAACATCAGTGAGCAGGTTATTGATATGTAAGTGCGACTGGATAGCACTATTGATGACATCTTCCATCACTTTGCTGATGATTGACAGCAGACTGATCAGGCAGTAATCGGCTAATTTAGATTTGTCCTGCCTTTTGTGAATGGAACATAATTGGGCGATTTCCATATTGTTGGGTAGATGCCAGCATTGTAGCTGAACAGGAACAGCTTAGCCAGCGGCACAGCTAGTTCTGAAGCGCAAGCCTCTCGACATTACAGTCAGGATGCTGCAAGAGCCCTTAGCTTTTGCATTATCCAGTGCCTTCAGCCATTTCTTGATATCATGTGGAGTGACTCAAATTGGCTGAAGACAGGGCTACGGGCCAAGTGCTGGAAAATGGGATTAGAATAGATAGGTGCTTGATGACAGGCACGGACATGATGGACCGAAGGGCCTGTTTCTGTGCTTTATAGCTCTATGACTCTATAACTGGCTTCTGTGATGCCAGGCACCTCTGGAGGAGGTCAACATGGATCATCCACTTGGCACTTCTGGCTAAAGGTGGTTGCAAACTTTTCAGCTATATCTTTTACACTAATGCGCTGGGCTCCACTATCAATGAGGGTAAAACATCTTCCTCCTGTTAGTTGTTTAATTGTCCACCATGATTGATGACTGAATGTGGTACGACTACAGAGCTTTGAGCTGATCCATCATCTGTGGGATCGGTTAACTCTGTCTAGAATGCTGCTGCTATTTAGCACGTATTTCACAGGTGTCAGTTCACTGGAGAGTGAGATTATATGCTAGTTTTGCTATAATGGACTCAGATGCAGGCCATCAAATAACACTGATGTACAGTCAGATGTTCATGCACCAGAAAACGCCAGGAGCACAAGGCAGCTTGCCAACAAATTTGTACATAATGGTTCAGAGTATGAGTGAATGCAGCTCCAGCTTGTGTCAGGGCTCTGTGCAGGGAAAAAGACCATGCAGGAAATCATGGTGTGAACAGTTAGTTCCATGAACACTGAATTGGCAGCCACAATGATGGAACCACTGGTAGAAGCTTCCAGGCAGTTCAAACCATTGCAGCCTTGGCTGTGGGGTCCAACGTGGACAGAGACATCCAGAATATCACTGTACATCTGCACCTTGCTCTCATGCACAGCAATTTTGATTGCTGCCCCAGGAGAGTGACACAGGTTAAAGGGGAGAGGCTCTGAAAAAGGATCATATGGACTCGGAACATTAACTCTGTTTCTCTCCCCACAGATGCTGCTAGACCTGCTGAGTTTTTCCAGCATTTTCTGCTTTTATTTTTGTTAGGGGAGAGGTATATACTGTCCTCTTTCAGCAGCAGGGCATAGCTGCAAGCCCACCACTCTTTGCCAGTGCCCTTGTTAAGTGTCATGCAGCCAGCTGGGCCAGTCTCTCCCAAGGTCAAGATATTGAAGTCTTAAGGGCCGCAGTGGCTTGAAGTCACCCTCCTTTATTCTTTCATGGGATGTGGGCATCGCTGGCAAGGCCAGCATTTGTAGCCCTTCCCTAGATGTCCTTGTCCTGACCTTGCTAAGTCATTTCAGAGGGCAGTTCAGAGTCAACTACATTACTCTGTGTCCATGTCTGGAGTCACATGTAGGCCAGACCAGGTGAGGACAGCAGATTTACCTTTCTAAAGGGCATTAGTGAACTAGATGGGTTTTTATGACAATCGATGATAGTTTCATGGTCATGGTTACTGAGACTAGCTTTATATTTGAGATTAATTAATAAAATTCAAACCCATGTCCCCAGACCATTAGCCTGGGTCTCTGGATTACTAGCCCAGTGATATTACCACTATGCCACCATCTCCTCATGCATTTGTTTAGTGTCAACAACGGAAGATCAGCAACTTTCCATTTCCCAAATGGAGGTCACTTCAGAGTGAAAAACACTTCATAGGTACACTATGATAGGTTAAACAAGCATGAAAAACACACACAAAACTGTTTTCACAAAAATTATGCTGAATTATTTATGTTGAACATTCTCAAAACTTGAATTAAGAATGATTAAGAATAAAAGAAAGCAACATTCATGCCACACAAGTGCCAGGCAATGACTATCTCCAACAAGAGAGAATCTAACCATTGTCCCTTGTTATTCAATGGCATTACCATCACTGAATCCCCAACTAGCAACATCCTGGGAGTTGCCATTAACCAGAAACTGAACTGGACCAGTCATATAAATACTATGGGTGGAATTTTCCATATCTGTTGGTGTTGGGCATCCTGGCGGGCATGAGCAGACAATATGATGGGAAGGCTAAAAATCGGTTTCATGCCATCGTGAAACCAGCTTGCGATCATCCATTCCACCTGTCAATGGTGAGCTGCCTTCCCCACCGCCGGATGGCAGGAACTTCATTTCAATACACCTGCATATCATTATAAGTCCTGCTCACCAGAATCAACACCCCACACTGGGTTATCCGGGCACGTCACAACTGTACATAAGCGGTGTGCACCTGGCGAGCTGCACTTCGCTCGGAACTTCGAGGTTTGTTTGCCTACCTTGCTTCGAGCAACATTTGTGGTCATCAGCGCCAGGCTTTGCGGGCAGCACCACATCACTTTTAGGGGGTCTCACAGACAGGTATCTACCTAGCAAACCAGCTGTGAGGCGGGGGTGGCTTTTCAACTGCTGCAGGGCTAAGGCTTGCCTGGGGAAAGGGGAAGAAGTGACCTCAGGCGAGAGAAGAGGCTGCAGGGCGAGGGCTGTACTGGGGAGGCAGGGTATCCCAGGGTGTGTGGGGGGGCACATGTTGATCTGTGCAAGTGGCCTCAAGGTGGTGAGGTCTGAGGAGGCGGTCTCCAGAGGAGATGAGGCCAGATGGAGATGTGAGGGTGTGTGTGAGAGAGTGAGTGGTGATGTCCCTTGAGCTGGCAGTCAGTGAGATGCCAGTGAATGTGTGATGGCCTTGCGAGTGTGTGAGTTTAGAGTGATGAGATGGTTGCCTTACCCAGTGGCACGGATGAGATCATTCATCCTCTTTCTGAACTGGATGGCCGATCTCTTCTGTGCAGCATTGGCACTGACCACCACTGCCACCGCCTCCCAAGCCGGAGTGGTGAGATTGCTGGACCTCCTGAGCCTGAGCAGGGGTGGAGGACATCACAGCGGGCCTCCAAAAAGCATTCCAGTGAAGGGTCAATGAACTCTTCATGGCTTTCAGGGCCATGTCTTCACTGGACCAGTCCTGGGCTGCAAGCACTGAGAACTGTGTGTGTGGTTGCAGTTTAGATGTGGCACCCGGAGTGAGAAAACGGTGCAGTAACGGCGTGATGGGCTATTCAGGGGCCGCCCGCCAGCGAGACGGTGTGTTTCCTGTGGCTGCTAATTGAAAAGAGATGGGAAGAGTACGATTGGCGTGAAAAGCCAGCATTGCGGCTGGCGGGAAAAACGTCCTTTTTCCCGCATGCTACTGCACAGTGCAAATCGGGGATGATTCTGCCCTGTGGCTACAAGAACAGGTTGGAGGCTGGGAGCTCTGCGGCAATTAACTCACCTCCTGACTCCCTAAAGCCTGTCCACAATCTATAGATTATAAATCTGGAGACTACACTTGCCTGGACGAGTGAGGCTGCAACAATACACAAGAAGCTTGACACCATCCAAGGCAAAGCAGGCTGCTTGATCAGCATCTCATCCACCACCTTAAATATTCACTGCCTCCACCCCGACGCACAGTGGCAGCAGTGTGTACAAGATGCACTGCAGGAACTCACCAAAGGCTCCTTCAATAGTAAAAAAAAACAAAAACAGAATTACCTGGAAAAACTCAGCAGGTCTGGCAGCATCGGCGGAGAAGAAATCAGTTAACGTTTCGAGCCTTCATGGCCCTTCGGCAGAGCTGAAGCATAGTTAGGAGAAGGGAGAAATATAAACTGGTTTAAGGTGGGGGTGGGGGGGTGGTGGGGGTGGGGGGGGGGGGTAGAGAGACGTTGAGGGTGTGGTGATTGTGGAGATAAGCAGTGATAGGAGCAGATAATCAAAAGATGTCACAGACAAAAGGGTCAAAGAGGTATTGAAGGTGGTGATATTTGTCTAAGAAAAGTGCTAATTAAGAATGGAAGACAGGATACTCAAAGTACAGCTCTAGTGGGGGTGGGGTGGACAGACTAACAAGGTTTTAGTTTTAGATTTAAAAATAATGAAAATAGGTGGGGAAAGAAGAATCTATATAAATTATTGAAAAAAAGTGGGGGGGTGGGGAAACGGGGTGGAGATGGGGGGAGGGGGAGTTTAAGATCTAAAGTTGTTGAATTCAATATTCAGCCCGGAAGGCTGTAAAGTGCCTAGTCGGAAGATGAGGTGCTGTTCCTCCAGTTTGCGTTGGGCTTCACTGGAACAATGCAGCAAGCCAAGGACAGACATGTGGGCAAGAGAACAGGGTGGAGTGTTAAAATGGCAAGCGACAGGGAGGTTTGGGTATTTCTTGCGGACAGACCGCAGGTGTTCCGCAAAACGGTCGCCCAGTTTGCGTTTGGTCTCTCCAATGTAGAGGAGACCGCATTGGGAGCAACAAATGCAGTAGACTAAGTTAGGGGAAATGCAAGTGAAATGCTGCTTCACTTGAAAGGAGTGTTTGGGCCCTTGGACGGTGAGGAGAGAGGAAGTGAAGGGGCAGGTGTTGCATCTTCTGCGTGGGCATGGGGAGGTGCCATAAGTGGGGGTTGAGGAGTAGGGGGTGATGGAAGAGTGGACCAGAGTGTCCCGGAGGGAATGATCCCTACGGAATGCCGTCAGGGGGGGTGAAGGGAAGATGTGTTTGGTGGTGGCATCATGCTGGAGTTGGCGGAAATGGCGGAGGATGATCCTTTGAATGCGGAGGCTGGTGGGGTGATAAGTGAGGACAAGGGGGACCCTATCATGTTTCTGGGAAGGAGGAGAAGGCGTGAGGGAGGATGCGCGGGATATGGGCCGGACACGGGTGAGGGCCCGTCAACGACCGTGGATGGAAAACCTCGGTTAAGGAAGAAGGAGGACATGTCAGAGGAGCTGTTTTTGAAGGTAGCGTCATCAGAACAGATGCAACGGAGGCGAAGGAACTGAGAGAATGGGATGGAGTCTTTACAAGAAGCGGGGTGTGAGGAGCTGTAGTCGAGGTAGCTGTGGGAGTCGGTAGGCTTGTAATGGATATTGGTGGACAGTCTATCATCAGAAATTGAGACAGAGAGGTCAAGGAAGGGAAGAGAAGTGTCAGAGATGGACCATGTGAAAATGGTGGAGGGGTGGAGATTGGAAGCAAAATTAATAAATTTTTCCAGGTCCCGACGAGAGCGTGAAGCAGCACCGAAGTAATCATCGATGTACCGGAGAAAGAGTTGTGGGAGGGGGCCAGAGTAGGACTGGAACAAGGAATGTTCCACATACCCCATAAAGAGACAGGCATAGCTGGGGCCCATGCGGGTACCCATAGCCACACCTTTTATTTGGAGGAAGTGAGAGGAGTTAAAGGAGAAATTGTTCAGTGTGAGAACAAGTTCAGCCAGACGGAGGAGAGTAGTGGTGGATGGGGATTGTTGGGGCCTCTGTTCAAGGAAGAAGCTAAGGGCCCTCAGACCATCCTGGTGGGGGATGGAGGTGTAGAGGGATTGGACATCCATGGTGAAGAGGAAGCGGTTGGGGCCAGGGAACTGGAAATTGTTGATGTGACGTAAGGTGTCAGAGGAATCACGGATGTAGGTGGGAAGGGACTGGACAAGGGGAGAGAGAAGGGAGTCAAGATAACGAGAAATGAGTTCCGTGGGGCAGGAACAGGCTGACACGATCGGTCTGCCAGGACAGTTCTGTTTGTGGATTTTGGGTAGGAGGTAGAAGCGGGCCGTCCGAGGTTGGGCGACTATCAAGTTGGAAGCTGTGGGAGGAAGATCTCCAGAGGAGATGAGGTCAGTGACAGTCCTGGAAACAATGGCTTGATGTTCTGTGGTGGGGTCATGGTCCAGGGAGAGGTAGGAGGAAATGTCTGCGAGTTGACGCTCAGCCTCCGCGAGGTAGAGGTCAATGCGCCAGACAACAACAGTACCACCCTTGTCAGTGGGTTTGATGACAATGTTGGGGTTGGACCTGAGAGAACGGAGTGCAGTGAGTTCAGAGAGAGACAGATTAGAATGGGTGAGAGGAGCAGAGAAATTGAGACGGCTAATGTCACGCCGACAGTTCTCAATGAAAAGATCAAGAGAAGGTAAGAATCCAGAGGGAGGGGTCCAAGTGGAGGGAGAATATTGGAGGTGGGTAAAAGGATCCGTTGAACGGGGAGAGGACTCCTGCCCAAAGAAGTGAGCACGGAGACGAAGACGGCGGAAGAAGAGTTCAGCATCATGCCGAGCCCGAAATTCTTTGAGATGAGGGCGTAAGGGTATGAAACTAAGTCCTTTGCTGAGCACTGAACGTTCAGCATCGGAGAGGGGAAGGTCAGGGGGTATAGTGAATACGCGGCTGGGGCTGGGATTGGAAGATGGGGTGAGGACGGAGGGACAAGCAGGGGTGGAGGGTCCCAGATGGGTGTTGGTGTCGATGAGTTGTTGGAGCTTGCGTTCTTTAGCACTTGAGAGAAAGAGAAAAGGTTTCTTGTTGAGGCGACGGATGAGGCGAAGAATAAAATGAAACTGGGGGCACGCACAGCTTTGAAAAAGGGTGCGGCGGTGCTGCTGGAGGGAGAGGTCGAGTGTGTTCATATGGCGGCGCATGGCACTGAGTGTGGATCTCAGAATGCGACGGGAACAGCAGTCCGAGAAACGTTTTATGTCCCGGAGATACCTGTAATCCTGGGTGGGTTCGAAACAAGAGGGATGGAATTTCAGTTGAAATCCATGTGGGGTGAGTCGGAGACGGAGACAGTCACTGAGAAAGGAGATATGGCTGTGAAAGCGGGTTTTAGTAAACACCTTGTCAAACACCAGGAGAGAAATGGAAAGCAATGAAGGTGAGCAGGGCAGAAGAGACAGTCGGAAATCCTGTCGGAGGACAGAACCGTACTTCTTCAAAGAGGGCATTTCTTGAAGAGAGGTGGCAGTCAAGGTACCTGCCAAACCCACAACCTCTACCACATAGAAGGACAAGGGCAGCAGACGATGGGAACACCACCACCTGCAAATTCCCCTCCAAGCCACTTGCCATCCTGATTTGGAAATATATCACTGTTCCTTCACTGTCGCTGGGTAAAAATCCTGGAACTCCCTTCCTAACAGCACTGTGGGTGTACCTACACCACATGGACTGCAGCGGTTCAAGAAGGCAGCTCACCACCACCTACTCAAGGCAATAATAAAAGCAAAATGCTGCGGATGCTGGAAATCTGAAATAAAAACAGAAAATGCTAGAAAAACTCAGCAGGTTTGGCAGCGTCTGTAGAGAGAGAAACAGAATTAACAGACGGAATTTTCCAGTCCTCTAGCCCTCCATTAAACCCACCGCCGGGGAGGTGGGGGGGGGTGGTGCGACTGAAAAATTCCAGGCAATATCTGTAAATTTTGAGTATAGAAGGGCAGTTAGATGGTGTTGTTAGATCTATGGTTATATGGGTGGTGGGACAGTTGATGTATTGGGAAGGGGAGGGATGGTTTAGCTGAATTACCTGTCTCTCAGTTGACTAAGATTTCTGGCAAAATTGGTGTGAGATGTTATTTCTGCGCTAACTCTTCTTCTTATTGCCCTTCTGTCTCTTGCACTTCTTTCTGCCCCTCAGGAGGGAAAAAAGGGAAGCGTGCAATACACCATTACGTCTTTGAATGCACGATCAGAGGTACATTCCAGGGATCCTCAGGTGTGGTCAAGGCATGGAGGCATAGTTTGACTGAACTGATGGTCTGCTTTATGAAGTTTCTTGTGGTGACATGGCTTTCATTGTGGGTCATCTCACCGACTGTGTCCAGGTTCCAGGTAGGAATTAAGAGCCAAGTTACCCAGCCTCTAGCTTTATGATCTGGGTGAATTGGATCTGGGATCACTCAAGGTTAGGACATTATGGCTGCTGCCAGCAAACTGGAAGCAGACTGGCATTATCCATTGCCAGTGGCCTCAGCACATATTTCTGGTGAGTATTCTGCATAATTGAGTGTGGCCACTTTACTTCGTAACATATTGGACCACAAGCCAGCCACTAAACACCCAAAATTTGGGCACTAGGCGGTAAGATTTCTAAGACAATATCTCATTTGGATTAATTTTCAACTTCACAGTCAGGTAGTAACTAGGCGGATTGGATTGTCCACCAGATTCCAAGGAGGTGAATATTGAGCAGTTTTCACAATGGGTGCTGAACCACCATACTAGGGCAAGGATGGTGGGGTTCCCCTTCCCGCCATCCATGGAGTCAGTCAGTGGTGAACACATCCCTGCCAATGCTGCCTGCCCCGCAGCAATTTAACGTTCCAGCGAGTTTTAATTGGCTGGAGGCAGGAATTCTGCCCCTCACTCAGGAGGAAGTCACGCCTCACAGAGCTGCCGGCCAATCTGATTAGTTGGCTGCTCTCTAGTCCTTGCAGCGCCAGAAGCTGCAGTGGATCGGGATGGAACTGCAAGCAGTCTCCGGAGTCCAGGATCAAGTATGTGCGGGGGGGGGGGTCTCAGGATGGGGAGGGGAGACCAGGCCGAAGCAGGTGGGCAGAGTGGGTGGGTGGAGAGGCTACGGTGGCGGGGGAGGGAGCACTTGCAGGGGCCAAATCTTGTTGTGTTGGGGGGGGGGGGTGGGGGGCACCCGATGTTAAAAGGAGGCTGTTAATGGAGCCACTTTCCTGCTTCCCAACCAAGGCCTGAGCAGGGTCACTTTCTGGGCTTCCTCCCTGCCCCTGAACTCCTCCTGCCAGCCTGTAAATTGTGGCTGGGCAGGAAACATTCCTTAAGTGGTCAATAATTGCCACTTAAGGGCCTCAACTGGGGCAAGGGGGCACAGGTCGACCTAGGCCTCGCCCATCCCAATTGCGGAGAGGTCCAGGCGGGCAGGAGCCCAGGGGGAAACCCATCCAAAAACCGCAGCCTATATGTAAAATTCTGTCCTAGGTTACTGCCCCGCTAGCACAGTTAAAAAAAACTCCCTTAGTGTTCTCATGTCTGTTAGGACCAAGAGGGCAGAGGTTTAGGGATGGAAAGGGAAAATTTGGGAATGACATTGAGCAGTTTTTTCCTTTTGAAAGAGGGAAATCAGCAGCTGTAACAAAAAAAAGTGGTTAAAGTTAGTAGACTGGACTGATCGAGTTTAGAAACTGGGATAGAAATTTGATACGATAGATATTAGGAAGAAAGAAAGACAGACCTGCATTTTTCTAGTGCTCTATTAGCTTTGATAAAGTCAGAAATGTGCTGAATATACAATGAATTACTGTGAAATGTATTTACACATAGGGGTAACACAATAGTTATTTCATCATAAGGAGTGATGAGATCTGTTAATCTGTTTTTGGTTGAGGGGCGAATGTTGGCTAGGGTATACCTGCTATACTTCAAATAGTACTGTAGAATTTTTGCGAGAATAATTCTGGAAGAAAAACAGAAAATGGTAGAAACACTGGTTTAATCAAACAGTTTCTGTGGAGAAAATAGACAATTTTGGCCCTAGTATGGTGGTTCAGCACGCATTGTGAAAAGTGCTCAATATTCACCTCCTTGGAATCTGGTGGCCAATCTGATCCGCCAAATTACTACCTAGGTATGAAGTTGAGGACCCTTTGTCAACTGCAGTAGTTCAGTTGCAATCCAATGAGAGAGGTGTCTGCATTCCTTCTTTCCCATTCTCCCATGTATCCTGCACAGGCAGCTTTTCAGCAAAGCACTAGCATTAATAATATCACTAGCATTCACTGCAGGATGATCATAAATGTCATATCATGAACCTCCTCTTGATCTATTGAAGTGACTAGACATGTATCCATGGTAGTGAGATAATTGTGGTCTTCTGTCTCCAGTAGGTGGCAAGTAACAGAAATAGCTTAAGGCTCCTTCCTCACAGCAGGTGTCTCTCAAACTGGAGCTTACAACCCATCATTGCACAATCAACTCTGACATTACAAAAGGTTTCTTTACTCATGTTTCAACATCAGCTTCGTGGATGCCTTTAAACTGAGCAAAATGTAAGCTTTGCACTGCAGGGGTCTAATATCTGAGAATATGGTGAAGGAAAGAAACTAATATTTGAAAAGAAATAGGATTTGGGATTCATGACACTTGTGTCTCTTATATTTAAGAGTTGAATGACACTTGTGTAAGTCATTAATCACATAACCAGAATGCTATAATGATCAATTAAAACAACCGAAAGATCAGAAATTACAAGGCTATTCTTGGACAGTTGAGAATGAATATTCAAGGTATTTTTACATAATTGAAATGTATAATTAGTTCACAAAATTCAATCATGCCAAATTGTTTACTGATCTTTCTCTTTATGTGATTGAACTGCTGCATTTTTCTAGAACTTTGTTTCATGTAGATCTCCAATTTTCAAGGATATTATTTTTAACCCCGATATTGTAACCATCCTCTCAAACAGGGAAAACTCTGGAAAACCCCATTATGTAATGCACTCCTTACTATAAAGTATTTTTACATATGCCTTCAAAACCTTCTGATGGGCCCAGAATGTTTCAGTTGAAGAAACCATGCAACTAATATTTTCATAGAACCTTAGGGTGGCTACAGAACAGAAGGAGGCCATCCGGCCAGTCATGTTCATGCCAGCTCTCTGCAAGAACAATTTAGCTATTCCCGCTTCCTGCTCTTTCCCCATAGCCTCGCAATTCTTTTTCCCTTCGGGTGCTTATTCAATTCTCTTTTAAAAGCCACACTTGAATTTGCCCCTACCCGCCTCTCAGGCAGTGGATTTCAGATCCTGACCACTCGCCGATAAAAAAGTTCTTCCTGATGTCATCTTTGGTTCTTTTGCTATTCACCTTAAATTGGTGTCCTCTGCTTCTCAACCCTTGTTCCCACGGGAACAGTTTCTCTCCATCTACTCTGTCAAGAGCCCTCATAATTTTGAATGCTTCTATCTAATCTCCTCTCAACCTTCTCTTCTCTACAGGGAAGAGCCCCAGCTTCTCCAACCTACTCACATAACTGAAGCCCCTCATCCCTTGAACCAGTCTCAAAAATCTTTCTCTGCACCCTTTCAAATGACTTCAAATCCTTCCTGAAGTGTTTTGTCAAGAATTGGACACAATGACTGGCATTTCGGAGACAACTGGAGTCGCAACATCTGGGCCAAAATTTGGCTTTAGCGGGTGGCCGGGCCCAGAATTACATTTTACCAGCAGCAACCAATTATTAAGTGGCTGCTGCCAGGGATGCCATCCAATTAAGGATGGCGGCCTGCCCCCAAGACCTGCCGGTTCCATCAGAGAGCTAGCAGCTAAGCAGCTTCAGCAGTGCCACTAGGAGCAGTAGCCATTGCTGGGCCCGCACCTGGAGGATGAGGGCTTATTGATGGATGTGAAAATAAGGTAAGTGGTGTCTGGGGGGAGGGGGCACCATTGCCAGTCAGGTGGGCCTCAGGGAGGGAAGAGGGCCGTCACTGAGGGCAAGCAGCACCAATACCATGGAGGGGTCACTGCCATCCAGTAGAGGGAGGGTGCCTTCAGGCCCAAAGAAGTGCCCAGAAAAGGAGGGCCCCTTTCCCCCGGAGCCTGCTGGGAGACTGCCAGGGTTTACCTGACAATCTCCCCACATGGAGGAGAATCCCTTCACTGCAGGGAAAATGCCAGCAATGGTGGGAAGACGCTCTTAAATCAGCCACTTAAGTGGGTGGGCTGCCTGCCACCTTTCTCACAGCTGGCAAAAATCACATGGCAGCAGGAAGGCCTCTGGCATGCCAGCCAATGCCTTCCCACCTGTTTTAGCAACCTTCCTGCCTCTAAGCCCATTTTCAAAGGCCTGTAAAATTCCAACCAATCATTTAGTTGAGGCTAAACTAGTGTTTTATAAAGGTTCAAGATAACTTTCTTGCCTTTGTACTCTATGGGTGGAATTGTCCCAGATTTGCATTAAGTGCGGTAGCGGGCGTGAGAGAAGTACTTTTACCCGCTGGCTGCAATGGTGGGTTTTCACGCAGCGTAGTGCCATTCCCAGTGCGTCCCGCCTCATTAATAATGCATGCACAGGAAGCAGTCCAGATCGCGAGTGAGGTGGCCTTTGATTCATCCGCCCTGCTGCCACCTCAGGCCTTCAGTAATCGGGGTGCCATATTTAAAGGGCACCCCTGCACAGAGCGAACACTCTCTAAGGGATCGGACGCTGCTGGAAAGTCATGGCTGCCAAACAGAGGAAACACGCTGCCCCAAATTTAGTGACACCTCCCTCAGATGCCTCGTGGGTGCAGTGGGGACCTGCCGTGATGTCCTCTGCCCTCATTCTGTGCAAAGACCAGCAAGTAAGGTCACCAATCCAGCATGGGAAGTTCTTACAGTGGCGCTCAGTGCCAAAGCCCTGCAAAAGAGAACAGCCATCCAGAGCTGAAAGAGGATGAATGATCTCCGTTCAGCCAAGCTAAATCACTCTTCTCATCACTCTCAACTCACACACTCATCAAACCCATCACACATCCACAGGGATCTTACTCACTGCCTGCTCAAGGGATATCACCATTCACTCTTTTACACACACCTTCATCTGCCATGCAGATTGTGTCCTCATCCCATCCATGGCACCACTCTCTCCAACACAGGCCAGGCACCCTTCTTATCTGGCCTGGCAGGTGCCCTGCTTACAGTCTCTCCATCTGTCTTCATGCAGGGCAAGCTAGCACACAAAAGGGAGAGGTTGCAGACTGGTGGAGGAATGCCTGACATCAAGGTCTTCACAGACTTTGGAAACAGAGCCACCCAGCTGGCCGATGATGACCTGAACCAGTCCTGTGCTGACGGTGAGGTCGGCTGCGCTCTACCAAGTGAGGATCCAGCAGTGCAACATCGATCAGACAACCATGCTATGAGCCAGTTCTCCTGTTCCGCAGTCCCTGGCCCTGTGCTAATTATCTCTCCTTGCTTTCACAGGCACATCTGGGAAGCAGCTGAAGGGGTCCATGACCCAGGTCCTTGACTCAAGCCCCGAAGACTCCTCGGAAGAAGAATCTGATGACATCCTAATTGAAGACCTGCCACAGCATTCACCCACGCCCTCCACCAGTGCAGAGACACACACCTCGGTGGGGCCCAGTTCTAGAGTAGCTTCAGGGTCACAATCTGCTGAGCACGTCACACTGTCGGATCCACAGCAGGCTGAGGCAAGGACTTTCTGGGTTTCTGGCATGGAGGGCTGCTAGAGGCCAGAAATTTGCTGAGTCCGAGTCAGATGACAACCCTCTGGACTTGGTCATGTCTCAGTTGCTGGAGCTGCAAAGGCAAGCTCGGGAACATCAGGAAGGAATGTCCGCTGCACTCCTCAGGTTGCAAGGCACAATGGAGGAGTCCGTCCACCTTCAGTCTGAGGTGATAATGCCGGTATGCCAACGTACCAAGGTCAACACTGGTAGGGTGACAGCTGCCATGGAGACCTTGGTCCAGAACATCGGACCTGCACTGCTGCGTGGGATGAATTCCATCGCTGATGCTATAGTTGGCCTCCAACAGTATCAATGCAAGAAGGGTGCGGGCAGCTCGATCTCACTCCAGCTTACCCTTCTCAACAAGGAGTCAGCCAGGGGCCCATGGGCACCCATATGGAGTAGGCCATCCACCCAGGTGACACCGGGGATGTCCGGCGGATCTGAATCCCCTCTTCCTGTGACCCCCACAGCTCCACAGCTCAAGGAGCATGCCTCTGCAGCACCCCAAAAGCAGGCTGGGACCCTCCAAAGGGTGCCCACCAAGGTCATCACAGACAGGGCATAGGAGTCAGCAAGCTACCTCCACTGTGGATATCAGGGGAGTACCAAGACATAGCAGCAGGGTTAGGGAGGTTAAGAAGTTGTAACTCTTTCGAGTTATCAACAGTCACAGATTGTAACTCTTTCGAGCACATTCACAGTTCTTGGTTTTCCGGGAGTGGGACATGAACCCACAACCTTCTGATTCAAAGGCGAGGGTGCTATGAACTGAGCCACAGCTGACACCTTGCACAGCCTGGTCACAGGTGTTAATCACTTGTACATAATGTTGACTATTGTAAATAAACTCCCAAGAATGTCTCCTTATCTATAGCTCCTTGTTATGAAGAATAGTGCTTGTGTCACTCAGATGTGAAACCTTGCTTCCTGCACAAGGAAAAGGCAGGTGTCTCAGTCCAGGGTCTCTTCTCTGTGCAGTGTGTAACCTTCAGAACAAAGTTTTAGTAACTAATAAATTCACTTTTCCTTTAACTCAAGAAAGCCTGGTTAAATTGGCTCCTTTTAAAACATAAATACATTTGGACTGGGAAAAGGAATCCACAAGGGAAGGGATCCTTTTTAAATTAAATTAAATTAATCTTGTTGCAACCAACAAAGGGAAGCCAGTCATGCTTCCTCACCCGGGAGCATAACAATTTGGGGTATCTTGTCTGGAATCATAAGAAATTGGGGGAACCTCATCCAGAGACTGGTCATAACACTGAATACCTAGCATCACACTGACAGCTAAACAAAATAAGTGATAGCCATTTGCTGGTTCGGTCCTCAAAGCAATGCCTTGACCAATCAGAGTCAAGCTGCCTGGTTGAAATTTAACATTGACATTTACCATTCTCCATGGCAATGCTTCTACCAATCAGAGTCCATTTACCAACCAATCAGCACTCCCTTCTCATACAGTATAAAGTCGCTGCTTCTCCTGACATTGGTATTCTTGCGATTGCCCTGATGAGTGCAAAATAAAAAGCTTTGACAAAATGTCTTTTTTCAGCAATAATACTTAGTCAACATAGGTTTCAAAATGGAAAGTCTTGCTTGATCAATCTCATTACATTATTTAAGGAGAGAGAGAGAGAGTAGACAAGGGTAATGCAGTAGTAATATATATACATATATATATGATACCATATAATAAATTAATGAATAATATCAGGGCATGGAGTCAAGGGACAAGTAACAGGCTGAATTGCTGGTTGGTTGAAAACAGAAAGCAGAGAATAGGGATAAAGGTTAATTACTCAAAGTGGCAAAAGGTACAAAGTAGGGTCCCACAGGAATCAGTGCTAGGAATACTTATGTTAACAATTTATATTAATGGTTTAGACTTTGGAATCAAAAACACAAATTCTAAATTTGTGCATGACACTAAAATTGGCAAGGATAGTCAACACTCAGGACTAGTGCAAAATACACAAGATGATATTAATAAACTTGCCTAATGGGCATTTAACTGGCAAATCATTTTCAGGTCTGAGGTATTACCTTTGCTAAGATAAATAAGGAGGTTACGTATTAAGTAGAAAATAAGAATCTAAATGGAGTAGAGGAGCAAGGAGAAATTGGAGTACAAATACGTAAATCACTCAAAATTGTGATGCAGATCAATAAAGCAATCCAAGCACCAGGGTTTATTTCTAGAGGAATAGAATTGAAAAATAGTGAAGTTATACTAAACGTGTAGAACATAAGTACTGGGCTGGATTTTGTGGGGATGAAAGAGGGTCTCGTCCACCAGTCATAAAACTGGCAGGAAACCCCTCCCCCCACACTGCCCCCCCCACCAACACTGCCCGCACCCCCCCTCCGCTCAGTTCTGTGGGGCTGGCCCAACAAAATCAGGTGCCCTTCAGGCACATAAATAGCCATGGTCAGGCCTTCCTCGCAACTGAGATCCTCAGGTGGTGGAAGTCCGACCCGCAAAAGGCTGCCAGCCAATCAGAGGCCGACAGTTCCTTGTCACTGCCGACACCAAAATGAGAGTAGTGGCTGCTGGCAGCCCTGCCCCCACCAGAGGCCCAGGAACATTGTGGGACCCCAAATCAAAGGTTAGTGAGGGCAGGATAGTGTTCAAAGGGCAGAGTTCAATGGACAAAGGTACCAGGGAGGGTTGGAGGCTAGGGCAGGGGGGTGGTTTTCAGCATCTCCCCCTTCCCAATGCTGGGTCCGCCAATCAAGCACAACACCACCCCCCACCCCCCCTCCCCTCTCCCTCTCCCCCTCCCCCCTCCCCCCTCTCCCATCCACACCAGGATACTGCTGGTAAACCCAATACAGTTTGCCGATCTGCCCTTCTGAGGGAATGGGAAAGCCAACAGCTCCCATTATATCCCTGAGGCGTGACTAAATTGTGGTGGCTTCCAGGATAATGGGTGTCAATTGGCTCATATTGTTAGAATGTTCATAATTAAATAACATGCATCACTCATGTGAGGTTCTGTTTCATGGAGTAAAAAACAAACAGGACTGAGATATCCGGGTGTTTTCAGATCAGCAGATGATAGCAGTCACAGAGAAATCACTTGTTCTTATAGCTGGAGGCATATTAAAGGCAGGCAGGATTTTTTTTATATGAGACAAAGATTTTGCCAAGTCTTCAACATCTCTCCCAATTTTGATGTTGTTAATTGACTTGAACCAGTGAAAAGCTAAGCATTACAAGATGTTGAGAATAAGAGACTTTAAACAAGGATTAAAGTAAATAATTAAAAAGCTGTCTTCTTGAAATGGTATCCCTATTAAATTGGAGGACGTCGTGTGTCATCTTGGCATTAAAATATATCCAAAGGCAAAATGCTAAAGCTGAGTTTGTACATTTTACAACCAACTTTTTAGAGAAGAGGGAGACAGTCAGCAGGTTCCACTCTATTTCCCCCACCTCCACACTCCTGCTTTTATGGCAGCCAATTATTAGTGCAAACCTTCTCTCTCTCTCAGAGATCCGTGACCCATTTCTCATTGTCCAACTAATCACTTTAAATGACACCCAGGTATGTCTTAGTGCTCAAGTTATGCTTGCACCTCAGTTTTACTGAAAGGCAGCAGAGTTTATGAAATGTTCACTTTTTAAAAACAGTAAAACCAAAAGAAGAAGAAACCGAAATCCCTGTTTAATGTCATTCGGAATAAATACAAATGCCAATGATATGATCGGCCAAAGTGAATATGGTGAGGCATTGATTTATTTTCTACGTAATATGTAACCTCCTTATTTATCTTAACAAAAGTAATGCCTCAGACCTGAAAATGATTTGCCAGTTAAATGCCCATTAGGCAAGTTTATTAATATCATCTTGTATTTATTGTGCTATTTTTAAAAAAATGAAAATGATTGAAACAAATTAACGTATTAAGATCAAAATGACACTGTTGATGTTTCTACTTACAGCCCTCTCTTAATTATTGTGGCTTTTGACAAGACTAGCATTAGGCTAGACTAAGAGTGGAATTGTCCCAGATTTGCACTAAGTGCGGGTAAAACGACAGTTGGTGGCATTTCACGCAGTATCGTCCCAATCCCGCCTTATTAATCATGCATTCCCGGGAAACACGCTGTTTCAATGGTGGGTGGGCTCTCATTCACCCACCATGCCATCACCTCACCGCTTCATCATGCCGGGCACCATATTTAAAGTGCAGCCACACACACACCTCTCAGTGCTTCCAGTCCATGACTGCTGTAAAGAAGACACGGTCCCGAAAGGTAAGAAGACTGCAGCCCACTGGTTTAATGAAAAGTCCCTGGAGCACCTTTTGGACGCAGTGGAGACCCGCTGTGATACCCTCTGCCCCCGCTCTGGGCAAAGAGCGGCAAGCAAGGTTACCAATCCAGCATGGGAGGCGGTGGCAGCGGTGGTCAGTGCCAATGCCCTGCAAAAGAGGACAGCCACACAGAGTGCCGCAACAGGATGAATGGTCTTCTGTGAGGTTAAGTCACTCTTCTCATCACTCTCAACACTCACACTCACAAACCCATCACACATCCACAGGGATCTCACACCTCAAAGGACAGCACCACTAACTCTCACACACACCCTCATATTTCCATCAGGCTCATATCCCCTGGAGCTCACGTCCTCATCACGTCCATGGCTCTGCTCACCACACAAACGTTCCATGCAGTGCCATGCGTCCTGCTCACCCTCTCTCCATCTGTTTTCATGCAGGAGAAGCCTGCTCACATCAGCAGGAAGAAGTCCCAGGCTGGGGGTGGAATTGCCCACACGAGATCACTCACTCACTTTGAGAAGTCTGCCATCGCGCTGACTGGTGAGGGCGTGGACCCCGCCTGCGGTGACAGTGAGGTTGGCAGCAAACACCCTCTTGAGGATCCTGCACCACATCATCCCTCTCTCAATACAACTCTGAGTGCTCTCACTCCTGCTTTTAACTGTGCTGCCATGCACTAATTATCTCTACTTTGGTTCACAGGGAGCTCTGCCAAGTGACCGACACCCTCAGCCAGCCAGTCCCTCAGCTCCATCCACATCCTCACCTCCAGCCAAGAGGACACCTCCTCCATTGAAGAGCTGGAAATAAGCATCCTGGAAGACCCTTCATAGTGCTCACCCACAGCTTCCACCAGTGCGGAGACACACACCTCTGTGGGACCTAGATCTACAGCAGGCTCGGGATCACAATCTGGTGGTCACCACATGGACAAGTAGCAGGAGGAGGCAGGTTCAGCCGAGATTCCCCAGCATTTGGAAGACTGTTGGGTAGAGGCATCTGTGAGGTCCGAGTCAGATAATGAGCCTCTGGATTTGGCTATCCAGCTCATTGTGAAGAGTCAGCAGAAGACAGGGGAACATCATGCAGAGCTGTTAGAAACCCGCAACAGAGTGGCATGTGGGTCAGAGGAGTGTGTCTGCCTGCTCTCTGATGAAGTGGTGCCCACAAGTGCGCATTTGGAGGTCTTCATGGGGAGGATATTGGACGTCATGGAGACCCTTGTCCAGCAGAATGTGGACATGTGCACAGACTTGTGCTCCATCATGATAGCCATGGGTGAGTTCCTGCACTAGCAACATGAGAGGGAAATAGGGCACCTTGATGTCCCTCCCCAGGTTCTCCCTCCCCTCAAGGAGTCAGGCCGGGGCCCTTGGACACCCGAAGGAAGGAGGAGTGGCAGCTGGACACCCGTGGGTCATCCACTCAGGAATCTCAGAGGCTGTCCTCACCTGCTGGGTCCCCTTTGCCTGTGACTCCCTTAATCTCATCCTCTGTAGCTGCAGTGGGAGTAGCTGGCCCACAGGAGGACAGCCAAAGCAAGCAGGGACCCCCAAGGCCTCAGCTTTACAGAGTACCCATGCTGAAGTCATCAGAGGCAACAGGGCCAACCATTGCACAGGCTGTCTCCACTCCTGCTGCAGATGTCAGGGCAGCACCTAGAAGTCTAAGGCATTCAAAAGTTAAGAAACTCTGATCACAGCTGGTTGCACGGGTGAACACATTTTGTCACTTTACAATCTGAAGATATATTCACTTTCACTGAATAATGTGTAATGGTGTCTTTCAGCTTCATTGGCAGGCTTCGCGAGTCCCCCCACAGCATTCCCCGCCCCCTCCCCCCACTAGCAGTTCAACTGCAAGCAGCCGACCCACGAGTGATTCTGGAGGGAGAAGTGTATGCATGGCAGGATCTTTCAGAGCCTCATGCAAGCATTCTCCCATGCACGTGGATCCATCCCACATCACACACACTTTAATGTCCTGAGCATTTTCAGTGCTGCCTGCTGGGGTTCGCTTTCAGTTGACCGTCTGAGCCGACCTGCACCTCCGCCCACCCACTGATCACACTCCCAAGCAGCACCTGATCTCGTCCACCAAGACTCTCGTTCCACTGTCAATTTAGCCAGCATTCTGGTGCTACAGTTTTTCTTGCACTCCCATGTTCTTTCCCCTCCCCCATCTCCCATTTCCTTTCCCCCATCACCGTCAACTTCCCTGTCATCACCTTCCACCTCCCCACAACCCTTTTCTTTTGGGAAGATCCAGGTGAACAGTGCACATTCCCTTCCTTCCCAAAAATCCCACTGTCGACCTCCTCCTTCCCACCCCAGGGTCCATGTCTGCCTCAGACCCCACCAACCAGCCTCGCTGTCACTTCTACCGATACCATCGCACCCTCACCCTCCCACCCTACAGCCTCACTCTGCCCTCGGTCATTCTCAACATTCCCTCTTACCATGCCCATCCTCAGTTTGCTCCTCAGGAGGCAGTCATGGACTCAACAGAGTTCTCTGTGGTAATCTGATATGTAATATAACTTTAAGAAGAACGTTATAATAGAAGATCACATGATCTTATTATCCAATGACAGAGTAATGCGGGCTAACTTAGTAGCCTGTAGTCAGTGGTGAGTAGTCTAGAGTAAGAATCTGTAATGTAGAGACAGGGTTTTAGCTGTAAGTACACAAATGTAGCTGCTGAGTTCCTTTGTAAATAAATAGAATGTGTTCTACGTACCAACTTGGTGATATCGGATCCATTAGTCCAACTAAACTGATGACCAAGGATCCAACAAACTGGCAATGAGGTGATAAAAGCAAGAAAAGGTAAGGAAGGATGAGAAAAAAAAGCAAGAAAAGTGAGGAAGGAAATCAAGTGAATCGAAATCGGGCCGGACCTCAGACAGTAATTGTAAATAGAATTTCCGTCCTAATCATTGAAGCATGCCGCAGTTCAGAAGAGTTGATCCTTTCAACCGAACGGTAGACAATTGGTTTCATTATGTTGAACGCCTCGCGTTCTTTTTCCAAGCTAATGACATTGCCGGGGAGGAGAAGAGGCATGTGATCCACTTATCCACGTGTGGGAGTAAGACTAATGGATTGATCCAAAGTTTAATGGCACCCAGTGCCCGGATTCAAGAAGTTTTGGTGACTTAGTGAACCTTGTGAAGAATCTTTACCAGCCCAGGCCCTCGGTAACGATGCAATGGTTCAAATTTAACTCAAAAATTAGAGCCCCGGTGAGACAGTCACCTGTTATGCGGCAAGTTTAAAACAGCTAACAGAATATTGCGAGTTTGGTACATCTATAAATGAAATGCTTAGAGATCGTTTGGTGTGCAGTATAAATGAAGATACGATTCAGAAGAGATTACTGTCTGAAACAAGTTTGGATTTTCAGAAGGCAGAGGAAATAGCACTGGCTATGGAAGGCGCAGTGAGGGACTCAAAAGCCCAATAGGGAATGCAAAATGGTGCCGTCCTCCATGTTGGGTGAGGAGCTCCAGCCAAAAAGGGCGTGAAAATATACAGCTCTGATGAGAAGCGGGAAGCAGCCACCGCTTGCAGACAAATAAAAAGATATGACATAGCAGCGAAAACATGGAATAATTGTAACAGTGTTGATGGCAGACAACCTTGTAATGAATCAAAGTTTTAAAAAATCGAATGTTTTTACTGTCATTGAAATGGACACCTCATGAGACATTGTAAGGATAGAATTAGGCAGACTTTCAATCAAAAGCAAAAATCCCGTGAGATTCATAACATAGAAGAGCCTGAAGTAACAGATTCAGATATTTATTCATTGTATAATTTAAAGGTGGGAAGAACAGAACCAATCTATATAACAGTGAGGGTGAATAATAGGCCTATCAGAATGAGATGGATACAGAAGTGATAGTGATACGGTGATAGATGAGCATACCTTTAAAACCTGAATGTAAATTAAATTTGGAAAAAATGGATGCCAAATTGAAAACTTGCATGGGAGAAGACATCAAAATCAAAGGCATAAGTAGGGTTACTGTACAGTACAGAAGTCAGTGAAATTACCCTTGATGGTGGTAGCAGGTGAGGGGCCAAGACTCCATGGACAAAAACGGCTGAAAGAAATTAAATTGGATTGGACTGAGATCTTCCAATTGAGAGCTAATGGGTTAGCTGAGCTGCTACAAAAATATGCCTTGGTTTTGCAAGATGAACTCAGGAAGATCCAAGGGCCACAAACAAAAATTCATGTTGATCTAGACTCTACCCCACCCCACCCCCCAATTTATGAACGTAAGACCTTATGCAATATGGGAAAAGGTAGGTGCCAAATTGGATAGATTAGAGAAACTGGAAGTGATATGATCTGTGCAGTTCTCGGAATGGGCAGCACCAATAGTTCCCGTACTTAAGCCTCAGCAAATTACTCGAATTTGTGGAGACTACAAATTGACTGTCAATAAAGTGGCTAAGCTGAACAAAAATATACCAAAAATTGAAGACTTGTATGCTAAATTGGCAGATGGAACCACCTACACGAAGCTTGATATGAGCCATTCTTATCAACAATTGGAGTTAGAGAAGGCCTCCCAGAAGTATGTCACAATTAATGCACACAAAGCATTGTACCAATATACCCGTTTACCTTTTGGTGTATCCTTTGCATGTGCCATATTCCAGAGAACAATGGAAAGTTTACTACAGGGATTGCCTCAAGTTGTAGTTTATTTAGATGACATTCTAGTGACAGGACTCACTGAAAGGATCATTTGGCAAACTTGGAAGAAGTTTTGAAGCATTTTTCACAGGTGGGAGTGCGTTTAAAAAAAAAAGTGCATGTTCCAAGTGAAAGAGGTAGTCTACTTAGGTCACAGGGTAGATGTACAGGGCTTCCACACGGTTGAAAAAAAAGGGAGAGCCATTAGAGAGGCACCAGCATCAAAGAACACCTCCAAGCTCAAACCATTCTTGGGGATGATCAATTACTATGGACGCTTTTTGCCTAATTTGTCGGCAGAACTGGCACCCTGTATTATCTACTCAAGAAAAACAAAAGTTGGTCTTGGCAAACACCACAGAAAGAAGCTTTCACAAAAGTGAAACAGCTATTGCATTCATCCACCCTATTAGTACATTTTGACCAGAGAAAAGAGTTAGTTCTGACATCTGACACATCTCCTTATGGAGTGGGAGCAGTGCTCTCCCATCGAATGGACGATGGCTCTGAACAACCTATTGGATATGTATCAAGAATGTTCAACACAGCGGAAAAGGGATACTCACAGATAGAAAAAGGAGGCTTGTCAATCATTCTTGGTGTCAGGAAATCTCACCAGTATGTACACGGTCGTCATTTTACTATCGTTTCGGACCATAAGCCTTTGCTAGGATTGTTCAGTGAGGACAAGGCTATACCACCCATAGCCTCAGCAAGAATACAGAGATGGGCATTGATTCTGGCAGCGTATGAGTATACTTTCATCCATAGGCCTGGAAATCAGATTACAAACACTGATGAACTGATTACAAACGCTGATTAGTAGTTTGCCTTTGAAAGAAAATGATGAGGATGTTCCAGTTCCTCAAGAACTTGTTTTTTTATTGAACTTTAAATTCGTCACTGGTATGTGCTAGACAGGTCGGAGATTGGACAAGTCAAGACCCAGTCTTATCCAAAATACGAGAACAGGTTGGTCACAAGAATAGGAATCTGTTGAAATGAAACCGTATTTTCACAGAAGATATGAGATAACCAGCCAGGATGGTATCTTATTGTGGGGAGCACATGTGATTGTTCCTCCAAAAGGACGAAAGCCTTTGTTAACTGAATTACATAGTGCACATCCAGGAATTTCCCAAACGAAGGCCATAGCAAGCAGCTATCTATGGTGGCCTGGAATGGACGGAGACATAGAGAGCTTAGTGAAACGTTGTATGTAGTGTCAGCAAGCGCAAAAGTTACACCCGTGGGAGTGGCCAGGAAAGCCATGGGTTCAATTGCATATTGACTATGTGGGACCTTTTATGAGAGCAATGTGTTCCTTATTGTTGATGCTCATTAAAAGTGGATGGACATATATGAGGTGAAGTCACCAACATCTTCTGTTACAATTGACAAGCTACATCACAGTTTCACCATCAGCGGACTGCCAGAAGCAGTCGTATCAGACAACGGCAAGGCATTTACAAGTGCTGAGTTTCAATGGTTTATCAGCCTCAATGGTATCACCCATGTAAAAACTTCACCACACCAATCTTCTTTGAATGGACTGGCTAAGCGAGCAGTTCAAACATTCAAAATGCTATGAAAAAAATTAACTGGAGACTCCATAGCGACCAAGTTAGCATGTTTACTTTTCCCTTATAGACTTCTCCATTATATATATATCCACACGACAATGGAATTATTGATGAATCACCGTCTCAAAATGAGATTGAGCTTGGTAATGCAAAATTTGGGGGAGGCGGGGGGAAGGTGGTACAGGGAAATCAGGAAATTGTACATGATTGGCATAGTCGTGGCAGAAAGTTTACCGTAGGAGAGACGGTATATGTGAAAAATTTTGGTGAAGGACCTAAGTGGTTATCAGGTGAAATAAGTGCAATTACTGGACCTCTTTCTTACCATGTGAAAGTAGAAGACCGAATCGTATAGAGATATAGAGATCATATAAAGAGGAGAGAAACAAAATACCAGGAAATTATTCCTCCAGTGTTCATGACTGCGTCAACATCTCCTAATGAAAGAACTCAACTGAGTATAGATGTGTTCAAAGGATCGACTGTACCTGCAAGAGTTGAGGAAACAGGTTTGCAGGTGCCCACCGAAGAGCCTGATATTCAGATAACACCAGAAAAGCAGATTCCTGACAAAACATCTGAAGCTGTAGAGCTGAGATGTTCTACATGCAAATGGAAACCCCCAGAAAGACTGAATTTGTAAATTACTTATCTGTGTAAATAATTTGCTATTTTGAGAAGAATTGTAATTGTAACTGTCAAATATATTTCTGAGTAAAGGGGGAGGAATGTGGTAATCTGACATGTAATATACCTTTAAGAAGAATGTTATAATAGAAGATCACATGATCTTATTATCCAATGACAGAGTAGTGCAGGCTGCCTTAGTAGTCTGTAGTCAGTGGTGGGTAGTCGAGAGTAAGAGTCTGTAATGTAGAGACAGGGTTTTAGTTGTAAGTACACAAGTGTAGCTGCTGAGTTCCTTTGTAAACAATAGAATATGTTCTACATAAGAACTGTCTACAGATCTGCTCTATCTATGGTACCAATTTGGTCATCCCAAAATAAGCGTCCAACTAAACTAGTGACCAAGGATCCAGCACCCTCCCTTGCATATCCACCTGGACATCCCCCCACTCCCCGGACTCATTCACCTCTTAGAACTCCCTCCTCCCTTGGAAATCCTTCCCCCCACTTGGACTCACCCACCCTCCCATCCTTATCTTACTCCTTCATGACTCCTTCCTCCACCCTTACTTCCTTACTTCTTCCTCCAGCCTTACCCCTTGCTGACTCCTTCCTCCAGCCTTACTCCACCGTCCCTTGGACTCCTTCTTCCGCCCACAGTCTCCTTCCTCTCCCCAAGGACTCTTTCCTCCCCCCCTCTCCCACCACATCCCCCCCCCCACCCCACAAGACTCGTTCCTGCACCTCCCACCTCCCCCAAGACTCCTTCCTCCCCTGACCCCCGGACTCCTTCCTTCCCCTGGACCCCTTCCCCTCCACCTACCTCCCCAGTTGCCATCTTCTCCCCCAATAACCCCTCCTCCCATGTATTCCCTCTCCTCCCTCCCAACCTCACCCCTCTGACACCTTCATTCCCCCCTCCCAACATCCCCCACCTCCACAGCTTCCCCTCCCAGTTGATTCTAGACCTTCCTCTCCCAGCCCCGGTACATTTTCCTCTCCCAAACACAGCTGGTCCTTCTTCTCCATCCCCTCGACCATCATCCATTGTGAAAAGACCCTCAATGGTGACTTTCCACCCTCCGTGAGCTGCTTTGTAGCAGAGCCATGTCCATGAGAATCCAACCGGCATGACATGGACGTTCCTCCAGGGTCCCATCACTGTCAGGCTCCAGTATCTTCTACTCCTCAGATGTTTCGGTATGAGCAAGGCACTGGCGGTAAGTCCCGACTTCTGCATGTCACACTCGTCAAGATGTGTTCTGCACCAGTGTGTTTTCCCACTTACATGGGCAGATGTTCCAACGTGGAGAGATGATTCTGGTGGGGTGGACTTATAATGATATGCAGATATATTACTATGAGAGTCCGATGTCTGACAGCAGGAAATGCGGCCCGCCATTGACAGGCAGAGCAGATGATTACAAACTGATTTCACAACATCACAAAACTTATTTTTGGTCTTCTCGCCGTATTGCCGCTTATGCCGCCTAACATGCCTGGCATTAGCGGGCATGGAAAATTCCGCCCTAAATCTTTATTTCTCATTGCAAAGTTCATGAAACAAACATCAAAGTTGGACTGCATACCAGCTCATAAATACACTTTCACATCTTACCATAATACACAAGCATCAAAGTAATTCTTTACAAAACACTCATGACACAAAATAAATTCAAATATAATGGGGCTAATAATTGGCCTCACTTTTGGGCATTAGCACTGGCACAATGGCAGTGCTATATTAATCATCCCAGTCATTCTTCTGATTTGCTCGCTGCCATTTGCATCCAGTCCAGGAAATGGATGACCACAGGAGCAGCTTATTTCACGTGAGCACCTTAAGATTTTCAAATCAAAGTCCAAAAACAGACCAACGTCTCCGATTATCAATTATAGCAATTATCAGGTATCAATTGTCAGAGTGTGCGCCATGCATGTTCTGCCCATTGGCACTTGGAATCAAGTAGCCTAACCAGTGGTCCTTCAGGGACTGACTGGTAGGACAAAAATGGTAAGTTAAAGTTTTTTTTAATATAATTTTTGTAGGGTAAGCATCAATGTTCCTCCTGACTCCACAAAACCCTTCATCCACTGCAATCCTTCTGTACTCTTCCTTCATATTGCCTCTGCCATAAAGCTCCACTTCTGGCTTAGCTTCTGCCAGTTGGTCTCAAGACCTATTGGTTCAGCCTCATCTTTGGTTTGGCTGGTGGATTTTCTTCCCCTACATTAAAAGGGTTCACACTGTTTCCTGCGCCTGCCTCCTAACCAATGGAGTCAGACACCTGGGCATCCATGCCAATTTGTTAATAAATGTCAAACCTTGTTTGACATAAAGCTTAAATCTCCATATTAATGCTACCTAGTGATCATCTACTCCACCAATAGGAATATGGCGATGTATGTGGCTACATGGAGCATGGAAGTCTAAGTTGAGCTTTATTTTAGGTCCTTTATTACTGCAAGGACCCAAATGGTTTTGAATCAACCTGAAGGACTACAGCAATCTGGGATGCCTTTGGATCTTCTCATCCCACCAGGCAACATTCCCAAATAGATGCACTTATTGGAGACTGATAAACTCAGAAGCAGTGGGTTGTGTTGTGCACCTTCTGATCTCCAGATTCCTGATGAAATTGTGCCAGCAGGTTAGTACATATTGACTGGCACAAATAAAGAAGACCGACACAAAGACTTGCCAGTTCATGCGTGAGTTTATTGCGTTGTTGCATACTGCGCATGCTCTGACATCTTATCTCATTAACATAATATATAAAAATATTACACTGTTTTGCCTTTTCAAAGAAAAATATTTTTGTTTCTTTTCAGTGACAACAAACCATACTTCCTTTTTGTACTCTGATATGTGAGTTTTGTATGAAACAGATTCCTTACTCTTTTAAGACAGGTCTTTTACGTGTAATGTTTTGTAACCTTTACTCCTAATAAATATACTGAAAGCATGAATTAATGTTTTTCAAGTTCTAATTTCAGTCTTATTTCAACATTTCTTGCAATTGAATGTGTTGCGTATATGTATATACACTTCCCAATGGTATCAACCATATATACCAGTATTGGAATGCTCCAAACAACGTGTCCATACATAATTTTTTTCCTTAAACTACTTCCTGTTTTACAATTTCACAATTTCAACTGTGAGATGCAAGTAAGCAGATCTTTATGGAGATACACACTTGTGATAAATACAATTGGCATTTTTTTTAACTACACCTACAAATCAAGTTTAGTAACTGATTTATGAAGCCTTCCTGGTCTCCTTACAGGTTGTGATGTAGAGTCAGGTTTTGGATTGTTTGGTTTTGGTTCAGTACGCACAGAAGATCCTGTTGCTTTCTTGGAAATTGGTACTTCAGACAATGAATTCTGAATTCGTTCACCCTCTGGTTTGAGCTCACGGTCAAGTGGATTGTGCTCTTGTTTTGGTTCATCGCTTGTCAGGATTATGTGATCTAGGTGAACACTTCTCACCTTTTGGTCAATTTCAACCAAATATTTTTTGTTTCCACAGACTTCTACCACCTTTCCTACATCCCACTTGTGTGACCTGTGAAGTGGGTGGGGTGGGAGGACGCTCAGAATGCAACAGCTCACTTTGCCTGAAACTGCATTCCTTTTGTTTGTGTCATACTGACACTATAGACTGAACTGTTTGCGTTTAACTTTAACAGTCAAGTTGTTTCCATTGGAGTTTAGAAGAGTGAAGGGTGACTTGATTGAAGTATATAAGATCTTGAATGGTCTTGACAAGGTGGACGTGGAAAGGATGCTTCCTCTTGTGGGGGAGCCCAGAACTAGGGGGCACTGTTTTAAAATTAGGGGTCGCCCTTTTAGGACAGAGATGAGAAGAAATTTCTTCTCTCAGAGGGCCATGAGACTTTGGAACTCTCTGCCTCGGAAGGCGGTGGAGGCGGGGTCATTGAATATTTTTAAGGCAGAGGTAGATAGGTTTTTGTTAGGCAAGGGAATCAAAGGTTATTGGGGGTGGATGGTAATGTGGAATTCAAAATACAAGCATATCAGCAATGATCTTATTGAATGCAGAGCAGGCTCGAGGGGCCGAATGGCCTACTCCTGCTCCTATTTCTTGCATTCTAAGTTTGGTAAAACCAGACTCAAGCACATCTTTAACCTTCTCTTCCTCAAAAGCTCAGCAGGTGGATACCCTGTAGCTGAGTGCTGGGTCATTCTATACTTCAGGAAATCATATTGAAATTTGAACAGCCATGCACCATGTGCTTCTTGAGTGCTTCTTTACAGCTATTTCTGGAATGTTACTTGTATCTCCTGCAGTGAAGATCGATGCAAATCACCTCTTCAATTCATCTGCATCTCCTTATTTTCCATTATTGATTCCCCAGACTCACTTTGTTAACTCTTCTTTTTTTAAAAATATTTATAGAAACTCTTACTATCTGTCTTTATTTCTAGCCAGCTTTCTCACATGCTCTAATTTTTCCTTACTAATCAATCTTTTAGTCATTCTTTGCTATTTTTTATATTCTGTCCAATTTTCTAACCTGACACCCATCTTTGCACAATTGGATGCTTTTTCTTGATACTGTCTTTAACTTTTTTTGTTAACCCCGGATGGTGGGTCCTCCCCATGAAATTTTTCTTTCTCATTGGAATGTATCTATTGTGTATTGTGAAATATCCCCTTAAATGTAAAAGAACTGTTGAAGCTGCAAAGGAACTGTCATAGCCATCAAGGAACAGTCAAAGAACTACCAAGCTATCAAAAGACTATATTTGCTATTACTTTCTTGAGTGCTTCTTTAACCATTCCAATGGATCTTCTTGAAGAGTGAAGCCGTTTTGTTTCCTTCAATTTTGGAATGAAGCATGAAGTGAAAGTCACCATGGCCCTAGGGGACTCATAAGCTGCTCTCTCATTAGAGGGAGATGACTGGTGGTGAGTTTAACCTGAGAGTCACCACACCTCAGGTGAGGTTGAAAAGGCAGGGCCTTCATGGATGGGTACAGGAATTGAACCCATGCTATTGGCATTAATCTACAATCACAAACCATCCATCCAGCCAACTGAGCTAACCAACCCCTGGCATGAAACAAAATGAAATTGAGAACAGTTATCTGAGTCAAACTCCTCTGGTGATCCATGACAAGCAAAAATAGATTGTAACTCATCTATTGTTTATTTAGTCTTGACTGTGTGCTTTACTTTGATCCAATTCAAGTGGCTATTGATGACTAGGGCTTTTTAGTGGTTTGTTTCTACAATTCTGGTGGGTAGTACCCTTGCTTACCAGTGATTCTGGATCAGTGTCTATACCAGGCTAATACCGCTTGCTATGGATTTCACATTGGCTATTCCTGTATGTTCAGTGTGGAGTTCTGCTGGAATCCTACGTCTCAGAGTACCACTGTTCCGTTATCCCACTTGTTGCAGCCCTGCTCTCATTGCAACTTATTGTGATTGTTGGACGACACACTGTCAAGCTCTGTTTAACCATTCCATATTGTTTGTAGACTCTTTTCAAAAGGAAATCCAGAATTTTGCTCTAGGGTTGGGTGCGCAGAGATGGAAAAATTCCCAAGCCCAGCCTTTAAAAATGGCTGCCTGCAGTTTGGATTTTCATTTTACCAGTAGGTGGGGGGGTGGTGGGGGGCATTGGACTGGGGGTTGGGTCTGCCATCCCTGGAACAGGTGCAGAGGCTGCCAGGAGCAGAGGCTGGCTGGAGGAAGGCCTGCCTTTGTGCTCCGGCACTTTAACTTGTTATTTAAAAAAAGATTAAAACAAAAAACAGCCCTACGGCTCTCACCTCCACAGCGCCCCCCCTCCCCCACCCCCCCCACACACACACACCCCCACTCTACATTTTCTGGTGCAGGCACGATGGGCTGAATGGCTTCCTTCCACACTGCAACAATTGTGTGATTCTGTGATGTCCCATCCATGCCAATAAATGCCACTTCATGCCTCCCATCCATCCCTCATGATCCCCTCATACTCCCTATGCCAGCCCATGCCCGCCCTTCCATCTACCTGACCATGGCCCATCATACACCATATATCCCCCAAATCCCCATGGCCCTTTATTGTACCTATGCCAACGTAGTTCTGACTCATCCAACCCATGCCTCCACACACCACCCTTTGGTCTCACCCTATCCATGCCAACTCACCTTTTGACTGTTCTTTGACAGCTACAACAATTCCTTGACAACTTCAAGCTTCTTTCACAGTTCCTTAACAGCTTGACAGGTGTTTGACAGTCTTTTGATAGCTTGACAGTTCTTTGATAGTTTCAATAGTTCTTTGACAGTTCCTTGACAGCTGTGACAGTTCCTTTGCAGCTTCAACAGTCCTTTTACATTTCAGGGGATATTTCAGAATACACAGAATAGATACATTCCAATGAGAAAGAAAAATTTCAAGGGGAGCATCCACCATCCATGGTTAACAAAAAAAGTTAAAGATAGTATCAAGAAAAAGCATCTAATTGTGCAGAGATGGGTGGCAGGTTAGAAGATTGGACACAATATTAAAAATAGCAAAGAATGACTAAAAGTAAGGAAAAATTAGAGCATGTGAGAAAGCTGGCTAGAAATAAAGACAGATAGTAAGAATTTCTATAAATATTTTTTGAAAAGAAGAGCTAGCAAAGTGAGTTTGGGGAATTAATAATGGAAAATAAGGAGATGCAGATGAATTGAAGAGGTGATTTGCACCGATCTTCACTACAGGGGATACAAGTAACATCCCAGAAATAGCTGTAAATCAGGAAATGGAAGGGAGGGAGGAACTCGAGAAAATTACAATCACCTGGGAAGTGGCACTGAGCAACTTGTTGGAGCTGCGGGCTGTCAAGTCCTTGGGCCCAGGTGGACTTAATCCTAGGCTCTTAAAAGAAGTGGCTAGTGAGATAGTTGATGAATTGGTTTTAATTTTCCAAAACTCCCTAGATTTGGGGGAAGTTCCATTAGATTGAAAAATTGCAGATATAACTCCTTTATTCAAAAAGGGAGGGAGACAGAAAATAGGAAACTACAGGCCAGTTAGCTTAACATCTATCATAGGAAAAATGTTAGGGGCTATTATTAAAGACATATTGCAGGGGAAGTTCATGGCAATCAGGCAGAGTCAACAGGTTTTGTGAAAGGGAAATCATGTTTAACCAGTTTTTTGGAGCTCTTTAAAGAAGTAACATATGCTCTGGATAAAGGGAAACCAGTAGATGTACTGTACTTAGATTTCTAGAAGATGTTTGATAAGGTGCCACATCAAAGGTTACTGCACAAAATAAAAGCTCATGGTGTAGGGGGTAACATATTGGCATGGATAGAAGATTTGGCTAGCTAACAGGAAGCAGTGGGCATTAATGGGTCATTTGGTGGCAAGATGTAACAAATGTTGTGCCACAGGGTCAGTGCTGGGGCCTCAACTTTTACAACTTACGTAAATGACTTGGATGAGGAGACCAAAGGTATGGCTGCTAACTTAGCTGATGATTAGATAGATAGACAGACAGACAGACAAAGATCTGGCAAATGGAGCATAATGTGGAAAAAGGTGAAATTGTCCATTTTGGCAGGAAAAATGCAAAAGAAGATTATTATCTAAATGGTGAGAGATTGCAGAGTTCTAAGATGCAGAGGGACCTAGATGTCCTAGCACATGAAGTGCAAAAGGCTATTGTACAGGTACAAGAATGTTATAATTTATCATGAGCGGAATTGAATACAAAAGCAGGGAGGTTATGCTTCAGTTATACAGGGCATTGGTGAGACCACAAATGGAATACCGTGTACGGTATTGGTCTCCATATTTAAGGATGAAAATGTGCTTGAAGCAATTCAGGCAAGTTTTACTAGGCTAACACTAGGAATGGGTGGGTTGTCTATGAGGAAAGGTTAGACAGGCTAGGCCATTATCTGCTGGAATTTGGAAGAGTAAGAGGCGACTTGATTAAAACATAAAAGACCCTGAGGGGTCTTGACATGGTGGATATGGAGAAGATACCTCCTCATGTGGGAACATCTGGAACTAGAGGTCACTGTTTAAAAATAAGGAGTCACCCATTTAAGACGGAGATGAAGAAAAAAATTTTCTGTGTGAATCATGAATCTTTGAAATTCTCTTCCTCAAAAGGCAGTGGAAGCAGAGTCTTTGAATATTTTTAAGGCAGAGGTGGATAGATTCTTGATAAGCAAAGGGGTAAAAGATTATCAGGGGTAGGTGGGAATGTGGAATTGAATGGCAGAGCATGCTCGAAGGGTCAAGTGGCCTACTCCTGCTCACAATTCATATGTTCATATGTTGACAGCTTCAACAGATCCAATGAGTTTATGTGCTTTTTATGCTTGAACAGATTTACTTGGCCGCTGCACTGTTAACTGGCTTGAGACAGACCTTCAGCCTCCATTGGGATGGAAGCCCCACTGCCGGCCAATCAAGTGGCTGGCAGCTCTCTAGTCCCAACAGCGCCACCGCTGAGGGGCCGGGGAGGATAGGGCAGTCAGGAGGGGGAATATGGGAAGGGGAGCATAGCTTAGGGGGTGACTCCGATTGGCAAAGCGGGCACAGAAGAGGAGGCACTCCCCCCTTGCCTGGTCAACTGGCTGCCAGGTTTCACCTAGCAGGCTGGACATTTGGTGCCATCCTCCCCTGCAACAGATAAAATCCGTGGCAGCCGGAGGAGGCCTTTAAGTGGTCATTAATGACCACTTAAGGGCCTCAATAGACCCACAGGAAAGTGGGCTGCACAACGCTTTCCCTTGCAGCAGGGGTGGGGTGGGATGCTGGGCAGTGGGGGCAGTCTACTGGCAAGGTGTCCAATTTTAAAGGTACCTCCACCTGCCAGCCTTCCCCCAGGGAGGCAGTAAAAATCCAGCTGGAAGCTCAGACGCATCTTTTAGCTGTTTTTTCCTTCTGGGTATCTTCTCTTTCATTGACTGTAGCCCTTTTCTATTGATTTTCAAGCCAAGGTTAATACCTCAGACTGCACAAAAGCACACTTGCCCCTTTTTAACTTCTCCTTCTGATCGTTGAGCATTTTTAACACTTCGTCCATGACTTGAAGATTCCCTTCCTCTGTTGCTGTCAGGATCCGCATGTTACCCTGATTGCAAAAAACAATACGACACCCCTTGCAAAATGTTATTTATTGTAGCTTGGAAGATTTTTTTGGAAGACTTCAGACCATAGTGCAGCTTTGTGTAGGTGTAAAACCCCAACTGGAATCTTGCTGTAGTGTCGAGTGTCCTAGCGACCGGACTGGAAGATGAACGGAAGTGCGCAGAGGCAGGACAGCTGGCCAACCAATTCGATATTTGAGGATGGGGTGCCAAGCCAATCTTGCGGCGGGGGAGGGCAGGAAGGCGACAACCCTGCCGTTATCTCATGGGGCAGGGTTTTTACCTTGTCGGGAGGGCGCAAAGGGCGCGCCTGGGGGGTGGTCACAAAGCTGACCGCTGCCCACGATCGGGCCCCAGTTAACGGCCCGCCAACGTGAAACGTGCGCAGCAACGTCGAGCGCTTCCGGGGTGGGGGGGGTGCAGGAGGAGGGCGAGCGTGGGGGTCTGCGCATGCATGCAGCTGTGTGCAATGAAAGCTCCCTGAGGCACAGAGCTGCCCCAGGGAGCTGAAGATTTCTAAAATCAAAAATAAAGAATTTACAAATGCTAAAAACGTCCCCTCGTGTGACTCTGTCACATGAGCAAGGACATGCTATAAACGATCTTTCAAAATGTTTATTTTATTTTTAATTCCTGTTGGAAACCTCATCCCGCCCATGGATGAGGTTTAAGGTTAGACAGGCAGCGAAAAATTGCATTCAATTAATGCTTTAATGGCCTTAATAGTCCGGTAATTGTCGGCAGGCGTGCTGCCAGCTCCCCCGCGTGCGCCCGCCAATCGAAATATCGCGTGAGTGCGCGATGACGTCAGGACACTTGCCCGACATCATTGCGCATCATTTTATGCTCGAGCAGGTCAGGCATGTGCCTGCCCACTCAGCGAAAAATGCAGCCCATGGGATCGAAGGTCCGGGAACCATATTTAAAGGGCACTGGGCACTCATTTCTTTCATCGGATGAAATTTCCAAGCATTCCTCGAGGCAACCTCCTTGGTAAAAGCAACCTTACACATTAACTTAAATGTAAGATTTTGAGTGTTTAGTGACTTGAACTGGATTCTTTTATCCGCCAATGCACACGGAAATATGTTTCCTATACACAATCTAAGAATGTGCCAAAATTGCAATGCGGTGATAAGTTATTCATTGCCACAATGTTCTCACCAACTGTTTCACTGTTTTTCTGATTTCTGGTTACAAATTTACAGCCTTCCACTATCTCTAGTGGTTCAGCGTTGAAATATTCCTCAAACTTGGTGATGATTGATTTGAATGGTACAGCTTTTACCTTGTTGGGAGCAATAAGGCTTGTTAGTGTGCCAATCGCTTCTGGACCAATTTCTGTTAATAAAGTTGCTTTCTTACATTCAAGAGTTGCCTCATTCTGTGGCTTTGTTTTGTTGTGTGGTCAGGGTCTAGTCAGTTTCGGGAATTGTCTATTCTCCCAAAGTATGCTGCTCGAGTTTCTAGTTTCTCAAAATCATTGCTCTTTATTTACAGCAAGTATTTACACATTTGGACCTCTACACGAGGTTGGAGCTTCTCCTCCTCCCAGATCGCTCTTGCTCCTCAGTCATGTGATATGACATCATTATTACATCAGCAGCATGTATGTTTCTGATATTAACCCTTTACTCTACAGTCTCAACCTCTTCAATTACACCTTCAAGTTCCAAAATGTTATTAGCCCTGAAAAACATGTCCATTCTCTCAATGTATGAACTGAATGGTGCCTTCTCATATGTTTTGATGTATCCCGTGGGCATAGCTATACTGTCCCATTTCCAAATTCAACGGTGACACAGTAAACACTTCACTGCCTCTGTCTGTAACATTAGTACAGAGACTCATGCACAGCAGGTGCGAGGCAGATGAGATTCAACATGCGTTTACAATAAAACATCTTGCTAAGTTTTTTTTATCATTCTTTCGTGGGATGTGGGTGTCACTGGCAAGGCCAGAATTTGTTGCCAATTCCTCATTGCTCTGGAACTGAGTGGCTTGCTGAGAGGACAGTTGAGAGTTAACCGCAATACTGTGGGTCTAGAGTCATGTTGGCCACACCAGGTAAGGATGGCAGATTTCCTTCCCGAAAGGGCATTAATGAACTAGATGGGTTTTTACAACAATTGATGACCATTTCATGGTCACTATTACTGAGACCAGCTTTAAATTCCAGATTTTATAAATTCCACCAGCTGCTGTAGTGGAATATGAACCCATGTCCCCAGGGGAATTTTTCTGGGCCTCTGGATTACTAGTCCAGTACCACTACCACTACCACCACCTCTCCTGAGTTAGTTTAGTTAAAACAAATTCACCTAAAATCAGTCTAGTCAGTGGTTAAAAATGTTCTGCAGCAATCCAAAGAATGAAATATCACTTGAATCCCCACCTCATTGTCAATTTTGCACAAAAAAAGGAAGACAGATATGAATAATTGCCAGTTCATGTGCCAGTCTATTGCATCATTGCATACTGGGGATGCTATGGCATAATATGTGAATATCTCATTCCCATAATATTTGCACAGATCTTTCTTCTGCAATTCATTTACTGGATCTTAAATTGTACTGTTTGGTCAAAGCATGAACAGTGCTAAGCCAGACTTGGAAGCATTCACCTACTTTGACTATCATTCAAAGACTACGCAGATAACAGTGCTCTTCCCAGAGTAGCATTAAAGATGGTCAATCTTGCAGTGAATACCCTCAACAATGAAGCTGAACCATCATACATTGAGTTCACCTGGCAGAAAACCAAAGTGAAGCACTCCCTCCAGTTTCCACCACAGTGGCTGATAAAATTATAGCGATGGTTGACGATTTCAACTGATTGGGGAGCTTGGTACACAGCTGTTTATAGGACCTTGAGATGCTAAGCTAACTGAAGCAAAGTTTTAACCATTTATGTACCATGATAGAATTAAGAAAGTGGATACCAAGCTAAATCTTAGGCAAAATTATTTCATTTCTATCCTAATGTGATTGCATAATTTTGGCAGCCTAGACTTGTTGAAAAGCATGGGACAGCAGGGAAGTGGCTCGCATTACAAAATGTCATCCTTTTAACCCAAAAACCATTGGATTTGATGGCGCAATGTTGGAGCTCGTAGGTGGAACTATCTGCTCCTGTTGGCATCGGGCGTCATGGCGGGCGTGAGCAGGCAATATGGCACGAAGGCCAAAAATCGGTTTCACGCCGTCATGAAACTAGTTTGTGATTGTCCACTCCATCCATCAAGGGCGGGCTGCCGTTCCCACTGCCGCACATCAGGAATGTCAGTGTAATACATCTGCATATCGTGATAAGCCCTCTCACCAGAAGCATCCACCTACACTGGATCATCTGGGCATGTTGGTGTGATTGCACGCCGACGTGTTTCACATAAGCGATGTACATCTGGCGAGCTGCACTTCACTCGGAATTTCGAGGTTTGTTTGCCAACCTTTCTTCGGACAGCACTCGCAGTCATCAGTGCCAGGCATCACAGGCAGCACCATATCACTTTTAGGAGGGCTCACGAGCAGGTATCTACCTACCAGACCAACCGTAAGGCGGGGGTGGCTTTTTAATGACTGAAGAATGAGGGCGTGCTTGAGGAAGGGAGAAAAGTGGCCTCAGGCAAGGGAAGAGGCTGCACAGTGAGGGCTGTACTGAGGGGCATAGTTATGAGGGGCATCGATAGGGTAGACAGGAAGGAACTTTTTCCCTTGGTTGGGGGTGGGGGGGGGGGTGGGATCAATAACCAGGGGGCATAGATTCAAGGTAAGGGACAGGAGGTTTAGAGGGGATGTGAGGAAGAATTTTTTCACCCTGAGGGTGGTGGGAATCTGGAACTTACTGCCTGAAAGGGTGGTAGAGGCAGAAACCCTCATAACATTTAAGAAGTATTTGGATGTGCACATGCAATGCCATGGCATACAAGGCTATGGGCTTAGTGCTGGAAAATGGGATTAGAATAGTTCGGTACTTGTTTGACTGATGCGGACTCGATGGGCCGAAGCGCCTTTTTCTGTGCTGTATGACTCTATACTGGGGAAGGGGGTATCCCAGGGTGTGTGAGTGGGGGCACATTTTGTTCCATGCAAGTGGCCTCAAGATGGTGAGAGCCGACGAGGCAGACTCCAGAGGAGATGAGGCCAAATGGTGATGCGAGGGTTTGTGAGAGGGAGTGAGTGATGTCCCTTGAGCTGGCAGTAAGTGAGATGCTAGTGAATGTGTGATGGTCTCGAATGTGAGAGTTTAGAGTGATGAGATGACTGCCTTCCCTTGGCGGCATGGATGAGATCATTTATCCGTTTTCAGCACTGGATGGCTGACCTCTTGTGTGCAGCATTGACACTGACCACCACTGCCACCACCTCCCAAACTGGAGTAGTGAGACTGGTGGGCCTCCTGCAGCCAGAGCAGTGGTAGAGGACATTGCGGTGGGCCTCCACAGTGTCCCGAAGGCGTCCCAGGGATGTGTCACTGAATCGGGGAGCTGTACTCTTCTTCGCTTTTGGGGCCATGTCTTCACCAGTGCACTCTTGGGCTGCAAGCATTGAGAAGTGTGTGCGCAGCTGCTGTTTACATAGGGTGCCTTGTGTGAGGAAGCGGTGAAGAAATGGCATGGCAGGCAAATTGGAGGTCAGCAAGAAAGCATGTTTCCTGTGGCTGCATCATTAATGAGGCTGGAGTGGGATGATACAGCACGAAAAGCAACCTTTGCGGCCAGCAGGTAAAACACCCTTATTCCCACCCGCTACCGCACCTAGTGCAAATCTGGGATAATTCCGCCCCATGATCCAGTAAATGAGGAATAGAAACACAAACAACTTGTGCAACACACCTGGCTAGAGATAGCAGACAGAAAAACTTTAATAAGCTCATGCTGTAGAACATCTTTCTATGCTGAGTAGTTGCTCCTAGTATGCCACAAAATGTTCCCTTATTACATATTACTTTGTATTGTATGCACAGCAATGTTATAGCAGATGTTGCGATCCACATGGGAATCCATAAACCAAAATAACCAAAACTACCAACCAACCCCAAATGAAGAAATTACCAACATAATTTCACACAAATCAGTATCAACCTAAATTTGAATTAACAAGCATATCATGCTCAGCACTAACATTAAATTGCATATAGAATAGCAGATACAACTAAGACTATGTCACAGCATTAGTAGGCAGTCCACTCCACCTGTATGATTCCAGTTTCAGACACACGGTCCTTCCAAGCAGAATTCCAGTCCCTTTCCTTCAAGGACTTAGCAAACTCCCTGCAGTGGCAAGCTCTTATCTTTCCTTTTTATGACTGGCGCCACACAGCCTCTGTATTTCAACTTCCTGTTGGTACTGCTTCCAGATCAAGGGTCGCCAGGTCACTTGGACCTGTATTTCTTATTATCCAAAAATCACAACTGATCCCTTTAAAAGTTCAGACAAACCCTTAAAAGTTCTTTTCATCATTTTTTAAAAAAAATTACAGATTCTCCAAACATTTTAAAGTAATTTCAAATTTTCCTCAATGTCACTGCTTCTGGGTCAAGGGCCCACATACAATTTAGGACTAAAGTTTGTTTGTTATGCTGAAACCTTAATAGCGCCTCACAGATCAAATCCTTCCAATACACCAAGCAGCAAGATGCATGTTCATTTACTGAAGCATAAGATGTGCTCCAGGTTCAGCTGATGTGTGTAACTGTACATGCTCCAGAAAACTTGCAACATCTCAAGACTTTTTGTATTTGGAGGACAAGATGACTAATAATAATAGGGAACTAAGCCAGATAGGATTAGAGCTCAAAAGCAAAACTCCCTTGATCTTACAAGGCTTTGAGAAATCCTTTCTGGACCTCATTAGGTATGACAGCATGGGCAGAATAAGGGAGAGTGAAACCAGGTTCCCTACACTCTGAATTAGATCATGCTGCTCAGATCTGTCACAATCTTGTGTCTCTTTCTCTCTTTCTTTATTTCCCGCCCCCTGCTCACGTGTATCAGCAATGTGAATGCTTACATTTTCTAACAAAAATTGACAAAACATTTGGTAATTGAGCATCAAAGAGAGCTTTTCTTTCAAAATTCAATTGATCATAGAATCATGGAATGATACAGCACAGAAGGAGGCCATTCAGGCCATCATGCCTCTACAAGCTTTGAAAGAGTTGCTTTGAGGGCTGAATTTTCCCAGCCTTTTAGTGATGGGCTTGGAGTGCGGAAAGCTTACAATATGATGGGGGAAGTTGCCAGGAGGAGAGCCCGTCATCTTCCCACTGTCATAGCATATTACCAGTGGTGGGAAGCTCAGCAGCATAGCCACCCACTAGTCAGGCAACTGAGCCACGTAATACCCCAATTTAGGGCCTCTTCCCACCCCCATGGGGATTTTGCTTGTGTCGGGATGGTCCGCCGTTGCATTGGGAGACCACCAGATAAATCCTGGTGGTCACCTGGCAGATTTCCAGTGGTGGCGGGCGGGGGGGGAGTGGTTGGTGTGGAACCTCCTTGATTAACACTCCAAGGCCCATGGAGGAGACCCCTGACAGCAATAACCTCCCGTGCCCAAGGCACTGCCACCAGAACAACCCCAGCTGCTTTCCCTCCCCCACCCCACCCCGCCACTACCCTACCCCGACCATGGCTGAGAATATTGGTGCAGTTGGTAGAATGTGTCAACTGAAGATGAATTCACTGACTTTAATCACTCCTGGGGGTCATTGAACTTCTTATGGCACGACTTGTTTAAGTGGTGCTAGCAAGTTACGATGTTGAGCCTTCAGTTGATGCACGCAGCCAATGAATAATGCAGTTATTGCTGGCAGAATCATTCAAATAAGCAGGCCAGAAGAAGTTGGCGTGTTGCCTGCATTGCGTCAAATGGGTTAATTTGTTCATTGCAATTCCTAAACCCGTTTTCAGGGATTCCAATTCAGCCCCTTACCTCTCTCATTGACCTGAAGTTTCTCTGAACTCATAAAAATGATAGATCCCTTGAAGACTGCCATCTGAAAAATAAAATGACTGTTTGATTTTAATGGCTAGGAGTGCGCTTTTAACACTTTTAGATAAGAACTGTAAATTTTGTTTTTGCTGGCTCATATTTTGCAAAGAAACATGTTGCACCCTCATCTCCAACATCAAAAGAATGTTGAAGTACCCTTGCGATCTGTTTGTTTTTATGAAGGCACGATGCCCTTTGATCAATGTAATTGCAAAAGTAATAGCATAAAGGGTTTGGACAATGGGATGGAGTGTATAGATATGCTTTCAGACATCCCAGATTGAATTAAAGTGACACATTAATAAAAGTGGACTATTACCGGTAACACCACCACCTCGCTCATAACACACATTTTTTAAGGCTTGGGAGTTTTGAGTCATGAGTTTCAAAAAATGTCTGGTTCTTAAAATATTGAAAATGACTCACATCACAGAAGTTATAGACATAGTAGTCTGGAAATAAAATAACATTTCATTACATGACTTCTAACACAAAAAGTTCCCTTAAATTTAAACGCTGGCAGTGATTTAAAAATTTTACTGAATTATCTATCTTTATAAACTAGCTATTAGCAAATTTACTCTCAGTAGAGCAGTGTAAAGCATTTCTTTTATTAATAATCATCAATAAGTTGTTATGATAAAGGATAAGAAAATAAGAGCACATCTTGAATGATTATGAGATAAATTCCATTGATTTGAGTCACAAAAAGGAAGAAAATAAAGGCTTGCATTATATAGCACCTTCCATGACTTTAGGATGTTCCAAAGTGCTTTATAACCACAGAAATATTTTAGAAGTGTAGTCACTGATGCTATGCAGAGAAATGCAACCAATTTGCACACAGCAAATAAACAGCAATGTGATTAGAGATTCTTGAGATGTTGGTTGAGGGATAAGTATTAGCCAGATTACCTGAGGGAGCTCAGCTGCTCTTCTCGAAAAGTGCCATGGGATCTTTTGCATCCGCCTCAGAGGCAAGACAGTGCCTTGATTTAATGTCTCATCTCAAAGATGGCACCTCTGACAATGTAGTATTCCCTGACGAGGAGAAGTGAACGAGATTGTCAGCCAAGTCTCTAGTTTGGGACTTGAATCTACAGCATTCTGAATCCGAGGCGAATTTGGTAGCAATGGCTCAGATGGATGATATATTTACACAGTGGAAGCCAGGCTCCAAAGATTTATGACTATACCCCTCTACTCCTCGTATATTCAAAGATCTGGGATTTCAAATGGAATTTACAGATAAACATCTTCCCAGTAATTTCAATATATCAACTGACTCATCATGCTCCCTAAAAATAGTCAGGGAGTAATCTTCTCATATGGGATAGTGGAGGTAACCATGATGTGATGCAGAGCAAATTTTCATTGAGATCAGCAGCATGAATGAAATTCTAAATTTCAGAAGACATTGGGAAGCATTTACCTTTTTAGTTGAAAGTTGTGTACTGTGTATCATATGTTAAAACTCTCATTATCTAAATCCTTCATGCTTTTCATGCTTTTTTCATGTTTCTCTGAAACAATCACTATTGATTAACACTATTAAATAATAGTGAGATAAGAAAACTACCAATCATGAAACTGATGTATGGCCTTGATTGCAACTTTTAAGAAGAAATGGGTGAATAATGCACAGTGCATGTCAATCCCATTTCTTCAGACATTGAGAGCAATGAAAAAAGAAAGACTTCATTTATGTGGATCCTTTCATGGCCACTAGACATCTTAACATTCTTTAGAGCCAATTAAACACTTTTTGATGATTATGGCATCAGGAACTGACATGCTTAAAAAAGGGCCCTGCCAGATCTGGACTATTTGCTACCGAGGTGTCATAATTGACCTTAAGATGAGCTTCCAACCACATATCTACACCATCACTAAATCTGCCTACGTCCAGCTCTGTAATGATGCCTGACTTCAATTCTGGATCAGCTTATCTGCTGCTGTAACCCTCACCCATGCCTTTGTTACCACTAAAGTTGACAATTCCAATGCACTCCTGGCCATTCTCCTATGTTTTACCCTCTGTGAACTTGGGATCATTCAAAACTCTGCTGCCCCTGTTGTAACTTGCACTAAGTTCTGTTTACCCATTACACCTGTGCTCACTGATCTACACTGTCTTTAGGTTAAGCACACTTAGATTTTGAAATTCTCATTCTTGATTTTAAATCCCTCCAAGGCCTTACCCTTTTCTATCTCTGAGGTATCTCCTTCCTCCAATTCTGTCCTCTTGAACATCCCCAATTTTAATCAAACCTCCCTATATAATCTCTCTGCCTCCTTATACCTCACTTTCCTCCTTTTAAGATGCTCCTTAAAGCCTAACGCCCTGACCAAGTGTTTGGTCATCTGCCCTAATATCTCTTTGTGTAGTTCAGTGTCATATTTTGTTTTATTATGTACTTATGGAGTATCTTGGGATGTTTTCATTACGTTAAAGGTGCTAAATAAATATAAGTTATTGCTGTAAACCTCTCTACCTCTCTCTCTTCCTTTGAGGCGTTCCTTAAACCCTATCTCTTTGAGCAAGATTTTGGCTGTCTACCTTAATATCTCCTTATGTGGCTCGGTGCCCAGTCTTGTCTCGTAACATGCCAGTGAAGAGCCTTATGATGCTTTACTATGCTGGAGGCGTTCCATACATGCAAGTTGTTGTTTGCAACCTGGACGATTTCAATTGTCTGCCTGGTCGGCTTCCCGTGGGCCATTAGGATTCAAATCACTCCCATTAACTTCTCATCTCTCTGAACAGATGCTGATGAAAAACAGCAGTTTATATTTTTACTTCAGATTTGTAATTCTTCTTCTTTTTATTTGTATCATGGATAAGTGTTGACTGAGAAAGGCATCTCCAAATTTGAGGAACTCAGCAGACTTTTCCCTTCTGATGCATATCCCTCCAATATACAGTTTATAACTCCTGAGCTGTGTTTGTTTTCCAGGAAAATGTAAACTGGTTATTTAAGCACTAAAATAACATAAGTAGTCACTGATCAAACTCCTTGTCACATCTACTGGACTGCTGCTTCACTTGGATGATGCTAAACCCTCCTAAATCATGTGACTGCAGTCCAATTCCTGTTGCAGAAAAATAGTCAACAGCTAATTCTAAAGGATATATATCAGACTTGCCATCATGCTTGCGATATTTAGTCCTGCTCTGGGGTGAGTGGGGAAGAATAAGGGGAAAGATTGCAACACGACACACAGTCCTCTTACGAACATATGAACAAGGAGCAGGAGTAGGCCATTCAGCCCTTTGAGCCTGGTCCGCCATTTAATAAGATCATGGCTGACCTGATAATGACCTGAAACCTGCATCCCGCCTACCTCTGATAACCTATCTCCCCCTTGCTTACCAAGAATCCATCTGCCTCTGCCTTAAAAATATTCAAAGACTTTGCTTCCACCACCTTTTCAGGAAGAGAGTTCCAAAGACTCAACCCTCTGAGTGAAAAAATTTCACCTCATCTCCATTTTAAATGAGCAACCCTTATTTTTAAAGAGTGACCCCTAGTTCCAGATTCTTCCACAACAGGAAACATCCTCTCCACATCCGCCCTGTCAAGGCCCCTCAGGATCTCCTAAATCAGTAGGAGCAACATTTCTGGAACTGTCAGCAAGTGCCAGAAAATGAGTTATTTTATACAAACTGTAGAAACAAACAGAAAGGACAAGCGTTGGATCTAACGTATTGCCACTTTATAGGCTTCTGCGCCATATAAGGCAATTGAGGGAATAATTCTACGTTCTGACATCTCAGCAACCCATTTGTTATATCAGTTTCCATCAAGACTCTCCAGCAGAGATGATGATCGAATGTACTATCCATTTTCTGATGAAAGGTCATCGACCTGATATGTTAATTTTGTTTTTCCCTCTACATATGCTGCCAGATCCATTGGATATTTCCAACATTTCATCTGTTTTATTCTTTATTTCGAATTTTTCCAGCATGTACGTTCCCTATTATCGCATAGTGACATTGTCACTGGACCAAAGTCCTTTAGGGAAGGAAATCTGCCTCCTTACCTGGTCTGGCCTACATGTGACTCCAGGCCCACAGCAATGTGGTTGACTCTTAAATGCCCTCTGAACAAGGGCAGCTAGGGATGGGCAAAAAATGCTGGCCAGGCCAGTGATGCCCATGGCAGATTTCCTGATCTGGCAATTTGGGCAACCTGGATAGTTACTTGGTAATCTGTTACTTAACCAGGAACCAATGTAGATCAGCAAGCACGAGGTAAAGAGTTTTGAAGGACCTTAAATTTATAAAGCACTTTGATATTTCCTGGGGATGCAAAATTCATTTTTGGTTCTGTGTCTGGGGTAGTTGTTCACTTTGTAAAATGCAAGATAGCGAATTGATGGGCCACTTTACATCTGACTGGATTTTCATTTCCTATGACTTCAGTGTTGGTGCCACACAAACATATAATCTCATGTACAGCCTCAGGGCGGAATCATCCCAGATTTGCACTTACTGCAGTAGCGGGTGGGTAAAACACCATATTGTTCCAAACCCGCCGCATTAATCATGCATTCCTGGGAAACACGAAGTTTCCATGGTGCGTGGGCTCACATTCGCCCGCTGCACCATCACCTCGCTGCTTCAGCACACTGGTGCTATATTTAAAGTCCAGCTTCCAGCCCATGGCTGCTGCAAAGAAGACATGGCCCTGAAAGGCAAGAAGACTGCAGCTCCCAGGTGCAATGGTGCATCCCTTGAGCACCTTTTGGGCGCAGTGGAGGCTCACCGTGATGTCTCCTACCCTGCTCTGGTTGCAGGATGAGCAGCAACCTCACTAATCCAGCTTCGGAGATGGTGGCAGCAGTGGTCAGTGCCAACGCCCTTCAAAAGAAGATAGCCACCCAGTACTACACATGGATAAATGATCTCCTCCGTTCCACCAGGGTAAGTCACTCTTCTCATCACTCTCAACTCACACACTCACAACCCATCACACATCCACAGGGCCCTCACTCACTGCCGGTTCAAATGACATCACCATTCACTCTCTCACGAACACTTTCATTGTCCTCATTCCGTCCAGGGACCACTCAGCACCCACACACGCCAGGCAAACTTATCAACTGGTCTAGCAGGCATCCTGCTTACACTTTCACTATCTCTATTCATGCAGGACAAGTTGGCACTCAACAATAGGGAGAGGTCACAGACCAGTGGAGGAATGCCTGAAATCAAGGTCCTCAAGGACTTTGAAAACAGAACAATCCAGCTGGCCGGCGATGACCTGGACCGTTCCTGTGCTGACAGTGAGGTCGGTGGTGCTCTACCAAGTGAGGATCCAGCAATGCAACATCCATCAGGCAACCATGCTGTGAGTGATGTGTCCTCTTTCATAGGCCACTGCCATGTGCTAATTATCTCCCCTTGCTTCCACAGGCACATCTGGCAAACAGCCGATGGAGTCCCCAACCCAGGCCTCCAAACAAGCCCCGAAGAAACCCCTGAAGAGGAATCTGGAGGCACCCTCCTTGATGTCCCATCACAGCGCTCACCTACACCCTCCACCAGTATAGAGACACACACCTTGGTGGGACCAAGCTTTACAGTAGCCTTGGGAGCACAATCTGGTGAGCACATCGCACTGTCTGATTCACAGCAGGCAGCGGCAGGTACTTCCCAGGTGTCCGGCACTCGGAGGACTGCTGAAGGCCAGAACGTTGCTGAGTCTGAGTCAGATGAGCAGCCTCTGGACTCCGTCATGTCACAGTTGCTGGAGTTGCAAAGGCAAGCTCAGGAACATCAGGAAGGGATGTCCGCTGCACTCCTCAGATTGCAAGGCGTGATGGAGGAGTCCATCTGTCTTCAGGCTGAGGTGATAGCGCCGGCATTGCAATGCACCAAGGTCAACACTGGCAGGATAGTGGCCGCCATGGAGACCTTGGTCCAGGATGTCACTCCTGTACTGCTGCTTGGGCTCAACTCCATCACTAACACCATAGTTGGCCTCCAACAGTGTGTATACAAGTATGCAAGAAGGATGCAGGGCAGCTCGATCTCACTCCAGCTACCCCTGCTCCTCAAGGAATCAGCCTGGGGCCCTCGGACACCCATAGGGAGGACCCCCCACAGGTGCACACTCCGGGCCCATCCACCTGAGAGTGTCCGGCCCATCTGTCTCCCCTCTTCCCAAACACACCTCAGTCCATTATTGCCCACATGGTCGCTATCAGATAGAACAAGTTTGGCTGATGGACACTAGATTAAAGCTTGGAAAATGATATCATAATGGAAAATCCCAACATCATACTTTTAAGTTGTAGTCTGTTGTGTCTGTGTCCGTGCTATGATTTTATGCCCTCACTGGGAATGGCCTGGAAGGTGGGGTGCGGTGGATGTAATGTTGGGTGGGCTGGCAGGGGAAGGCATGTGCACATCCTACCCACCTCTGCTGGTATTTTACCAAAGGCGAGATAGGTGTTGGGTGGCCTACCCACCTTTGGGCCAGTTGAGGCCTTTTAGTGGCTGATTAACGCTAATTAAGGGTTTCTTCCCACTGTCACTAGTATTTTACCAGTGGCAGGAGGTCCCCACTGCATGTGACAAGGGTATACTCTGGTAGAGTGACTTTGGGCATGTAGAAGCCCCACCTGCTCAGATTCCTTGTGCCCTGTGGAGGAGCCCCCTTCCCCTCCCACAGAAAGGGCCAGTCCCACTTGATTCCATCACCGTCCCCCCCATCCCACCTCCCAATTGCTACCACCACGCCGCCACCCACTCCATCACATTGCCGTGGCCTGCCTGACTGGCCCCGATGACACTGCCCCATTTACCTGAACTCCAGGTCTCCATCGCTGGCTGGGTCCGGGGTCAGGTGCAGTCCTAACAGTAGCTATTGCTCCCAGTGGTGCTGCTGGGACTGAACAGCTGCCAGTCCTCTGATTGACCAGCAGCTCTTGGAGGTGGGACATCCTGCTTCATGGGGGTAGAAACCATGACCGAAGTCTTCCCAGGTCGGCAGGCTTCCCAGTTTATCCCTGTTAAACCCTGATCCATATTTGAATCCTGCAAATTGGGTTCCCCACCGAAACAGCTCTTGTAAAAATCACTAATGACATCCTGTGTGACTGTGACAAAGGTAAATCTGCCTGCAGCCTTTGATATAGTCGACCTCACCATCCTCCTCCAATGCATCTCCACTGTTATTCAGCTGAGTGGGACTGCCCTCCCCTGGTTCCATTCTTAGCTATCTAATCATAACCAGAGAGTCAATAGTTCTCTCGTCTCTCCTGCACTGTTACCTCTGGTGTCCCCAAGAATCTACTCTTGGCCTCCTTCCATTTCTCAACTACAAGCTGTCCCTTGGTGACATTATCTAAAAGCACAGTGTTAGTTTTCAAATGTACACTGATGATGCCCAGCTCTACCTCAGCACTCAACCTCTCACAACTCTTTCACTGTTGCTAAATTATCTGGTTATCTGACATCCAGCACTGGATGAGCAGAAATTTCCTCCGGTTGAACATTGGCAAGACTGAAGCCATTGTTTTCTGTCCCTGCTCCAAACTCAGTTCCCAATTCCAGCCATCTCCCTGGCAACAGCCTGGGACTAAAACGGTCTGTTTGTAACCTTGGTGACATTTTTGATCTTGTGATGAGCTTCCAACCTCATATTTGTGCTATCGCTAAGACAAGCCATTCCACCTCCATAACATTTTCTGACTTCGGCCCTGTCTCAGTTCCTCTGCTGCTGAAACCCTCATTGATGTCTTTTCTAACTCTCGACTTGACTATTCCAACTGGCTGGTCTCAACCATTTCGTAAACTTGTGGCCACCAAAAACTAAGCTGATCATATCTTAACTTGCATCAATTGCCATTGCCCTATCACCCCTATGCTTGCCGACCTATGTTGGCTCCCGGTCAAACAATGTCTTGATTTTAAAATTTTCATCCTTGTTTTCAAATCCCTCCATGGCCTCGCCCCTTCCGTATATCTGTAATCTCCTCCAGCCCCACAATCCTCAGCGATATCTGCACTCTTCAAATTCTGGCCTCTCGTGCATCCATAATTTTAGTTATAGCATCATTGGTGGCTGTGCCTTGAGTTGCCAAGGCCTCAAGCTTTGGCATACTCTCCCTACACCTCTGTCTTTAACTCGCTTTCCTCCTTTAAGACACCAACTAAAACAATTTGACCAAGCTTTTGGTCGTTCCGTACTAATATTCCCTCATATGTCTAGGGGCAGAATTTCCCCCCCACTGGGGGGGAAGCTGAAGAGCGGGTGCGCGGAGGCGCACCTCTGATCGGCGCCCCCGGTTGGGGACACGCCGCCATTTTACATGGGCGGGCCAAGTAAGGCCTGCCCAGTGAGACGTCCGCATGGAAGCGCTGTGCACACGAAAGAGCGCACTCACCTCCCTGAGGCAAAGTGCTGCCTCAGGGAGATTGGCTGTACGTTAAAAAATATTAAAAATAAAAAAGAAAATTCCCTGACATGTCCCCTCATGTGACACTGTCACATGAGTTAGGACATGTCCATAACCTTTAAAAACACTTTAATTAAATTTTTAAAAACCTACATGAAACCTCATCCCGCCCGTGGATGAGGTTTCACGCTTTTCTAATGCCCACCAGGGCTCCCGGCCTGCCCGCCCACCTGAAGGTTGGACAGGCAGGCCCACTAATTACTTGAATGACTTTGTCAATGGCCTTAATTGGCCATTGACAGGTCGGCGGGTGCACAGCTGATTCTGCTGAGCCCCCACCTACCTGAAAATTAAAATGGGGCGCGGTGACATCTGGAGTTCCGCCCAACGTCACCGCGCGTCATTTTACGTGTCGGCAAGCGGGCCCCGCCCCCCCACTTCCCGACAGGAAAATCCTGGCCTAGGTGTCATTCTTTGTTTTATAAAACTCCTATGAAACATCTTTGGATATTATGTTATGTTAAATGCGCAATATAAATATAAACTGTTGTTGAAAAATTCATCCCCATTTCCGAGAACATTTATGCTAGCGGTTTTTTAATGTTGAATGTTTTTTTTAGCACAATTGCTTCTGGCTGTGAAAATTTATGGGTCCAGGCACTGCTCTAGAACTTTCAGAATGTAATCGGGCTGACATTTTTTGTGTTATACTGTTACAAGGATTTGCTTTTTGAAGATTCAAATTCTAATTTTTCTTTTTCTAGCTGGATGTAAAAAAAAAACTGGGATCCTATACAGAAAATGAGGCTGCAACATACATAATTTTGCATTCCACCAAGCAGGATAAAGACAGGGTCTCAATCCCATGGTGAGCGTGGAAGACTCCTATCCCCTGTCGATTCGCACCACCCTGAGACTTTACAAATGTTTCTGAGGTGAAACATCAGAATGCAATTACCTGTTCTGAAACAATAACTGCAGCATACATGGACTAATATAGGTTCTCTGGAATATACAACCAGTGAGGTACTTCAAAAGCCCTTACCAAGTAGGAGAAAGAGAAAAAAAGACAATGCTGTACTGAACAGACTGATTGAAACAGTGTGCTCTCTTTGTCTCTCTCGCTCTCTCTAAGAGAGGGTTGCAAAGTGACCACGATGAGAAAAATAACTAACTGCAAACCGAGATCTTTTCAAAAAACACGCAAGTCTGCTCCATACAACTACACCCAGAGGGACCGCTGAACAAAACAGCCGCAATTGTGAACCACCGCACCGAGACCAGTCAAGGAACAGCTAATCGTATACTCCTTTGTTTTATCTTTCATGAACTGAAAAAAAAATCCTATAAGTCTATCCCCTTACTCTGCCATCTGTACTTGTGTGTTTGTGTGGGCCTAGACAAATGTGCATGACCGTACGAATGGTGGTCATGTTTTGTCCTTATAGCTCGGGGAATGGTTTCAATAAACTCATTTTGTTCTTTTTTTAACCTAAGAAAACTTGTCTGAATAATTCTTTACAAACTCAAAGCCTAAATAGTGGGACTCTTACAGAATCGGTGAAGCACACCCTCTCTAAAATTTCCTGTCATGCTCATACATCAAGAATAGGGAAGTCATTTCACCCCTCCACGCGTTGTTGTAACAATACTTGGGAAGTGTTACACTGTAAGGGGAGCTTTAATTTTGATAAAACATTAGACTGAGGCCCCATCAGTTTGTTCCAGTTGTTCAAGTGGATGAAGAAGATCACAAAGTACTATTCAGAGAAAAGCAGATATCTCCCCTGGTGTCTGAGTCAATATTCTTTCCTCAGCCAATATTACCAATTCAGCTGAATTGTCCAGCACAAATTGACTGCCATGTTCGCTAATAATGACAACAGTGAATGCACTTCAAAAACTGGTCTTGTCCCAACAACATCTTTGAATTCATCGCAGGAAATTATATTGAAAATATGTATTGTTATAATTAATGAATTAGTCAGCCAAATCACAGGAATAAGATTCATGTGTAAAACACAGCAGATATTAATTCTACAAATCTATGGAACTTCTGAAACATGAGGGTTTTTCTTTTATACTCCTGCACTCTTACCTTTGACAATCTTACCCAGAACTTTTCATCAACAAGACCAGCTTGGTTTTCCTCATCCCGCCATGACCCTAGTTTCCTGGAAAAGGAAAGGCTGCTGTCCGGCACCAGGCGAGGGTCGCAGACAACAGAAGGGGATTCATAGGACCAACGCATCCACTAAGGGCCTCAGCCAGGCCTGTGGCCTTCAGCAGATGAGGTATGGTGGCAGCTTGAAAAGATTGGAGGACATTACAAGGCCCTTTCCCTCCATTTGGTGTGTTTGGGACTGCTGCTGCCAGGGCATGTTGCCATGATTCATGTGGCAGTCTCAGGGAGCAGACAAAACAGGCCAGATGGAAGAAAATACATCAATTAGATGTGTTTCCATAAAATGACTTTGCATACTATTGAAACATTTATCACAAATGGGTTAACAACAGCTAAAGTGGTGCACAAAGAAATTCAATGAAAATGTATGAAGTTATCAGTGCCAAAGGAAATTAGACATTACAGTATCTACAAATGCTGAAAGGAATGGATAATGAAGATTTCAGTCAGCTTATATGCTAGAGGACTTATTAATTTTGATTAACTGGGTGGCTGACAGGCATGATAAACCACCAAAGTAATTGCTTCAAACTTTACAACTTTTAACCAAAGCATAATACTGCGGATGTTGGAAATCTAAAATAAAAAAAAAAACAAAATATGCTGGAAATACTCAGCAGATACTCAGCATCTGTGGAGAAAACCAGATCTGTTTCAAGTCAAGATGACCTTTCTTCAGAACCGATAAGCTTAAAAACTTACATTTCAGTCTTTCTTCAATCATGATGGAAGGTCATCTTCACCTGAAACTTTAGCTCTATTTCTCTCTCCACTGATGCTGTCTGACCTGCTGAGTATTTCCAACATTTTTGTTTTTATTTTACAATTGTTAAATCTTTGATTACTGAAATCAGTTTATTCTGTTACCGCTTTAGTCAAAGCAACCCTTTCAAATGTAAACCTCTTCAGTCCGAGGTCAGCGACAATGCTGAGCATCTGGAATGCGTCAGCATTCCTCATGCCCAGTATTGCTAAGGCACAAGGAACGCCCTGTTCCTTGCGGTTTCATTATAATGTGCTCGCCCATATTTGACCAGAAGTATTGTACACCCAGCATCACCTCCAGAGGTGGCAGAAATAGCTGAGCAGTGGCAGCGGTTTGGGGGAGGTGGGGTGGTGGGGGGAGGGCAGTGGTGAAGGAGAGCTGATAGAAGGGCTGAACATCCCACCCTCCATCGCATGCCTCCTCTCACACTTAGTGGCAGAACAGAAGAAGGAAATCTTCAGAAGAGAGGTAAAAGAGAGGGAAACATGCTAAGCGTCAACATCTGCTACATCCTTAATAATTCTACTTTTTTTAATATCTAGATTCCTAGCTTTCAATAAATTACAATGTCCATTTGAAATATGACCTAAGCATTCAGCAGTTGCTATCACAGTATAACAGCTTTGGAGAGACCTTTCATTACTGAAGCTATACAGATGTTTGACATAAATCTCTCTGAGAAATACTGACCAGGATTTCAGTACACTGCTTTCTCATTTGTTCAGCCTATTTAATGTCACATCCATGGCCCTTTCCTGCTCTAAAACATTCACAATCTCCCAAATAGCGTGCAAAATGTTTTATTTATCCAGTCCTTGCTCTTAAACAAACACCCCAGAATGAAAGGTGCCTCAGTACATTTTTCTCCTACAACGATGCTCTCATGGATAGGGTGCTCACAAACAGGCTGCTACTGTATTAAACCTGAAACAGTGCATTACAAAAAAACTCTTTCATGACTCACAAATAGAGAATGCCAGGGGCCAGTAGCTCATGTAAAATAAACCATCAAGTGGCAATAGTTTTTGAACTGATGAACATACAAGTGTGTGTTGGTTACATAAGAAGCAACATGATTGATTTTCTTTCTGTACAATACATAAATAATCATATACTATACACTGTTTTAGGGCAGGAAATTCATCGGAGCTGCTCCACCAGTTGTACTTCACCAGGCTGTGTGCATAAACAGAGTTTCCACTGCACTTCTGGTAAAGTCAAGTTCATAGGAACATCCCCACCTTTACTTTGATTCCATTTGTGTTAGTTTGTGGGCACAGTTACAGTCTTCATATGGTGATAATGTAGTTGACCCCATTTGGCATCAACATTTTAACTAATTTGACACTTTGGTGGCTGAAAATTACCAGTAGTCAAACATTCTTAACAATAGTACTGAATGCACAAGTTCTGCAGATTGCTGTGAGCAATGATAAGTTAGAAATATTAGCAATGTGCCATTGGTAGCATGCATTTTCCATCAGTGGTGCACTGTTGATATATGATATTCCAGCTACTGAAAAACATTTTCTGTTTCAATTATCTGACTACGCGTCTATCTACATCTCTATTTAGCTACCACTCCTTCTATCTATTTATTTATCTGACTTTCCATGTATCTATTCATCTATCTTTCAAGCTCTATCTGGAATCTTCCATTCAGGGTCAGAACCCCGATTTCCACCCCTGAACAGACAAAAAAATACACACTTACCTTCCTCCAATTTTTCAGGGCAGTCTTCCGATGGAGGATTCCGCAAAACTCAGTCAGCACAGTAAACCTCGGAGGGAGCAACACAGAGAATCCGCACAGAAACCCCAGCCCCTTTTTACGGCACAAGCTGCCACATTCTGGCCAGCAGAGGTTAAGTGTTCCAAAGCTTCTTCGAAAAGCTACAAAGAGAATATAAGTAAGGGGCTGGGTTGGTAAGGGCTAAGGGTGGGTAAAGGGGTAAGGTGGGTGAGACAGTAGGGTTGGTAAGGGGATAGGATGGGTAAGGTAAGCGGGTAAGGAGGTAGGGTGGGTAAGTGGGTAAAGGAGTGTGGTGGGTAAGGTAAGGGGGTAAGGGGTTGGGTGGTGGGTGGGTAGGGTGGGTAAGGGGCTAGAGTGGGTAAGATAAGTGGGTAAGGAGGTAGGGTGGTTGGTGGACAGGATGATGTGAATGGGTCAGGTCAGGTCGGGAGAAGTTGGAGAGTCAGGGGGCAGTAGGAGGGCCGGAAGGTAGTCAGACGGTGAGGACTAAACAGGACTGATTGGGTGGAGTCAGGGGGTCTTGGGGAGATTGCGGAGTCACAGCAGTCGGAATGTTGGAAGGGGGGTAGTCAGGTGGTGGGGCTGTGTCAGGTCAGGTCAGGGGTTAGTCAGAGGGTGGAGGGAGGTGGAAGGTAAGGGGGGAGCTGTAGGGTCGGGGGATGCTGGGCAGTTGGGGGGGAGTCGAGGGGGAAGTCAGGACGTTAAGGTTGAGTGGTTGGCAGATCAGGTCTGTAGTTTTCTTTATTCTTTCATGGGATGTGGGCTTCGCTGGGTGGGCCAACATTTATTGCCCAACCCTAGTTGCCCTTGAGAATGTGGTGATGAGCTGCCTCCTTGAACCGCTGCAGTCCATGTGGTGTAGGTACACCCACAGTGCTGTTAGGGAGGGAGTTCCAGGATTTTCACCCAGCGACAGTGAAGGAATGGCGATATATTTCCAAGTCAGGATGGCGAGTGACTTGAAGGAAACTTGCAGGTGGTGGTGTTCCCATCTATCTACTGCCGTTGTCCTTCTAGGTGGTAGAGGTCGTGGGTTTGGAAGGTGTTGTCAGAGGAGTTTTGGTGAGTTGCTCCAGTGCATCATGTAGGTGGTACACACCGCTGCCTCTGTGCACTGGTGGTGGAGGGAGTGAATTTTTAAGGTGATAAATCGGGTGCCAATCAAGCAGGCATCCACTGGATGGTGTTGAGCTTCTTGAGTATTGTTGGAGCTTTACTCTTCCAGGCAAGTGCAGTATTTCTGATTTGTGACTTGTAGATGGTGGACAGGTTTTCAGGTGTCAGGAGATGAGTTACTTGCTGCAGAATCTCCAGTCTCTGGCCTGCTGTTGTAGACACGGTGTGGTGATGAGCGTTGTGCAATCATCTGCGAACATCCCTACTTCTGACCTTTTGATGGAAGGAAGGCCATTGATGAAGCAGCTGAAGATGGTCGGGCCTAGGACACTACCCTGAGGAACTCCTGTAGTGATGTCCTGCAACTGAGATGATTGGCCTTCGACAACCACTACCATTTTCTTTTGTGCTAGATATGACTCCAACCAGCAGGGAGTTTTCCCCCTGATTCCAATTTTGCTAGAGGCTCCTTGATGCCACACCCACTCAAATGCTGCCTTGGTGTCAAGGGCAGTCACTGTCACCTCAGTTCTTTTTCTCCATATTTGAACCAAGGCTGTAATGAGGTCCTGAGCTGAGTGGCTCTGGCAGAACCCAAACTGAGTAGCAGTGAACAGGCTATTGCTGAGTAAGTGCCACTTGGTAGCACTGTTGACAGCAGCTTGTAAGCTGATGGGGTGGTAATTGGCCGGGTTGGATTTGTCCTGCTTTTTGTGTACAGGATATACCAAGGCAATTTTCCACATAGCTGGGTAGATGCTAGTGTTGTAGCTGTACTGGAACAGCTTGGCTAGGGACATGGCAAGTTCTAGAGCACAAGTCTTCAGTACTATCGATGAAATATTGTCAGGGTGCATAACCTTTGCACTATCCAATGTCTTCAGCCATTTCTTGATATCACGTGGAGTGAATCGGATTGGCTGAAGACTGATATCTGTGATTCTGGGGAGTCAAGGGGAGACTGAGATGGATCATCTGCTCAGCACTTCTGACTGAAAATGGCTGCAAATGCTTCAGCCTTGTCTTTTGCACTGATGTGCTGGGCTCCCCCATAATTGAGGATGGGAATATTTATGGAGCCTCCTCCTCCAGTGAGTTGTTGTCTACCACCATTCACGACTGGATGTGGCAGGTCTGCAGAGCTTAGACCTAATCCGTTGCTTGTGGGATCTCCTAGTACTGTCTTTCACATGCTGCCTCCACTGTTTGGCATGCATGTAGTCCTGTGTTGTAGCTTCACCAGGTTGGCACCTCATTTTTGGGTAAGCCTGGTACTGCTCCTGACATGTCCTCCTGCACTCTTCATTGAACCAGGGTTGATTCCCCCAGTAATGGTAGAGTGGGGGATATGCTGGGCCATGAGGTTACAGATTGTGGTTGTATACAATTCTGCTGCTGCTGATGGCCCACAGTACCTCATGGGTACACAGTTTTGAACTGCTAGATCTGTTCAAAATTTAGCACGTTGGTAGTGCCACACAACATGATGGAGGGCATCCCCAACGTAAAGACAGGACTTACACTCCACAAGGACTGTGCAGTGGTCACTTCCACCAGTTGCACCTGTGACAGGTTGATTGGTGAGGATGAGATCAAGTAGGTTTTTCCCTTTTGTTGGTTCCCTCACCATCTGCCACCAACACAGTCTAGCAGCTATGTCCTTTAGGACTCGACCAGCTCGGTCAGTAGTGGTGCTACTGAACCAGTCTTGGTGATGGACATTGAAGTCCCCACCCAGAGTACATTCTGTGCCCTTGCCACCCTCACTGCTTTCCTCCAAGTGATGTTCAACATGGAGAAGCACTGATTCATCAGCTGAGGGAGTGGGGTAGGAGGGTGCGGTTGCAGTAAGTGCTAACCAGCAGGTGGTTTCCTTGCCCAGATTTGACTTGATGCCATGAGGCTTTATTCGGTTTGAATCGACGTTGAGGACTCCCAGGGAAACTCCTTCCCAATTGTATACCACTGTGCCGAAACCTCTGGTGGGTCTGTCCTGCTGGTGGGACAGGACATACCCAGGGATGGTGATGGTCGTGCCTGAGACATTATCTGTGAGGAATGATTCCATTAGAATGATTATGTCAGGCTGTTGCTTGACTAGTCTGTGAAGCAGCTCTCACAACTTTGGCACTAGCCCCTAGATGTTAGTAAAGAGGATTTGCAGGGTCAATAGGGCTGAGTTTGCTGTTTTCGTTTCCAGTGCCTAAGTTGATGCCGGGTGGTCCGTCTGGTTTCATTCCTTTTTGACTTCTCAGCAGTTTGATACAACTGAGTGGTTTGTTTGGACCACTCAGAGAGCATTTAAGAGTCAATCACATTGCTGTGGGTCTGGAGTCACATGTAGGCCAGACCAGGTAAAGATGGCAGATTTCCTTCCCAAAAGGGCATTTGTGAACCAGATGGGTTTTTATGACAATCAACAATGGTTTCATGGTCACTATTACCAAGACTAGCTTATAATTCCAGAATTATTAATTGAATTTAAATTCCAACAGCTGCCCTGGTGGGATTTGAACCCAGGTCCCCGTAGCATTAGCCTGGGCCTCTGGATTACTAGTCCAGTGACCTCTAAGTCATCAACTCCCTGATTGTTGGGGACCCAGATGTTACGCTAGTTTTTAATCTGTCTAACATTTCCTAAGTAACTACCCAGGTAAGTAAGCCGGAACTGTCCAAACTCTCCGATGGGCTCCTGTAGTGTATCTTGAGGCGTACATCTGGTCTCCACCTATCTGGAAGATCTGGGGTGGCAGGTGGTGACCAGTGGGATACCACAGGGATCAATGCTTGGGCCCCAGCTATTAACAATATATATCAATGATTTGAATGAGGCAACAAAATGTAATATTTCCAAGTTTGCTGATGACACAAAAGCAATCAGATGGGTATTAAGGGGCTTCAAGGCCAGTTAGACAAGTTGATTGAGCAGGAAAATACATGGCAGATGGAGTGTAACATGGATAAGTGTGAAGTTATCCACTTCGGTAGGTAAAACAGAATGACAGAGTATTATTTAAATATTGATAGATTGGGAAATGTTGATGTACAAAGGGGCCTGAGTATTCTGGTACACCAATTACTGAAAGCAAGCATGCAGGTGCAGCAAACAGTTAAGAAGGCAAATGGTATGTTGGCCTTCATTGCGAGAGGACTTGATTACAGGGGCAAGGCTGTCTTACTGCAACTATACAGGGCCTTGGTGAGACCACACCTGGAGTACTGTGTGCAGTTTTGGTCTCCTTACCTAAGAAAGGATGTACTTGCCATAGAGGGAATGCAGTGAAGGTTCACCAGACTGATTTCTGTGATGGCAGGATTGTCATATGAGGAGAGATTGGGCCAATTAGTCCTGTATTCACTGGAGTTTAGAAGAATGAGAGGGGATCTCATTGAAATGTATAAAATTCTGACAGGGATGGACAGACTGAATGCAGGGATGTTATTTCCTCTGGCTCGGTGGGGGGGTCTAGAACAAGGGATCACAGTCTCAGGATATGAGGTAGACCATTTAGGACTGAGATGAGGAGAAATCTCTTCACTCAGAGGGTGGTGATCCTATGGAATTCCCTACCACAAAAGGCCAAGTCACTGAATATATTTAAGAAGGAAATATATAGCTTTCTGCACTGTAAAGGCATCAAGGGGCATGGGGAGAGCATGGGTTATGGCGTTGAGATACAGGATCAGCCATGATCATATTGAATGGCGGAGCAGGCTCGAAGGGCTGAATGACCTACTCCTGCTCCTATCTTCTATGCTTCTATGTTTCTATGCCTGTCTGTCTTTCCGCCTGTCTGCCTGTCTATCGATTTGTCTGTGCATCTGTCTATCTATCTGTCCATCTATCTCTCTCTCCCTCTCTCTTCATTTAGTTAAGAATTTGGCAAAGCAACAAACAAACTTAATTTGCATGAAGTACACAAATTACTCTGTTTGACAAAAGTTTTACCATCTAATTCAACAACCAACCTGGCCCCATTATCTTCAGCCATTTCATCAATCCACCATCCCTCCATCACATGGTCAGGAATGAGGTTGCTCACAGTGTTTAACTCCATTTACCACAATCAAGTATTAAGCTGCACACCATCAATAAAGGAGAGTAGTGTAATAGCTATGATACAGGACAAGCTAACTCAGAGATGTGGAGTCACTATCCCAGGAAGAAGAGTTGTGAAACTAAATCCAATGGGGGAGACTGCAGGTGTCCTTGCAGGATGCCCTCAAACAGCTCTGGGCCTTGAAGGTCCAACTTTGGATGGGCAGCATCAGTCTGAGTTGGCTGGCTGTGAGGCAACAGCACTGGCAGAGTGGCAGTGGTTAGAGTACGAATATTGTCACCCTGAGAGAGGACAGCAGGTTCTTGCACCACGTAGCCACTGTCACACCCACAATGGGATATGCACTGCTATGAGAACCTGCATTCTCCTTTGAGCATTGCTGTCCGCACCCATGATAGCGGTAGTCTGAGCCTGCATGACAGCAAGCTGAGCTTGCATAGTAACAGGCATGGATCCCATGGGGTCTGGCAGCACCTGACGAGAGATAAAGTGCATTATCATTTCAGGTCAATGGCCCTTCATCAGAATTTGCTGAATTTTCTGATTCTCTCTCAGATGTCCAGCATCCACAGTATTTTGTTCATGGATCTATTGACCTCAGTGTGAGCTTCCACAGCAGCAGAGAAACATTGGTTGGCTTCTGTCTGTGCTGGAATGGAAGTTGACACACCTGCCACCAGATGCTCATTACTGCTGAGTCCACAAGTTCCGTCATGGAGTTAGCCACCACATCAACATTGCAAAGAATGATCTCCAAGCTCTGCGCAAAGTCCTGTGCAAAGTTGGAGCTGGAATCCCCCATGGTCCTTGGTATTGGCAACAGCTCTGTGCCAGGCCTACCAATGTACCAAGCATTTCTGTGTGCATGCCCATCAGCGTTCTCCTACACACCTATCTAAGTCCTCATCTGAAGATCCCTGCAACCAACTCATCTGCAACTTCACCCCCCAGGGAGCTGGCACACAAACTTCCTTTCCTCCTGAGCTTGCTGCAGCCCACTTGTGCCTGATGATTCACCACATATTGATCCCTCCTCTACATTACCCTCTAAAGTTTGCACAGTGCCAGTATCAGAGCTGGTGGCTGCAAGTATCAAATGATTTGATGCTACACTTGAACTTCAGGGTGAGGCTGGTCAGGCAGCAGGCCTTGGGAATTTGACAACAGAAATAAAGAAGGGGAGGGTTGGAGTGAAAAAAACAAGATGAGAATGGAAGCAAGACGTCCATAGTTACACCACCTGCAGCTTGCACTTCATGCCAGTTAGCAGGATTGGGCTGTGGTACACTGAGCAGCTTGAGAGGCCCGTGATACATTTGGTAGGAGCTGTCATTGCAAGATGCATTCACTGACCTCGACCACTCATGTAAGGTCATTAAACTTTTTCCAGCATTGCACTTTGGGGCCAAATTCCTGGAATTCTCCTCCCTGGCCACCTGCTTGCATTCTCTTCACAGGGTTAGGCTTGAGGGCCTCCTGGCTCCCTGGTGAAAGATGACCTCTCCCACCCTTTTAGATCTCTTGCACTAATCCTCCAGCACCACATCAGAGAACCTGGGAATCCTATCTCTGGCCTGAAGGTAATCTTCCTCCTTCCCTCAAAGACTTTAAATAGCAGTTCTGCCAGCTGCTGCAGCCTGAATGCACCTCCCTTTTAATGGAGCCATGCTGCCTTTTGACGTGCAGACTAACTGTAAGTCGTACTAGCCAGGCATGCACCTGGGACCCCTGCTGAGCATGCATCCAGCCAGCAGCATGCTTCACATTGGGCTGTACATCACAATCACTGAGATGAACAGTCGGCACAAAATCTTGCATTTTGTGTTTTACCCTGAACAGGCATGGATAATCACACATTGTGATCTCCGTGCCTGTTATCAAAGCTAATGGAATTTTTAGCCCTTAATGTCCTCTGAAGTGACCTAGTGGCACTCAGGTGGAAGCACAATAGCTAAAGGATCCACCATCTTTCCAGGACATCTAGTAATGGGCATTAAGTGAGCCTTAATTTCCCATATTTTGGAAACAAATACATTTAAATTTGAAAACAAATTGTAAAATCATATTTGGGTTTGCCAAGCTAAGGTCTAACTATAGTTTGCTTCTTACTAGTATTAAAATAAAGGTCTGTCATATTAGATACAAGCAACAATAACTACTGGTATTTATAAAGCACCTTTAATAAAGTAAAAAGTCCCAAGGTACATCACAAGGAACATTATCAAATAAAATTTACCTCCAAGCCACATTAGGAGATATTAGGGCAGATGACCAAAGGCTTAGGTTTTAAGGAGTGTCTTAAAGGAGGAATAGAGACAGGGAGGTGGAGAGGCTTAGGGAAGGAATTCCAGAGCTTAGGACCTCCGTAGCTGAAAGCATTGTTCCTAATGATGAAGCAATTAAAATTGGGAATGCTCAAAAGGCCAGAACTAGTTAAGTGCAGATATCTCAGCGGGTTGTAGGCCTGGGGGAGATTACAAAGATAGGAAGGGGCAAGGCCATGGGGGAATTGAAAACAAGCATGAGAATTTTTAAATCAGGACATTGTATATCCAGGAGCCAATGTAGGTCTGTGAACTCAAGGGTGATGGGCTAGGGGAATGTGGTGTGAGTTAGGACCAAGGCAACATAGTTTTGGATGACCTACCTGGGAGTGATGCCAGAGGCAGGTCAGGAACTGGGAGCAGCATAATTGGAGCACAGGAATCGTTTGCGGCCTTTCCTACCTGGGAGTGGAGCAGAGGCAGGTGGGAACTGGGAGCATTCCAGCTTCTGAAGAAACTGAGTGGGAAAAAAACAACTGTGACATCACAGGAAACCAGTACATTTAGAGAAGTGGTCACACCACAGCTAAGAAGTACACAGGCAGAGAGGGAAAGGGAGAGACTGCCAGAGTATCTAAGAGAAACAGGCAGATAGTGCAGGAATCCCCTAAGGCTATCTCGCTCTCTCACCGCTTTTCTATTTTGGATGCTGGTGAGCGAGATGATTCCTCAGAGGAGGGTAGCAAGAGCCAGGATCGTGGCACCATGGGTGGCTCAGCTGCACAGGAGAGAAGGGGGAAGAGTGGAAGTGCTATAGTAGTATGGGATTCCAGAGTTCGGGGAGCAGACAGGCATTTCTGTGGCTGTAGATGTGACTCCAGTATGGTATGTCGCCTCCCTGCTGCCAGGGTCAAGGATGTCACAGAACGGCTGCAGGAATTCTTTTGGGGGAGGGTGAACAGCCAGAGCTCGTGGTCCACACTGGGATCAATGACATAGGTAGGGCAAGAGATGAGGTCCTGAAAGCAGATTTTAGGGAGTTAGAAAAGGAATTAAAAAGCAGGACCCCGAGAGCAGGAACCTCAGGATTACTTCCAGTGCCACGTGCTAGTGAGCATATTAGGAAGATTGAGCAGTTCAACATGTGGCCGGAGAAATGGAGTCAAAGGGAGGGCTTTCACTTTCTGAGACATTGGGACCGGGGCAGGTGGGACCTGTACAAGAAGGACGGGTAACACCTTAACAACTCTGGGACTAGTGTCCTAGCAGGGAGGCTTGCTAGTGCTGTTGGGGAGGGTTTACACTAGATTGGCAGGGGGTTGGTAACCTGAGGGGAAATTCAGAGTGTAGAGGAGAAAAACTGGCAGTGGGAAGTAAAGAAGTATCAACCGATAATGAGGATATATCAGAGAGTTGCAGCAAGGTACTTGGAGAGTTTGATAGAATTAGAGTAGGCAATAGTAAGTCATTAGATGGGGCCAAAATAAGGGAAAAGTGAAAAAGCCTAAAACAGGCTAATGTGAATGTGAATGCATGGAGTGTGATTAACAAGATTGGTGAATTGCAGGCACAGGTTGACAAATGGAATTATGATATTATTGCTATAACAGAAACCTGGCTCAAAGAAGGGCAGGACTGGGTGTTAAATATTCCTGGGTACAAGGTATTGAGGAGACACAGGAAGGGAAAAAAAGGGGTGGGGAGTGGCAATATTGATTAAGGATGGCATTACAGTACTGGAGAGAGAGGATATTTCAGAGGGGTCAAGGACAGAATCTCTCTGGCTACAGGTAAGGAATGATAAAAGTGCAATAACATTGATTGGTGCTGTATATAGACGACCAACTAGTGGAAAGGATGTAGAGAAACAAATTTGCAAAGAAGTTACAGAAAGGCGCAAGGATTATAGAGTAATTGTAATGGGGGACTTCAATTATCCAAATATAGACTGGGATAGGGGTAGTACAAAAGGACAAGAGGGGCAAGAGTTCCTGGAATGTGTTGAATTTTCTGCAGCAGTATGTCTCCAGTCCAATGAGAGGACATGAACTTTTGGATCTGGTTCTGGGAAATGAGTTGGCCCAAGTGGATCAAATGTCACTGGAGAGCCTCTAGGGGACAGTGACCATTGTATAATAAAGCTTAGGCTAATCATGGAAAAGGGAACAATCCAGAGCAGGAATAATTAATTGGGGGAAAGCCAACTTCGATGGGATGAGAATGCATCTGAGTCGAGTGATTTGGAATCAAATGTTGGCAGAAAAGACGGTGGCTGAACCATGGGCCATCTTCAAAGAAAAAGTATTGAAGGCAATGTCCAGGTATACTTCCTCGAAGGGGAAAGGTAGGACAAATAAATCCAGAGCATCTTGGATGATGAGAGAGATAGGGGTAAAGATGAAAAGGATTAAGTGCACGTACGACAGATGTCAGATAGAAAATACAATGGAGAATCAGGCTGAATATAGAAGGACCAGAGGGGAACTGAAGAAACTAATAAGAAAAGCAATGAGAGAGCATGAAAAGAGGCTGACAGCAAAAATAAAAGGGAATCCCAAGGTACCAGGATTGGATGAGATGCATCCAAGGAAACAGAGGGAAATAAGAGTGAAATTTCAGAGGCACCAGTGATAATCTTTCAGTTTTCCTTAGACACAAGGGAGGTACCAGAGGACTGAAGAATTGCAAATGTTATACCCTTGTTCAAAAAGGGGTGCAAGGAAAATGCTGTCAAGTACAGATCAGTCAGTTTAACCTCAGTGGTAGTGAAGCTTCTAGAAACTATAAAATCAATAGTCACTTAGACAAGTGCAGGATATTTAAGGAAAGCCAGCAGGATTCATTATGAGAAAATCATGTTTAACTAAGTTGCTGAAATTTTTTGAGGAGGTAACAGAGAAGGTTGATAAGGGAAATGCTGTTGATGTGGTGTATATAGATTTTCAAAAGGCATTTGATACAGTGCCACACAACAGACTTGTGAGCAAAATTCTAGGTCATGGAATAAAAGGGAAAGTAGGCATTTGGATAAGAAATTGGCTGAGTGACAGGAAACAGAGAGTAGTGATATATGGTTGTTTTTCTGATTGGAGGAAGGTTGGTAGCGGAGTTCCCCAGGGGTCAGTGTTGGGACTCTTGCTCTTCCTGATATATATTAATGACCTAGACTGTGGTGGGCAGGGCATGGTTTCAAAATCTGCAGATGATACGGAGATTGGAAATGTTGTCAACTGTGATGGGTATAGTCTTGAACAAAAGGACATAGACATGTTGGTGGATTGGACAGACAAGTGCCAGATGAAGTGCAATGCAGAGAATTGTGAGGTAATTCATTTTGCAGGAAAGATATGGTGAGACAGTATAAAATAAAAAGAGAGCCTCCAAAGGAGGTGCAGGAACAGAGGGACCTCAGTGTATATGTAGATAAGTCATTGAAGATGGCAGGGCATGTTGAGAGAGCAGTTAATAAAGCATATAGTATCTTAGGCTTTATTAATAGGGGATAAAAGCAAAATACTGCGAATGCCGGAAATCTGAAACAAAAACAAAAATAGCTGGAAAAACTCAGCAGGTCTGACAGCATCTGCAGAGAGGAACACAGTCAACATTTTGAGTCCATTTGACTCTTCATCAAAACATTGCATAGGGGTGTTGAGTACAAGTGTAAGGAGGTCATGTTGAATTGAAAGACACTAGTTAGGTCTCATTTGGAGTATTGTGCCCAGTTCTGGGCTCCATACTTGAGGAAGGATGTGAAGGCATTGAAGAGAGTACAGAGGAGATTCACAAGAATGATTCCAAGGATAAAGAACTGTAGTTATGGGGATAGATTGGAAAGGTTGGGACTCTTTTCCTTGGAGAAAAGAAGGCTAAGAGGAGACTTGGTAGAGGTATTCAAGATCCTGAGGGGTATGGACAGGGTAAATAGTGAGAAACTGTTCCCATTCAAGAGAACATCAAGAACTAGAGAGCACAGGTTCAAAATAATTGGCAAAAGGAGCAAATGTGATGTGAGGAAATGTTTTTCCACCCAGTGGGTGGTTGGAGTCTGGAACAAACTTCCTGAAAGGATGGCGGAGGCAGGTTCGATCAAGGTATTCAAAAGGGAATTGGATTGCTACCTGAAAAGAGAGAATGTGCAAGGTTATGGGAATAAGGCAGGGGAGTGGGGCTAGGTGGAATGCTCTTTCAGAGAGCCAGTGCAGACCCGATGGGCCGAAAGGCCTCCTTCTGTACTGTAAAGATACTGTGATACTGTGACTTCAAGTTTACGGAGGGTAGAAAGTGGAAGCACATTAGAATACTCAAATCTGTGGTCAGAAAGGTATGGATGAGGGTTTCAGCAGCAGATGAGCTGAGGCAGCACAATTTTACAGAGATGGAAATAGGTGATCTTTGTGATAGTGTAGCTAGGTGGTTGGAAGCTCATTCCAGGGTCAAATATGACACCAAACAGCAAACAGTTTGGTTCAGCCTCAGACAGTTGCCCCAGAGGAATGGAGTTAATTCTTGGGGATGGAGTATATAGCCAGAAGCAAAGGCAATGGAGTCCATTTTCCCAATGTTTAATTGGAAGAAATTCCTGATCACTCAGCAATGGATGTCGGACAAGTAGTCTAACAATTAAAGACATAGGGGCAGTAGAGGTGTTGAAAGCTGTGGTGGTGAGGTAGAGCTTGGTGTCATCCGTGTACATGTGCATAACTGATGCTATGTTTTTGGATGATTTTACCAAGGAACATCAGGTAGATGAAAAATGGCAGGGAGGGTGCAAGGAATCTCTGACCATGATTAGGTGGATAAAAAAGGAACCTGAAGAGTGCAGCCCCACCCGGCTAGATGACAGTGGAGAAGTATTGGTGGAGGATGGAGTGACCAACCATGTCAAAGGCTGCAGAAGGTCGAGTAGAACAGGAGGGAAAGTTTACCTTTGTTATAGTCACATAGGATGTCATTTGTGACTTTTGATAACAGCCATTTTAGTACTATGGCGGGGTGGAAGGTATTCAAACATAGAGTTCCAAGAAAAATGAGCATGGATTTAGCAGGCAACAACACAATTATTTGGCTGCATATCAAATATATGTCCCATGTACTCTATTCATGTATAGATTTTTAATATATAGAAGGTTGAGGATGACTGACAAAGTTAACACAAGTCAAAAGGATGTTAATGCTTTCTTGTGAACAGAAATGACAAGAAAAATGAAATGTGTATATTAATAGGGTCTACAAATGCTGGCTGGTGGTAAATAGTCGCAGTATTGCCTCAAACTGGACATGTAAGAATTTTCAATATAACCATCGAGCATCAATTTAGAATGGAATGAATTTCTGTCAAGTGCTAAATAGAAATGACTTGAGCGTAACACTGCTGTCTGAATATAATAAATAACTGTCCAAGCGCTGATGCATGACTGTGCAGAATGATATTCTTTAAGTACTTTAGGAGGAATATGCCTCAAGTGAGGCATAGTGGAAAATGCGTGTCATGTATGACATGCTTGTCTGTGAAAGGGTGAACTTATGTAGCCGTGTTATTGAGCGATCTTTGACAGAACACAAATGGAAGAATAAAGGCAGACAGCCAGTTTTGAAATAATGCCAAGCGTTACAAAGCTATTATTCCGTGTTTAAACTGTCAGCATCTATGTGCCTGAAGGCTTTGTAGTTCACAATTACAGATTTCAGCTGAAATGCTTCACTCAGTCCTAATTTGGTTTCCAAAATCTAAAATTAGGGACACCAAATCCAGTTAAGATCAAGGATAAAGATATGTCTGTCACTGACCGTTACTGGGTCAGGGAGTGAAAAGGACAGAGGCAAATTGATAATTTCCTCATTCGTGAACCAAAGCTGAAACATCCTTGTCTTCTGGGATTAAATCCAATTTGTCTGAATGGCATAGGTCAGCCATGCTGTCAAAAGTATTTGATTTTGTAAACTTATATTTCACTAAGCCCTGTGTTATTTACATTCAACTCTGGGACATCTTCCATGTTGTGTCAAATCCTCGTAATTTTTTCTGCAATTGACACCACAGGATACAATGAGCTAAACTGCACTTTAATCAGTTTAGTAAAACCTGAATTAAAAGTTGCAGATTAATATGGCCTGAAATTCTTCTTCCACTGAATTGGACAAATGCAAATTTAAGACTAACCTAGCGGAACAGTTATGCCAGCAGGTTAAAAATGGGAAAATTACATGGGAAAAATTTTAACAAAGGACAGAATTTTCCCATCCTGCTGACGGCGGGTTTCACGATGGGTGAGAGCGGAGAATCTAGTGGGAGCCAAAAAACTGGAAACTCGCTGGTGTAAAAAGAGTTTGTGATTCTCCCAGTGGCAGGTCAATGGTGGGTCGGGTATCCCGCTGAAAAGTGACATGAACTCCATTTGCGTTCATTACCTTCTCATGAATGCTCATTAAATTAGTTTTTCAATGGAATCACGGAATGCCTTCCAATCTCGTGTCACGCCATCGGGAAATCACGTCCGCCAGAATCTCGTTTGCAAAAGGGTGGTGTGCGACTTTGAGGTGAGTGCAATACATGTAGCCCACCTTCAATAGCACTGCGCCAGCCTCATTGCGATGACAGTGGAACGCCACATTGCTGGGGCAATAGGGTTGGTCTGCTCCCAGCGCTTGCCTCTGTGGTCACTAGGACACCATTGTGCAGTGGTACTCAGGCAGGGCTCAACTTTCAGACGCTGATCATTATTGCGACCAGGGTGGCAGGGAGGTGTAGGGGTGACCTGCTGCATGTGGGTGCCACTGTTGGCCAGAAGGTCAGAACTGTGCAGCGGTACTCAGAAAGGGCTGAGTGTTCAAAAACCAGCATAACAACCAGAGAAGGTGTTGGGGGGCTGTTGGGGGAGGTGAGAATGGTGAACACGTGGGGGGCAATGGCGAAGGAAGGCTTTGCAAAGGGTTGGTGGGGAAGGGGTCATGGTGGAAGGTGAAGGGGCAGGAAGGCTTTGCAAGGAGGTGGAGAAGGAGGGGGAACGATGGGAGGCAAAGGATACACCAAGGGTGAGAAGTTGGACCCCATCCAGGGTAACTGAAATGCTGACAAACAAGGGGATGAAAGGGATACCACATGTATGAATGGGAGGGAATGCATGAAGACTCTCAAATAGGAAAGGGGTGGGGTGTTGTTAGTGTGCCACAAGAGGGATCGGTTGCACACAGACTCATAAGCAGAGGCATTGGGGTTGGAAGGGAGGTAGTGTATTCTTCAGTCCTCAGGGCAATGGGGATCTCAGTGAAAGGCAAAGTTATTGGTCCGAGGTTTGCAGTTTGGAGTCAGAGTAGAGACAGTCCTGGGGTTGTTTGGATCTCACAGTCGACAGTCAGAGAGTGGAGACAGTGATGGGGTACAGGGGGCATGCTGCAGGAGCACGGTGTACTCCCGCTCCAGAGAGGGGCAAGGGCTGCGTGTTCAGTAGGAATAATGCACAACAAAAATAGGTGGGGAGGCAAATGGTGAGGATGTCACAAAGAGTCAACAAAGGGATATAGGCAGATTAAGTGAGTGGGCAAAAACTTGGCAGGTGGAATATAATGTGGGAAAATATGAGGTTATGCTCTTTGGCAGGAAGAATAGAGGAGCTGAACAGGGCAGTATATATGGCATTCCATTAATGGAGGCCAGTCATGTGATCTCAAGAATTGGCACTCCTGATGGGTCAAAGGGCATCCAGTCATTAATCATCAGCAACTTATTGTTCATTGGAACGCCAGATCAGAGATTGGAACACTGAGCCAGGTTAGGTAGCAATTGTCATTTAAACCTTCTCATAGCAATGAGGGATTCAGATGTTACTCTTCTGGGATGGCATCTTGATCACCTCAATGTGGGTGGCAGCACCACAAAGACAAGGCAGCGTCAGCAACAATGCAAGTAGGACAGAAAGCACTATAGACCAGTACAGCTGCTATAGGTAACAGATTGTGAGCTTCAGTATCCGGACCTATTACTCATTAATGTCTTCAATGTTTCATTTCAGAGAGAAAGTAAAAGCAAAAATAGATCCAGTGCTCAATGCTGCCTTTTTGAGTCCTAAAGCAATGGTGGAGGTGAAGGAGGGAGAGGTGACGTAGAGCTTAACTCCACCAGGGTCAAGGGGAACCAGAACAAGAACAAGAGGGTCAGAAGGAGAGACCCAGACAATGGAGGCGAATCACCAGACCAAGGGTATATTGAGGAAGGCTCTCCTAGTTACAAATGAATGAGAGACAATGTTGGGCATGTCTGCGCTTGTCTTGAGCTATGGTAGATCACACCTGCCACATTCTTTGTGAAGACCTGACACCCAATGGAGTTGGAAGGTATCCCCTGCCAGTGGCTTTAAAGGTGACTGCAGCTCTCAATTTCTTTGCCTGTGGATCATTCCAGGGAGCCTCAGGGGACCTGCACGACATCTCGCAGTCTGCAACACATAGGTGCATAAAGGAGGTCAAAGATGCCCTTTACAGCAAGGCACATTACTATGCGAGGTTTACCCTGGACAAAGATAGCCAGGCTGCAAGATTCACTGGCTTTGCGGCTATCTCACACTTCCCAAGAGTACAGGGTGCAATCAACTGTACCCATAGGGCTTAAAGGGCTCCGTGGCAGCAGCCCTTAATGTTTATAAACCACAAAGTGTACCATTCCATGAATGTACAACTGGTGTGTGATCATTGGAAGCACACAATGCACATTTGTGCCAGGTACCCTGAGACTTGCCATGACTCATACATCCTGAGTCACTCCCTGGTGCCTAAGATTTTCAAGGGGCCTGTATGTCTGCAGGGATGGCTGCTTGGGGATAAGGGGTACCCACTGAAACGCTGGCTGATGACACTGTGCATCACCTTCAGCATCATTCCGAGGAGAGGTACAACGCTGCTCACAGCCTCACATGCTCCCTAATAGAGCAAACCATTGGGATTCTGAAGATGTGCTTCAGATGTTTCCAGCGCTCAGGTGGCTCACTACGGTATACTCCCAATAGGCTATCCCGCATTACTGCTATGTGCTGCGCCCTTCACAGCCTGGCACTGCAAAGAGGTGATCCCTTGCCAGAGGGTGAAATGGAGAGGCCTAGGAACCTTAGGAGGGTCATTTTGAAGGTGACAATATCATAGAGGGAGCAAGTTATGGGAGACATGCCTGTGACACTAATCATTGCCAGATTTCAGGAGGAGTAAATTGAGGGCAAGGGGAGGTGGCCACAATCCACTTGGCCCTCAATGCCATTCCCTTTCATCTCAAGGAATTTCCAACCAATAGATTTGAGAATGAGTCCAGCATTGACACTTGCGCATTCTGGCCTCATCATTCACCAGGCCATAATTTCCACAACTCAGTCCTCAGTGCCCTCTGTACGCGCTTGCTTTGGGAAGTGAGAGTGCACTCAACAACGAGCGCAATGCGAGAAGTGACTTGAAGAAGTCATCATCACATAATTAAGAAACTAACGCGGACAGTGAGATGAGGGCATGGTTGAGAATCTCCTCCTCCTGATCATGTCTTGACCTTTTCCACTACCACTTAGGGCACACAGCTGCCGCTAATCAATTAAGCCTGATGTGCTGCCCTCACAAAATGGTCTTCCGTGAGGAAGAAAGACTAGGAGCGCATAAATCACACGCTCCTAATAAAGATTTTAACACATCTCCCTGACATTACGCAAGGGTGCGGGGACTAGCTTCAATGAGGCTGACATCACGTGAATGTGAATCTTACAGTGGGACACTATCACTGACTGGGAGGATGGATGAAATAAGAGGATTCCAATGCACATAATCACAATGCCTTCAGTCGACCAAGCCATTCACATAAAGATCAAATGTAGTTACAAAAGTGCAACATTTTTACAGTGGTAGCACACAAGTGACCCAAAAATGATGTCAATATTTCTTAACTTTCCTAACCCTACCACTACACCTGGGTGCAGCCCCAACATCCACAGCAGAGGTGGAGGCAGCCTGCTAACTGCTACGTCCTGATGTCTGCAATGCCTTTGCATACATTCTCCGGTGGTCCGAGGCCTGGAGGGCCCCAACCAGAACAAAGAACAAAGAAAAGTACAGCATAGGAACAGGCCCTTCGGCCCTCCAAGCCTGCGCTGATCATATTGCCCGTCAACTAAAACATTTTACACTTCCGGGGTCCGTATCCCTCTATTCCCATCCTATTCATGTATTTGTCAAGCTGCCTCTTAAACACCACTATCGTACCTGCTTCCACCATCTCCTCTGGCAGCGAATTCCAGACACTCACTACCCTCTGCATAAAAAACTTGCCCCGCACATCTCCTTTATAGTTTTCTCCTCTCACCTTAAATCTATGTCCCCTAGTAATTGACTCTTCCACCCTGGGAAAAAGCTTCTGACTATCTACTCTGTCCATGCCAGTCATAATTTTGTAAACTTCTATCAAGTCGCCCCTCAATCTCCGTCGCTCTAGTGAGAACAATCCGAGTTTCTCCAACCTCTCCTCATAGCAACTAACCTCCAAACCAGGCAGCATCCTGGTAAACCTCCTCTGCACCCTCTCCAATGCCTCCATATCCTTCTGGTAATGTGGTGACCAGAATTGCACGCAATATTCCAAGTGTGGCCTAACCAAGGTTCTATACAGCTGCAGCATGACTTCCCAGCTTTTATACTCAATACCCCTGCCAATGAAGGCAAGCCTGACTACCTTATCCACCTGCGTTGCCACTTTCAGTGACCTGTGGACCTGTACACCCAGATCCCTCTGCCCATCGATGCACTTAAGGGTTCTGCCATTTACTGTATAATTCCTGCCTGTATTAAACCTTCCAAAATGTATTACCTCGCATTTGTCCGGATTAAACTCCATCTGCCATTTCTCTGCCCAAGTCTCCAACCGATCTATATCCCGTTGTATCCTTGGACAATCCTCTTCACTATCTGCAACTCCTCCAACCTTAGTGTCGTCTGCAAACATACTAATTAGCCCAGTTACATTTTCCTCCAAATCATTTATGTAAACCACAAACAGCAAAGGTCCCAGCACTGATCCCTGCGGAACTCCACTAGTCACAGCTCTCCATTCAGAAAAGCACCCTTCCACTGCTACCCTCTGTCTTCTATGACCAAGCCAATTCTGTATCCATCATGCCAGCTCACCTCTGATCCCATGCAACTTTACCTTCTGTACCAATCTGCCATGAGGGACCTTGTCAAAGGCCTTACTGAAATCCATGTATATAACATCCACTGCCCTTCCATTGTTGACCATCTTTGTCACTTCCTCGAAAAACTTGATCAAGTTAGTGAGACACGTCCTCCCCTTCACAAAACCATGCTGCCTCTCACTAATACGCCCATTTGCTTCCAAATGGTAGTAAATCCTGTCACGAAGAATCTTCTCCAATAATTTCCCTACCACTGACGTAAGGCTCACCGGCCTGTAATTTCCTGGATTATCCCTGCTACCCTTCATAAACAATGGAACAACATTAGCCATTCTCCAGTCCTCTGGGACCTCACCCATAGCCAGTGAGGATACAAAGATTTCTGTCAAGGCCCCAGCAATCTCCTCCCTTGCCTCCCTCAGTATTCTGGGGTAGATCCCAACTGACCCTGGGGGCTTATCCACCTTAATATTCTTCAAGACGCCTAACACTTCCTCTTTTTTGATCTCAACATGATCCAGGCTATCTACACACTCTTCCCTAGACAAATCGACTACTAAATCCTTCTCTTTGGTGAATACTGAGGAGAAGTATTCATTTAGTATTCATTTCTTCTGGCTCCACACACAGATTCCCACCTCTGTCCCTGTGTGGGCTTACCCTTTCCCTGGCTACCCTCTTGCTTTTTACATATGTATAAAAGGCCTTGGGATTTTCCTTAATCCTGGTTGCCAGTGACTTTTCATGACCCCTTTCAGCCCTCCTGACTCCTTGCTTAAGTTTCTTCCTACTTTCTTTGTATTCTCCACGGGCTTCATCTGTTCCTAGAATGCTTCCCTTTTCTTTTTGACTAATCTCACAATATCCTTCGTTATCCAAGGTTCCTGAAACTTGCCATGCTTATCCTTCATCCTAGCAGGAACATGCCAGTCCTGAATTCTTATCAACTGACGTTTGAAATCCCCCCACATGTCAGTTGTTGATTTGCCCTCAAACATCTGCCTCCAGTCTAGATTCCTCAGTTCCTGTCTAATATTGTTATAATTAGCCTTCCTTCAATTAAGCACCTTAACTCCAGGACTCCTGTTATCCTTATCCACCAGTACCTTGAAACTTACTGAATTATGGTAATAATTACCAAGGGTCTCTTGCTCAGGGTATACCCTCCTCCACCTGAGCAGCTGGAGTTGATGGGTCCACAGGCAGAGGGGACTCTGAGCAGCTGGACACCCTTAGAGTGTCCTGAGAGGAGACCCCTGGTGTCACCGGTTGACACTCATCCTCCCTCTGGGAGACCGAGGGCCGCGCCCTGACTCCTCGAGGACAAGGTGCCCTGGGGGGAGGTCAAGGTGCCTTGTTCCCGGTCGCCTACATCTTGATGGTTCCCACCAGGGTGCATGGCCATGGAGTGCAGAGTCAAGCACGAATCCAGCAAAACCTGCACGACTAGGATGTCCAAGGTGGCCACCACCCTTCCCATGGTGGCCTCGAAGGCACTGGAATGTCGGGACCATGACATCAGACATAACGTGGACGGACTCATTCATCCTTTGCTCCAGTCTGCTGAGTGACTGTCAAATTGTTGCCTGATGCTCTGCTGCCTGTCGTTGCATCTCCAGCATTGAGTTGGCGGCCGCATCCAGAGGGTCATCATCTGACTCGGACCAAGTGGGTGCCTCATCCCCAGCAGCCCTCCAAGTGCCAGAGACCTGGGCTGTCCCTGCCTCCAACTGCTGCAGGGACGTGTCAGTGAGGTGTTCTCCAGAAAGTGAGCCCGAGCCTAATCTGGAACCATGCCCCACTGAGGTATGTGTCTCTGCGCTGGTGGAGGGTGTGGGTGAGCCCATTGATGATTCTTCCTCAACTTCCTCTTCGGACATGGTCTGGGGACTCCGGCCTATGGTGGACACACTTGTGGGCCTCAAACTGCTGGTATCTATAAGACAGAGAATGGAGTTTTAGTTGATGAGCATGAGGAAGATAAGATTGCATGTTACTCACTGTGCTTGTCAGGATGTGATTGTCGGGATGTGATGAATTAATGGAGCTGGGATATGTACTGGGTTGCTGATACAATCCAATCTACTTTTCCCCACAGGAGCAATCCCCACCCTCCCCATCATTCTTGGCGGCATGCTCCTCAAATTCCATGAGGTCATGACACCGGCCATCTGTCCCCCTGGCCTGGGGTCTTTCCCTTCTGTTGTGGGAAAGCTTGCCCTGGATGATGACAAAAGAAAGGCAGGTGATGAGAAGGGATGGAGCAGAGGTTGGGAAAGATGCACGTCCCCTGTGTGTGGTGAGCCCTCCCCGGAAGGAGCTGAAGATGGAGGGTAAGCAGCATGATAGATGGGATGGTGACGATGTGAAAGTTTCCACGAAACAATCAGTGTTGATATGTGTCCCCCAAAAATGGTCGTCAGAGCACATCCCTATGCACCCGCCCTCCTCTTATCAAGGCCTGGAGAGCATCACGGCTGAAGCAGGGCGCTGTCTTCTTCCTTTGGCTTGCAGACTACTTCTTTTTGGGCCTCAGACACCTCTAACGGTCTCCTGGAGACAGCTGGGCTAGAGAGAGTGAGATGTGCGTGCTCTGGCGGCATTTAACTATGGCGCCTTGACCCTCGGCCCTGCCAGGTAACGGCGGGCCAGACGAATCAGCTCCCGACCCGCTAGGAGATTCGGCCAGATACTCGCCTGTGCATAATTAATGAGCGCGGAATTGGGCATGATTTCCCGCCATTCCGAGCAGCGGGATACCGGCCTACGGAACCCACCACACTTAGTTTCCTCAGCGGAAAATTCCACCCATTGTTTGGTATATAGAAAATTTCATACAAACGAAAGGATGCTGGCTTTAAAAAAAAAATTAAACCTCTGAAAAAATGGTCCCAGTGGCTTTTTTCAGCAGTTTACAGTGTTTACCCAGATGTTCTGCCAGCTTCCTACCAAGCTCATGGCAGGAGATCAAGATAACTCTGGCAGGGTTGCAGGGCCAACATGAATTTTACCTCAGTTAAACTTTGCAAACATTTCCTCTTCTTTTCCAAAATTATTTGAAACTAAAAGGCTAGAAAGTGGGTGGACAAATATTCCATCGGTACAGAGTACAGCTAATTGAAAGCTGAGGTGCCGAGGCATCTGAAAGAATTAGATACACAGCACGTGCTCAGCAGCACAATCCCAATTCAATACTCTTGAGTTACGATCATGCGTCAAAATATTAAGCCCAGGTCCAGGCCTTGGGCAGAAGTTAAAACTTTAATGAAGGCATTAAAAAGCAGAAATGACAATCTGACAAATAAATATGATCACGCAATGTGTCATTTTTAACTTTTTCTTTGTTTCATCTATTATTTCGAATATTAAAAATTCCAATAATTGAGAAAAAAATTGCAGCTGTAAAATGTTTTCCGAGACTATTTTGAGCATTTATGGGAGCTCGGTGACCAGATTTTTCACCTACGCTATCTATACCACCTTGAGTGAGTGTGCTGGGCTGGCTGAGCGTTGGGATGATGGGGATGGCAGCTATCTCACGTCATATAAGCTTTAATATTAAAATAATGCTAAACGCTCCGCTCCCATTTACTTACCTAGCACTGGAGCTCTGCGTTTCTCGGCCTGACTTCCTAACCGGGCTTCCTGAGAAACGTGGAACATACCAGCTCCTGAAGTCTTTCCTTCGTAGTGCAGGGTTGTCAGGGGGAGCAAAGCCACACCCCCTTTTAACAGCACCAGCTGCTATATACCATTAAGTTTAAAGGTGCCAAAGCCACTTTGACAAGTTATAGAAAGAATAGGTGCGGGGCTAGGGCAGCTCAGTGGGGGAATTGGGAGGGTAGTCAGGGTGCGGGGGCGTAGCGGGGTAGTCAGGTGATGGGAGGTTAAGGAATGTGGGGGTTAGCGCAGGTGGCTTGTGGGGGCAAGGTGGGTAATTGGGTGGTCAAGGGGATAGTGGGAGGGTGGGGAGATTAGTTGGGGAGTGGGGGTGGGGGGTTCATCGGAGATAATGGGGTTGTCGGGAGTTGGGGTGATGGGTGTATTTGGGTGATGGGGCTTACTTACTTGGGTGGTCAGGAGGGTAGTCAGGGGTTCCAGTGGGGAGTCAGGGGGTCAGTAGCATGGTTATGCAAGAGTTAGAACTGGTTCTAATCCTTCTAACTTTTCTTGTTCAACTATTCCGGAACCATCCAAAGTGGGGGGTGGGTGGAAGCTAGTCGATGGTAGGCGGGTAGGGGTGTAGTCAGGGGTTCGGATGTCAGGGATATGCGGGCAATTGTGGATGGGGGTGTAGTCGGGTGGTGGGTGTTAGTCGGGTGGTCCAGCAGGGGGAGTCGGGATGGGGGCGACCAGTGGGGAGTCAGGGGTTAATAGTATAGTTACCCAGGAGTGAGAACTGGTTTTAATACTTCAAATTTTGATTAGGTGACTATTCTGGTAAGTAAGTCAGAACCATCCAAAATCTCTGGCCTGAATTTTCTGGTCGACGTGCTGGGGCAGGCCCCGCTTACTGACATGTAAAATAATGCGCGTGTGCGCCGATGTCGCCGCGCATCATTCCGATCTTCAGTTCGGCGCGCGCACTGGAGTCGGCTGCGCACCCGCCAAACTGTCAAAGGCCTGTTAAGGCCATTTAAATACCAATTAACAGGGCTGCCCATCTAGTGTTAAGGTTGGTGGGCAGGCAAAGAGCCCAGGCGGCCTTCGCATTTTTCATGGAACCTCATCCACAGGCGGGATGAGGTTTCATGAAGGGTTTATAAGTTTAATGAAAATTTTTATTAAAATTCATTGACATGTCCCAGCTCATGTGACACTGTCACATGAGGGGACATGTCTGAATAATTTTATTTATTCTTTATTTCAAGTTTTCACAATCAGATTAATCTCCCTGAGGCAGCTCTGTGCCTCAGGAGGATTTCTGCACTCTTTTGCATGCATGCACGAAAGAGCGCAGGCCCTGACTCTCCCTCCCCCGCCCCCTGCACAGGTAGCGCTCAGTGTTTCCGGGTGCATGTCACGCTGGGTGGGCCAATTAAGGCCTGCCCGTGTAAAATGGCGGCATGCAGCTGATAGCGGGCTGCGATCAGCTACGCGCCCGCCCACGCCCGCACCCGAACCACCTGCCCGACGGGGAGAAAATTCTCCCTTCTGACTCTAATTTCGAGTTTCAGTGAGTTCCAGGCACAGGGGAATTGCCCATCGAAAGGTAAAACTTCCCAAGCAATTCCTACGGAATCCTTGCATTGGGACTTCTGAGGAGCCCACCAGCGCATTTTCTGGGGTACCTCCTGGGAACGGAAAACCTGGGCCATTATCAGTTACTGAGCTTGACCACTTGTGAAAGTCGATTAAATTTTTAGCTGCTCTGCATCCAGGCCATCTAGGCCACTGCTGACATTGACCACAATGGCTATCTGTCCCACTGCCTTTGCTGTGTCCATCTGGAAGGCTTCCTTGTCCCCTGTGGATGAAGAACGCCTCTGAGTGGTACCTCATTCATTTACATATTCATAAAAATACAAGCAATGACAACTGAGAAGGCAGAAATAAATCAATAGCGAGGAGAGAAGGCTTGCAATCCCTGCAATAATGCTTTCAGCAAGAAGAAATCACAGCCAGGGAAGCCTTTACTACAGGCTTTCATTTAAAGGTCACCATAAATGTGCTTCTTCTGGTGCAGAATCTTAAAATGTTTGGCAGGATATTTAAGTCGGCGTGCGGGCGCGATCGGCAGGACTGGGGGCGGCTGGGGGATGGACTGGCACCCATCTTTGGTGCCGAGTGCAATTTCACTCTGGCTGCCCAGTTAACGGCCAACCAGCGTGAAGCGTGCGCTGAAATGCTCAGCGCTGCCCGGTGGGGGCTGGAGGAGGGCAGACACTGACGTGGGCACGGGGGGTGGGGGGAGCACGGAATGAAAGCTCCCTGAAGGCAGAGAGAGCTGCCTCTGGCAGCTGAAGAATTTAAAACCAATAACTAAAGATTTTAAAATCGGGAAAAAAATGCCCACGCATCAAAGTCAGCCACCTGAACATACACATGGTAAAATTCTGCCCATACATTTCTACTTTTTCTTTATTTAATAATGGAAGCCTCATCCCGCCATTTCATCAGTGCAAGGTCCGCCTGGCAGACTCACCCGTCCGCCAACCGTAAGGTCGGATGGGCCACGAAAAATCGGGGGGGGGGGAGGGCAATTGGAACTTTAACGGGCTTAATTACCCTCTTAATTGTCGGCAGGTGCGTTTCCAATCCAACTTGCGCGCGCGCCTGACGACCGAAATATCACGCGAGCGCGGGATAATGCCAGGGTGTCCGCCTGACGTCATCACGCGCTATTTTACGCTCGAGCGAGTCGGGTGCGCGCCCACACGCCGATCTAAAAAAATCTGCCCGTTGTAACGTACGAACAAAGTACATGGCCCACCTTCTAGCTCTATAACTTGAAATCGCATTGTATAATACTAAATTTAACATTGCGAAAGTATTATAACTTATTAAGTAATGTAAGATAACCATTCAGCTCAGTGTCCAAATTGCTGCACTTCCAGCAGGATTTATTTATTTGTTCACAGGATGTGGGCATCACTGCCTAGGCCAGCATTTATTGTTCAGAGGACATTTAAGGGTCAACCACATTACTGTGGGACTGGAGTCACGTGTAGGCCAGACCAGGTGAGGATGGCAGGTTCATCCTAAAGTATTAGTGAACCAGTTGGGTTTTCCCTGACAATCGACAATGGTTTCATGGTCATTATTAGACTTTTAATTCCAGATTTTTATTGAATTCAAATTCCACCATCTGCTGTGTCCCCAGAGTATTACCCTGGGTCCCTGGATTACCGCTCCAGTGACAATACCACTACGCCACTGCCACCACCCCCACCCCCCTCCCCCAGTCTTGGGGAATCACTGATATCCAGGCATTGACTTTGTTTTTTAATAAAATTATTTAAAATCCCTGGATGCACCCAAATAAAGAAATTTCACTGCCACGATTGACCATATCATCATTCTGAATTGCGGAAATAGCATAAATGAACTGTATAGAGATTTACCATCACTGCTGACCAACCACTCACGTCGGCAGCTTAAGGAGCTGATTTTCAACCAATGTCCCAGACATTTCACAAAATAAAATTCAGATTTTTCACCAGGATTGGAGATTGCCAACCACTGAGACATATACTCCAAATGAGTTAAGGGAGCAGGCTGGTCGATACTCTACTAAAACATGAATTTCCATGGCAACTTCCATACATGAGCCATTGAAGGCCTTGGAGAATGGCACTGTTTGTACAGAGGGTTCCTGGGGATTTTGTGGCCCTCCTGCTGAATGAAAGTGGGCGAGTGGGAAATTCATCCCCATTAAGCTTTGCTGTTATCCCTGAGATTCACTTTTTATCTTGATGGGTATTAAGGTCTCAAAAACAGAAAATGTTTAAATTACAGCTTATTTTTTTTTATTCATTCACGGGATGTGGGCTTCGCTGGCTGGGCCAGCATTCATTGCTCATCCCTTGAGAAGGTGGTGGTGAGCTGCCTTCTTGGACTGCTGCAGTCCATTTATCCTATATTTAATGAAGGAAATGACAGGCTACTGTGCGGGTGAGACAAATTGGAGCTTATTTATAAATAAACATTGCTTAAAATAGTTAGCTCAGCGTGGCCTCAATCCAGGTAATGCACCCCCTGAATCTAAAGTGTCCTGGAATGTGGTGTGAGAGCAGATGCAATAGTGAGTCAGTTTTATCTTGTGTATATCAACTGCACTGCCAGATTTGTGTTCAGCAGGCTGCAGTTTCCAAATAATTGGGTGCTATCTGGAGTTAGATTATGAAAGGGACTGACAGGAGCAATGTGTGCCTGCAGAGGGAATGGGTGGAATCTTACAGCCCAGTCGCGGAAGGGGTGGGGCCATAAGATGTGGCGAGCTGTTCAAAAGTCCATTGACTTTGGCGGGACCATAAAATCCCACCAGCATAAAACTCCGCCCCATGGACATAGACTCAGCTTGGGGATTCTTTGCTTTTTAGTGGGTAATGGTTCTAAATGCCACTGATTCAATCCGATGTCAAATTCACAAAGGCACTATCGGCACGTTTGCAAAGGTTATATAAAAATAGTTGACAAAATGATGGTGATCAGCTATACCCTTGCTTCGGTATCCTGTCAACGGAAGCGGACTGGTTGGGCCCTTTATACACGTGTCACTCAAACTTGATGTCACCTCCGAGAACTGGACCCTATGAAGGTGCACTGAAGCCAACAGAAATGCTCTTACTTTCTTATTTTAAACACGAAGGTTTTAAAAACCTTTCCAAGGATTAATTATTTATTGCCTTGTAAAGCAGAATTAAAGTAGGCTCCAAAATGCCACAGAGTGTACAAAATAAAATGGCAACATCAAAATCTTCTGGGGGACCAGATCCCAGGCTGCTTGAGAAGATGAAGCCAGTGTCTTGAGCTCTCAAGCCCCACTTGGCAAGCCAAGGTTTTATGACCCCTCCCATCCTGCGGGATAATACGGTCCCGCCAAACTGGGTGGAGATTTAAATGGCTCGCCGCATGCACTGGGGCGGGGCCATTAAAGTGCTCCCCTTCCTCAAATTGTGCTTTGTGTCCTTTAGAATGATTTCCCCTGCAATAAAATGATCCTAATGTCAGAGATAATTTCAGCTTTAGTTATGATGAAACCCTTCTAATGCTACACTTTCGCTTGAATTCTTCGGCCATGAAAATCCTTGGACCAAACAGGATGGGGTGAGGCTGGGAGGGGGGGGGGGGAATGTAGGTGTTGGGGGAGGGAGGTTGGGAGGGGAGGAGTGAAGGTGTCAGGTGGGGGATGGGAGGAGGGAGGGAGTACAGGGGGGGAGGAAGGGGTAACGGGGGAGATGACGGCAACTGGGGAGGTTGGTGTAAGGGGGCTCTTCTGGTGAATTAATGCTCACAGAAATCTTCCAAACCTTGTCCTCATAGGCCCCTATTTGATGCTGTTTTTCAGGGGTGGGGGGGGGGGGGGGGGGGGTGCGGGGGGTGGGAGGGAGTGGGGGGGCTACCTCAGCTTTTTTTTGAAACTGCTTTCCAGTTTGTCCTGGCTTTCCAGGTCGTCACATGCACAAAGCGTGAGGAATAATGATCCTTATTTAATTTCAGCATCATGATTCCCAGCAAGCAATGTGAGCCAGAAAAAGACTGGACCAAAAAGTGCTCGTAACCAAACAAAAATTTAAAAAAGAACAGATGGCAATGCTGTAGCGCAGTGGATAATTTTTCAAAGACTCACTCAAAAGATAACCTTTACAGATTTCTCCTTGGTATTTTAGAACTGAAATGTTGTCTCAGAAATGTCACTTCCCCTTTTTGGAACACTAATCCTTCCTGATGTGCATGTACTACGCGTAGGTGGTAGGTTCTAACGTTGGAAAAAGGATTGAAATGCTGAGCTGCTTTAGGTCATTCATTATACTGAAGCTGTTCTTGCTTCCATATCTGCAGAACCATTGCACATAGTGGCCCCTGTCTAATTCAGAACCACAAAACATGCCTGTGACCTATCTCTGGTACCCCATCACTAACTATACATGGTGCCAAGGCACTAAATATTACTGTTGTTTTTTGGGAAAATAAATAAACTTGCAAAAGTACATTTTATGATGCATTCCATTCTGGACCACTGACAGTGTATATCAGGAATTCATATACAGGATATTACAGGCCAATAAAGTCTTTCCACAGGATCATAAATTTGTACAATTGCCCCTGTAATTTTTATTTCCTGACACCAGAGTACCACACAAATAAACTTGTAATTTTGGTCTTTTAATGTTATTCATTTAGTGTTTTCAGTTGCAGTCACTGTCTGGTTGCCTGCATAGATTGCTCATTGCAGCAATCCATCTATGCAGTATTACTTATTAAAATGATTGCATTTCATTTGTAATGGGAGTGAGATCTGGACTAACCTCAAAACTCAAAAAATCCAAAATTGAAAATTTTATGTTAAGCAAGGTCATCTGAAATTAGCATTTTATACTTTGTGGTTTTATTTAAATGGGCTTTGAGATAATATGAAAAATTTAGCATCGGTATGTAGTATGTGGGGTGTGGTGGTGGTCGGAGAGAAGAGCAAGATTCCCACTGGGAATGTGAAACTTTCAAAGACATAAGCAGCACTTAACAGGTATGTTGGGGGATTGGGGAGCTTTAAACTTGGCCATTCCAATAGCTGTCTACTGGGCCTGAAAGCTTGGGTAGACTGGTGGGTGCAATGGGTTCAGGGGAGCATGTTTACTTCCAATTCCTTGAGGCACAAAGGTGGATATATATTTATTTTGTTGCACCCTGATGGAAGGAGTAATGCATCATGTCAATTTAGGATCTAGGCAACTTGGTTCAGTTGATAATGCTTTATCCTCAGAGTCAGAAGGTTTATGAATTATTTGATATTCATTCTCAGATTATGGGCATCACTGGCAAGCTCAGCATTTATTATCCATCAAATGGTGCTGATAGCAGTTTAATCCAACTGAGTGGCTTGCTTGGCCTCTCCGGAGGGTAAGGAAGAATCAATCACATTGGTTTGGAATTGGATTCATATTTAGACCAGACTAGGTAAGGGAAGTGGGTTTCCTTCCCTAAAGGGAACTGATGCATGGGCATTTAAAACAATTCAACTGTTTAATAGTCAGTTTTACTGATGCCAGCTTGTTATTTCTGGGTTTATTTAAACTGACTCAAATTTTTTGTGGCTACTATGCTGGAATTTGAGCTTGTGTTCCCTGACTTATTAATTCAAACCTCTGGCTTCCTATCCCAGTAACGTTGTTCCTCTAATCCTGCACCCTACTTCAGCACATGATTTATAATCTAGGTTACCACTTTAGTACTGAGGGAGTTGCATTGTTGGAGGCGGTATCTTTCAAATGAGACATTGAATGAGGCACCTTCTTATACTCAGGTGGATATAAAATCCCCCAGGACACTGTTCATAGGAGAGCTCCATAGTTGCTTGCTAGATATATTCCATCTGGCCCAAGGTATTTCTTAGCCAAGCTATTAAGGACTTCTCGTAACAATCATAAGGACTTAAGAACATAAGAACTAGGAGCAGGAGTAGGCAATTCAGCCCCTCAAGCCTGCCCCACCATTCATTACAATCATGGCTGATCTCATTTTGGCCTCAACTCCAATTTCCTGCCCTCTCCCCATAACCTTTCAACCCGTTACTAATTAAAAATCTGTTTATCTCCTCCTTAAATTTATTCAGCGTCCCAGCATCCACTGCACTCTGAGGTAGTGAATTCCACAGATTCACGACCCTTTGAGAAAAGTAATTCCTCCTCATCTCTGATTTAAATCTACCACCCCTTAGCCTAAAACCATAGCCTCTCATTCTAGATTGCCCCACAAGGGGAAACATCCGCTCCACGTCTACTTTGTCTATCCCCTTTAGCATCTTATATACCTCAATTAGATCTCCTCTCATCCTTCTAAACTCTAGCGAGTATAGGCCTAAACTGCTCAATCCCTCCTCATAAGAGAAGCCCCGCATCTCTGGAATCACACAATCTTGTAGGATATTAGGTGTCCTATATAAATTGAACTGCAAAGTTGGTATTTCTTTAGTCAATACTTTAGAATATTTCAACTATTTTATCTTCAAAGTCATATAAATGTTTATCTTACAGAATTCAAATTTCCTCGCTTGCTATTCTCTTAGTTCTATAATAAAAGAAGAATAAACTTTTAACAATCTGCTTAATGCCTTTGCCCTCTGCATCTTCAGGAATCTTTTTGCTTGTTTTATCAAATTCTAAACACTCCACAGAATCCCCTTCCCCTCTTTTTATCAACTATATGCTTGTGTTGCATAAGAAACATTATAGTTCTCAAAGTTTCCCTTTCTATCATGGCCCAAAGATTACTGTCAAAAGAATGATGAGACTAATCACAGTCATCATTATTTAAGTGCAACTGCCACAAACACAGACAATGATTAAATTCAGAAATTGGGGAATTTAGGAAAATGGCATCTTGCGATCTGGTTCCCCATTTGAATGCATTAAGTAGTGTGTGCTCCTGTACTTGTATAGTATTTGCATTTTTCAGAATCAAAACATGGCAGATCCCTTAAGCTCCCAACAGAAGTTGGAGGCCTCCCTTGCCAGGACTTCAGAATAAAAATGTCACTGGGAGCTTATTATATCACCAGACTCAGTGCAAGTGAATATTACACAATCATTCACTGGTGTGCAAAACTGCCTCGTACAGCCAATTATGTTTTGTGACTGGATGCACCAGATTAATAAAATTGTGCTAGGTACTCTCGGCAGCTTTGATATTTTTAAATCTTATTAGATTTGATCCTGATTTAGTTTAGGACTCTACAGTACATTTGGAGAAAAATTGCAAGAAGTATAATAAATATTTTAGTTCACAATACAATCTTGTAATATTTCTATTGTGCTGAGCAAATATTCCTTTTATTTAAGAAGGAATGTAATAGAGCATCTAAGCAATAAAACGTTATTCACAATATATATATTGTGCTGTTTATCAGCATAAACGTAAGTGTCTCCTGTGGATATCTTTTCACCATAACACTTAAATCTAGTGTACTAATGGTGCAACACACTGTGCCTAGAGTGAACAGACATAAGGTCGCCAACCTGTCACAATCCAAATCTTAGGTATAAAAGTAGGGAGTTGTTGCATAGAGGGTGGGTATTTGCTCATGGGATGGAAGGAAGGAAAATTGAAAGGCACCCAGTTACCAATTAGGCTTCAACACTGCTCAATTTCTCATCTTTTCCATAAAAGCTAGAAAATGCCACAGGTTGTAATTATTCCCTTCAGCCAAGGAGGGCTGTCAGTACCATGGCAAATGTTGTACAATCTATGTGATAGGCCAAAGAAGGATCTGACTGGAGACTGAAAACAGGCTGCCTGCCTGATCTGAATCAGCAGCTGAGACAGAGGTTTGGATTTTCACAATGGCGGAGAGCCACTCCAATGTTGTGAAAATGGCGGAGAAGGCCAAAATCCAGAACTCCCATCCGCAAACACAGCACCTATCATTTTCGCGGGGGCAGGAATAGGGCTGGGTCGGGATTTGTGCATGCACATTTCTCAGAGGTAGCTGCCATACAAAACAGCAGCTGCCTCCAGTCATATCTGATTTCCCTTAACCAAGAATGGGAAACATGGTTTGCAGATTAGACTTGATAGGTGCAGGTCTAAACCTTGTGGGGTCCTTTGGAGAGGTGGGTACCCTTTTGGATATAGTTCCAGGACAACTTTGGAGGAGGTCAGGTGCCCTTTAGGAGAGGTAAGGTGCACTTTGGGATTGTTAAAAGTGGACATAAATGTGCGTAAAAAGTGCATCGACTTATTGCAACTGTTAAGAGAGTAGTCAAAAGCAACTGTCAAGCTGTCAAGGCATTTAAAACACCTGCCCTTTAAATATTTGGGGGAAAAACTGTATGGAGTGTAAAAAAAAACACTGTTTGATATTTGAATCTGTTTGTTTACATGAATCTGAGGGCTTCATTACTGGATTAGTGCTGCATGACTGATTTCGCAACATCCCATTATCACAGTGGAGTGCCTGACATTTCACCATTTCATTGACAGCTACAAGTGGTTATAGACCCTTTGAATTGGGACTATGAATTCCAATGTTAGATTAATAAAAGATTAAGTATTTGAATGAAATGTTTGTTTTTTATGAAGGATTATAGAGTTGAAGGAATGTAAATGTAGTGAATGGGTTTTCATGAATAAGAGTATTTTTTTAAAATAAAGTCTGCAATAGACACCTAGGGCAGAATTTTTCCCTTGTCGGGCGGGCTCGGCGGGGGTGGGCAGGGGCCATTGGGAAGCCCGCGATAAGAGCCGCACCGCGATTTCACGCTGGTCCAGCAATTAAGGCCTGCCCAGCGTGAAATGCGAGCAGCAGCGCTCAGCGCTGCCTGTGTGGGGGTGGGGCGGGGAGAGGAGGGCGAGCGCGAACTTCGTGCATGCGCGTGGGTGCGTGCTTGAAAATCTCCCTGAGGCACAGAGCTGCCTCAGGGTGATGAACAGTTTTCGGAATAAAAAATAAAGATCTCTAAAATGTTATAAAACATGTCCCCTCATGTGACTCTCTCACTTCAGCAAGGACATGTTATTAAATAAATTTTAACATTTTTATTTTTATTTGATGTTGGAAATCTCATCCCATTCATGGGATCGTCGCGCACCATTTTATGCTCGGTCGGGTCAGGCATGCGCCGCCCACCGAGCTAAAAATTCAGCCCTTAGAAATTTATTTTATCTAATCTCAGCATAGGTCCTGAGGTTTGCCCATGGTGGATACTAGGTGAGTTGGCATGGAGACAGTAAGGGCAAAAGGTGGTGGGCAGGGGCATCAGTTGGCATTAAGTTGGCATGGGGCTGTAAAGGACCACGGGGTTGGGTAGAGGGGAACAGGTTGGCATAGAGTCTGTAAAGGGCCATGAGGGTGGGCAGAGGGACGTGAGTTGGCATAGGGGTTACAAAGGGCCATAGGTGGATAGACGGACATGGGATGGCATGTACAGTATGAGAGGCCATGGGGTGGGTAGAGAGCATGATGTGGCATGGATTGGCATGGATGGGGCATGGGGAATGTGTGGGGGTGTGTGGTGAGGAGGTGTGAAGTATGAGGGCTGGAGGGATGTTTTATGTTTTATTGTATTTTTTAAACCTTGGACAAAGTGCTGGTGAAACGAATCTGGTCTTCTACCCAACTTGCCTCCGCACTTGGCAGCCTCTGTGCTGTTCCTGAAGTAACTTGCCACGGCTCCCATTTTCACCCACTACCCTGGACGGAAAATCCAATGTTCGGGGCCACTATTATGGACGTTGAATTTGCAGAGCCTGGAATTCTCCCATCTCTGCACACCTGTGTGAGAGTCAAAATTTGGGACAAAGGACCTAAAAATGCAAAGCGAGGAAAACTGAGGATGTGAAGCATCTTTGAAAGGGTCGAAACACCCAACAAACACGGAGCAAATGATGGTAGGGGAAATAACATTTCTAAAATGTAAAAAAAAATGTTTTCAGACCTGACATAACTTGTAAGCATCATGAAAGCTAATAATGAGTTTCAAATCATACAGGTAAGGGCAAAGGTCTAGATAATAACCCACACAATGACAGACTGACTCACCCACTTCCAAACTATAACTGTTAATGTCCATAGCAATTCTCCTCCAAGCATCGCCCACACAAGAAAGCGTACATTAGCTGTTACTCTCTCTTTACATTTTTATTTGTTTCCTCTGAGACATTTTTAATGCAAGAGATCAGATCAACTTCCTGTCAATAATGAATCAAATAAGCACTAAAGTAACCTTTGAAGCAAAGTAACCAGAGCCTAGAATTTGCTGTTGTCTTTTACTCAAGCCATAACTGAACTACTGAAACTTTCTGGAAGGAACTACTTCTGTTGGTTAACTCCCAAATTAAGAGAATATTTTCATGCTAGGGGTTGTTAGGGGCCTGGGGTATGCTGTCATAAACAGTGGTGAAAAAAAGAGGGTGAGGGGCCTCAGTCAAGTTCAGAGGGAATACCATCCACTCTAAGGACTGGATTTAATGGAGGTAACAAGGCTCTCGGCAGCTGGCTGGAGAGCCAGCGAGACCCCCACGTTGCCTCTTTTCGGTATTACTCACCGCATCTTGTGCCACTAGACACTTAACAGGCCAGAGGCAGGACCTTCCCCCAGGATCAAGGACCCTGGGGGTGGAAGGCCTGCCCACCAAGAGCTGCCAGCCAATCAGAGGCTTTCAGGCCCCCACCCCCCATAACCCTTCACTTGCAAGGTAACTGCACAGGATAGCTTGCGTTATCTACTTCTTCAGCTTCTTTAGTAAGTTAGGAATTAGCTCAGCCGAAATTAATTTCTACCCACAAAGACTAAGGTGTCTTATTTTTGTCTTCTACTCCCCTACTTGGCTATCAAAATCTTTCTTCTTTACCCTCAAAAGTCCTGGTCATCTGGTCCAGTTAGACCAATCATTTTTGTTCACACCAGCTCAAGCTCTGTTTTTCCTGATTACCCAGCAAGTTTAAACATATTGAACTCAATTTGATATAGGTATTTCCTTCTCCTATTCAACATTTTGTAAAATTAGTCTGTCTCTTTGTGCCCACCTCTGAACTGAAGTAAGAACCATCATTGTTGTGCTTCCAATCTATTACAAACAATTGTAATTACTGTTACTCATAGTCTTCAGTTATCAGTCTCTGGCACTTCCCTTAAGACCCCATCCTGTTTTGACAGGAGGGAGTGCGCAAAACATGCATCTTATATTTCAGAATTACTCAAATCACTGCACTTCTAAAACTATTAAGTTAAGCATCTTTAAAATTTACTCAGATTATCACAGACACAATCCTATCTTTATAACAGATCAAGAAATGAATCAGTAAACAAATATTAGTAAGTTAATCCATAATAATCTCAGTCAACATTTTAAGGAAGTCATGCTCTTCTCATATCACATGACATTCATTTCACATTGGTTAATACCAGGAAACATCTGTTCTCCAGCTCTGCTTTCTTTGTGTACATTTATCACAAGTTTAGTTGCATTTAACATATCCTTTTATAACTCGCATGACAATCACAAGTCACAGTTCATTCTTACACTATTATTGGTAAAAACTTTTACTAAAGATAATAGAGAATATAAAGCTAATTGTATTTCCTTACATCAAGCCCTGACATACAGGCTGTACTCAACTCCAAAAATACAGTGTATTGTAATGCAAAGGCTTTAGATGTTTCTTTGAACCAGTGTTTTGACACTTGCTCCTTTTTTTATGTTTTTGTTGGGCTGGAAGAACAAACTGCAGCCAATGTTCCAGAGCAAAGCCTGCTCCTCTCCATAGCCTGCATCACTGTAACCACCTTTGCCAAATAACACATTGCTCCTTGTGCTCAGAAGGATGTATATAGTGAGTCTGAGGGAGTAGAACTAGGTAAGGGTGAATAGGTGATGGTGGCAAATGAAGAAGACACCTACTATATCACTGGGCAAGTCTGAAAGGGAAAAGGTGCAGTTGAATTTTATACAGTTATTTAAATTTATAGATGTTCTGGGAGGCTGGACCCCCCCAAAAAATCTGGAGGTGTCCTTGATGATGGGTATCCTATGAAAATCCATGCTGTGTGAAAAATGAGCCCTGACCCAGGAAAATGGATTAAGGTTATGGTTGGCTTTGAAGGTCAGGCAGAATTTCTGTCCCACTATCCTAATAACAACAAGTCAATTCTGGTTAGAGTGTTTAATAACCCAGAAACACCAGTAGAATTTTTGTCTGTGCTGCAAGGACAAGGGATCCTGGCCTTTCATGGCCAGTTTATGAAAGGAATTTGCTGTCTGTACGGGATCATCTACATAAGTCACATGCATTGTCTATTAAGGAATGCAGAAGCGTACACTGGCTGGATCTGCTCAGTCATGGATGAAAGAAAGGAAACAAAAGTTTGCTTTCATGATCTCTAGGATATCCAAAGCACTTAACTGCCAAGGAAGCACATTTTGAAGAGTAGTCACTGTTGTAATGTGGCAGTCAATTTGCACACAGCAAAGTCCGACAAACAGCAAGAAGATAATGATCAAATAATGTGTTTTAGTGATGCTGGTTGATGGATAAAAATTGGCCAGCAAAGCCAGCAATCTAGTGGAATTGGCATCCCTGTCATGCTATTGTTGCTGATCAGTGGAGAAAGAGATGAAAGCATTGGCCCTCTTGTATAAAGCATCAATCTCCTTTTTTGTCACATTTACACCCAGAAAACTGGCCGATTCAGCAAATATTCACAGTGTTGGTTTGGGAGTTACTGGAGTCATAAAAATTGAGGGCTACAGTGACCTATTTCATGTGCAAGCACTGATTTTTATGTGCAAGATAATATCTGGGTTTTCCTGAAGCAGATGGTGCTCTCCAACAGCTTTCTGAGGTTGTGCTTTTCAGTTAATGCCAAGTAGCCGTGTATGTAGATATAAAGGGGTAAAATTCAACTTCAGCATGACACAAAATGGGTGGCTGTGGATGACCCTATCATTATACATCGAGCCCCATTCTCCTATCCATTAAATTCAGTGGTTTCCAATATCCACCAAGCCTTCAATAAGTGCTGCAAGGGGTAAGCCACCTGGCGATATTCAAATTCATAAAATTACCCCTTCTATTTTCATCCACAGTTATAGAAAGGAAGACTTGCATTTATAAAGTGCTTTTCATGATCACCAGACATCTCAAATCGTTTTACAGTCAATTAAGTACTTTTGAATTGTAGTTACTGTTGTAATGCAGGAAATGTGGTAGCCAATTTGCACACAGCGAGCTCCCACAAACAGCAATGTGATAACGACCAGGTAATCTGTTTTTATGATGTTGATTGAGGGATGAATATTGACCAGGACATCAGGGATAACACCCCAGCTCTTTTTCAAAATTATATCATGGGATTTTACATGTCCACCTGAGAGAGCAGACAGGGCCATGGCTTAAGATCTGAACCAAAAGACAGCATCTTCAACAGAGCAGCACTTCCTCAGTGCCACACCGGAGTGTCAGCCTTGATTTTTGTGCTCAAGTCTAAGAGTGGGACTTGAACCTGGATCCTTGTAACTCACAGGTCCCTGTGGGAAACCACTAGTCACATCCTGTCAATTAGAGTACCACCCATTATCCCTACTCTCTGTTTCCTACCACTCAGCCAATTTCCCAATAATTTATCACTGATTGGGCACACTAATCACTACATGTTTCCAACTTCCGACATAAAACTAGAGATTGTTTTTCCCTTCCACTCATTGAGATTTTTCAGAGATCATGTCTTCTGGCAGGTCAAGTGTTTAGACTGCAATCATAGTACAAGGCGTAGCACTGGCAGAAATCCAAACTAATTTCTGCTGCTGCTAAGACCATGCAGCCAGTCATAGAGTACTAAAGCATCCTATACTCCTCTTCTATATGGATTATTATTAGAATGCTGAAATTTTCATTTTTATTTTCCAGTCAGTATTGCTTTAAGTCAGTGGCTGGATTCAGAAGAGATCTAGTAGCTCAAAACTGAACACACAGAAGATTTTGTGGACCATCAGCCGCAGTAGAACTGTGTGGCACTACAATCTGTTTGCTTATGGCTTGGCATGTTCCTCACCCATCTATCACCATCAAACCAGGTGGCCAATCTCGGTTCAATGAGGAGAGCAGAACAGCGTGCTGAGAGCACGTGAAAATGAAGTGCCCGTGTGGTTAAACTCAATAGCAAAAGCAGCACGTTATGGGGGGAGCTGAAACTTCCCACAATCAAAAGATCAGATCAAAGGTCTACAACCCTGCTACCTCAAGGCATCAATGATAGAGAACAATTAAGCAATTAACAGGAAGAGGAAGCTCCATGAACAGCCCCCATCCTCAATGATGGTGGTGGCCTGCACTTGAGTACAAAAGGCAGTTTTGAAGCATTTATGACCATCTTCAGCCAGATGTACTGAGCGAACGACCCATCTCAGCCTCCACGTGAGACCCCACCATCTCCAGTTACTCGACCAATTGCCACTCCATCAACCTCCTCTCAATCACCAGAACAATGTTGAAGCAAGTCATCAACAGTGCTATTCACCAAAAATCGGTCTAGCAATGCTCTGTAAGGACCATTTGGCTCCAGATCTCCTTACAGCTTTTGTCCATTACAACTGATTTGAGGTGGTCCAAGTCGAGTTGAATGCCTGAGGTGGCGGCTGCGGCTAAAGGCGGTGCGTCCCGCAAGGTGTTGAAACAGTCGCTAACTAAAGTCACCAAGAATCCGCCCAAGAAGCAGGGGAAGCCTCGCAAACAGAGCTACTCCACTTACGTGTACAGGGTGCTGACCCAGGACCACCCTTCCACCAGGATCTTGTCCAAGGCCATGAGAGTTATGAATTCCTTCGTTGTTGACATTTTTGTGTGCATAGCCTCTGAGGCCTCGCACCTCATTCACTACAACAAGGGCCACATCATCTCGACCAGGGAGATCCAGAGCAATGTCCGCCTCATGCTGCCATGGGAACTGGTCAAACACACCACCTGCGAAGGCACCAAAGCAGTTACCAAATACACCAACTCCATTTAGGTCGGTCATTCTAAAGATTATTTTAAAAATGACATCATTTCTGCATTACAACAGTGACTACACTTCAAAAATGTATTTTTTTACATGTTGGCTGTGAAATGCTTTGAGGCATCCTGAGGTTGTGGAAGGCATAATATAAATGCATTTCTGTCTATTTTTCTTCTCTTTTAAACATAGCCACAAGAACTGAATTGCAGGGGTGAGAGTGATAGCCCTTGTTATCAAAATGAGTGGGCCACCAAGGAGCTTTAGAATTTAGTAAAACTTAAGTTAATGGGGATGGGGGTAGGGAAAGTCTCCCCAGGTTGAAGTCATACCTGGCACAAAGGAAGTTGTGATTATTGGAGATCAATTATCTGAGCTCCAGGATATCACTGCAGCAGTCCTTCAGAGCAATGCCCTAGGCCTACTATCTTTAGCTGCCTCATCAATAATGTGTCCTGCATATAAGGGCAGAAGTGGGGCTGTTTGCTGATGATTGCTCAGTCTACATTTCCATTGGCAATTCCTCATATAATGAGTCCCCTGAGCTCCCCATTGAGCAGAAACTCAACTCACATAAATACCGTGCCTACCGGAGCATGTCTGAGGCTGGGTATTTTACATTGTGTGGCTAAAGGCCTGACTCTCTAGATCCTCTTAAAACTCACTGGTTGGAATTTTGACGGAGTGCTTTCCCCTTGTCTAGATGATGCAGCTGTTACAACAGTCCAGGATCTCAGCACAATTCAGGGCAAAGCAGTCTACTTGATTGGCAACCCACCCACAAGTTTAAACTTTCAATCCTTCCACCATCGGAGGACCATTGTTGCAGCATGTATTATCTACAATATTCACTGCAGCAAGTCACCAAGGCTTCTTTGGCAGCACCTCCCAAGCTCACGACCTCTAATACCTAGAAGGACAAGAGCATCAAGTGCCTGAGGGTGGTGACTCTTTGGAATTCTCTACCCAGTGAGCTGTGGAAGCTCAATCATTGAGCATGTTCAAGACAGAAATTGATAGATTTCTGGATACGAATGACATCAAGGGATATGGGGATAACGTGGGAAAGTAGTGTTGAGGTAGACGATCAGCCATGATCTATTTGAATGGCGGAGCAGGCTTAACTGCCCACATGGCCTACTCCTGCTCCTATATTCCTATGTCCCTAACACCACCTCCTCCAAGTTCCCTCCCAAAGTCATACACCCTCCTGGCTTGGGCATATATTGTCAGTCCTTTAACATCACTGGGTCAAATTTCTAGAATTCACGAGAACACAAAAAATAGGAACAGGAGTAGGCCATATGGCCCATTGAGTCTGTTCTGCCAAAAGCATTGTACAAGTACCCACACTACACGGACTGCAGCGGTCAAGAAGAAAGCCCAGTACCAGATTCTCGAGATTCCAATTAGGAATGAGCCCACGTTCTGAAGATATTTTAAAAGTATGCCATTTAAGCATCAATTTGCTTTAGATCATGGACAATCTGTGCCACACACAATGGAAACTGGTAAAGCACGCCTCAAGCTCACACTGACTCAGTCAGTAGAGAGGGAAAGACTTGGGTAATTCCATCACCCAGCAGAATGTTAACGGTAGAACATGATAGGATGCAGCCCTGTATGAGAAGCTCCTCCTGCAAATGGCACCTCCACTGTATCCTTACAGCTCAGGGCTGGATTCAAGATAAAATGTGCTAATCCTTTACAGAATCTCGCCCTACTCAAATTCAGACTTATTCAGCAGTTTGGCAAATCAGCTCAGTTCCAGAGTAAAGATCTGCTGCGAACAGTTCCCTCACAAAGGAGGAATAAAGGACTATTCTAAATTTGGCTGCCAGATATGATTCAACATTGTGATTCATTGGAATGAAAAGTTAAGAAGAGTTATTTAGAGTGAAGTCATTGACACTTGTAAGCCTTTGCTACATGACTGCAACTGTCGTCTTATAATTGTGGCTAAGATATTACAGAATTCTGGAACAACTGAGATAAAATGAAACTTAAACGTAAGTTTGGCATATCCTCATTTTAAGTACCACAAACTTATGTCGGCTTACAGTAAGGCCAGCGATCACCCTGGGTTTGTATATAACATGCTTGCTTAAAGAGACGATTCTAAACACTGTGGTTGGATGCTGACAGCATTTGGGAGAAGAAATTAAACTGGTCACAGAAGTTCAAGAATAAAAAGACCTTCACCCACTGGAGGGAAGTTGACGGATATGTCATGAGTTGCCAAAGTTTTGCTTATAAAGTCTACCATCTTACAGTAAAGTCAAGTGATCCCTTAACTCAAGCATACCAATTTGTAAACAAGCAGTAAGTTTGTTATGGAACACAACAGTAACAATTGAAGAGGGCACTCAGTGGAGCGCATACCTCCGCCATGCTGTATGAACTCAGTGTTATTACAATTACACTGCTCTTCCTTGAGGCTTTCCCTGTCTGGTGATGCTCTATAACTACAAAGCTGAAAAAAATAAATCCTTCTATTAACAGCTTACATTCACTGAGGAAACATGAGGCCAATTAGGTATAGGCAGTACTTTTTATTATTCATTCACGGGATGTGGGCTTCGCTGGCTGGGCCAGCATTTATTTCCTATCCCTAGTTGCCCTTGAGAAGGTGGTGGTGAGCTGCCTTCTTAAACCGCTGCAGTCCATATGGTGTAGGTACACCCACAGTGCTGTTAGGGAGGGAGTTCCAGGATTTTAACCCAGCAACAGTGAAGGAACTGCGATATATTTCCAAGTCAGGATGGTTAGTGGCTTGAAGGGGAACTTCCAGGTGGTGGTGTTCCCATCTATCTGCTGCTCTTGTCCTTTTAGATGGTAGTGGTAGTGGATTTGGAAGGTGCTGTCGAAGGAGCCTTGGTGAATTCCTGCAGTGCACCTAGTAGAGGGTACGCATTGCTGCTACTGTGCGTCGGTGGTGGAGGAAGTGAATGTTAGTGGATGTGGTGCCAATCGAGTGGGCTGCTTTGCCCTGGACAGTGTCAAGCTTCTTCAGTGTTGTGGGAGCTGCACTCATCCAGGCAAGTGGGGAGTATTCCATCACACTCCTGACTTGAAGATGGTGGACAGGCTTTGGGGAGTCAGGAGGTGAGTTACTCGTCACAGGATTCCTAGCCTCTGACCCACTCTTGTAGCCACAGTATTTATATGGCTGGTCCAGCTCAGTTTCTGGTCAACACCCAGGTGTTGATAGTGGGGGATTCAATGTTGGTATTGCCATTGAACAACAAGGGGCGATGGTTGGATTCTCTCTTGTTGAAGATGGTCATTGCCTTGAGTGATGTGAATGTTACTTGCCACTTTCAACCCAAGCCTGGATATTGTCCAGGTCTTGCTGCATTTGGACATGGACTGCTTCAGCACCTGAGGAGTCATGAATGGCATTGAACATTGTGAAATCATCAGCGAACATCCCCACTTCTGACCTTATGATGGAAGGAAGGTCATTGATGAAGCAGCTGAAGATGGTTGGGCCCAGGACACTACCTTGTGTAACCCCTGCAGTGATGTCCTGGAGCTGAGATGACTGACCTCCAACAACCACAACTATCTTCCTTTGTGCTAGCTATGACTCCAACCAGCGGAGAGTTTCCACCCCCCCACCGATTCCCATTGGCTCCAGTTTTGCTAGGGCTCATTTATGAGACATAGGTCTGAATTTTACCTTAGGTGGGCCCAAGAGGGGTTGGGAAACGGGCCCCCAACTGCAACTGCGATTTCACGCTGGCTGGCCAATCGAGAAGGTGAAACGCACACCGGAAAGCTTAGGGTTGCCAAGGTGGTTCCGTGGCGGGGGCAATGGCTTTCCCGCGGATGCGGGTGAGCGCTGTGAGAAAGCTCCCTGAAGGCAGACAGCTGCCTCAGGGATCTGCAGACCTGAGAAGGCTAAAATTAAAATTTAAAAGGCTGAAAAAAATGTCCATGCATCCTAATCAATCACCTGAAAATATAGCTGATAAAAATGCCGTCCACAGATACTTATTTTTATTTTATAACGGAAATTTTATCCTGCCCTTGGATGAGGTTTGATGAAAAATGCAAAGGCCGCCTGGCCAATTCGCTTATCCGCCAACCATAAGTTTGGACGGACCACGAAAAATCGGAGACAATTGCGCCGTTAATATTGTTCAAAGACAAAAAGACTAACAAACAGGGGAAAAAACATTATGTCCACCCACCTTCCGTTGCAGAGGTAACAACAGAGATTTAAAGGAGATTTTTAACGTAGTAAAACATCCCAAGATACATTGGCGATTGCTACTGGTACCACTGAAGGACTCCTGCCAGGGACAGCACATATGTTTTCCTACCTGTTGGGAGCTAATATGGTACATCTGCAAGCACAGGACAATTGCTTTTGGAGCGGGCTGGTGAATGTTCCTATCATGTTAAGATTTCCCTCTCCTTCACTCTCACATGCATACCCAGTTGAAAATTACATTGGATATGTAGCACAGAAACAGGCCATTCAGCCCAATCAATCCAGGCTGGCATTTATGCTCCACTTGAGCCTCCTCCTATCTTTCCTCATTTCTCCCCTTCTCCCTCATATGATTATCTAGCCTCCCCCTAAATGTATCTATATTATTTGATTCAATCACTTCCTCTGGTAGCATGTTTGACATTCTTACTGCTCTTTGGGTGAAGGTGTTTCCTGTGAACCCTCAAGAATTTCTGACTTGGCCTACCTGCCTCAGGAGAAAGTGCTAAGAAGACAGGATTTTCACTCTGGGGGAGTAGATGGCGGCTGGAGTCTGACCAGCCAATCTGTGGAAGAATTTGGGTGCTGAGGGGAGCTGTTTAAAAAGCCAGTCTTGGTGTGTGGGACTTTGTCCCAGTTATAATGAAAAAAAGTAAGACCCTCTAGCCCTCACACTCCCTCACAATTCACACACTTCCATGCCCCATCCACGCAACCTTATGCCTCCCCCACGCCAAGGTATGTTTCCCCACCCACCCCTAAGGCCCCTCATGCCCGCATGCCAAACAATGGTATTTACCTGCCCATTCACCCACTAGACACTGTATAGAATCAATGAAGCCTACAGTGACAACAGGATGTGTAAAAAAAGCCTTTAAAAAACTTTCATTCATTCATAATTTTATTTTAAAAAAACTTCCTTTTTACTGAAGACCAATAAAAGTGTCAGTCATCCAGATCCTTTAAAGTGTAGCCGAAAGTACAAACACTTGAAACCTCTTTATCCTGTGTAAATAAACATTATGTAATTGGCAGAAGAGATCAGAGGTCAAGAGATGTCAATCAAGCAATGTTTTTCCTGGGTCTCAGGTATTTCAGTACTCTAGTGAATGTCTAGGCTTCAGCCAAGAGGATCGCCATTTATACCCACCCCCGTGCCCCCACCCCCCCCACCTCACCTCTCACATTGTGTCTCCCAACTCCATGAAAACCCAGCCCTGTGGATCAGTTTTCATTCCAAAGCATATCTAATAAAAAATCCAAAGCATTGAGAGTTGAACACCATAGCCCATGACATTTTCTTTCTTTCTTTCCACCTGGTATGAATACAAGACAAAGTCTTAAAGCTGAAAAGAGATGATGCTAATTCTCTAAAACCAATCTCCCCTTCACTTTCCCTCCCCTTTCTTCCCTTCCCTCTCTGCAAAACAGACACTAAAATCAATTTTCTATTCCATCTGCACCACTCATACCTTCTCCAACAGCCTTGCAAGTCAAGGCCTGATGGAGCATAAACCGTACACACTAAAATGTCAGCTGTTTGAGTCTCTGACTTAGCTGATCTTTGCTGGGATATTAAAATTAATCTTAGCACCTGTGGTCTAGGGAAAATTGAAGCATGGCCCTGCTCATGCTCACTATCCAGGGGTTCTTGTTGGAAGTTGTGCATGCATGGTTAATGGGTAAAAGGAGATAAGCCTTGGCTATGATGCGTATGCAGAGGAAGAGTTTGCTCTGATAAGCAAATTGGCCATTTGGACAAGATACCGCCAGTGCTTGTGGGAGCAGGTGTTTTCTATCTGCACCCTACTGTGAGTCAATACCTTGACATTTAGAATGGAAAAATCAGCACTAATATAATTGTTGGCAGCAATTCTAGGATCTGATCCCTTTAGAGATCATCCAGGCAGGTCATCCATCCAGAAAATCCCTACAATCCCCACATTTCTACATCTAATTATCATATTAGCGAATCCACAGTTTTTGTCTCCATCACTCCATCCAGAATCTCATCCCAAGTGTTGATCACTCCTTGCGTGAAGAAGTGCTTCCTGATAAGTTGGTGGTTCTGGAGTTGGAGACCACACCCTCCATCCCATTAACTTAATTTAAAATAAATTTAACACTTATGTTTATTACCATGGGTTCAGCAAAAGGTTCTGAACATTTCCTTCACAGCCACAATGATGAAGGGGTCTATATAAGGTCATTCTGTGTAAACCTAGATTTTCATTTTCCTAACACAGAAGCAGTCACATTTAAAACATCATTCTAATTCTGTAACTTAATTAAACCTTAGTTTGGTTTCTTTTCAACTGTCATTTATCATTTCTTTTCAACAGAAATGCAAGCTAAACAGCCATTACTAAACTAACTATTAATTCAGCAACACCAGCCCCTATCTCTGTCCAAAATAAATTACTGTCAGGAAATTGCTAGAACAACGAACCCTCCAATAAAAGTAATCTTGTCATTATCTGAGCATTCTTGGGTTAGACAACCAACTACTCATGCCATTTCGGAAAGAAAAGGAGAAGAAATTTATGATGATAAAGATAATTTAGCTGTGTAAGTTTTATTGTTCCTCTTTTGCACGGGTATCATCTTTTCACTGATCTATTCAGTGAACCACCCAAACAAGTCAACTATTTTAGGTGACTTTGAGAGAAAGATTGTTCTATTTTGCATAAGAAAATTATGCTGGCAACCTCAGATAAATATAAAGGCAAAATACTGTGACTGCTGGAAATCTGAAACAAAAACAAAAGATGCTGGAAAAACTCAGCAGGCCTGACAGCATCTGTGGAGAGAAAGACAGAGTTAACGTTTCGAGTCCATGTGACTCTTCTTCAGAGCTTCGGATAAATATAACTCTGATAAAAGTGGTGACCAGCCAGTGCTCTGAAATTTCCTCACAATTTCAAGTGTTTCAGATTCGTTTTTATTCTTGAGTCAGGACAGAACGAGGACTGATGCAGGTTCAAGTCCCACTTCCTGTTCTGAGCCATGTCGAATGCAGAAGTGGAGAGTTGTGCTTCTCCTAGCAAGAGATTAGACAAGAAGGGGAATCAAGCCTGGATAGTCACTGATGTCTCCTGGTAGCTAGTTTGTATTTATTTAAGAGTAAATGGAAAATTCCTAGAGATGATAGGAGTAATTTTGGGGCTTTACACAATTGCTGGGAGCCAATGAGCACAAACTGGAAATCCAGGCTACATATGGTTATCCAACCATTTGAATTAATGGTCAAAAAATTATCTGCAGCGAGTTAACAAACTGAGCAACAGTTTTGATCAGGCTAACTTAATTCAATCAGTACAATTTGTCTTCCTGTAATAATAAAAAAATTCTAATAATAACCAATAATCCTACATACACTTCCCCACATCAATGAATTACCTATCCTCTTGGATGTTAAAGTTCTTAGTCTTACAATAGTGTTGCAGCTTTCTGTTTAAAAACCTGGCTGACTACCTGTGTCTCTGTATCTTATTTAGATGTATGTTGTTAATGTCTAGATTTTGTTATTTCTCATTGTTAAGCAGATCTGAGCAAATGTCCATGAATAGTATGTTCTTCAATGAAACCTGAGAAAAATCCCATTGGAGAGCTTTGGAAACAATTGACCCAATGTTATCATTTTACTGCCAAGCGTATTATACTTACTCCGTCATGGCTGAAATGACTTATATACAGTATCTCCAAAATTTTAGCACATATGACAATGCGGGATTGGAACAAAGAAAATGCCCCTGTGGTCCTGATAATCCATCACCTGATCCAACTAAGTGCAAAGCATCCAGGGCACCGATGATGATTGACCAAGCAGTTGGGCGCATTGATGGGATCTAGAAGGGTAGATCGTCACTCAATCCATTTGGTTCTAAACAAACATGCAAGTCCATGCCCTGATAAGTGAGGACCGAACTGGACTGTCGATGAGAAGCTTACCATTGTTTTGTGTGTATTTTTCCTTATTAAACTCTAGAAGTATCTACCTACTTGGGTGTCACTAAAGCCTTGACACTTGCCAACCTGTGCCTGAGTTCTCCATGTGTAAATAAAGGGGAAAGTCCCCAGAGGGAAAGACAGTACACATGATATCAGCAGCTTCACTTACATGAATTGCTTATTAGTTTGATCTGGGGGAAACGCAAATTCTTAATCATCTTGTACCCCAAATTTCTAGGGGTAGAATTTCCACAGGGTTTACCCAATTTCTTGCTGTACCTGTAGCAGGAGGACAATGGAAATCTCAGAGAAATGTTTAAATGGCTGTTTACACCATCCTTCAGAGTTTATTCCCATCAGGTTATGGGCAGAAATTGGGAGAGCCCCAATGTTAATTACTGGCACTAGTTTCATATTTTCAGACTTATCAAATTTGAATGAAATGTGCTTTTATTCAAAATTTCCATTGTATTTGTTTAGGCAGAACTATTAAGTGATTAAGTGTACTGCATATTTTCTTTGCCCTTTATAGAAGCCAAGTATAACATTTCTTGGAAACTGATGTGACAGGATTTGACTTTATCACATACTGTATCTTTTAAAGCTCTGACGTGCTTGCATGATGTCTATGGTGTAGGTCCAAAGGCTGGAAAATTCCTGAATTCTCACACACTAATGGACAGGTCAAAAAGTTAATTTAAAGAAGGTTGGCCTACATTCCGGAGGACTTGCATTATCCAACTGTGCCAGAAACAAAGTGATAAACAATGGCCTGAATTTTTCAGATGGCAGAGTCTCCCTTCCCGGTATCCGAAGAGTCAACAGGGACCAAATGACCCGCAATCATTTCACGCTCAAATGAGCGTCAGTTGGCTGCAGGCAGGACTTCAACCCCTCACTCGAGAGAAAGTTCCACCTTACAAGAGCTGCCAGCCAATCAGATTGGCCGGCAGCTCTCCAGCTCCTGCAGTGACAGGAGCTGCAGTGGACTGAAGAGGAAGTGCATGAAGATGCCTGAGCCTAAGTACTGGATCCAGGGGACAAGGTAAGTTTAAGGGGTCCCAGGGCAGGGAGAGTAAGGAAGGCCTGCGGGCGGCGGGGTGCAAAGGGGGGAATCGGGGTGTCGGGGGAGAGGACAGGGGGGAGGGGGAGGGGGAGGGAGGTCCAGGGGCCACTGGACCTTAACTGGGTTGGGGGGCCTGCTGTCAGAAGGGGCTTCCTGATGGAGGTGCTCCCACCCACCCAAGATCTAAGCCCATTCTTTTTCGGGCTTCTACCATGCCAGGTAAATCACCCCCCAGCCTAAAAATTGAGGCTGGGATGGAAACGGCCTTAAGTGGCCAGTTAAGGGTTTCAATTGGGACAAGGGCAGCTGAAGCCTTGCCCGCCCCAACGTAGAATTGCTGCAAGGTCAGGACAGGCAGGAGCCCAGATGGAATCCCGTTCCTTCAGTTCCATACTCCCCACCCGTCTATATGTCTACATACTGAGAATCTAAGGAAATGGAATATGCTTTAAAGTTGAACTAGTAAAGAAAGCAATGCTTACATTACAGACAGGTGAGGGGAATTTCTCTGCTTCAGCATAGCAATGATGGCTACTACTGTCTCTTCCACATTGGGGCGTAATGCCAAGAAGCTGAGAGTTCAAGCCAAAATCCCATGAATTTTCATCATTTCCTGCCAGGTCAAAGAGTTGAAGGGCTTACATTAGTTAATAACAAATGACTTATTGTCTTCATTTTAGTTGGTTTATACAGTGTAAATGGAGGACTTGTGGCTCAGTGAGTAGTGCTCTTCCTTTGAACCATAAGCTCTGGGTTTGAGTCCCACTCCAGGACTTGTCATGGAAGGAGCATACATGACACAGCCAAACAGGTTGATAATCAGCCAGCTAATCCTTCCAAAATGTCCATGACAGGAGGTAAGAGTTGAAGAGATTCCTAGTCAGCCATGCTTGATGTGTCCCTCAAGCTGTAGCCACTTGTGCCTTTGGAAACAGGGAAAGATGCCATCAGTCTCTTGCACACTATGTACGGGTGGGTGTACAGTGGAAGGTATTTAATGGAGGTGACAGGGATCTTGTGAGCTAGTGAGAGCCTAGTGTCAGCTCATTTTGAGAAGGCACGATGAATTAAGTGCCTATTAGGACAGTGGCAGGACTTCCCCAGGGATCAAGGACCATAGGGATGGAAATCCCACTCCTTGACAGCTGCCAGCCAACCAGAGGCCAGCAGCTGTGCATTGCTTGGCAGCACCAGTGGGAGCAGAGACTGCTGCCAGAAATGAATCCACCCCAGGCCCAGGATCACCAAGAGACCCAGGCCACAGGCGAATAATGGCATGATGGGTGTCGCAAGATGAGGATCATAGGGAGGAGGGGGGTCAGCAACAAGAGAAGGGTGCTGGCTCTCAATGGGTCACTTTTTCCGATGCTGGGTCCCTTGCCCAGGCAGAGTGCCTTTGAACGAGGGGCCCCACAGACCCCTGGAAGACTGCAAGCAATCCTGCCAGGGTTTGCTTTTTGGGCTGTCCACATGGTGAGTCCCCTGCCTGCTGCTGGGTGAATACCAGCTGTGGTGGGGTGAAACCTTTAAGCGGGCATTAAATGCCCACATAAAGGCCTCAATTGGTGGCAGGGTGGGAAAGGCGTCCACAAGCTTTCCTGTCCTGGACTTAATTAGGACAGAAACAGGAATGTGCAGGGTCCCCTTCCTCCATCCTGATTAAATGGCTCCCAGCCACCAAATACAGGGGAGGGTATTAAGTTCCACCTCATGTAAGTGTTGCAGATCAATATTAGCCGAGTCTTGAAGGACACAGTTGATAGACTGGATTGGGGGCAGATAGTGAGAGATCCAACAAGAGGGAAAAACTTGCTTGACCTTGCCCTTGCCAATCTACCTGTCACAGGTGCATCTGTCCATGACAGTATTAGTAGAAGTGACCACCACACAATCCTTGTAGAGATGAAGTCCCGTCTTCATGTTGAGGATACCCTCCATCATGTTGTGTGGCACTACCACCGTACTGACTGGGATAGATTTCAAACAGATATAGCAATTCAAGACTGGGCATCCATGAGGCACTGTTGGTCATCAGCTGGCATATCCCTCCCACTGCCATTACAATCAAGGCAGGGGATCAACCCTGGTTCAATGAAGAGTGCAAGAGGATATGCCAGGAGTGGCACCAGGCATACCTAAAAATGAGGTGTAAACTTGATGAAGCTATAACACAGGACTACTTGCATGCCAAACAGCATAAGCAGCAAGTGATAGACAGAGCTAAGCGATCCCACAACCAACAGATCAGATCTAAGCTTTGCAGTCCTGCCACATCCAGCCGTGAATGGTGGTGGACAATTAAACAACTCATTGGAGGAGGAGGCTCCACAAATATTCCCCAATGATGGAGGAGCCCAGCACATCAGTGCAAAAAACAAGGCTGAAGCATTCGCAACAATCTTCAGCCAGAAGTGCCAAGTGGATGATCCATCTCGGCTTCCTCCAGAGGTCCCCAGCATCATAGATGTCAGTTTTCAGCCAATTCAATTTACTCCATGTGACATCAAGAAATGGCTGAATACACTGGATATTGCAAATGCTATGGACATTGAAAACATTCCGTCAGTGGGACTGAAGACTTGTGCTCCAGAACTTGCCGTGCCCCTAGAAAAGCTGTTCCAGTACAACTACAACACTGGCATCTACCCGGGTATGTGGAAAATTGCCCAGGTATTTTCAGTCCACAACAAGCAGAGCAAATCCAACCCGGCCAATTATCACCCCATCAGTCTACTTTCATGCATCAGCAAAGTGATGGAAGGGATCGTGAACAGTGCTATCAAGTGATACATAAACAGCAATAATCTGCTCACTTATGTTTGGGTTCCACCAGGGCCTCTCAGCTCCTGACCTCATTACAGCCTTGGTCCGAACATGGACAAAAGAGCTGAACTCAAGAAATGAGGTGAGAGTGACTGCACTTGACATTCAGGCAGCATTTGACTGAGTGTGGCATCAAGAAGCCCTAGCAAAACAGGAGTCAATGGCAATTGGGGGGAAACTCCACTGGTTGGAGTCATACCGAGCACAAAAGAAGATGATTGTAGTTAGATAGTCATTTGGTAGTTACGCACTTGAGCATTGCTGAAAAAATAGGCATGGGGAAGAATTTTCCCCCAGTTGGGGGGGAAGTTCAGGAGTGGGAGCGTGCGGGTGTGCCTCCAATCGGTGCCTCCAATTGGGGGCGCGCCGCCCTTTTATGTAGGCAGGCCAATTAAGGCATGACGTCTGCCAGGAGGCGCTATGTGCTCCCTGTGTGGGCAGGGGGTGGGGATTCCCTAAGCCAGGAGTGCGCTCTTTCACACATGCGCGCAAAAGGGTGCACTCATTTCCCTGAGGCTAAGTGCTGCCTCAGGGAGATCGACGTCAAATTTAAAAATGGTCAATGGACAAAAATAAAATTTCCCTGACATGTCCCCTTATGTGACACTGTCACATGAATTGGGACATGTCCATTACTTTTTAGTACTTTTATTAAATTTTTAAAAACCTACATGAAACCTCATCCCGCCTGTGGATGAGGTTTCATGCTTTTTCTGAAGCCCGCCAGGGCTCCCGGCCTGCCCGCCAGCCTTAAGGTTGGATGGGCAGGTCCATTAACTAGTTTAATTACTTTTTAAATGGCCTCAATAGGCCGTTGACAGGACGGCGGGCGCACAGCTGATTCAGCTGAGCCCCCACCAACCTGAAAATTGAAATGGCGCGGGATGACACCGGGAGTTCCGCCCTCCGCTCGCCGACCTCATTATCCTGCCTATGCTATCAGAGCTTCTCGTCTTCACTATTGCATCTCTTCACTATCAGGAATGATTCTGTAATTGGGCAACATCTGCTAAACAATCTTGATTGTGAGAAGAATTACACTGAAAACCACTTTAAGATTGTCAGGCAGTCTCGCAATGCCACTCACACATACAGGAAGCCACTTATATTTAAACACAGGGCCCTGTCCTTTGCAGACAGAAGAAGCATGTGCACGCGTTGCGTCTTTTTCAACTAAACAAAAACTTGGGCTACAGCTATGTCATTCCCCAGGGCAATGTCTTGGCCAGTCGGTTGGCTGGTTTGAATTTGAACAAAGCTGGGCAGTTAGCTGTTCCATGCTGCATTGTCCGTGACAGTGCCTTCACCAGTCAGAGTCACTTGCCAACAAATCAGCACTCTCTTCTCATGCAGTATAAATTGTTGTTCCCTTTACTATTGGTAATATTTTGCGAACTATCCTGATGAGTGCAAGTTGAAAAGCTTTGATAGTATGTCTCTATTTTCAGCAATGTTTGTAGTTGTTGGAGGCTGTTAAGGCTTGTGAGTCCCAATTGCATGCTTGTTGAGGGGTGACCGAATTGATACATTAGATAGAATAGTTCAGCAGACAGTTCTCGGGTGAAACACATTCTGTTTATTTACATGATACTCAGCAGCTACTAATGTGTGCTTCCAAACCAAACTGTATCTATATACTTCTCCTGCTCACTGCAGACTGCTGACTACCACTAAGTACAGAGTGAGCCCATGCTAATCCTCTATTGGTTACACAGACCATGTGATATTCCATTATAACATCCTTCTTAAATGTATGCTACACATTAGATAAAACCATAGGTACCACATCCCTCCCCCTTTACTCAAAACATACATTTTACATTTATAATTACAATTTTCTCAAAATAGCAAATTATTCACACTGGTAAGTAATTTACAAATTCAGTCTTTCTGGGGGTTTCCTTAAGTGTGTAGAACGTCTCAGCTCTGCAACTTCAGATGTTTTCTTAGGAACCTCCTTCTCTGGAGCTGTCTGAACATCAGGTTCTTAGGCGGGCACCTGCAAATCTGTTTCCTCAACTCTTCCTACTAGAGTTTCATCAATAATTCTACAGGTGTGACACCTGTTGCTGTATGAGGGGTGGTCCTATAATGAAAAAGAACGTGTGCTAGCTTGGTTGCTAAGGAATCCCCAGTTAACTTTTTTACGCCTGACTTGAAAGCTTGAACCGTTCTTTTGGCCAGTCCATTTGAAGACGGGTAGCACGGCGAAGTTTTCATGAGTGATACCATTGAGGCTGATAAACTGTTGAAACTCAGCACTCGTAAATGCTGTGCCGTTATCAGAAACGACTACTTCTGGTAGTCCATGAATGGCAAAACTTTGATGTAGCTTCTGTATTGTAGCAGAAGATGTTGGTGACTTCACATCACATATGTCCATCCATTTTGAGTGAGCACCTACAATGAGCAGAAACATTGTTCCCAAGAAAGGTCCCACATGGTGAATATGTAATCATACCCATGGTCTTCCTGGCCACTCCCAAGGGTGTAACAGAGCTGTTGAAGTTAACTTTTGTAATTGCTGACACTGCACACAATTCTTCACTAAGCTCTCTATTTCTCCATCCATGCCAGGTCACCATAGATGGTCTTCATTCAGGAAATTCCTGGATGTGCACTATGTAGTTCAATTAACAATGACTTTCTTCCCTTTGGAGGAACTATCACTCTTACTCCACACAGTAAGATACCATCCTGGCTGGTTATTTCACACCTTCTGTAAAAATATGGTTTCATTTTGTCTGATACGGGCTCTTGTGACCAACCATAAAGTACTTGTTTCTCTACTTTGGGTAAGTCTGGGTCTCGGATTAACCAGTCTCTGATTTGTCTAGCACATACCGGTGAGGAATCTAAAAAATTTAACAACAAAACAAGTTCTTCCACAAGAACTCGCTCAACATTTTCATGTAAAGGCAAACAACTCAGCGTATCAACGTTTGCAATTTGACTGCCAGGCCTGTGTCCTAGAGTATACCCGCATGCTGCCAAGATCAGATACTTACTTGCGTTTCTGTGTCTTCTTTCGATAGGCCGCCTTCTTTTTAACACTGACTTTAACCTCGACCTTCTTTCCGACTTCAATATTAGCCAGACTACTCTCAGCTGTTAGCATGACTTGAGCGAACTCAGTGGTTGAGCTTCCCAGACATATATCATCTGTCTGCCTCTTGGGAAATTCTGCAACTTTTGCCTCCAAAGCCTCTTCAGCTTCATGCAGCTGATTCTTCAGCTCTTCCAAATTTTTTTTGTATTTGTTTACTGCCTCCTGGAAAATTAAGCATTGTTGTGTCTTCTCCGCCAACTCATCCTTCATTTTACTCAGAGAAATGCTGAACTCTTTCTGTTTCTCTTCATACTTTTCCAGTGGTACATACTTAGACCGGGGGGAATCTGGCAGTGTGTGAAGATCTTTCGGCAGGTGTTCTCTTTCCTTTTGGAGGTTGCTCACTTTGGCTCAAACTCTGTCTCTAAGCAGGGTCTCTTCAAGTTCCTTTTGCTGTTCTACCATGTTTTGACGTGAAACATGCTGCGTTTCTTTAGGTTGTTGAGTCCTTACACACTCCTTTTCCAAAACAGGAATGTTTTCAGCTTCCTTTTGGAATCTCAGTGACCAATCAAGGTTGATTTCCCTCAGCCAGTTTCATCCCAGCAGGCTTGGTCCTCTGCCTCTTAATACCAACGCTGGTAGCTTTGCTGATTGGCTTCGGTAATGGACAGTAACTCTGCTTATGCCTCTGGCTTGGATGTCTTCTCCCATGTAAGCTCTTAATTTAGCATCAGTTTCTTCTAATTTGAGTTGATGTTCACCATAATTCAGATATGGGAAGGTATGCTTGCCAATCACTGTAGTGGAAGCTCCTGTGTCCACCTCCACCCGAATAGACCTGCCATTCACTTGCACTGTTACATAAATTGGTTCTGTTTTCCCTACCTTCAAATTAAATAATGAATAAATGTCTGAATATGTTGCTTCAGGCTCTTCTACACTGTAAATCTCACGGGGTTTTCTCTTTTGTTTGAAAGTTAGCCTGATTCTTTCCTTGCACTGTCTCATTATGTGTCCATTTCGATGACAATAAAAACATTTGATTTTTTTAAACTGCCAATCATTACTAGACTGCTTGTTTCCACCTCTGTCGCCTTTATTCCTTATTATTGCTGCTAAGTCATTTCTTTCTACTTTTCTGCTAGCGATGGCTGTTTCCTGCTTCTCAGCAGAGCCTTGCACTTTCACACCCTTTTTGGCTGGGGCTCCCCGCCCGACGTGGAGGACGGCGCCATTTTGCACTCCTTGTATGGCTTTCGAATCCCTTACTGTGCTTTCCATGGCCAGTGCTATCTCTAGCGCCTTCTTAAAATCCAAATTTGTTTCGGACAGTAATTTCTTCTGAATTCACACCACACACTAAACGCTCTCTCAGCATATCATTTAAAGGTGTCCCAAACTCACAATGTTCTGTTAACTGTTTCAAACTTGCCACATAATAAGCAACTGTCTCCCCTAGAGCTCTATCCCTTGAATTAAACTTGAAACATTGCATCGTTACCGATGGTTTTGGCTGGTAATGAACCTTCATGATGTCCACCAATTCGTCAAAATTCTTCGAGTCTGGGGCACAGGTGCCATCAAAATTCAAATTAAGCCGTAGGCTTTATTCCCGCATGTCGATAAGAGGATCAACTGCCTCTTCTCTTCCCCCGTAATCTCGTTCACTTGGAAATAGAACGCAAGGCGTTCAATATAATAAAGCCAATTGTCCGTAGCTGGATTGAAAGGATCAATTCTCCCGAATTGCGGCATTCTGTGAGGATATTGCTTGGACGATTTGAACGGAAACTTCTACTTACTTTAATTGTGCGAGGTAAAGCCCTGATTTCAGTTCTTTTGATGTCTTCCATGAAGTGATTTTACTCTTGACGTCAGTTTGTTGTATCTTCACTTTTATCGTCACTTAATCCTTGTTTTATCCCTCGTTTTATCCTCATTTTCTCTTTGCTTTATCCTCATCACCAGTTTGTGAGTCCCAATTGCATGCTTGTTGCGGGGTGACCGAGTTGGCACTTTAGATAGAGTAGTTCAGCAGACACTTCTGTGGTGAAACACAATCTGTTTATTTACATGATACTCAGCAGCTACTAATGTGTGCTTCCACACCAAACTCTATCTATATACTTCTCCTGCTCACTGCAGACTACTGACTACCACTAACTACAGAGTTAGCCCGCGCTTCTCCTTTATTGGTTACACAAGATCATGTGATATTCCATTATAACATCCTTCTTAAAGGTATACTACACATTAGATAAAACCATAGTTACCACAGAGGTCAATTATCTTAGTCGCAGAACATCACTGCAGGAGTTCCTCAGAGTCGTGTCCTTGGCCCAAACATCTTCAGCTGTTTCATCAATGACTTTCCCTCCATCCTAAGGTCAGAAATGGGAATGTTCACTGATGATTGCACAATGTTCAGAACAATTCGTGAGTCCTCAGATACTGAAGCAGTCCATGCCCATATGCTGCAAGACCTGGACAACATTCAGGCTTGGACTGATAAGTGGCAAGTAACATTCACGCCATATAAGTGCAAAGCAATGACTATTTCCAACAAGAGAGAATCCAACCACCTCCCCTTAACATTCAAAGGCATTACCATCACCAAATCCTCCACTATCAACATCCTGGGGGCTTACCAATGACCAGAAACTGAACTGGACTAGCCATATAAATACTGTGGCTACAAGAGCAGATCAGAGGCTGGGAATTATATGGTGAGTAACTCTCCTCCTGACTCCCCAAAGCCTGTCCACCACCTACAAGGCACAAGTCAGGAGTGTGATGGAATACTCTCGACTTGCTTGGACGAGTGCAGCTCCAACAACACTCAAAAAGCTCAATACCATCCAGGACAAAGCAGCCCGCTTGATTGGCATCCATCCATCACCTTAAACATTCACTCTCTCCACCACCAACACACAGTGGCAACAGTGTGTACCATCTACAGGAAGCTCTGCAGCAACTCACCAAGGCTTCCAAACCTATGACTCCTACCAGCTAGAAGGACAAGAGCAGCAGATGCATGGAAACACCACCACCTGCAAGTTCTCTTCCAAGTCACACACCATCCTGACTTGCATCTATATTGCCACCATTCCTTCACTGTCGAAGGGATCAATTGAAGGGTCAAAATCCTTACATACCCTCTCTAACAGGGCTCTGGGTGTGCCTTTTTTTAAATTCATTTATGGGATGTGAGCATCCCTGGCTAGGTGGTGGTGAGTTTACACCACATGGACTGCAGCAGTTCAAGAAGGCAGCTCACCACCATCTTCTCAAGGGCAATTAGGGATGTGCAATAAATGCTGGCCCAGCCAGTGACGTCCACATCCTGTGAATGAATAAAAATTATAATACTATCTAGTTCATTGGATTTAACCAGCACAGGTATCAATAAAATCCTTTCACCACAAAATCTGCCCCCAGCCCCAATAAGTGGGAGGGTTGGTGACAGGATGGACATCCCATTATTAAACCACCCACTAAATCCAAAAACATGATGGTCAATATGAAGGTAATCATTACATTCCATCTGCCAAATTCTTGCCCACTCACTTAGCCTATCTATATCCTTTGTTAGCTCTTTGTATGCTCCTGCTTGTGACTATGTTTCACCAGACGGGTTCTCACAGGTCTATGCCATCTCCTATAATCATATCTACAGTCACATAGTAGGTGAGGTTGGACTGCCAACGGCTGCTGAAGATCACTGTGGCCCACAATTTCTACCCTAGTAAGTCCTCCCAGGCAGGAGCTGGCAACATTGCCAACATGTCACAGTCTCCATGGCATCACTGCAACTGGGAGGTCACAGAGGCCCCGTATGCCAGGAGAGAGGGCTTCATAGCTTTCTGTCTTACCTGAACGCATCAGGAAGAGTGGGCCCATGGCTTTATTAGGGATCCAGGATTTGCATTGGTGAAGGGATTGCACATATGCGGCACTGCAGGTGCCACATATTAATGGAAGGATGCAGTGCAACTGCAAGGGCTATGACTCCCTTAGCGCGCAGTGATGTGCGACCATGCATAGAACATCATGCCTGTGACTGCTTGCTATACTGGCATTAGCCACAAGGTTTTCACTCTGTACCAATCACTGTCCCTGTCGTATCTGGGACACCACAAGTGAGAGGCTGGCTGCTTGGTGACAAGAGTTACCCGCCCTACATCTTGCTCATGATTCCCCTCCACTTCCCCACTACTTGCAGACAGTGAACATAAAAAGAGAGCCACACTGCCACCAGGAACATCATCCATCAGCATCCTGAAACAATGGCTCTGTGGCCTGGACTGCTCAGGGGGAGTTCTTCAGAACTCACCACTGTGTCTCCAAATTTGTGGTGATCTCCTGCACCTTCCACAATGTGGCTCTCATGAGGGTGCAGCTCTTGCCACCAGGTGGATTAGGAGGACGGAAAGGAAGAGGGGGAGGAAGGCAGGCGGCATCCGGGACCCCTTCACTTTGGATGGGTTTTCTGTGATCATATACACAGACTGATCTTCTACTGCCCCACTGAGAAACTGAGCAGCTTCTGTATGTGTTGAAATGGAAGCTGAGACATGGGCCACCAGATACTGCATCCTAGGCTGGGTCTGCCATTGCTGTTTTGGAGTTGGCCATCACATCCAGCCTCCAGAGCTTCAAGCTGCCAAGGCACCAAGTATACCTGTATGCAGGCTCTTCACTATTCTCCTGTACAATGCCTGGTCAATGCCCTCATCTGAGGTCCCTGCTGCAAAAGTCATGTATGTGGAGTGCTGGCACATGCACTATTGTCAGCCACCTAATGAGGCTGCACCCGCTCACCAAGCAGCAGTCCTTGGGTATCTGAACGCAAAAATGCTGTTGTTGCCAGTGATGTTCACATTGCATGAAAGAATAAGACAAAGGCTTGCTTCATGCCTATCGAATATCACCCCTGCCCCCGCACACACCATTCAGACCTCCCACCAACCTCCCGGCACCCACAGAACGGTTAACATCAGCTGAATTACTGAAATTGACAATTTACCATCTCATCTGAAGGACAGTGCTTCCAATCACACACCATCCCTGAATACTGCCCTGAACTGACAGGCTAAGTTCTGTCAAAGAAAAAATTGAGACAATTTATATAGCACCTGTCATGATCTCAGGACATCCCAAAGAGCTTTACAGCCAATGAAGCGCTTTTGAAGTGTAATTGTTATTGTAATGTAGGAAACACAGCAACCATGATTGTACGAACAACAATAAGACGATGGCCGGATAATCTGATTCACTGATGTTGAATGAGAGGTAGATATTAGCCAGGACACTGGGGAGAACACTCCTGCTGTTTTCATATAGGGAGCCAACTGGGAGGGCAGATAGAGCCTGTCTAAAGTCTCATTTGAAAGAAAGCACATCCATGATTGGATAGTTCCTGCAGAAATGAACTGAAATGTATACCAATGTGCTTAAATACTGGGGTGAGACTTTAAACCTACAATCTGGCACTATCAACTGAGCCAAGCTCACACGAGCTGAAAAGCTTCCCCAATTCCAAGGTGGATAATAGAGATTTGCTTGGCACATTATAGCCCAAAATCATACAAAGCAGGGAATCCCACACTCGATTCCCCTGTGCTAGTTTATCTAAATTAGGACAGCATTTGGGATCCTACAATTAAGTGCCCCCAGAAAATTCATCCGAGGCTTCAGTTCCTGGTTGTTATCCAGTGATCACTGCTGGGAAGTGCACATGCCTGCATGTCTGGTAAGGACAGGATTGAGCTAATTTATTTTGACCTCTCCAGGCAATTAGTCTGGAGCTCACATTGCCCAGACTTACACATGAAGCGTGGTAGCTGGAGAGCTGCCAGCGCCTGTGCAACTGTAACTCAGCAGGAGCTTCAGGGAGAAGAAATGTGAGAAAAAAAAACCTCATTATGACTTTCGATTGAAACGTATTTTCTAAGTGTTACGAAGTATTTAGCAGTTCAGAAACTGCCTAAATGAGAAGAGCACATGATTTCAACAAGGTGGCCATAATCTGGGGTGAATCGCAGATCAGTTGGGTTTCCACCCTATTATACATAGGAGCTGAAACTGCAAAGGCAAACGGTAATCAATCCCTAAAACATAGATTGCCTTTGACAAAGGAGACCTTCTGTCCTCCATTTGTAATAACATGTCTGACCCTTTAGTCTTAGGCCTACTCAGGCTCCCCTTTTCAGAGCAGCAATGTGTTTGGCTGGTGGTAGGGGGATGGCGGGGGTAATGGGGGCCTTATGTGGCTAAAAGGGTGATCAAAGAGATGGGTACTAAGCAGGGCTTTAAAAAAGAGAACAATGTGGAGAGGTGAAGGAGTTTCTGGAAGGAATTGCAGAGCTGAAGACACGGCTGCCAATTGGTGTAAAGGGAGAGGGGAACATCCAAGATGCCAGCACCAGAAAGAATGGAGAGTTCAGGACAGGATGTTTGTCACTAGAGGAGGTTACATGATTGGGAGGGAAAGCTGATGTCAGGAAGAAGTTTAAACTCCTGGGATAAGAATTCCAAAACATGCATTACTCTAGCACAGCATCCATTTTTTTGATTGCGTTTCTGTGAAGAGCTTTGGCACATTTTCCTATGTTAAAATTGTTATATAAATTCAAGGTGTGATTTTTTTTTGTTGTGCCACTTAAACAAAGGATGGAATTTTCTGTGCCCATTGGCATGGGGCGTCATGGTGGGCATGAGCAGACAATATGGCGGGAAGGCCAAAAATCAGTTTCTGATGTCGCAAAACCAGTTTGCAATGGTCTGCTCCGTCCATCAATGGCAGGCCACGTTTCCCGCTGCCAGATGTCGGGAACATCATTCTAATACATCTGCATATCATTACAAGCCCAGCTCGCCAGAATCATCCCCCCACCCCCCGACGCTGGATCATCCGGGCATGTTGGTGTGATTACACGCTGACGTGTTTCACAACAGCATTTATAAGGCGTGCACCTGGTGAGCTGCACGTCAAGGGCAGCTCGGAGGTGAGTGCTCACCAATGTCGCACAGCGTTCACAAGGGTCGTACGACTTCAATGTTGGAGATACCGCACTTTCAGGCGAGGGCACCTGCAAGTTGCATTTCCCGGCTGGCTGATAGTGAGGTACCAGGACAAGGGCTGCACTGAGGTTGGCGTGAGTTGGGGGTTGGGGAGGCGCAAGGCAGCACGCTGCGAGACAAGTTGGGGGTCAAGGGCTGCCCTGCGTCTGAGACGAGTTGGGGGGGCAAGTCAGCCCAGTCTGATGGTGGAACAGAAGCACATGCAGGAGGGTTTGGGGGTGGGAAGGGGTGGGCGCAGGCGCGGTGGAGGGAAGCAGCCACGCATTAGGGGAACTCAGTATAAAGTGACCATTCCTCCACAGCTGAGACAGTTCAGACGCAGCCACATTGATATGATTGGAGTCGGGTCTCTAGATTATCTGCCCACTCAAACAACGCAGAGGCATGAAAGTTCCACCGAGTGCTCCAGAGCTTTTCACCCCTCGGGCACAGACTGCAAACTAATGAGTGTTTTTGTGGACTTCAAAACAGTTGGATGACTAGGCACATTGTACAAACTCCTTGCTAAAGCTGGCCATGGAGCAGTCACTGCTGGAGGTGCTCACAGCCCTTTGCTATGTCATCATCCCGGTTTGGACCAGTCTCCCCCATGGTTCAAGCTAACAGTGCAGCCTTGCAGTACAGGTTAGGCGAATGACTGTGCCTGAGCTGAGAGCACAGCAGGCAGTCCAATGGGCAAAGCTACCGCCAATCGGTCGGGTGGAATGGGGCGGTGGTGGGTGGGGTTTCGGGCAGCCATGCAGCGCACTAAACTCTGGCCATCCAAGTGTTGGCCAGCGCTCTCTGGGATGTGTTAAGGGGCCTTCAGACTTAACCAAGAGAGGTTCTTAGTACACCCAAACTAACCCACGTGTCTCTTTCATCCGGCAGGAGGAGTACATCAGGAACATGGAACCTGGTGACCTAGATGTATGCCTCATGGCATACAGAGAGTGGAGATGAAGGAGAAGAGAGCAATGGAAGCGCCTGGCTGCACAGGGAGAGGAGCAGCGCCCTCAGGAAGAAGGGGTGGCTGGTTGCTGCTCAGCGCCTAGCTAGACCCAGGGTCTGCAGACGCCACCTTTCACTCTTGCAGATAACTGAGAACCGGTGTCACCGAAGACTGCAGATGTGCATTGAACTGGTTTGTCACATTGGCCACCTGCTTCAGGTTTTGGTGCCAAGGGGACATGGAGGGCATCCACTGCCAGTGGCCATGCGAGTGACCACAGCACTCACTTTTTACACTAGTGGCTGCTTCAGGGCTCCACAGGTGACCTCTGTGGGATATCATAAGCCTCCACCCACAAATGCCTCCATGAGGGCACTTACGCCATATTTGCGAGGGCACTCAACTTTGCGCATTTCGCCTGGGATCAGGAAAGCCAGGAAGCAAGAGCGCTGGGATTTGCGCAGATTTCTGGTTTCCTATAGGTGCAGAGTGCGATCGACTGCACTCACCTGGTGCTCAGTTCTCCGTGGCAGCCAGTGGTCAATTACGTCAACCGCAAGGGCTTCCATTCGCTGAATGTTCAGCTGGTGTGCGACAACCACAAGCGCATCCTACAGGTCTGCGCATGATTCCCAGGCAGCGTCCATGACTCCTACATTATCAGTAGGTCTAGGGTCCCTGACATCTTCCAGGGTCCAGACAGGCTGCAGGGGTGGCTCCTCAGGACAAGGGCTACCCATAGAGGATGTGACTGATGATGCCTGTGCGGCGGCCTCAGACTGCAGCAGGGAGAAGGTATAATGAGGCTCATGCTGCAGCTTGCACATTGATGGAGCAGACCATCAGGATGCTGAAAATGAGGTTCTGGTTCCTGGACAGGTCTGGTGGAGCCCTGCAATACAGTCCATAGAGGGTGTCACGCATCGCCATCGCCTGCTGCGCCCTTTATAACCTGGCGCTGCAACAGGGAGAGGAGTTGGCTGTAGAGGAGATGGAAGAGCTGCACGTCTCCTCCAATGAACAGGACGCTGACGGGAATGAGTATGAGGAGGCCCATGAAGGCAAGGATGACAGCGATGAGGCCACCACACTAGTTGGACCAGGCAAGCGCTTGGAAGGCCCTCATAGCTGCTAGATTTGTGGAGGATGATGATGGCATGCAGTGAGGAGACACCATAGATCCTCACATTACATCCGTGAACATTTGACTCCAGTCTGGCTGAAGGCAGTGTACATACCCTCTGTTTTCAGGCTCCTGTTAGGAGACGCAGTGGATGCCCATAGTCCTTACATTCCAGGAGGATGGTGATAACATGCAGTGGGGACAGTCCATTGATCCTCGCATAGCTTATGTGAACAGGGTCATATCATGGAAATGCAGTGGGGAAACTTTAACTCTCCTGATCCTATGGCATCCTTCATGAGCTGAACCCTTCAGGACCACACTGTCACCGGGCACAGATGCTGATGAGATGGGGAGCACCTCAAAGGTGCTGAGAGCAGACGGAGAAGATGATGGGACTCTGTGCCACAGGCCCAGGACATTCTGGCAGCAATGATAAGCCCCATCGAGGTGCAGGCATGACTGATGTGTCCAGTGACAGTGAAGGCGCACCATCAGTGTGCTGGGAAGGTTGCACAAAGCACAGGGAAGAGGCCCTGGACTGAGACACCTGCCTTTATCTTGTGCAGGGACCAAGGTTTCACATCTGAGTGACACGAACATTGCCCATCAGAACAAGGAGCCATAGACAAGGAAGCATTCTTGGGAGTTTATTCACAAAGTGAACATTATGTACAAATGATTAACGCCCATGTCCAGGCTTTGTAACTACATCTTCTTAAACCTTCCTAGCCCTGCCGCTACATCTTGGTGCTCCTCAAACATCCACAGCAAGATGGAGGCAGCCTGCTGACTGCTACACCCTGTCTGTGATGACCTCGGCGGGCATCCTCTGGAGGGCCAAGACTTGGAGGGCCCCGGCCTGCTTTTGGGGTCCTGCTGTGTGGCAGGGCATCCTCCTTGACCTGTGAACCTGAGCTGCAGGGGTCGCAGGAAGAAGGGATTTGGATGGGCCGGACACTCCTGGAGTCACCTGGGTGGATGGTGCCAGGCGTGCACCTGTTGATCCTCCTCCCTATGGGTGCCTGAGGGCCCCTGGCTGACTCCTTGAGGAGAAGGGGAAGCTGGAGTGAGATCGATCTGCCCTGCACCCCGCTCACATTGACACTGTTGGAGGCCAACTATGGTGTCAGCAATGGAGTTGAGCCCGCACAGCAGTGCAAGACTGGGCCAAGGTCTCCATGGTGGCCGCCATCCTACCAATGTCGACCTTGGTGCATTGACATGACGGCGCGATCACCTCAAGCTAAAGGTGGATGCACTCCTCCATCGTAACTTGCAATCTGAGAAGTGCACTAGACATCCTTTCCTGTTGTTCCTATGATTGTCTTTGCAGCTCCACCAACTGATTGTGAATCGAGTCCAAAGGCTTATCATCTGACTCAGACTCAGCAGACTCCCTGCCTCCAGTAGTTCCCCGAGTGCCAGCGACCTCGGATGGCCCTGCCTCCGTTTGCTGTGGAACAGATTGTGCGATGTACTCACCAGATAGTGAACCCGAGCCTGCTGTACATCTAAGTCCCACCAAGGTGTGTGTCGCTGCGCTGGTGGACGGTGTGGGTGAGCACTGTGAATGGTCTTCGAGGGTGCTCTCCTCAAGCTCATCAACCAAGGTGTCGTTGGCTTTGAATTTGGGGCCAAGGCTGCCTGAGGGTGACGTGGCAGATGAGAGAAAGTGGAGGTTATTATTGCATAGCCACCGCGGTTCACAGAACAGTGGACTCACAGTTGAGTTGCCAGAGGGATGATCCTCACTTGAATGCTTGGGGTCGACCTCGTTGTCACCATAGGAATGATCCACACCCTCTTCGGCCAGCTCTAATGCGCGGCCTTCAAAGGAAGTGAGAGCCTTGATGTCTGGCACTCCACTCCTGATTTGGAGCCTCTCCCGATGCTTGTGTGTAATCTTGTCCTGCATAAATACAGATGGAGAGAGTGTGAGCAAGGCACATGCCCAGCCGAATGAGAAGGATGCCAGGCGTGCGTGTATGTGTGCTGACTGGAGCCATAGACGGGATAAGGACGCGATCTCCAGAGGAGATGAGGCCAGATGGAGATGTGAGGATGTGTGTGAGAGAGTGAGTGGTAATGTCCCTTGAGCTGACAGTGAGTGAGATGCCAGTGAATGTGTCATGGGCTTTTGAATGTGTGAGTTTAGAGTGCTGAAATTGTTGACTTACCCTGGTGGCACGGATGAGATTGTTCATCCATTTTCTGCACTGGATGGCCGATCTTTTGAGGGCAGTGTTGGCACTGACCACCGCTGCCACCCAAGCCAGATTGGTGATGTTGCTGCCCCTCCTGCAACCAGAGTGGGGGTACATGGCAGGCCTCCACAGCATCCAAAAGGCATTCCAGGGATGCGTCACTGAATTGGGGGCTACAGTCTTCTTGCCTTTTGGGGCCATGTCTTCTGTGCAGCAGCCCTGAGCTGGAAGCACCGAGGGGTGTGGCTGCACTTTAAATATGGTGCCCAGTGAGAGGAAGCAGCGAGTTGATGGTATGGTAGGCATATTGGAGGCCATGTGCCAGCGAAAAGGCGCGTTGCCTGGGAATGCAAGATTAATGAGGTTCGATTGGGATGATACGGCATGAAAACCCACCATTGAGGTCAACGGGTAAAACGTTCTTTTTCCCGCCTGCTACTGCACTTAGTGCAAATCTCGGATGAGTCCATCCAAAGTAACAATGAGCTACCCTTGTCCTTTCTTATACCAGACCAAACCACACCATCGCAGATTAGTTCCCTCCCTCTGTTTTTCTCACCCAGACCAACCAAGTGCCAAGGATAAGAGACTTTCCACCACACTAGATGTGAGCCATTTATGAATTACTGAGAGCAGGACAGCAAAATTACAATTGCTTACAGCATTTAGATGGTTTAACGTCTAGCACTTTAAACACATTTCATCTGAGTTCTCTTTGTAAAAGAAAAATTCTGTGAATACATTTGCTTTGACTTGTAGATGCATATAAGGGCAGGATGAACTTTCTAGCTGCCATTAAAGTATGGAACTATTGTCACCCTTACCTTTGTAAAGCTGTGGCAACAAAGCAAACTTGCAATAAGTGCATAATACACGTTTATATACTCACATATAAACTCAGATTCTAAGCAAACACTTGGGCATCAATGTCAGTGCTGTTCAAGCTTCTAACATCTCAACAATTGAGTCTGATTTTAACCTAATCTGTCAATAGGGTGGGATTGGGTCAGACACCTGCTGAAGTCAACAGCCAACATAGCAGCCAACTTGCGGACATTTGTGAATGGACCAGATAGCCTATTTTTGTGTTGTTGATTAATGGATAAATATTGGCCAGGACAGCAGGGGTAACCCTGCTACTCTTCTTCAAAGGCACATCATAGGATCTTTTACATCCACCAGAGAGGGACTCCAGTTAACATCTCACCTGAGAGATAGCACCTCCACCAGTACAGCACTCCCCTAAGGTACCACACTGAAGTTTCCGCCTTGACTTTTGTACTTAAGTCCTGGGTGGGACTTAAACCCACAACGTACTAAGTTAGAAACAAGGGCACAACCCACTGAGACACCGCTGACACATTATTTGGGTGTGCTGATGGGGTGTCCAAGCTGGATGCAAATCCATGCAGGGTGTAAAACAGCCGTTTAACCCAAACCAGGTGGGTTGTCTTATGAGGAGAGGTTGGACAGACTAGGCTTGTATTCGCTGGAGTTTAGAAGATTAAGAGGCGACTTGATTGAAACATTTAAGATCCTGAGGGGACTTGACAGGGTGGATGTGGAGAGGATGTTTCCTCTTGTGGAAAAATCTAGAACTATGGGTCACTGTTTAAAAATAAGGGGTCATCCATTTAAAATAGAGATGAGGCAAATTTTTTTTCTCTCAAAGGATCGTGAGCCTATGGAACTCTCTTCCTGAAAAGGTGGTGGAAGCAGAGTCTTGGAATTTTTTTAAGGCAGAGGTGGATAGATTCTTGCTAAGCAAGGGGTTGATAGTTAATCGGGGATAGGCAGGATACGGATTTGAGGTTACTATCAGATCAGCCATAATCTTATTAAATGGCAGAGCATGCTCAAGGGGCTGAATGGTCTATTCCTGCTCCTTGTTCATATGCTTGAATGTTTGTAAACTCACCCTGTTCCCACCAAGCAGGTTAGGTTCAAACTGGAGTGCATTTCTGTCTTCAGGAAAAGCAGTAACTAACAAGAACAACAAATGGGCACTGCAACTTCAGGTACTTGAGCAGAATTGATTAGACAGGTTAACAATTCCTGGCACAGAGGGAGGTAAAGAGGATTACCTCAGAGGTTCCTCCCAAACTCTGGGCTCGAACTAGCTTTTTCCTCGAACTAGCGTCTTTCGCCGCTTGCTCATTCCTTCACTCACTCAGTTAAGCCACCCAGGCAATCATGACAGCACAGCACCATGTTGTGTATGTAACTGATTAAAGGGCTTGTAGTTAAGATATGAAGATCAGTAAGAAAGGGAGGAATAATTTAACAAAGCATCTGAGCATTGTGTCTGAGAATGGCAGCAGCGAGAGCAAAGACTGCAGTCAAACACAACAGTGCCAGTTTGTACCGTTCCCAAACCTATATATTTAGACAGCATTCAGGAAGATACTAAGAGACAATTAAATGAGAAATCTGAAATATAATCCATCAAACCTAACACTGTGTGGGCATTGCAAGGTTTAGCATCATCCCAAACAATAGCACATGGTAATATTTCTGGATTAGTAATCTAGAAATCTGACTAATGCTCTGGGGACATGAAATTAAATTTAATTAAATAAATCTGGAATTAAAAAGTTAGGCTCAATAATGTGACCATGAAACTACCGGATTATCATGAAAAACCTACTGGGTTCACGAATGTCCTCTAGGGAAGGAAATCTGCCACACTTACTCAGTCTGGCCAACATGTGACTCCGGCTCATAACAATGTGGTTGACTTATAAGTGCCTCCGAAAGTCCCTAGCAATCCACTCAGTTGTACCAAACCACTACAGAAAGTTAAATAAGAATCAAACCAGGAGCACCACCCAGCATTGCCCGATCGGCATTGGGAATGACAAAGCTGCACCCTGCCCAGTCGACCTTGCAAACTCCTCCTCACCAACATCCGGAAGTTTGTGCCAAAAGTGGGAGAGCTGTCCCAGAGGCTAGCCGAGCAACAGCCTGATACAGTCATACTCACAGAATCACACCTTACAAATAAGGGGCTCCATGACAAACAGAAGTGATTCCGGCTGGGCGGCAGGACTCTGAACACATGATCTTCCGCTGTTCAGTTCATTATTTATGCATCCATGTGGAGTGCGGTGAATCTCGTGGCAGGGCGGGCAGGAAGTCACCTGCCCTGCTGTTACCTTATGGGGTCGAAGGTCCTGGTGCCATATTTAAAGGGTACCCAGACAACCATTTACTTCCTGCAGGCCAGAAGATCTGGATTATGCTTCATACAATATATCCGGAAGAAAAAAGCCAGCTTTGGCTCTATGGTTCAGCAATACCTCCCTGGAGATTCTCCTCCAGGCCATCCAAGAAAGGTAGGATGTGCAGTGTCCTCAGCATGGGAGCAGGTGGCCCTCCTATCTGACCATGATGGCCTGGGAGGAGGTCGCTGGGGTGGTTAGCACTTGCGCGGTCCTGCGCTGCAGGAAAAGGATGAATGATCTGCTGTGCTCTGCCAGGGTAAATGCACCGTCTACTCACTGCAGACTCGCACTCTCATAAGAGCGTTAGGCAGTCTAAGCGTTAGAGTGCGCAGGGATGTTACACATGACCAGCAGATTGGATATCAGCACTGAATATCTGCCAGCCACTTTAAGCTTTCCATCTCATGTTACTTCCAAGACAAACGGTTTCTTAATCACTTACTGGGGAGGGCTCAGCAGCTACAATAGGCATGCATGTCTCTGAACTGCTCATCCACTCAATGCCTCACAATCAATCCTTCTGTCTTTCTGCAAGACAAAATTGCACATAACAAGCACAAGTGGGCCACCGCCAGAGGAGGAAAGGCAGAAATTCATCCCCTTAGCAGCTTCAAGGAAGAAGCCACAGAGATTGTCGGTGAGGAGTGTGACCCTTCCTGCGCAGAAGGTGAGATTGGACTCCCCAGAGAACCCAGTGAGAATGCGTCCAGTCTCCAGCTCCAATATGCGCGCATTGACTGTGAACGATCTTTAATGTACGAATCTGCTTAGTCGTTCATTAAATCGCTCTTTTCTCTATTCCAGGTACCAGCAAAAAAATGTGGGAGAGCATGTGGCAGCCACAGCCCCCAGCCCACCTCTGAGGGGAAAGCCTCAGTATCCTCAGAGGAAGCACCATCATGGCATTCACTTGCACCCTCCACCAAGACACATACACGCACCTTGGTGGATCCTCGTTCTACATTAGGCTCAGAGGTCACAATCTGGCGAGCACATCATAGGCACAGGTCCATAGCTAGTGGAGGCAGTGACAGTGGAGGTCTCTGACATTTGGAGGACAGTTGGTGACCAGTCCCCTGCTGAGCTCGATTCAGAGGACAAGCGTCTGGGCTCAGCTGGAAGAGACCTGTTGGAGATGCAGAAACAGGCAGGGGAACATCAGGTAGAGTTGCCAGAGGCCATTCACAGACTGGACCGAAGGCTGGAGGAGTCCATGCATGTTCTGTCTGCTGTCATGGCTCCATCATGCGGGCGTATGGTTGTCTCATGGGAAGGGTGTGCGCTCGGTCCTGCACTCCATCACTCCAGCCATGGCTGCAGTACAGCAGTGGCTAGGTGAGAGGAGGACAGGTCATCTCGACTTCCCTCCAGGTGCCCCTTCTCCTCAAGGGGTCAGGAAAGTGCTATGGAGCACCCGCAGGAAGGAGGAGTGCCAGCCAGGCACCCCAGCGTCATCGACCCAGTACACTCCAAGGCTGCCCTGTTACTCCACCTCCCCTCTGCCAGTGACCCCCATCGCTTCTAACAGGTCAGGCCACAGGGTGCACCTGAACTTGAGCTGGAGACCCTTAGTAGGCCAGGCCCTCTTGGCCTGACCCACCAGAGGATGTCCACCAAAGTCATCTCAGTCAATACAGCATAGCAGTCAGCAGGTTGCTTCCACCTCAGCTATGGATGTCAGGGCTGCACCAAGACGTAGCTGCAGTGTAAGAAAGATTAAGAAGTATGAATGCACACACATGGCACAGCTGTACACTCTTAATATATTGCCTTCACATTTGTGAATATATATTAAACATAGCCATTTGCTAGACTCATGGATTCCATTTTTCAAATAGTTCCTTTAACGACTCGCTGTCAGTTGAGGCTCCAGAATATTGGCTGCCAATTGAGTACGATCATGAACTTCCATTGACTCAGTTCTCCCACAGCATCACCAGAGTGAGTAATCTATAATCCCACTTGTGCAGGATTAGGCAATGGCCATCATTTGTGTGCTGTCTGGCCAATACTTCTGTCAGCCAATTTTTGCTGCTAACCATGCTGCGGTCTTGGGAGATGTGTTCATTGAGTTAATTTAATTTCCTGCTGCTGTTGCACTGATGTCAGTTGTGTGTGGATGACATGATTGCTCTTGGGGACTTAAATCAGCTATGTGTATTCCTAAGGTTCATAGTAATTGAATTTTCAAGGGTGAAAGATTGTAGTTGGAAATTGTCTTAACAATTGGAACCCAGGGGCTACCCTAACTGTCTGGAGGAAGATGCTATGGGCATGTTCAATGCTGAATATACTTCTTTGGTGATTTGTCAATTCAGTGACCATGCAGCTGAACAAGGCAAGTAAGGATACAACAGGCTTTTGCCTTGACTGCAAGGGGGGTTTGAGTGTAGGATTTAAGAGGTATGTGTGCATCTAGCCGAAACAATTGCAGGCCTCAAATGGAGAGTTGTTGGATCTGCTCGCCTCCTTATCAAGGGTGTCAGTAGACCTTGAGTAAAGGGACAACACTCAAATTGTGTTGGAAATCATTGCATGACAGGGCTTTTAGAGACTTGGAGAGAGAACCTAGAATGGGCTTGTGTGCTGTACCATCTCGAGGACTGTGATGCCATCAATGTGATACATAGCCAGCTTCCAGCTCCCAGGCCTCTGCAAGGCCCAGGCATGAACATTTCCACCTTGGCTGGTGTGTCCAAAATTACAGCTCATGGTCTTGCTCTAATGCAAAGGCCATCTAGGAAAGAGACTTTCAAGGGTTTTGACGATTGCAGGTGGTTACACCTCAGCAAACCATAATCCAGGTAAGGCCCTCTCAGAGAGGACACTACAAAGAAACCTGGGAAATTCACTGCATGAAAAATACATCAATGGTTCTGGATTTATGATGCACGAGTGGTGATTGGGGTTGGGGGAGGAGCAAGAGCAATGGTGAGGGGACGTATGGTGCTCTTTTTTTTTATTCATTCACGAGATGTGGGCTGCGCTGGCTGGGAGCAGATGTCATGGTGACAGGAGTGCATTTATTGCCTATGCCTAATTGCCCTTGAGAAGGTGGTGGTGAGCGGTTTGATACAACTGAGTGGCTTGCTAGGCCATTTCAGAGGGCATTTAAGAATCAACCACATTGCTGCATGTTTGGAGTCACACCAGACCAAGCAAGGACAGAAGATTTTCTTCCCTAAAGTGTACCTCCTTCATTAGTGAGCCAGATGGGTTTTTACAACAATTGACAATGATTCCATTGTCATTATTACATAATAATGTATATTATGTAATGATTCCATTGCCATTATTACATATTTTTATTGGATTCAGTTGAATAATTGCTCCCTGTAGACCCATCTACTGGTTATGTCTGAAAGAGTGATCTGTCTGGTTAGCCCCACTTTGGGAGCAGATGTCATAGTGACAGGAGTGCACCCCTGGCTAAACATGAGTTCAAACCGTGATAAGCTACCATGCGCATGAACTTGGTGAGGACATGAGTGAAATCACTATTCCAGCTAAAGTTGCCGAAGGTCATGGGAGAAGTGAGTGCTGTTCAGCTTCTACAGTGGCCATGTATTGCCAGGATTACGCATTTAACAGTGATTTAATGCATTCAAATGATCAACTCAACATCAGGGCAGATGGTGAGTACTGATATTTCATTAAGCTGTAAGGAAACATGGAACTTTTGAGAGAATTCATTTCTGTGGACAAAAAGGTGCTGGGCCCTTTCAGACAGCAAAGGCAAGAAGAACAAAAAAATTGGGAAGATGTGTCAGTGCATTACTCCTCCTGGAATCTGGTAGCTAACAGATTGTCACAGGACTGAATATTGAGTTCAACAATTTTAGATCATGAAGTCTCTCCTCCATCCCCACCCACTTTCCAATCCCCCTTTTTTCCAATAATTTATATAGATTTTTCTTTTCCCACCTATTTCCTTTATTTTTAAATGTATTTCCATCCATTGTTTTATCTCTACCTTTTAGCCTATTTTGATCCTTTCCCCCCACCCCACCCCCACTAGGGCTATCTGTACCTTGCTCGTCCTGCTTTCTAGCCTTAATGTCACCTATTAGCACATTCCTTAGATAATATCACCAGCTTCAACACCTCTTTGTTCTTTTGTCTATGACATCTTTTGGTTATCTCCACCTATCACTGGCCCTCTATCCAGCTCTACCTGTCCCACCCCCCTTTAAACCAGCTTATATTTCACCTCTTTTCTATTTTTCCTTAGTTCTGTTGAAGAGTCATACGGACTCGAAACGTTAACTGTGTTCCTCTCCGCAGTTGCTGTCAGACCTGCTGAGTTTTTCCAGGTGTTTTTGTTTTTGTTTTGGATTTCCAGCATCCGCAGTTTTTTGCTTTTATCTAGATTGTCACAGGCACCTCTGCTGCATTGTAGCCCTGCTGTGACCTCTTCATGTGGCTCGTTGACATCCTAGCCCTTGTCAGATCCATCCCCTTCAACGTCCTTCTTGTCGGAAGAGAGGTCTTGCTCATCCATGTCTCCTTCAGGCAACACATCCCTCCTTTGCAACGCTAGGTTGTGCAGGACACAGCAGACAATGACGATACTGGGCAATCTCTGTGGTGAGTATTGGAGAGTCCTGACTGAGCAGTCCAAACATTTGATATGCATTTTCAGGAGGCCTATCATCTGTTCTATCACAGACCTGGTGGAGGCATGTGCAGCATTGTATCTCTCCTCAGTGGACAGCGAACTGGAGTCATCAGCCACATCTTCCAGGGTATCCCTTGTCATTGAGGATCCAGCCCTTTAATCGCCAAGTCCCTCAAAAACCTGCGGCACCCGCTAGTGGCTCAAAATGTAAGAGTTGTGAAAGTTCCCTGGGAACCTAGCGCAAACATGCAGGATTTGTCTTCTGTGATCACATATTAACTGCACGTTCAAAGATTGATGAATCTCACAAGCTGCTGCCAGGGAGTTCTCAAAGCCACATGTGCGCAGTCGATGGTGCCCTGCACTTGGGGGAAACCAGATATCGCTGCAAACCCCTGCTCTAGCAGCCTGGCCAGAACTGGACATACTGCTGAGCTCTAGTGAACAGGGCATGTATGACCTCCTGTATGCATTTGTGTGTCGCCAAGTCGGAGATGTCACACAGGAACCCAATGGAGCCTTGGAAGGAGTCGCTGTCAAAAGATTTCAGTGCATTATCACTGGCATTCGATGTCCTCCAAGTTCTTGTGACCACAGTTCTTCCCGGAATTGCTGGCAAATATAAAAAATAGCATATCCCTGGAAAGCGAAGGTGCCTACGGCACTGTCCTATGCTTATCTCCATATGTGAGCAGGGCCTGTGATATGCTGTGGTCGGGCCACTGGCTTTCATTGAGTTTGCCCCTCTTCAGGGCCATCTTGGACTTCTTGGCTCTCCCCCACCAGCCCTCCCTCTTGCTGCTCAGACTACTGCTCCTCCCTGACCTGTTCCAATCTGTAATCAGCCTTTCTTCTCCTCATTTTCATGAGAGCAAGAACCAAGGCAGGGTTGCCTGTAGCCTGCATTCTCGACGTCTCTTTGTATCTGTGGACAAATCGATTGAATAAATCTACAGGTTCCTCCATCTCCAAGCCATCAGGCTAGTGCTAAGCCCTTGATGTGGGTGATGACAGCCATGTGCAAGAACCCTCCATCAGGCACTTGTTAGCTTGCCTCCATAATCCTAGACATTCTATAGAGAGAACAGAGCCTTGGCACAATGGAAAGAGTTTATGCATTATGCTTTGTCAGCCATGACCATTTATCTGGGAGTATGGAGATTTGCTGTGTGCATCTAGCTGTTGCCGAGCTTAGATAACCCTTAATTGAGCTCACCTCCACCCCTTCTTTCCTGCCTCTGTCAGGGACAGATGACCAATCACACCTACTCAATTCCAGCTCCAAACCTTCATGGAATCTCGCATGAATGCGACCCATTAGTCCAGGAGCAAAGCTCCTTCAATGAGCATTTGAACCTTGAGAACAATACTCGGCTGAGCCTGGTTCCCCATGGCTTGAGCAAATAATTAACAGGGTGCCCTTTCACTCTGCCCAAAAGAAGAGTTATAAACTCCTCCAGCCCACTTTGAGACCCCTCCCATATTGTTTCCTCTGAAGCTTTTTTGAACTGTGTCATTACTTTGGAGGGTAGAAGATGGTTCTTATTCAGAACCTGCGTGCTTCCAGCCCCTTCCAACCTCCCCCGTCACCCACCAAGTTCCTCCCATCCTCTTTCACAGCCACTGCCTCCTAATTCCTCTCCTGGCTGTAGCTATTCAGCCTCCCCCATTACCCTTAATGGCCTTATTATTCATATAGATATTCTTTTATTTCCTTCAATGTTGACATCTCCATGCCCCTTGTGAATCTGATCCCTCCCATTCTTGAGGCCAGCTGCAACTTCACTTTCAGAGACAGTCTCACCCTTCCCTTCCAGTCACGGATGAAGTGAAGCTCGCCAGGTGCGTGCCCCTTATTTTGTCGGAAAACTGAATGTTCTAATTACCCGTTGGTGGGGAACGTAATTGGGAGGGGGAGCATGATTTCAGCAAGGTGGCCTTTTAATGAGTATTCATGACATGCTAATATATGCAAAAGGTGTTCCCAACATTACTTGTTAGGAAGCTCAATAGACCTTCCTTGGAAGTCGGGAGAACAAAATTCCAGTAGTTTATCCCACCATCGGGGAACTGATTTTTTGCCTCTGCTAAATTAAGCGCCCCCCCGCCTGCCATGATTTCCGTTGCTAGAAAGACAGGAAGATTCTGCACAATGTCCCAGACACCACCATCACCATACCTAGGTATGTTGTGCCCCACTGGCAGGATACACCCATCAGAGATGACGGTAAAGTGCTATACAGTCTGGAGGGACTGGCGCTGGGGGTCCTCAACATTGGCTCCAGACATTGTCTCATGACAACAGGTCAAAAATGAGGAACGAAAGCCCCTGATGATTAGCACCCTCCTCCCTCCCTCACCTAGTACATCAGTACTCCCCCATGTTGAACATCACTTGAAAGAAGCACTAAGGCCACAGAGTGTACTCTGGGTGGGTGACTTCAATATCCATCACCAAGAGTAGCTCAATAGCACCACTACTAACCCAGCTGACCAAGTCCTGAAGGACATATATGCCAGACTGGGCTGGCGGCAGGTGGTGAGAGTACCAACAAGAGGGAAAAACCTACTTGTCCTAATCCTCGCCAACCTGCCTGTCACACATGCATCTGTCCACGACAGTATAGGTAGAAGTGACCACCACACAGTCCTTGTGGAGACCAAGTCCCATCTTCACATTAAGGATACTCTCCATCATGTTGTGTGGCACTACCACTTTATTAAAAAGGATAAATTCAGGTCAGATCTTGTAGCTTAAAATTGGGCATCTCTGAGGAACGGGGGGTCACCAGCAGCATCAGAATTTTATTCCACCACAATCTGTAACACCATGGTCCAGCATATCCCTCTACCATTACTATCAAGCAAGGAACCAACCTGCTTCAATGAGGAGTGCAGGGGAGAATGCCAGGCATACCTAAAAATGATGTGTTAACCTGGTGAAGCAGGCTCGAGTGGGCGAATGGCTTACTTCTGCTCCTATTTCGTATGTTTGTATGTACATGTATGCTAATGTTCTTTCAGATATTTTATGAATAAAGTACATTTTTGCAAAAAATGCATGCTAAATGTACCTGTATGCTAAACAGCAGAGGAAGCATACTATAGACAAACATAAGAACATAAGAACTAGGAGCAGGAGAAGGTAATTCAGCCCCTCAAGCCTGCCCCGCCATTCAATACAGTCATGGCTGATCTCATTTCGGCCTCAACTCCAATTTCTCACCCTCTCCCCATAACCTTTCAACCCGTTACTAATTAAAAATCTGTCTATCTCCTCCTTAAATTTATTCAGCGTCCCGGCATCCACTGCACTCTGAGGTAGTGAACTCCACAGATTCATGACCCTTTGAGAAAAGTAATTCCTCCTCATCTCTGATTTAAACCTACCATCCCTTACCCTAAATCTATGGCCTCTCGTTCTAGAATGGCCCACAATGGGAAACATCCACTCCATGTCTACTTTGTCTATCCCCTTTAACATCTTAAAAAACCTTAATTAGATCTCCTCTCATCCTTCTAAACCCTAGTGAGTATAGGCCTAAACTGCTCAATCTCTCCTCATAAGACAAGCCCCGCATCTCTGGAATCAATTTAGTGAACCTCCTCTGAACCGCCTCCAATGCAACTACATCCTTCCTCAAGTAAGGGAACCAAAACTGTGCACAATACTCCAGGTGTGGTCTCACCAATGCCTTGTACAGTTGCAACAACACTTCCCTATTTTTATACTCTATTTCTTTAGCAACAAATGCCAAAATTCCATTTGCCTTCCTTATTACCTGCTGTACCTGCATACTAGCTTTCAGCGATTCATGCATGAGGACACCCAGATCCCTCTGCATTGAAACATTCTGAAGTTTCTCTCCATTTAAATAATAAGTAACCTTTTTATTCTTCCGACCAAAATGGATAACCTCACACTTATCCACGTTAAACTCCATCTGCCAAAATTTGGCCCATTCACCTAACCTGTCCATATCCATTTGTAAATTTCTTATTTCTTCATTGCAACTTACTTTCCCAACTATTTTTGGTGTCATCTGCAAATTTAGCCATAATACCTTCTATCCCTGAATCTAAGTCATTAATATAGATTGTAAATAGTTGGGACCCAAGGTCTGAGCCCTGTGGCACCCCACTAGTTACAGCCTGCCATCCAGAAAAAGGACCCATTTATCCTGGCTCTCTGCTTTCTGTTGGTTAGCCAATTCTCTATCCAAGCTAATATAATTACTCCATGTGATCTTATCTTATGTATTAATCTTTTGTGCGGCACCTTATCAAAGGCCTCCTAGAAGTCCAGATATACGACATCTACAGGATCCCCATTATCCACTTTGCTTGTCACATCTTCAAAGAACTCTAGCAAATTAGTCAAACACAATTTACTCTTCATAAAACCATGCTGACTCTGATGGATTGCATTTTGACTTTCCAAATGCCCCATTACTACTTCCTTAATAATGGATTCCAACAACTTTCCAACGACAGACGTTAAACTAACTGGTCTATAGATTCCTACTTTGTGCCTCCCCAACTTTTTGATCAACGGTGTCATATTAGCATTCTTCCAATCCACTGGAACCTTTCCAGAGTCCAGGGAATTTTGGAATATTATAGCCAATGCATCCACTATCTCCGCTGCTACCTCCTTTAAGACCCTGAGATGTAGGCCATCAGGCCCTGGGGACTTGTCACCCTTTAATCCCAATAGTTTGCTCAGTACATTTTCTCTAGTAACGGTGATTGTTCTAAGTTCCTCCTTCTCTATACCCTCTGCACCACCTGTTACTATTGGGGTGGTACTAGTGTCCTCCACCGTGAAAACTGAGGCAAAATATTGATTAAGCATCTCTGTCATTTCTGCGTTCCAGACTATTAACACCCCAGTCTCATCCTCCAAGGGGCCAACATTCACTTCAGCTACTCTCTTTCCTTTTATATACTTGTAGAAGCTTTTGCTATCAGTTTTTACATTTTGTGCTAGTTTTTTTTCATAATTTACCTTTGCTCTTTTTATTTTTTTTTCGTAACCCTTTGTTGATCTTTAAAAGTTTCCCAATCTTCCAGCAATTTGGTATGCTTTAGTTTTTGCCTTTGTTATCTTTAACTTCCTTGCTTAGCCATGGATGCTTTATCCCCCTCTTACCATCTTTCTTCCTCTTTGGAATATATTTTACTTGGGAGGGATTGAATATCTCCTTAAATATCTGCCACTGTTCATCAACTGTCCTCCCTTGTAGACTTCCTGCTCAGTCCATTAGGACCAAATCTGCCCTCATGCCTATGCAATTACCTTTGTTTAACTCCAGAACATTAGTGTGGGACTCAAGTTTCTCGCTCTCAAACTGAACTTGAAATTCCAGCATGCTATGATCACTCTTCCCTTGAGGATCCTTTACTATGAGATCATTAATTAATCCCATCTCATTACACAACACCAAATCCAGAATAAAAGCAAAAAACTGTGGATGCTGGAAATTGAAAACAAAAACAAAAATACCTGGAAAAACTCAGCCGGTCTGGCAGTATCTGTGGAAGTTCTATTGAAGAGTCATGCGGACTCGAAACGTTAACTGTGCTCCCTTCCACAGATGCTGCCAGACCTGCTGAGTTTTTCCAGGTATTTTTGTTTTTGTTACCAAATCCAGAATAGCCTGCTCGCTCATTGGCTCCACAACATATTGCTCCAAGAAACAATCTCTAATACACTCTATGAACTCTCCCTCGAGGCTACCCTTGCCAATTTGATTAGCCCAGTCTATATGCATATTAAAATCACCCATGATTATTGCCATGCCTTTCTTACATGCTCCCAGTATTTCCTGATTTATACTGTGCCCTATTGCTGAACTGTTGTTTTGGGGACCTATTTATTACTCCCACCAGAGACTTCTTTCTCTTGCTGTTTCTTATTTCTACCCAGCTAAATGCTTTCACTACAAATGGATCAGGTCTAAGCCCTGCAGTCCTGCCACATACAGTCATGAAAGGTGGTGGACAATTAAACAACTAAAGGGAGGAAGAGACTTCATAAACATCCCCATCCTCACTGGGAGCTGGAGGACCCCAGCACATCAGTGCAAAAGACAAGACTGAAGCATTTACAACAATCTCAGCCAAAAGTGCCGAGTGGATGATCCATCTCAGCCTCCTCCTGAGGTCCCCAGCATCACAGATGTCAGTCCTCAGTCAATTTGATTCACTTGACATGATATCAAGAAATATTTGAGTGCACAAACCACAGTAAAGGCTATGGGTCCTGATAACACCCTAGCTTTAGCGTTGAAAGTTTATGATCCTGAACTAGCTGTCCACCTGGCCAAGCTGTTCCTGTACAACTACAACACTTGCTTCTACTCAACAATGTGGAAAAATGCCCAGCTATGTCCTGTCCACAAAAAGCAGGACAAATCTAATCTGGTCTATTACCAAAATATCAGTCGACTCTCGATCATCAGCAATAATCTGCTCACTGACGCTCAGTTTGGTATCCCTCAAGGACCATCCCACTTCAAAGTATACTACAGCCTTGGTCAAAAGATGGTGAAGTCCAGAGGTGAGGTGAGAGTGACTGCCCTTGACTTCAAAGCAACATTTGACCAAACGTGGCATCAAGGAGCCTTTGCAAAATTGAAGCAATGGGAACCAGGGGAAAACTCTCGGCTGGCTGGAGTCATATCTAGCACAAAGGTTGTGGTTGCTGGAGGCCAATCATCTCACAGGTGGCAAAAATATTTATCACTGAATGCTTATGAGAAATTTGATCTTGTGAAAAGGTTGCTCCTAGTTTAGCCTGAAAGTGATACCATTCTGCCAAGACCAAAAACTGTTGGAGATTCATAGCAAATCGGTCAGCATCTGACAGTGACATGTTAACATCACAATTAAGTTTGATGAAGGGTCCTAGACCAAGGGCTGAATAGTATGTACCAAAAACAGGTCTATCCCGTTCCGATATATTATTATGCATGATGATGCTGGGTTGCATTCCCGATGCCATCACGCCCAATCGGGATAATACAGCAAGCAGGCCTAGAAATAATTAAATTGGATACTTATGCTTGTTCATGTCCCAATTGACTCAAATAATAATACGCTTGGTGAGAGTGTTTCACGCCAGGCTGGGATCTTGTTTTTTTAACAGTAAGCTTGTAAAGGTGACTTTTAAATCTTCAACTGAGTCCGCAGTTTGAACTCAGCAGTTCAGGGTTCTGTGACTGCTGACAGTTCTTGATATAGAAAGCAGAATTTCCATGGTATACATGTTATTTCAAGGCCTCATTCTTCGTGCTGAGAGGTGAATTTAGGCCCTCAACAACACCTCAGCCTTCTTACTGGGGAAAGTATGGGAATAGTTGTCCCTGTGGGAGAGACATCCTCCAGTGAGGAGGAGGAGGAGGAGATTGAGAATGAGAGGGTGAAGGGCAGATCGAGAAGTCCAGGATGCACTCATAGTGCATGAGGGTGACAGAGCTGTGCTGCACCAAGAAAGTGATGCATGCATCATGGTGCATCAACAGAGACTCAGAAGGACTTATCCTGCCCTAGTGTATTTAGGCAGACTCTCAGCTACCTTCTGATGACCAAGACACAGTGCCAGAGGAGACTCAGGCTTTCAAAAGTCACAGTGACCCCTCTTTGTGACATGCTGGCAGGGGAGACCTCTTCCGACTGCGTTGGTGGTCACCCAATACCTGTTGCTGTAAAAGGTGACTGTTGCACTGAATTTAACAGGATCCTTTCAGGCCACATGTGGAGACCTCAGTGGTAGTATGTAGCCTGCTGTATCAGGTCTTCACAAATGCAATGTTCAGAAGGGCAGGTAATTACATTTCATTCTCAAGGAATGCCAGAGTTAACTCGACAGAGCAAGAGTGTTTGCAGCGATCACAGGTTTCCCCAGGGTCCAGGGAACAATTAACTGCACGCAAGTCACCATAAAGGCTCCAGCTGGCCAGCCCTGTACATTTATTAATATGAAGTGATTTCACTCATTGAAAGCCCAGCTGGTCCATGATCACAATCGATAGATTATGTAGGTATGCGTGAGGTGCCCGGGCAGCAGCTATGACTTGTACATTCTGCGTAACTCCCGGGTAAAGTCCTGTTCACTGGGCCTGATGACCTGGGTGATTGGCGTCTAGGTGACAAGGGTTACCCTTTAGAGGGATAGCTCATGTGACCAGTGAGGACCCTGACAGCAGATGCAGAGAGGAGCTATAACGACAGCCACAGAAACACCAGGGCCACCATTGAGTAGGCAATTGGGCTACTGAAAATGAAGTTCAGATGCCTTGACAGATCAGGAGGAGCATTGCAGTACACTCCATCACGAGTGTCACTTATGGTTGTAGTATGCTGCAGCATCCATAACCTCGCCATTCACAGAGGGGATGTCCTTGAACAAGAGGGGACACCAGATAGTGGCCATTCATCTGATGATGAGGGTGGAGACAAGGTGAGGAAACACCCTGGATGTTCAGTTAGAAGGCCCTGGATGTGACCGCATGGATGGCAGTGACACAAGGGGTGTCTGGATAAGGCTGAGGTTCCAATAGGTCAGGAATTCTCGGCCGCAGAGATGCATGTACTGCCTGTGTCTCAGTGTCATTCCATCTAGACAGTAAGCAAACTGAGATCGTCCTGTCAGCACACACACCATTTAGAGTCCTTGCTATTTGAGGCATTCTGCCCCTCCACTAATCATTAAAGGTCATGTATATTTCCCACAAGAAGTTCATTGTCACTTACGTATTGAATAAACCTCTGCATGAGGGAAAGTAAATGTAAAGTTTATTGACATAATCACTATGAGGCATCTAAGTAACAAAGCAGGTTCCCCACTCCCCACCCCTTCCCCCCGCCTCCCCAGGACCACAATGACGCCTCCATAGAGGCATCAGCGCTAAGAACAATGCCATTGCTGCATATTGCTGCCTTGGACCTCAGAGGCGCTCACCGCGCTCCAGCATTCTGCGGCCTTCCCTGTAGCTTCCTGGCACAAAAATTTGCATAATGAGGGCTTATTCTCACCTGCCAATCTCAAGAAGTCATTCAGCCTCCTCCAGGTGTGAGGCACAACCCCCACGTTGCTGACTTCCCGGCCACCTCCTCCCAGGCTGAACATGTCGCAGAGTGAGGACTCCTCTTCCCGTCTGCTGGCAACAGGAGTTCGTGACTGGTGGACACAGCCTGGAGGAAGGCGTGGAGGGATTCTTCATCAAATCATGGGGCTGTTCTTGCCCTTCATCCCTGCCTCTCCCCTCGCTCCCTTTCCTCAGCCATCCATGGAGGAAAACATGATAGAGCAAGACAGCTCCTCTATGTTCAGATCCTGAAAGCATATTCATGTTCAAATTGTATGCCATCTGTGCTCACTGGCAAGAAACAACTTAGGCTATGCGTATCTCAATAAAATTTTAAAAAGATTCACATTCACCTCAAACAATGCCTGATACGATATCATAGAATTCAATCCACAATATCAGTTGAAAACTCACGCACTTGCTCGGTCAATTGACACCGCCCCACGCCAGGCGACCCTTTAAATGAATAGCGGTGACCGCCTTCCGGGTCACAGCCAATGACTGCAGATGCCAGGCATCCCGCCCTCCAGCACCGATTGGGCAGGAATGGGAAAGACATTCGGCCTCGCGGGCTGGAAAATCACCCTCAGGCTCACAATTGGCTAATTGCTGTTTGATATGGCGTTGTTTGATGGCGGGGGTGGGAGTTGGAAAGCCGCCCACTTCTGCATGAGAGTCCCGCCCACCTGCTACAGACGTTTTATTCAACCCAAAATATTAGCCTACCTTTTTCTTTCAGATGGTGACAGAGTTTTGCACTTCCCGGATTTTCTTGTTAATTTTATGCTTCTGGTATTTCTTTTCATCCCTAATGTTGTGGCAATGATCATGACATTGATAGAAACAGATTTTGCATTTTGTGAAATAAAGACAAAAAATATTGGAAATATTCAGTAGATCAGGGAGCATGGGTGCAGAGAGATGCTGAGCGGAATGGGCAGGATTTCCTGGTCCCAGTGCAGCGGGCTGGGAGGTGGTGGGGCAGGGAAGATAGAGGGAAGTTGCATCGGGAAGGCTCCTCAATGCAGTCCCGCTGCCAGGGAACACTCTCAGTTGCAGGAGCGGATGTGGATCAGCTGCCTGCCCAACAGATCAGGCAGTGATGTAAATAATTAAGGGTGATTTTTATGGCTATGAACCAAAGAGGGGTCCGTGAGCAGAGAAGGCTGCTGCCCGCAGACCGAATAGGCCATCCAGAAGGCCTTGCCTGCTTGATCCCTCTGAATTTTAATTTTATATTTACCTCTCCTAGGGCACCTCCATAAGACCATAAGACATAGGAGCAGAAATTAGGCCAATTGGCCCATCGAGTCTGCTCCGCCATTCAATCATGGCTGATAAGTTTCTCAACCCCATTCTCCCGCCTTCTCCCCGTAGCCTTTGATCCCCTTACCAATCAAGAACCTATCTATCTCGGTCTTAAATACACTCAATGACCTGGCCTCCACAGCCTCCATGTTGAGGCGCCCTCTCAATCCTTGACTTACCTCGGCAATGCCCACCTCTCTCGATTGCAGGGCTTCAGAGCTGTTGACCCTCTGATTGTATCCACATTCCATCTGCCATTCTTAATCGGATGCCGAGCCTGCAGGGGAAAAACCCTGCCCTGCTCCTGGCCTTCCTCTTCAGACCACGTGTCACTCAAAGATCAAGCATTCAACTGTTAAGAGGGCCCCAGCATCAGCAACAGTATTCAGCAGCAGCCTCCTGTAATTCAGTCCTTCAAGAAGGACAGACTGCCTTTAAGAGAAGGCTGGCTGCACTACGTTTGATGAACACATGCTGCTTAGCCCCTTGCTGAGCACAGAGGAAGCCAGTACATGGCAGATGCTTGTGAATTGTAACTCCCCTGCAGCTGAATAATGGCACAGACCAATTTTTATCTCCAGCTTCTCCATTAACCCAATCTTTCTCCTTCCCAAATACCAGCTTCTTCATTAACACAGCCTGTCTCACTCCCAAATACCAGCTTCTCCATTAATCCAACTGATCCTAATCTTAAATGCAAGCATAAAATGTGTTTTATACAGCACACACATACTGAACACTAAAGAGCTAGCAATGAGACATATAGGATTAATATGTGTTCAAGCCATAGCAGACAGAAATGAATCATTAACATTTGCTTAATATTTTGTGGGCACCCTAGGGTTTTCAAGACTAAGGTATGATTCAGTCATCAGAAATATTCATGATTCACTCAAAATCACATAACAGCAAGAAAAAAAGAGAAAAAGAAAGGATATTATGCTGGATCAGTTGTGCTCAAATGTCAACATATTTAAAGTCAGGGTAAAAATCATTGAACTTGAAAACCCACAGGACTAACATTCTGGGTAAGTGCCAGCACAGATCCTGCCAAAGTGTGGAAGGGAGAGTGGGAAGTCATTTAATTTAAATAAACCAGGCACATCTTGGGCACCCAACTTCCCCAGTAAACTGCAAAACACGGTAAGGGCTGATGGGCCCAGGGGGCATTGCTGAGGCACCTCCAGAAAGAGTTGCAAGTCTCCTTTTTAGATGGGCTGAAGGATTCTGCAAAATTTCTAATTTCACCTTGGAGTTCCATCTGCATTCCAGGACTGGACACGTAGATTGGCCTTGTTAGAGCTGTTTGATAGGCTGGTATGCCTGCTTCCGCTCATGATTCCAGTCCACTGATGTTCCACTAGGCTGGGAACTCAGCATTTCCAATTCTAGGAGCTCCTCCCATTCTGACGCCATTATCTTGAGTCTAGCAGAGGGCCTACCCCATTACAAGCCAAGCCATGAAATGCCAGACCCTGGATATGCTGGGGTGTTGCCTAATTGGTTGCACCACACTCCTCTAGGAATCATGAAAGGATCGTGTCAGAAGGGCTGCCAATATTCAGCCCAACCTAGTAAAGTACTTTTCAAACCCACAACCTCTGCCATCTGGAAAGACAAGGGTAGCAGCAGCATGGGAACACCACCAAGCCACACACCATCCTGATTGGGATCTATATTGCTGTTCCTACGCTGTCACTGCATCAAAATCCTGGAACTCCCTTTCTAACAGCACTCTGAGTGGACTGCAGTGGTTCAAAAAGGCAGGTCACCACCAACTTCTCAAGGGCAATTAGGGATAGGCAATAAATGTTGGCCTTGTCAGCGACACCTGGAAACCACACTCACATACCTTTCAGGATAATGATAACCAAGGGGGGGAAAAAAAGTCCCTGACTGCATTAATCCCTTTCCAAGCCCAGATGTTTACACTCCAGTCTTCCTGCTAGCTCCAGTTTAGGGTTACCAACTCTAGCTGGACATTTTCCTGGAGGTTTCATCACATGATCTCCTATCTCATCATGCCCCCACCACCCCCCACCTCCACCGTTAGTTTACCAACACATCCATCCTGATGGTGCACCACCTTCCTAAGCCAGTTGAGAAGTAGGAATACTCTTCATTATGCCATTGAATGATTCTCTGCTTCAATCAAACAGCCCATATCCCAATCTCCAAACATATTTTATAATGAATAAGCAAGAGCTTTGAAAGGAAATTTTAAACAACGCACAATGTTTGTTTACTGTCCCAAAGATTTTTTTCCCCCAGGATTGCTTGCAGTATTCCCCCAGAGGTCAATCTTCAATTGTAAAGCAGTGGTGGAGGGTTGACAACCTGATCCCTGGCTGGCATCAGCACAGACTGGGGATCAAACGTTATGCATTACATAATAGGTGGTGCGCTTGCCAGCTGAGCTAGCACAAATTAACAAAGGGGATATTTCTATGGTGAAAGCTAACCTGCCATATCAGAAACCCAGAGCACGAGCAGTCAGCGGCTTAAATCGAATGCAGCACCTTCATACATATCTTAGTTTGGCAGAAATTTCACAGCCATTCTGTGCTTACGTACTGTAATCACACAAGGCTATGCCAGAAATCAGAAACAAGAATCCATTATGCTTTCAGCACATTATGAAGTGGCAAATGGGAAGAGATAAAGTGAGAGAGATCCTGCTGTCGGCAATCTTAATTCGGCTATTGACTTGCTGCAGCAGCAAATCTTCCAATAAGATTAATAATATTGGTCTTTAAATAAGAGTATTATACCACATAAGGATTAATATTTGCTCGGTGGAATCCTATCGGATTCGCTCCAACGGCCCTCCAGGCTCATGTGAGATGCAGTCTTCGACTGGCTGCTTCAGTGCATCAAGTTAACAGTAGCTTTGTTATAGTCTCCCTCAAGACATAGCAAATTGATATTACAAAGAGCCCTGAATGACTCATTAAAATGTCAAAGGTGGCACTCAGCTCTTTCAAGTTCCTGCTGCGAGTGCGAGCCATGATACGTCATCTGTGCCTTGGAACAGTGATTAGAAAATGAATGGAATCCAGCTGGGATTAGGCTAATCAAAGGTTGGCTGTTTCACTGCGATGACACTAATTTATAAAAGCACAAATGAAATGTGGCAGTTTTCTGTCTCTAGGTGAACCAGGCCCCATTTTCAAAGCTTCTGCACTGGTGCAAAGGAATAGTTTAGTTATTTTAGCTGTCAGATTCTTACTCACCAATGAAACCTTTTGGATGAATGAACATGTCCTTGGAAACCTGTCTTCCAACAAACGCAGTGTATCTGAGACAGCAGGGCTCCATTTTAAACTGCTGATAATTCCTTTTACACACGGTCATTACAGCCCGAACCATAGGTCACATGTGTATACAAATCGCGCTCCTATTTAGCATCCATTGGTTCAGTTACAACGAAAGTTGCAATCGCCAGTTTACCTTTCACCTTCTGCCATGGCATGGCACAGGTCACCCAAAGTCAATGCTGGGCCTGTGCCAGCTGCAAGCCCAGCTCCATCTCTTGTGAGTGGTCCCAGAAACCCTGGGGCAGCCTAAAGAAAATGGACATGGTAGCCCCAGTTTGAAGTTATGGTGCGATTTGGAACCGGAGGAAGCCCTAAGGCATGGTCAGCGCGAGGCACAGTTGGTTTTCACTCCTGGGTTTTAATAGTATTTGACTGATGGGCTACCCTCCCATGCAATTGGATCGTGAATTGAGCAGCCTCTACTCACCTTGCATGTGTGATTTGTTTAAAGTGGGGATGCACCTCTTAAAGTGAGGTCCCCATAATCCACCTGGAATTTTGCTGGAAGAATGCTGCAAGGCTTGGCAGGGGCTGGGGGGAGTGGTGGTGGTGGTGGTGGTGGTGGTGGGAGGGCGGGGTGACATGATCTGAAATCCCCCCTGCCCCTTGCTCCAATAGGCCGCAGGTCTTCCCGCAGAAGGTTGTAGAGATCCGAGGCTGCCAGCCCTGATAAAGGGCAGTCTCCTCTACCCCTGCCCCTCACCTAGATTCAAAGAGATAACTCTGTGCCTTGTGCTGGGTATGGCCTCCTATAAGCCACCCTCTAACCTACCTGCTGCCTTCTGATAGGCCCAGCTGCTGCTCCTCCTCTTCCTCCCAAATATTCCTCTATCCAGAAGAAACTGGCAATGACAACATTCATGACAACCACAGAAAGCATCATGAGGGTGAGAAGACAACAAAAAGTGTGATAACTGCAATCTGGAAGCTCACCTGACAAAGCCAAAGATCCTACAATTCACTGAACTACAGCTCAGTGCCCTTTTATACTTCACCTTTCAATCCCTCCTGGTTCCTCACGCATCCACCCCAATCTACATATTTAATGAGGGGCCTCAACAATTTAAGGGGCAGAATCTTCCACTCGGCGTGCGGGCACGCGCCCATGTTCGAGCATGAATTAGCGCGTGATGACATCAGGCGAGCGTCCCGACGTTATCGCGCACTCGCGAGAGTCGGCAGCGAGCCCACCGTAAATTAAGAGGTCTATTAAGGCCATTAAAGTCTCAATTAACGGGGATTTTTCGCTGCCCGTCCAACCTTACGGTTGGTGGGCGGGAGAATCGGCCAGGCAGCCAATGCATTTTGTCAGGAAGCCTCATCCAAGGGCGGGTTGAGGTTTCCGTAATTAAGCTAAAAAAATTAAAATCTATGCACAGAATTTTTATAACGTCCACGCACAGGTGTCTCATTCTGATGCATGGACATTTTTTTCCGGATTTTACATTCTGATTTTATCGATTTTAAATTCAGCAGCTGCCTAAGGCAGTTCTCTGCCTTGAGGGAGCTTTCCTTCCGCGCTCCCCCACTCCTGCGCTGAATTCAGCACTCGCCCTCTTCCCGACCCACCCCGGCAGCGCTGAGCCTTTCACGCTGGCTGGCCATTAATGATGTTTGGGATGTCTGCCTCCCAGTCCCACTCCAAACAGTCTCTCCAATAATGAAGGGAAAATTATGCAGAGTGGAAAATGGATTATTACTTCACAGTCACCCACTTTCCTCTACCATCAAAGATGTAATTGCACCCTCACAAATCTAGTTAGCGAGAAAAAAAAATCACTGTTTTAACAAGCTGACTTCCAGATGATGTTTTGGATCATATGCAGAAAACTCTTGAAAGTTGTCAAATTCTGAAAATTTCAGGTGCCTGGAAAGCAAATAAAATGTTGTCAAATGTCTGCCACAAGCACAATCTGTCCACCATAGTCTATCACAAGCTTCTATTATTTGTCAATATAACATTAACCCACGCACACGCACACACATATGCACACACACACACACACATATGCACACGCACACACACACACGCACGCACGCACACACACACGCACACGCGCACACGCATGCACACACACATGCGCATGCACACACACACACACGCACACACACACACACATGCACACACACATTGCCAGCACATTTTTTCAACCCAGCTTTCAGAATTTGACAGGAGATTGCAACACACTTGCCTCTTACTAACAGAATAGTGATCCCAGCACCAACTACCACTAAACCAGCAAAGTGAGGCATCGAAACACTATAACACATCATGTGATATCAGTAATAAGCACATGAACATGTTCATGTAAAATCCAATGTGCATTATTTTAGTGGAGGAGTGAGTGCCCTTGTTTAAATAATAGGCAAAGGAATAGTGTTTAAATGTATTGTCAGTCTTGGTTCTGTGATAGCACTTTTACCATTGAGTCAGGAGGTCATGGGTTTAAAGTTCCAACTTGAACAATTTAATAGATAATCTAAACTGACAGTTCAGTGCAGTGTTGCACTTTTAGAGGTGCCATTATTTGAATGAGACATTAAAATTGAAACCCTTGGTTGAACATAAGCAATCCGTGGCACTATTTCAAAATCCAGCTTAATATTTATCCCTCAACCAACATGACTGAAAAACAGATTCTCTGGTTTTATCTCATTATTGTTTATGGCACCTTACTTTGCACAAATTGGCTGCTGCATGTCCTACATTACAATAGTGAATAGATTTCATAAAGTATTTCACTGGCTGTAAAATGTTTATGTCTCAAGGTTGTGGAAGGTGTTTTTTAAATGCAGGTTCACATAAATGCAGATGGACTGCAAAAGTTCAGCAAGTGGCTCACCACCATCTTCTGAAGGGAAATTAGGGATTGGCAATAAATGCAGGTCTAGTCAGCGACGCCTGCATCCCATGAACAAATCCATTTTTAAAAAGGCTCTTTCTTTCTTTGATACTTTACTACAAACATACGTGCATTCGAACATACGAATTAGGGGCAAGAGTAGAGCTAGGGCTTGCTCCACCATTCAATAAGCTCATGGCTGATCTGATTGGGGCCTCAACTTCACATTCTGCCCGCCCCCGATAACCTTTGACTTCCTTGTTAGTTAAGAATCTATCTAACTCTCTCTTAAAAGTATTCAATGATCCTGCCTCCACTGCTTTCTGGGATAGAGAGTTCCACATGCTCACAACTCTCTGAAAGAAAAAATTTCTCCTCATCTCTGTCTTAAATGGGAGACCGTCTTATATTATGTCCCCTAGCTTTGGACTCCCTCACAAGGGGAAACATCTTTTCACCAACTCACCCTGTCAAGTCCCCTCAAGATCTTATGGGCAGGATTTCCCGGTCGGTGAGTGGGGGGAGGGGCCCGCTCGCCAACGCTTAAAATGACACGGGATGACATCGGGCGGAACTCCCGACGTCACCCCGCCCCATTTCGATTTTCAAGTCGGCGGGGGCTCAGTCAAATCAGCTGTGCACCCGCCGACCTGTCAATGGCCAATTGAGGCCATTGACAAACTCATTAACATAATTAATAGACCTGCTCGTCCAACCTTATGGTTGGTGGGTGGGCCGGGAGCCCGGGCGGGCTTCAGAGAAAGCACGAAACCTCATCCATGGGCAGGATGAGGTTTCATGTAGGTTTTTTAACATTTAATAAAAGTTTAACTAAAAGTGATGGGCATGTCCCAACTCATGTGACAGTGTCACATGAGGGGACATGTCAGGGAAATCTTATTTTTCTATTTTTAGCATTTTTACATTTGGAGCCAATCTCCCTGAGGCAGCACTTAGCCTCGGGGAGATGAGTGCGCTCTTTCGTGTGCATGTACGAAAGAGAATACTCTCAGCTGAGGAAATCCCCCCCCCCCCCACCATCCGCACAGGGAGCGCATAGCGCTTAATTGGCCCGCCCCTGCCTTAATTGGCATGCCCACATAAAATGGTGGCGTGCCCCCAATCAGGGGCGCCGATCGGAGGCACGCCTCCACGCGCCCGCTCCTGAACTTCCCCCCTCCCCCCCGACGGGGAGAAAATTCTGCCCCATATGTTTCAATAAGATCACCTCTCATTCTTCAAAACTCCAATGGATACAGGCCGAACCTTTCCTCATAGGGCAACCGCCAGTCCCAGGTGTCAGTCAAGTGAACCTTCTGCGAACTGCTTCAAATGCATTCATATCCTTTCTTAAATAGGGAGTCCAAAACTGTACACAGTACTGATGTGATCTCAACAATACCCTGTACAACTACAGGGGCAGAATTTTCTCGTATGTGTGCGGGGGGAGGGCGAGCGATGATCTATGATGCGCGCCCGCCATTAAATAATGGGCCAGTTAAGGCCCTTGAGCCACTAATTGATGGCGATTTTTCGGGGCCCATGCGATCTTCAGGTCAATGCATGTAGAGCACATTATTAAAAACCTCATCCACGGGCAGGATAAGAGGATTGAGTGGGGTTGCGAGTGGTCTTTGGTAGACATTTAATGCTACTTGCCTGAGTGAGCAGGAAAACTTCAAATCTCTTCACAGCTGCTTGGACAGGAGTAACAGGCTTCAGGTCAGGACTCTACAGAAAAGATCATTTTTGGGGCCTGCAGGTTTCAGGAAGCCTTTCCTTACCCTGGGAATGGAAGCTGTGCTCTCCACTGGAGGCACCGCCTCTGAGGAGGAAGGGAGGGCCAGAAGAGGGTGGAGGCCAGGAGTGCACATTCAGCCTCCAGGGGAGCCACCTTTGAGAGGACAAGCGCAGGCACAAGGGGTGCAGGGCCAACAAGAATTGCAAGGCGGAAGAGGCCGCAGAAGATGCCACTTTCCTGTTGCCAGTGTTTACAGGTGGCGAAGCAGCTCCCTCAATATGTCTGAGGTGCAATGCTGAATGAGTCTCCACCTCTCAAAGGAGACAGTGACCTCCATCTGTCAGACGATAGGCCCTGAGATCTGCGCCAACTATGCCAGTGGTATTGAAGGTCATGGCTGCCCTCAACTTCTATGCCTCTGACTCTTTCCAGGGCTCAGTGGGTGATCTTTGCGGTATCTCCCAATCAGGTGACTACACTTGTGTCAAGCAGGTGACAGGCACTCTATTCAGGCGTGCATTGACCTTCATCCACTACCGCTGGGGCCAGGCCAGCCAGACACAGCGAGCCAGAGGCCTCGTGGCCATTGCTGGCTTCCCCCGCGTCCAGGGTGCTATAGACTGCACACATGTGGCCATCAAGGCGCCAGCAGGTGAGTTGGGTGTCTTTGTCAACAGGAAGAGCTTCCACTCCATGAACGTGCAGATATAGTGTGACCACAGGATGCTGATTCTACAAGTCTGTGCAAGGTACCCAGGCAGCTCCCATGACGCCTACATCCTTAGACACTCCCAGGTGCCGGGTCTCTTCAGTGCTCCAGCCCGGCTGGATGGATGGCTGCTGGGTGACAAGGGCTATCCCCTCAGAAGGTGGCTCATGACGCCTCTCGCCATCCAAGAACAGAAGCTGAGCAGCGGTACAATAGGAGCCACGGCACCACAAGGGCTGTGGTGGAGAGAACCATCGGTCTTCTCAAGATGCGCTTCCGATGCCTGGACCGCTCAGGGGGCGCACTCCAACACCCCCCAAATTGTGTGTCGGTGATAGTGGGTGCATACTGCGCTCTCCACAATTTGGTGCTGGAAAGAGGCGACACGGTGGAGGAAGAAGATGTAGATACAGATGCTCCGGCTGCACACGATGAGTCCAGTAGTTAGTGCGAGGGTGAGCACACACAGGAGAATGCTGAGGGGGTAGACGCTGACCCGGGCAACCTCCAGGAAGGCAGGGACACCCGGGAGGCTTTAATCCAATAAACCTTCAGCTAGCACACCACAGATGAACCTCCAACACATGCCAGGGATGCAGACTCCATACTCGATACCTGAGAGCAACATCTGACTGGTCAGGAACATTAACTATGTGCCTTGTCAATAAAGCTCAATGACAAACAACTCAGTCATAACATCATGGGTTCCTGTCCACCTGCAGAAGTAAGGAATCACCCTGAGGCATGGCAACATATGAAGCATTTCATGAATTCACAAAATAAAACAGAAGAGAAACTTAATTCAAAGATGTTGAGCATCACACCAAATTATAATCAACTAATAGCGGGTCAACATAAAACCACCAATGAGAAGCCCGTGGTGTGCTGAAGGTGCCTTAAGTTTACGTTTTCTGGTTCTACGTCTAGGTGCTCACCACTTGCTGGCACTGGCATTCAAGACAGCCTGCTCACTCTACCGTCCTGTTGGCCTCGATGACCTTGACAAGTGTCCTCTGGCCCATGGAGCCTTTGATGGCCCCACCTGGGATGGAGCGGCCAGTTCCACAGCTGATATCTCCCCAGTCGCCGCAGCCTCATCGGATCCCACGGTCATTGGCAGGGGGCAGTTGAGCTGCTACCCTCATCCGGAGCGCCCTGAGAGGAGCTCACAGAGACGATAGGCAGCTCGTGCGCCGATGTGAGGTTGCTTCGGACCTCCGCATGGACTCCTCCAGCACGGAGACCATGGCACGCATTGAACAAGAACAAGAGAACAAAGAAAAGTACAGCACAGGAACAGGCCCTTCGGCCCTCCAAGCCTGCACCGATCATATTGCCCGTCAATTAAAACATTTTGCACTTCCGGGGTCTGTATCCCTCTATTCCCATCCTATTCATATATTTGTCAAGCTGCCTCTTAAACACCACTATCGTACCTGCTTCTACCACCTCCTCTGGCAGCGAATTCCAGACAATCATTACCCTCTGCGTAAAAAACTTGCCCCGCACATCTCCTCTATAATTTTCTCCTCTCACCTTAAATCTATGTCCCTTTGTAATTGACTCTTACACCCTGGGAAAAAGCTTCTGACTATCTACTCTGTCCATGCCACTCATAATTTTGTAAACATCTATCAAGTCGCCCCTCAATCTCTGTTGCTCTAGTGAGAACAATCCGAGTTTCTCCAACCTCTCCTCATAGCTAATAACCTCCAGACTAGGCAGCATCCTGGTAAACCTCCTCTGCACCCTCTCCAACGCCTCCATGTCCTTCTGGTAATGTGGCGACCAGAATTGCACGCAATATTCCAAGTGTGGCCTAACCAAGGTTTTATACAGCTGCAGCATGACTTCCCAACTTTTATACTCAATACCCCTGCCAATTAAGGCAAGCATGCCATATGCCTTCCTGACTACCTTATCCACTTGCGTTGCCACTTTCAGTGACCTGTGGACCTGTACACCCAGATCCCTCTGCCCGTCATTAAGGGTTCTGCCATTTACTGTATAATTGCTGCCTGTATTAGACCTTCCAAAATGCATTACCTCGCATTTGTCCGCATTAAACTCCATCTGCCATTTCACCGCCCAAGTCTCCAACCGATCTATATCCCGTTGTATCCTTTGACAATCCTCTACACTATCTGCAACTCCTCCAACCGTCATCTGCAAACTTACTAATTAGCCCAGTTACATTTTCCTCCAAATCATTTATGTACACTACAAACAGCAAAGGTCCCAGCACTGATCCCTGCGGAACTCCACTAGTCACAGCTCTCCATTCAGAAAAGCACCCTTCCACTGTTACCCTCTGTCTTCTATGACCAAGCCAATTCTGTATCCATCTTGCCAGCTCACCTCTGATCCCGTACGACTTTACCTTCTGTACCAGTCTGCCATGAGGGACCTTGTCAAAGGCCTTACTGAAATCCATGTATATAACATCATGTATCTTCGCCAGATTCTCCCGCAGACCCTGCTGGACTTCCAGTGTTGCTGCCTCAGGGATAACTCCAGAGGCACATCATCAGCCACCGACAGAGCATGTTCCTGGTTCCCTGCAGTCCTCCGACTGCTGGCGCCATGGGTACTCTCTGCCTCCGCCTGCACCTCAAGCGAGTGTGAAGTGCCTTCACCGCTGTGCCCTGGGACACTAGCCAATGATCCAATCCCTACCAAGGTGCTAGTATCTGCGCTGGTGCCTGCCTGGCAGAGATGGTGTGACGCTGATGCTTGTAATTCTTCTGTGCCCTCAGGTGTGAGAGGTGGCCCCTCTGCCTCCTCCTCCCGGCCCTGCTCCGGTGATGCTGAAAGGAAGAAAGGACATTTGATTAGTTCAAGTCGAGACAATGTCAATGTGCATGCCTGGCACCCAGGTCAGTATTAACTCACCCTTCCATAATCAATGGGAAACCCATGTTGGAAGCTTAAATCACTAAACATTCAACAGTGGAATGGTTGCAGGGACAGACATGGTGACCTCAGTGCACAGCACTCTTACCTCCCCCAGGTACCCCAGCCTCACATCCACCGGTGGGCCTGGGCACATGACGCCTCTCCAGCTCCATCACCTGCTACTCGTATCTGGTTATAATGGCCAACTGTGCCTGGCCTCCACCAGCCCGCACCCGCTCTGCATTATTGTGTGGTCTTCTCCTGAAAAGGAGAGAGGAGCATTGATTAGTCCACCCTGTACCTGGATTGGGGGTGGTGGTGGGGGCAGTGGGGGGAGCCTAACTGCTGTGTTAAGTGACCCATGCCAACACGGTACTCACCCTTCCTGAGTACAAGAGGTAATTGAAACGCTTGCAGCACTGAACCCAGGTGTGTCACACTACATCGTGTGACCTCACTATCTCTGCCATCTCCTCCCAGGTATGTTTGGTCATGTGGGGGGCCTCCTCCTCCCGTTCCTGGGAACGAGGATCTTCTTGAGGAGGGCAGCAAGGCACTCGTCCGAAAAGCGAAGGTCACAGTGCCCTGCTGACCTGCCCTCCTGCCTAGCCTGCTCACCAGCAGCGCTCTGGGGAGCCCTTCTGCTGGCTGTGGTTCACAGCCTTTGCAAGGCTGCAGGAGCGCTCTTTAAACAGGCCGCTGGGTCGCCATTGGACCCAGCGGCCATTGCAGTCCCACCACCGCCCGCCCAATCCCGCTCTCCTCGGGAGCCGCATTTCACGTTGTGCGGGCCTTAATTGGCCCATCCACGTAAAATGACATGGAGCTGAACGCGAGCGGCAATCGGCTCCACCCCTGCCCGTGCCCACTCCCAACCGGCCTGCCCAACGGAGAGAAAATTCTTCCCTAGGAAAACAACCCTGCTTTTATATTCAATTCCCCTTGCATTAAACAACAACATTCCATTTGCCTTCCTAATCACTTGCCGCACCTGCATACTAACTTTTTGTGATTCATGTACCAGGGCACACAGATCCCTCTGTACTTCAGAGTTCTGCAATCTCTCTCCATTTAAATAATATGCTGCTTTTCTATTCCTGCCAAAGTGGGCAAGTTCACATTTTCCCACATTATAATCCCATCTGCCAAATGTTTCCACTTTCTTAACCCAATGTCCCTTTGCAGACTCATATCCTCTTCACAACTTACTTTCCTGCCTCTCTTTTTGTCATCAGTAAATTTAGCAACCATACATTCGGTCCCTTCATCCAAGTCATTCATATAAATTGTAAACTCCACTCATCATATCTTGCCAACTTGAAAATGGGCCATTTATTCCTATTCTCTATTTCCTGTTAGCTAATCCTCTATCCATGCTAACATGTTACCCCCTACACCATGAGCCTTTACTTTGCGTAATGACTTTTGATGTGGCAAAATGCTTTCTGGAAATCTATGTATGGCATATTCACAGGTTCCTTTTTATCCATGTTGCTTGTTACTTCCTCAAAGAACTCCAATAAATTAATGAAACATGATTTCCCTTTCACAAAACCATGTTGACTCTGCCTGATTACATTGAGATTTTCTTAATGCCCAGCTGCAATATCCTTAATAATAGAATCCAGCAATTTCCCTATGACAGATGTTAAGCTAATTGGCCTGTAGTTTCCTGTTTTCTGCCTTCCTCCTTTCTTGAATATGTAAGTCACATTTGTTACTTTCCAATCTGATGGGGCCTTTCCAGAATCTAAGGAGGTTTGGAAAATTAAAACCAATGCATCTACAATCTCAGCAGCCACTTTCTTTAAGACCCGAGGATAATTTTCTTAGTAGCCTTCCCCTGGTGATTGTAGTTGTTTTAATGTCCTCCCTCCCTTTCACCTCCTGATCCATAATTATTTCTCATATGTTATTTGTATCCTCTACAATGAAAACAAATACAAAATATCTGTTCAATCCATTCCTTATTTTTTCCATTATTAATTCTCTAGGCTCACTCTCTAGAGAACCAATGCTTACACTTACTCTTTTCTATTTTAAACACCAGCAGAAACCCTTACTATCTATTTTTATATTTCTAGCTAGTTTTCTCCTGTACTCTAATTTCTCCCTCCTTATTAATCTTTTAGTCATTATTTGCTGTTCTTTACACTCTGTCCGAGCTTCTGACCTGCCACTCATTTTAGCGGAATTATATTGTTTTTTTTTCAATTTGATACTAACTTCAACTCCCTTAATTATTAGCCATGGATGATGTGTCCTTCCCTTAAAGTCTTTCTTTCCTACTGTAATGTATCTTGTCTGAGTATTCTGAAATATCTCCTTAAATGTCTGCCATTACATTTCTACTGATCTATCCCTTAACCTGATTTCCCAGTTCACTTTAGCCAGCTCTGCCCTCATAATTGCCCTTATTGATATTTGAAACACTAGTCTTAGATCCACTCCTCTCTCCCTCAAACTGAATGTGAAATTCAATCATATCATGATTACTGCTACCTAGAGACGCCTTCACTATGAGGTCAATACGAATGTCCCACAGCACATTCCAATGCCCAAGCTAATGAACCTTACAGATGGTTTGCAGCACTTTATTTCCTGCAGAAGTGATAATTGTATATCTATAAATTTCCAGGAATGATTTATACAATGAACTGTAATCAAGTGAAAGTCATAGCACAAGGGGTCCAATTTTAACTATGCCAGGTTTTAGGCTGATGGGTGCTGCCGAGATGAGTTGGAACCTCATCTGCTACTGCTGAGATCTGGCCCGGATTATCGGACCTAATTTTTAATATGATACTGATCTACTTCCTGTCCGTTCCAGCAGAGGAAGTCAGAAGGAAGTGGCAAAAATGTCCTCGGAGGCCGCCAACAACACAAGTTAGATGGTGGGATTGTGTTCCATGGACGTCTTACAAGCGTCTCCGATCTGGGAAGGGGGTGGCGAAATTCAGACCATCGCAGGGGAGGCCTAAATTTTCTTTTCTGGGCCTGGGGAAACGCTGCTGCATCTACTGTTTAATGTATTTTAAATACATTATTTAAAATGTAAATAATTTTACATTTATTTATGTAAAATTAATACAACAATTTATTTTAGCATTTTTTTTGGATATGTCTGCCACTTTCTCCAGTTTTTACTCCTGACCTCGACTGCTGCTGCACAGTGCCACCTATTGGCCATTGTGAGCTAAGAAGGCCATTTGCCTGTGAATCCCAATAGATTGAAGATGAAATAGGAGTCTTAAGACACACACACATCAATTCCTCTATATGTCATGGCCATCTACTATGTTTTTCCACTAGCTTATGAACTCAGAGACAGCCCCTGCAATGCATTGGAACTCCCATAATGTATGATTCCAGCCCCAATAAACCATCCAGGCCAATTGGATGCCATTGTGGGTCACTGCTGTCAGAGCAACAACATGCACTTAAGTACTGCTGCTGATGTAGAAAATGTCCCAAGAGATTTCACCAAGGCATGAAGAAAATGTTGACACTTAGCCAAAGAAGGAGATATTATGGAGTGACTATGATCTCATTGAGTGGTAGAACAAGCTGAAGGGGCTGAATGGCCTATTCCCTGCTCTTATGATTCTATGGGCCGAATTTTATGGGTGGCGGGGTTTCCCACCCCAATACTCAAAGAATGTCTGCTGCCCCAAAGTCATTTAGCACTCTGAGGGGCATTAATTAGCTGGAGGCGAAACTTCTGTCCCTCATTCAGAAGGAAGGCCTGCCTCAGAGAGCTGTCAGCCAATCAAATTGGCCAACAGCTCTGCACCCCAGCAGCGCTGCAGGGAGCGGTAGCCACTACTGAGACTACAAGAAGCCCCCACACATCCTGAGTCCCAGAGACAGGATAAAGGTAAGTGTGAGGGTCTCACGGCGGGCATGGGGAGTGGAGGCCCAAGGGTGGTGGGGAGAGACAGGGAGGGTGGTCAGTGTCATGATAGCAAGACCAGGCAGTGAGGGAGCACCTGGGGCAGGTTGGGGGGCAGACTTTGGTGGGACGCTCACTGGAAAGGGGGCTTCAAGACCTCTTTCAAGACCCACCTTTGGAATATTTCCATTTAAAAGTTTTCATTATCAGGGCTACCATTTCAGAAGGTCATGCCTGGTTTAGCTGGCACTACCCATATAAATATTGGTCGAATATGGATTCCAGTCAGTGATCCCGACGTTACTTAAGCATGAACAGAAGAAGCAGAAGCAAATCCAAGCTCCCCCACTCCCTTTCTTGCCGGTCATCCACTCCACTCCCCCTGCCCCTGCCATCCTCCTGCCAGCTAAAAAATTGCAGTCGGACGGAAATCACAGATTCATTATGGCGCAGGGGGAGGCCATTCGGCCCATCGTGTCAGCACCGGCTCGCCAAGTGAGCATCTAACAATGGGTAAAATATGAATCAAAGATGAAAGAAAGACCTCAGACTCTGAGAGGTCAGTCAGCAGTGCAGGGGATTCTTCCTCATCACTCTCTAGGAAGAGCCAGTTCACATCCAGTGAGTCCTCGTGGGGATGGCCACCATCTACTGCAGTGCCATCCTCCAGCCTTACTTCATGATTAACTGAGAGATTCATAATTTCCACGTCTGCCCTGGATCTAGTGGCTGGTGCCTCTGTGAAAGAAAGGAAATTACTGCTGAGCTTCTGAAGGCTGAATTTCCACTGCTTCTAAATAAAAGGATGAAGGTTGTTGCATGAAGGACAGTGAGTTGTCCAAATGGTAGTCACCAGCTGCTTTGTTTAGGATTCCTAAAAGTATGCCAACATTGCGACCCGACAGGAATGAAATTGATCATGAAGAACATAGAGAAAATCAATGATCTATCGCCCCTTGTAGCTAAGAGTGGCAATGATCCTGCCTTTGATTGGGAGGTCCATGCTGCCTGGGCCTTGTAATTTGCTGTCTGATGGATGGAGGGTCATTGTCTGAAGCCAGTCGAGGTCATCTGCTAATATGTTAACACTCGCTCCAGTATCAATTTTAAAAGGAATATCGAAGACTTGAACTTGGGCTGTAACTGACCAATAGGACCTCTCTAAATTTGTCTTTTTGTTCACTTTCCATGTCTTGGAAGGAACGTGTTTCATAAATGCTTCCTGGTCTTTCACTTCAATTAGAAGTACTGAATTTGCAGAAACACATGGGGCAGAATGTCACCCATGTAGGGCGAGCTCAGCAGGGGTGGGCAGGGGAGCCGATCACCGCGATTTCACACTGCGAGCGGCAGCACTCAGCGCTGCCTGTGCGGGAGGGGGTGGGTGCGAGCGGGACAAGCACGAACTTCACGCATGAGCGCGAGTGCGCGCTTCATAATCTCCCTGAGGCACAGAGCTGCTGCACGGAGATGAAGAGATATAAAAAAAATAAAAATGTAATGAAACATCTCCCCTTCATGTGACCCCTGTCACATGGGAAATGTTGTTAATTAAGTTTTAAAAATGTTTATTTTATTTTTATTTGCTTTAGGAAACCTCATCCCGCCTGTGGATGGGGGTTCCTAGAGAGTGCAAAGGCCACTTGGCCTTTTCGCCTGCCCGCCAACCGTAAGGTTGGATGGGCAGCAAAAAATTCTATTCAATTGTTAATTTAATAGCCTTAACAAACCTTTTAATTGTCGGCAGGCGTGCTGGCGACTTCAGCGTGCACCCGCCAAATGAAATATCGCGCGACTATGTGCTGACATCGGGAGGCTCGCCCGACGACAATGCGTGCTATTTTACACTCAAGCGGGTCAGGCATGCACCGCCCGCTGAGGTAAAAATTTTACCCATGACATGTTCAGTTTGGCCACACTGGAAGCATTCCACGCCCCCTGCTGGGCAGTCTTGGCATTGAAGCTGGGTTTTCGCACCATAATGAAAGCATCTCAAAATGGCTGCCGACAAGCACTTTCACGCCCTTCTCCTTGATTTAGTGGGTTTTCATCTGGGTGGGGCCACTGCCTGTGGGCCTACCCAATCTAAGGAGTCATGTGAAGCCTTGGAGGCACCACAAAGTTTAGCCCAATTCAATGCTCGAAGTTCGAGCTGCCTCACCTACTGGACTATTTGATCCAGCGTATGATCATCTTTGGTCTGCAGAAGGTCAGAGAATCTTTCATCGCGAACACCCATGACTATGCGATCGTGGATTAGCTCATCCTTCAGCGCCCTGTATCTGCAAGAACTAGCTGGATAATATAGGTTTGTTATGAATAATTCAACTAATTCCCCAGGTCCTTGCGAGCGCTGGTTAAAACATGCTTGTTCAATTATTACATTTTTCTTTGGGCTAAAATAGGTGTCAAAGGCTTTAATAATGGAATCAAAGTCTGCAGTGGATTCCTGTACCCCTTGCCTCAGGAGGAGAAATCTGCTACTTAATCTACCGCATAAAGAAAGGAACCACCTTGAATCTTTGGGTCTTTATCGTAAAGACCTAATGCTGCTCAGTAGCGGAGGAAATGGCGTTTCCATAACTCCCACTGCTGACCTCTCTACAGGCCCTCGAGGCAGTTAAACAGACGGGGTAAGGGCAGAGTTGGCTCACTAGGTATGGTCATCGTTATCTCTCTCCAATGTGCCTCCTTCTTCTGCTGAAATTTCTCAAGCTGCTTCCGAATGTTTCTTCACTCTGGTTCCTTTGATAACGCTGATGTGTTTTTTTACATCGATGTTTCCAAGGCTGCCACGATATTCTGAGATTGGGTTCTTCTGTCTTGGGCTCTAGGCATGGGACTTTGTTCTTAGACAGACTGTGGACATACTCTGGTATCTGCTTAACAGTTGTTTATTAGTACTACATCTAAATAGATTACAGAGTAGGCATGTTACTCCTAGGCATAATTCCAACCTCTCTCTTGAGAGAGAGTCTAACACTTGACTGACTGGTGTCAGTGATTCATCATCATCTACGTCCTATATTAGCATACCGCATCCATTAACGCTTCACACTATGCACTCGCTGGATGAAAAAGCTTTTCCTCATGTTGCCATTGCTTCTTTTGCCAATTTCGTTAAATCTGTCCCCTCTGGTTCTGAATCCTCCCATCAATGGGCACAGTTTCTCCCTATCTACTCTGTCCAGGCCCCTCATGGTTTTGAATATCTCTATTAAATCTCCTCTCAACCTTCTCTTTCCAAGGAGTACAGCCCCAACTTCTCCAATCTAACTCTGTGCCTGAAGTTCCTCATCCCTGATTGGCTGCTTAAGAGCCTCAAATAGGATGAGGGCAGATGGGGCATCTTAGACCCCGCTTGCCCCCCGTAAAATAGCAGAGAGTTTTGGGGTTGGGGGAAAGGCGGTCAGAAGGCCATCCAGGGAATTTGATGCCATGCTTGAAACCATTGACAGGGGACCGTAAAATTCTGCCCTCTGTAAGTTTATTCCTAACTGCAAAAAGTCCCACTCATTTTGGTCAAAAAGTGTTTTTTAAGGAAGGTTGTAAAGAAGAGGGAGAAATGAGAGACAGAAAGCTTCATGGATCCTAAGCAGCTGAAATTGCAGCCATCAATGGTGTGGCATAGCATGGGGGTGAATAAGAGATCAGACTCAAAGGAACGGAGAGGTTGGGGGAGGTTGTAATTCTAGATGAGATATTGGAGATAGGATTGATGAGAACATGAAAGGATTTAAACACAAGGTTGAGAATTTTCAATTTGAGGCAATGTAAGTTAGTGAGAACAAGAATGAAGCATGGGACTTTTGGAACGAACATAGGGATAGGCCATTCAGCATCTTGAGACTGTTCAGTGAGATCATGCCTGATCTGTAACTTAACTCCATCCACCTGCCTTGACACCATATCCTTTTATACCCTTGTCGAATGTACTTTTATGGATCTGGCTCCTTCCAGGCTGGAGCTGGAGACATTTGCAACATCTCACAGTTTTCCATCCACTGTTGTGTAAGGGAAGTCACTGGTGTTCTCTATTCAAAGACAATTAACTACATTTCATTCTCTCTCCCAAGAGGTCAGCAGGAAAGGGAGCACACATCTTTGCTATAATTGCAACCTTCCCCTTGATTCGGGTTGTCATTGCCTACACACAATTCCCAATTCTGCAACAGTCCAACACCTTTTCTTCTTTCTTTCACTGACCATCACGTAATCCAAATCATGCCATATTGCATACAAAACTCAACTAGACATCCTTGTGCCTTCCCTTTGTGCCTGTCCTCCATGTTCCTTTGCCTGTCCTGGTGCTCCTACGCTGGGTTATCCCAGCAGAAGGCTGCTGACTTTCAGAGAAGAAGATTCCAGATAGCCTCGGAGGACAATCGCAAGCAGCTCTAAGCCTATAAGGCCCGACTCCAGATTGCACCATTGCAGCATGGACAGCAGCAGCCTGGACTGGCTGGCTGAGAAGCAACAGTAAGGGCACTGGCAGAGTGGCAGTGGTGGAAGGACACATGAGAGAGGACAACAAGTTCCTGCTGCATGAAACCAATGCCAATCCCATAGAACAGCACCTCAGGAATCCTACTAATATGTTGAAGGGCAGATTGCTGGACTGCTGTGACTTCCTACATGCCACTTTGTACACTTGAATGCACAGCCATGATGGCAGCCAGCTACCTTGCAAGACAGAGCTGAGTTTCCAGTGCAGCACTCAGGCATTGGTTATCTGTTGCTTGTACTGGGATAGATGCTGTGACAACTGGCATTACAGGATGCAAGTTGGTTGGGTCCACAAGTGTGTGAATGGAGTTGGCCACCACTCCCATGCTGGGAAGTTGGTGCTGAACATTTTCATGTTTCTTGGCACTGAACGCTGTCTTTCTGGCAGGATTCCCGAAGCACCAAGCAATTTTTGTATACACCCATCTTCATTCTTCTGTAAGCTGCCCCATCAAAATGTTCTTCTGAGTCCTATGCGGCAGAACTTACATGCAACCTCGCCCTCCAGTGAGCTGGCATCCAGTGGTAGTCTTGGCACTTGTCCTGGCTACAGCCCACTCATGACCGCTGTCTCATGATGTGATCCCACATCTTGCACCCACCCCCCAAAGCTCTCCTCAAGATTACACGCAGTATCTGAGTTGGTGGCTGCGAGTGTGAAAGCAAGTAACAATGTTTCTTAAGCATTGCCTTCTTGCTGTTCTTGTGCAGATTGGCCAGTTTGCAATTTTTAATATCTGAAAGGAGAAAGGCATGAGGATAAGGTTGTGGTGCAGGGAGGGGGGAATAGTAAGAGGTGCACGCTTACACCATCAGCAGCTTAAGGGATCTTGGGATGAGAGGGAAGTGGGATGTGAGAGGGAGCATTAGATATGAAAATATCATAGTCTGATAGTTTTAGCCGTGGCACTGGTCACGGCCAGAGCAATGGCCCTCTCAATAATGATCAGCACCATCTCCATGCAGGTAAGGACACTCAGGCATGCCTGTTCCCCTAAGGGTGCTGTCTGCTGCCTCTGGTTAGGCACCACCTTATCCTGAACGGGGAAGAAAAGCGTATCAGTGAGCATCGTGCGATCTGTTTAGTTGATGTACCTGACACGATTGAATAGCTTGCAGCTTGTACAAGCTGTGAGATGGGGATGTAAGAGTATTGGCAGTCAAGGGGAGGCATTGGCATAGTGGTTTTGTTGCTGGATTAATGATCGAATCAAAATGTTGGGGAAAACTAGCATGAATATTTTGTGCGATACAAACAATGATTGTGAGATAGGTAGTTGGCACTGAAAAGGTGCCAGCAGATAATTGGAAAGAGGCTAATGTGAAGCCCATTTTCGAAAAGGATGTCGAAGCAAATACAGGTCCATGATTCTCACTGAAATTCTTGTGGAAAATAATGGGACAAGCAGAGAATTAGATAAAATTTACACCACAGCAACCAACCTCATGGCCCAACTGGTATATGAAATAAGCCAGAAGCGATGCTTCCATAACAGAAAAAATCTACCCGTGTAGCAAACTTTTGGATACTGCAACCTAACATCACATGTAGCATAGTGTTCAGTGTGATGAGAGCAAGTTTTTATCAGTCATTCAAATAGAGTCCTGTTTTTATTTTGCAGCAGGTACAGATTTTTTAATTTAATTTAAATTTTGGGTTAGTTTTCAATTTCTGGCAGTAATTGTATTGTGGTGTGTAGTGCACTGTGATAATGTCATACCTGGATATATCAATAGGCTGAATCATTCAGGCCATGAGGTAGCACCAATGTAATATGATCTTTGCATTCTCTCCATGTTTGGGTATCTCAGGGCATTAAATGTTCTCATAGGAATGCTGACTGTAATCATCTCAAATAATTTTTAAACAGTAGACAAAGTTATTTTATGCCGACACATTAAGTGTTTATATGATAATATTGCACAGTGGTTTCCAAGCCATAAACTCCTTTTTATCGTACAGTCCAGAAAATCCCACACAAAACGACAAACATTTCCTTGGCAACCACGCTACTGCTGGTGAAAATCAAACTTGAAGTGACTGTGACAGATTACCAGTCTGTCCTGTTTTAAGTCACATAAGAAACGTATTTCCTGATAGTAGCTTTGCTGTATTGCTTACTGTAACTTATTGTAGCTATGTAAGCAATGTAGCCACTTTAATCTGATGACTGCTTACATAGGCGGTCTCTAAGCATATATAATACACATTCGCTTCCCATGTTGTAGTTACTTCAATTCTTTTTCGTTTCCATGGTTTACTCATAGAAACATAGAAAATAGAAGCAGGAGTAGGTCATTCAGCCCTTCGAGCCTGCTCCGCCATTCAATATGATTATGGCTGATCCTCTATCTCAACGCCGTACTCCCGTTCTCTCCCAATACCCCTCGACGCCTGGATTGGTTACCCAGAGACAGTTGATGTTTGCGACTGTGTTAGCTTTAGTCCTAATCAGGGGAATGAGGGGTCCCGTGGTGATTTTGGGCAGATCACTTGCCCATGCCCATAAAAACTTTGAAACATATGATTCATGGCACAGAAGGAGGCCATTTAGCCCATCCTGTCTATGCTGGCCAAGAAATAGCTATCCAGTCTAATCCCAGCTTCCAGCTTTTGGTTCATAGCCCTGCAGATTACAGCATTTCTATCCAAATACATTTTAAATACAATGAGGGTATCTACCGCTACCACCCTTTCAAGCAATGTGTTCCATGGATAAAAATAAATTATTCCTAAACCCCCTTCTAATCCTTCTGCCAACTACTTTAAATCTACATTCCATATGGTTATTGGCCTCTCCACTAATGGAAATAGGTCCTTCCTATCTATTCTATAAGCCGCTCATTATTTTATAAAGCTCAATTAAATGTCCCTTCAACCTCCTCTGGGGTGGGGGAGGGGGCCAACCCATCCAATTTTTCCTCATAGCTTAAAATTCTCCAGTCTTGGCAGCAACCTTGCAAACCTCTTGGTACCCTCTTTATTGTGATCATGTCCTTCCTTTAATTTGGGCTGTATGCAGTATTCTAGCTGTGGACTAATTAATGCTTTATACTTAACTGGCATGCGGTTCACGCTCTTCTGTTTTAGGCCTTGACCAATAAAATAAGAAAGACTTGTATTTATATCGCACTTTTCATGACCACTGGATACCTCAAAGTGCTTTACAGCAATTCAAATACTTCCTAAAGCGTAGTCACTGTTGTGCAAGGAGGTGGAATGGAAATAGGTCCTTCCTATCCCTACTACTAGGCCAGAAGCCCTGGGCTCAAGTCTCACTTCAGGACTTGATGGCCATGGAAGGTTTGTTCATAATGTGGCCAAGCTGGTTGATTATCAGCCTGTAAATCCTTCCAATGTGCCTGGCAGGTGGTAAGGGTAGGAGAGTTTCTGATCAGCCATATTACAGAAGGCAATTGCAAACCACTGCATTACTTTGCCAAGCGCAATCATGGACCAATCCAATGGTAATCCATAGTCTTAGGCATGGTCCCTGAAGGAGGAGTCATTGTTCTAATGTAGAAAACAGAAATAATCAAGGAATGTATCCTGTGTGCCTTCTTGACCACTTTATCAACATGTCAAGCCCCCTTCAGGTTTTTATAGACATGCACTCCCAAGGTCCCTCTGTACCTCTAGACTTCACATTACCCTCACATTTATTTTGTATTCCCTCATCTTGTTTGTCCTCCCAAATGCATCACCTCACACTTCTCTAGCGCTATAGTTGCACACTCAGCAAGTGATAACCTTTGCAGTTGCAGTTCTTTACACTTCTTAAGAGTGCTTTAGTTGCATTTCCCCTTGGGCTGCAGTTTGAGAGGGAGATGAAGCAGCAGTAACAGAGAAGACAACAAGCTGCACCTTCACAGGGAGGAGGAAGAGAGGAAGAAAGGCACGCAGCAGGACCCTTGTTCACCAGGGTCTCCCTGGAATATTTTCTCTACGAAGACCTGAGCCAGGGGCAGTGTGTATGCCATCTGAGCTTTACTTAGAAGGTGCTCACAGAGAAATCTGCCACCTCTTGCAACCAAATCAGCAATCTCAGGGCAGGGACAAGGATGACGCTGCCAATGACTATGAAAACAACCATTGCTCCGAATTTTTGTATTGGGATCCTTCCAGGATGGAGCAGCCAACATCCAAGGTCTCCCAGATCACCTTCCATTGCTATGTCAGAGAGGTGACTGGCATTCTTTATGCCAGGACAGGGATTTCATTGTGTTCTTTCTGACCAGAGAGAAGCAAGCAGACTGTGCACATGGCTTTGCCAAGAGAGCTGAATTCTCCACAGTACAGGGTACCAACAGCTGCACACACATGGCTTTGCAAGAACTGCATCTCAAAGGTGAGATGTACTGCAGCTGCAAAGGTTAGCCCTCACTGAGTGTGCAGTTGGTTTGCAACCACACTCAATACATTGTGGTGGAGTGTAGCCGCAGCAAATCCATGGCACCACAGTTGGCTCAGCTGTACAAGAGGGCACAAACAAGACTAGAAGAGCAACAGCGATAGGTGAATCAATAGTTAGGGGAATAGACAGGAATTTCTGCAGCCACAGTCTTGAATCCAGGATTGTATGTTGCCTACTTGGTGCCAGGGTCAAGGATGTCACTGAGCAGCTGCAGGGCACACTGAGTGGGGGAGAATGAACTACCAGCAGTCATGATCCACATCAGTACCGACAACATGGGTAGAAAGAGGGATGTGGTAAAGCAGTCAGAATCTAGGGGGCTCAGTAGGAAATTAGCAAGCAGGGCCTCAAAATGATTACTCCCAGTGCCATCCACATGAGTATAGAAACAGGAAGGTAAAGCAGATGAATGCATGGCATAAAAGGCAGCGTAGGAGAGAGAGCTTTAGATTCCTTGGGCATTGGGATCAGCTCTGGGGGAGATGGACCCTGTACAAGGCGGATAGGTTGCACCTAAATAGAGCCAGGACCAATTTCCTTTTGGGGCAATTAGCTCATGCTACTGGGGAGGGTTTAAACTGACATGGCAGGGATGTGGGAATCAGGAGGAAATATCAGAAAGGAATGCTGGGGTGCACAGCATACTGGGAGAGATAGATAGCACTAGAGTAGGAAATAATAAGTTAGTAGGTTGGTTCAAAGTAAGGGAGAAAGTAATAAAGTCTAAATTAGGTTTACTGTGGATATATCCGATTGGTGAGTTGCAGGTGCAGATAGCCATGTTATGACAATAATGGAGACCTGGCTCAAAGAAGTGCAGGATAAGGTACCAAATATTCCTGAATACAAGTTGTTCAGGGTGATAGGAAAGGATGGAAAGGGGGAGGGGTGGCAGTATTGATTAAGGAGAGCATTGCAGTGCTGGAGAGAGAGGATGTCTCAGAGGGGTCAAGAACAGAATCTATTTAACTAGAGCTAAGGAACAAAAAAGGTGCAATTACATTGCTCGGTGTTGTCTATAGGCTACCAATTAGTGGGAAAGATGTGGAGGAACAAATATGCAAGGAAATTACGGAGAGGTGCAAGAATTATAGAGTAGTTATAATGGGGGACTTTAATTATCTGTTTTTAGACTGGGATTGTCTAAAGGGCAGTGAGGGGCAAGAGTTCCTAGAGTGTGTTCAGGAGAATTTTCTGCAGCAGTATGTTTCCAGTCCAATGAGAAAGGAGACTCTGCAAGACCTGGTTCTTGAGAATGAGGTGAAGCAAGTGGATCAATTGTTTGTAGAGGAATTTTCAGGGGACAGTGATCATTGGACCAGATTGGCTATGAAAAAGTATAAAGAACAATCCACAGTAAGAATAATTGACCAGGGTAAAGCCAACTTCAATGGGGTAAAAATGGATCTGACTCGGATAAACTGGGATCACAGGCTGACAGGCAAAACTGTACCTGAACCATGGGCTGCCTTTAAAGAAGAGATTGTTTGGGCACAGTCAAGGTCTATTCCCATGAAGAGGGTAGGGCAAACAAATCCAGAGCTCCCTGGATGGCGAATGAGATAGAGATTAAGAGGAAAAAGAAAAAGTGTGCTTATGACAGATGTTAGGTGAATACTACAAACAAGAACCATGCTGTATTTAGAAAGTTCAGAGGGGAATTGAGAAAGCAAAGAAGGAAAGCAAAGAGAGAGTATGAAAAGAGACTAGAAGCTATCATAAAATGGAATTCAAAAGTGTTCTATAGGCATATAAATAGTAAAATGGTGGTAAAAGGAGGAGTGGCGCCAAATAAGGACCAAAAAGGGGATTTATGTATGCAGGCAGGGGACATGGCTGAGGTATTAAAAGAATAATTTGCATTTGGCTTTACCAAGGAAACAGATGCTGCGCAGTTTATGGTGAAAGAGAAAGTTCTTCAGTCACTCAAAGAGTTTAAAATTGATAAGGAGAGGGTATTGGATTGGCTGTCTATACTTAAAGTTGGTAAGGCACCAGGACCGGGTGAGATGCATCCGAGGATACTGAGGGAAGTGAGAGTGGAAATTGCAGTAGCACCAGCCATAATTTTCAGTCTTCCTTAGATCTAAGGGTAGTGCCAGAGGACTGTAGAGTTGCAAATTTAATACTCTTGTTCATAAAGGGTGTAAAGTTAAGCCCAGGAGGCTTCTAGAAATGATAATTCAAGACAAAATTAATAGTCACTTGGGAAAATGTTGGTTAATTAAGGAAACGGCCATGGATTTATTAAGGGAAAATCGTGTTTAGCTCACTTGCGTGAGTTTTTTGTTGATGTAACAAAAAGGGTAGATGAGGGTAATGATGTTGATGTGGTGTACATGGACTTCCAAAAAGCATTTGATAACATGCTACACAACAGACTTGTGATCAAAGTTAAAGCTCATGGAATAAAAGGGACAGTAGCAACATTGATACAAAATTGGCTAAGTGACGGGAAACATAGAGTAATGGTTAACAGATGCTTTTTTGGCCTTGAGGAAGGTTCATAGTGGAATACTCCAGGAGTCAGTGCTCTTCCTGATATATATAAATAACCTAGGCCTTGGTTTGTAGGGCACAATATCATAATTTGTGGGCTGCACAAAACTTGAAAGTATTGTGAACTGTGAGGAGGATCATGTAGAACTTCAAAAGGACATTGGCAGGTTTGTGGAATAGATAGGCAGATGGCAGATGAAATTTAATGCGGAGAAATGTGAAGTGATTCATTTTGGTAGAAAAAAACGTGGAGAGACAATATGAAACTAAAGGTACAATACTAAAAGCGCTGTAGGAGCAGAGGGGCCTAGGTATATGTGTGTATAAAGCTTTGAAGGTGGCAGGACAGGTTGAGAGCATGACTAATAAAGCGTTCAGCATCTTAGGCTTTATTAATGGGGCATAGTATAAAAAAGTAAGGAAATTATGTTAAACTTGTGTAAAATACTAGTTCAGCCTCAAGTGGAGTATTGCATCCAGTTCTGGGTGCCACACTTTTGGATATGAAGGTATCAGAGAGAGTTCAGAAATGATTCAAGAGAATGGTTCCAGGGATGATTAACTTCAGTTACGTAGATAGGTTGGAGAAGTTGGGACAGTTCTCCTTGGAGGAGAAGGTTGAGAGGTATTCAAAATCAAGAGTGGTCAGAACAGAATAGTTAGAGAGAAACTGTTCCCATTGGTGGAAGGGTCTGTGGCTAAATAAGGAAGTTAAGGATAGTATCAAGTTGAAAGAAATTCTGCAAAGGTTAATGGTAGGTCAGAAGATTGAACAGATTTTAAGATCCATCGAAGAAAGACTAAAAGAAAAGAGGGAAAAATTAGAGTATGAGAGTAAGCTAGTGAGAAATATAAAAACAGAGGGTAAGAGTGTCTACATATATTTAAAAACAAAAGAGTAAATAAAGTGATCAGGGGAATTAATAATGGAAAACAAGGAAATCAGGGTGGAGGACTGTGAAATATTAGAGGAAATTACATAGAGAGAGGAGGTACTGGTGGGTTTGGCGGCCTTTAGAGTGGATAAATCCACAGGCCCAGAAGAGGTGAATCCCAGACTGTTGAGGGAGGCAAGGGAAGAGATATCAAGGGCCCTGGCAGTCATTTTTAAATCCTCTCTGGCCACAGGTGAGGTGCCAGAGGACTGGAGGACTGCTAACATTGTCCCATTATTAAAAAAAGGAGGAAGGGATAGATCAAGAAATTACAGGCCAGTCAGTCCAACCTCGATGGTGGGGAAGTTACTGGAAAGAATTCTGAGGGACAGAATATATCTGCACTTGGAGAGACACGGATTAGTCAGGTATAGTCAGCATGGATTTGTTAAGGGAAGGTCGTGTTTGACAAGTTTGATCAAATTTTTTGAGGAGGTAACCAGGAATGTTGATGAGGGTGATGCATTTGATGTGGCCTACATGGACTTTAACAAGGCATTTGATAAGGTTCCTCATGACACACTGATCAAGAAAGTAAAAGCCCATGGGATCCAAGGCAAAGTGGCATGTTGGATCCAAAATTGGCTGAGAGGCAGGAAGCAGAGGGTGAAGGTAGAGAGATGTTTCTGTGACTGGAAGTCTGTTTCCTGTGGGGTTCTGCAGGGCTCAGTGCTGGGGCCCTTGCTGTTTGTGGTGTATATAAAGGATTTGGACTTAAACGTAGAGGGTATGATCAAGAAGTTTGTTGATGACATAAAAATTGGTAGGATGATAAATAGTGAGGAGGATAGCTGTAAACTGCAGGAGGCTATCAATGGACTGGTGAGGTGGGCAGAGCGGTGGCAAATGGAATTCAACCCAGAAAAGTGCGAGGTAATGCACTTGGGGAGGGCTAACAAGGCAAGGGATTATACCATGAATGGTAGGACCCTGGAAAGTACTGAAGATCAGAGGGCCTTTGTGTGCATATCCACAGATCCCTGAAGGTAGCCAGGCAGGTAGATAAAGTGGTTAAGAAGGCATATGGGGTACTTGCCTTTATTAGCCAAGGTGTAGAATACAAGAATAGAGAGATTATGGTGGAACTGTTTAAAGCACTGGTTAGGCCACAACTGGCGTACTGCGTGCAGTTCTGGTCATTACATTGGGCAGAAATCTTTGCTCAGTGGGCAGGCACGTGCCCAACCCGCTCAAGCGTAAAATGACGCGTGTTGACATCGGCTGAGCGTGTCAACGTGCAGTTGTACGATAGTTCAGTCGGCGGGTACGTGCCGGAACTGGCAGCACGCCTGCTGACAATTAACAGGCCTGTTAAGGCCATTAAATAATCAATTAAATTAAGTTTTTCACTGCCTGTCCAACCTAATGATTGGCGGGCAGGTGAAAAGGCCAAGTAGCCTTTGCATTTTTTTTTGGGAACCTCATCCGTGGGCGGGATGAGGTTTCCAAAAGCAAATAATAATAAAATAAAAGTTTTAAAATTTAATTAATAACATGTCCTTGCTCATGTTACAGAGTCACGTGAGGGGACATGTTTTATTATATTTTTATTTTCTTCATTTTCTTTTTTAAAAATGCTTCATCTCCCTGAGGCAGATCCGTGCCTCAGGGAGATTATGAAGTGCTCACTTGCGCGCATGCGAGAAATTTGCGCTTGGCTTGCTTGCCCTTCTCCTCCCCCGCCCCCCGCACAGGCAGCATTGATAGGGTGGATAGGAGGCACTATTTCCATTAGTAGAGGGGTCAATAACCAGGGGGCATAGATATAAGGTAAGAGGCAGATGGCTAAGATGGGTGTTGAGGAGAAATTTTTTCACCCAGAGGGTGGTGGGAGCCTGGAACTCAATGCCTGAAAGGGTGGTTGAATCAGAAGCACTTGTAACATTGAAGAAGTATTTAGATATTCACTTGTATTGCCATAGCCTCCAGGGCTGTGGGCCAAGCGCTGGAAAATGGGATTAGTGTAGTCAGATCTTTGTTGGCCGGTGCGGACGCAATGGGCCGAATGGCCTCCTTCTGTGCCGTAAACGTTTATGAGTCTATAAGAAAATAGTGAAAGCCTTGAACAGGTGTTTTGTGTCTGTCTTCACTGTAGAAGACTTAGAAAACTTTGAAAAAAAAATACTTGTGACTGGATTTTTCGCTCGGCGTGCAGGGGCGAGTGTAAAATAGAGCGCGATGATGTCGGGCAAGCGTCCCAACGTCATCGCACACTCGCACCATATTTCAGTCAGTGAGCACACACAAGAGTCGGCAGCACGCCTGCCAACAATTAAGAAGCCTTTTAAGGCCATTAGTGTATTAATTAAGAGCAATTTTTCACTGCCCGTCCAACCTTATTTTTATTTTTTATTATCCATATATTCAGGTTAGCGAGTCCTCTGTAGGGACATTTTTTTCAGAATTTCATAATCTTTATTTTTCTTTTTAAAATTCTTCAGCTCCCTGAGTTCCTGTCAGGGAACTTTCATTGCGTGTTCCCCTGCGCCAGCACTGACATCAGCACTCACCCTCTTCCCGCCCCCACCGCAGCAGCACTGAGCTTTTCAGTGCGCCTTTCATGTTGGCTGGCTGTTAGTTGCCCAGCCAGCGTGAAATCGTGGTCGGGGAGCCAATTGCGGGCGGCGGCCTGTTTCCCAGCCCATCCCAGGCCTGCCCGCCCTACGACCCGAAAATCCTGCCCTGGAAAATCAAGGGGAGAAAGGGAGGAAAGAACTTTAAATAATCACCGTCACCAGATGAAATGGTACCGGGAGAACTATCAGACCTAAAGTCTAACAGGTCCCTAGGGCCTGATGGCCTGCAACCAAGTGTCTTAAAATAATGGCTGCAGAGATTCTGGAAAAGTCCCAGCGGACTGGAAAATAGCAAATGTAACACCTTTATTCAAGAAAGAAAGGAAACAGGAAGCAGGAAACTATAGGCCAGTTAGCCTAATATCTAGCATAGGGAAATTGCTAGAATCTAAATTTAAGGAGGCTATAGCAGGATACTTACAAAATCACAGTGGGGTGAGGCAGAATCCACATGGTTTTGTGAAAAGGAAATCATGTTTAACTAATTTATTAGAGTTCTTTGAGGAAGTAACAAGCAACATGGATAAAGGAGAATCTATAGATGTGGTGCACTTGGATTTCCAAAAGACATTTGACAAGGTGCTACATCTAAGGTTCCTACACAAAATAAGAGCTCATGGTGTAGGGGTAACATATTAGCATGGTTAGAGGATTTGTGAGCTAACAGGAAGCAGGGAGTATGGATAAATGAGTCATTTTCATGTTGGCTAGCTGTAACTAGTGGAGTGCAACAGGGATCAGAGTTGGGGCCTCAACTATTTACAATCTATATCAATGACTTGGATGAGGGCACCAAATGTGTGGTATATAAATTTGCCAATGACACTAGGATAGGTAAGAAAATAAGTTGTCAAGAGAAGGTAAAGAGCCTACATAGGGATATAGATAGGTTAAGTGAGTGGGCAAAAATTTGGCAGATGGAATATAATATGGGAAAATGTGAACTTGTCCACTTTGGCAGGAAGAATAGAAAAGCACCATATTATTTAAATAGTGAGAGATTGCAGAATTTACTGGGACAGAAGGATCTGGGTGCCCTGGTACATGAATCAGAAGAAGTTACTATGCAAGCACAGCAAGTGATTAGGAAGGCTAATGGAATGTTAGTGTTTATTACAAGGGGAATGGGATATAAAAATAAGAATATTTTACTGCAGCTGTACAGGGCCTTAGTGAGACCACATCTGGAGTACTGTGTACAGTTTTTGTCTCCTCATTTGAAAAAAAGGATATAAATGTGTCAGAAGCAGTTCAGGGGATGTTCATTTGACTCAGTCCTGGGATGAAGGACTCATCTTATAAAGAAAGGGTAAACAGGTTAGGCCTATGCCCATTGGAGTTTAAAAGAATGAGAGGTGATTTTATTGAAACATATAAGATCTTTAGAAGCCTTGATGGGGTGGGGGATGTTCCCTCTTGTAGGGGAGACTAGAACTAAAGGACACAGTTTAAAAATAAGAGGTCTGCCTTTTACGATGAGAATTTTTTTTCTCTCAGAGGGTCATTAGTCTGTGGAATTGTCCTCCCCAGAAAGTGGTGGAGACTGGATCATTAAGTTTATTTAAGGCTAAAGGATAGATTTTTGATAGACGTGGGAGGCAAGGGTTATGCAGGACAGACAGATAAGTGGAATCACAGAGTCGTTACAGCGCAGAAGGAAGCCATTTGGCCCATCGTGTCTGCATCGGCTCTCCGAAGGGCATTTCACTTAGTGCCATTCTCCTGCCTTCTCCTCATAACCCAGTACATTGTGTCTTTTCAACTAACAGTCTAATTCCCTTTTGAATGCATTGATTGAACCTGCCTCCGCCACACTCTCAGGCTGTGCATTCCAGACCTTAGTCATTCACTGCGTGAAAAAGTTCTTTCTCATTTTGCTTTTGCTTTTGCTTCTTTTACTAATTAAATTAAATCTGTGCCTCTCATTCTCGATCATTTCATGAGTGGTAACAGTTTCTCCCTATCTACACTGTCCAGACCCTCATGATTTTGGAGTTGAGGCTGTAGTCAAATCAGCCATGATCTTATTGATTGGCAGAGCAGGCTCAAAGGGCCGAATAGTCTACTCCTGCTCCTAAGTCCTATGTTCCTATGAGAACCAGGGGACACAGATTTAAGTTAATTGGCAAAATAAGCGATAATGACCTGAGGAAAAGCTGTTTCACGCAACGAGTGGTTATGACCTGGACTGCTCTGCCTGAGAGTGTGGTGGAGGCAGGTTCAATCGAAGCATTCAAGAAGGAATTGCATTATTATCTGGAAAGGAAAAATGTGCAGTGCTATGAGGAGAAGGCAGAGACTGCTACGAGGTGAATTGCTCCTTCAGAGAGCCAGCACAGGCACAATGGGCCAAATGGCCTCCTTCTATAACTATTCTACAATTCTGTGATTCTGTAGTGAATGCTGGTTGTCCCAGCAGCTTTCATTCTGCCTCAGTCCATTATTCCCTCAGTCTTTCATGACATCAAACCCAAGGTCCCATCAAAGTCATCATCTGAATACTCTGCAGGAGAATTCGTGTGCAACCTCATTCCCCGATATCCTTTCCCTGCCCTACCTGCAGCCCAGTCCTGCCCGCTGACTCATCACATGCACATCTTACCTCTCTGCTACACTCTAACGTTCGTGCATTGCCAGTATCTAAGCTGGTGGCTGTGAGTTTGAGATTGAGTGACTGCATTCCTTCTTCTATCAGTCACTTCTTCCTCATCCATTTCAGGCTCCTACAACACTTGTTCTCCATGTGGCAATTTTGAGCTGTCTGACAGGAGATGGCTCAAGAATAGGATTGGGTTGAGGGAAATGGGAGAAAACAAGAGGTGCATGCATGCACCACCTGCAGCTTGTAAGTCAGAAGATTTTGAGAGGTGAGGGGGAGTGGGATGTGAGAAGGTAGATGAGGTAGGCACATACCATGATCCTCAGGCACTGGCCACTGGCCATGGCCTCAGTCTTGGCTGCACCAACAATGGCCAGCAACATCTCCTCCATGTAGGTGAAGCCATGCAATCATGCTTATCCCCCGCCAGTTAGGTACTGCTGCTTCCGATTATGTATCACCTCGCCCTGCAAGAATAAGGGAAGTGTGTTAGTGAGTGCTGTGCAATATGTTTGGTTTTTGTGCCTGGCACAGTTGAATAGCTGGCTGTGAGATATGGGTGTGAGGCTTAAAGCAGTGTTAAGTGTGTGAGGGTGAGGTGAGGAAATGTATGCTGGTTTTGAGTTGTGCTTAATAGACAGTTGGAAGGTGAATGAAAGGCGGGGAATGAATAGAACAATGTGGGAGGTCAGTGGTACATCTGTAAAGCTATGGAATGTGAAAAAGCATTCAGTGACATTGACCACCTGTGTGAGGTGGAGCAATTGAACTTCTTGCAGCACTGCTTCCAGGTCCGTGGATCTAGAGTGCTAGCATTAATCATGATGACTATCTACTCCCACTGCCTTTGTAGCATCCATCTGGGGGGCCTCTCTCCTCCTGTCCACCTCTTGTAGCAAGGCCTCTAGTGTTGTGTCAGAGAAACTTGAAGCATGCTCTCTGGTATGTTGTGCCATTTTCACTTCTCCTTCTCCTGACAAACACTTTGACAATGGCTTCGAGTACTTGCTCCAGCCAAAATATGCCTTGCCTTTAAGAGATGCTGGCCTGGCCTTAAGTAGAACAGGTCAGCTTTAAGTGGTGCTAGCTTCACATGATCCTGAACCCCCTACTCAGCAATATATTTAGCACAGCACTGTACCCCACTTGCTTGATCAGCAGGCAGCATGAAGTTAGCATGTTGCCTGCAATACTTTGAATGGACACAGGTGCATCACAAGGTCCTTGTCCATTTTCTGGGGCAATCAAATATTGAGCTTATATATGGCACATTGGGATAAAATTCACCACTGGATTTACAGCTTTTGCAATGGTTACCAGAATGTCTACTTCCAAGATGGTCTGATGATACCAATAACCAGTGCAATGAGTAGCAGTGTGCACATGTTTTCCACAGAAATTTCCCAATCAATGAACACAGGGACATAGGAATTTCTAGTTGAGAAAAGACCAAGATTTATATAGTTTACCTTTTACCATCTTGGTAGTTGCATGATATAATGATAATAGAGTTGTTAATAATAGTAGCAATCAACCTCTATCAATCAACCCACAACAGACCCAAACAGGAAAATCCCCACTGGTGGAGGACTTTGCAATCAAAGGTCCAAATCCTGTTGTTCTCAAGCATGGTACATTTCCAATATATTACATCTCATTGATGCTCCTGTACTGTATTCCAAAAACTATTTTCTGAAAGAAATCGACCTAATTTGAATTTGAATTCAATAATGCTGACTGCTTCCAAGGAAATATTGTCGGGTGTAGCATTGGGCAGAAATGAATTTTTTGACCTCAAAGTCATAAGAAGGATCGACGTTTTCATATCAGCCCCAGTACCGAGTAACAGGAGTCCAGGAATCTGAGTAACTTCTCAGTTAGGAAGCAATGCTTGATTCTGCAGTGAGAAACTACTATAGTTATCACATCAAAATCCCTGAGATTATATTAGGTCAGGAAGTGGAGCATGGTTCTTGGAACTCCACAAGGTTCAGGGCGCTAATGATACATGGAAGAAAGACTCTCACAGTTCTCCTTGTAAAATCTCTTTATTTATAATTTCCAGTACTCAGTGACTAATTTGACCCAGACGTCTTCCTTTTATCAGTTTGCTGGCCATGCTTTGATGCCTGAGTACCTCATGGGCTGCTGTTTTAGTACATCTGTTATTAATTTGGTCCTTTCTTCAGAAGAGGAGCTTTTCCTTTCTCCCTTTCTCTTCACGATATCCAAACTAGGCCAACCCCTAACAGAGGAGCAGGTGTTCACATCCAACCTTTCTCAGGAGAGGGATTGCAGAATCAAAGCACCTTTATTTTGAACAACATGTTGGGCAGCAAGTATTTGCCTATATGCTATTTTATATTGCTCCCGTAAAACCCCATGCTTCCTTGTAATCCAAGGATTAGGCAAATTGTTAAAACACACAAAACTTCAAACATAATGAGAAGCAGGGCATTTGTTTCCATTGAGCTCTGTGAAAGCTTTCCACCTGAAGCTTTAATTTATCTGTCTTTCAGATGTGCCCTGTGTTCAGTTTCCAGCTTTTTCTATTTTTACTTCAGATTTCCAGCCTCCATGGCTTTTCTTACCTCCCGTTTCTTTCTAACTTTTAACCCTTACAGGATTACGGTAACATTTTTACCAACATTAAAAAAAATATGTTAATCCCAACATTCCCGTCTACCAAGTTACTAAAGATAGCATTGAATTTGAATGATCCTATTGTATTGCAGTAACAGCAGTGCCAGGTTATACAGCTGACTCCGTACTCCTTCAGGGAAATCTCCATGTCAATAATTAAATGCAAGGGCGATCTTCGCTGAGGATGACAGTGACATTTTCAAAGCTAGTGAAGATCCAACACTCATTGGTAGATGACCATTTCAGGTTGTGATAAATATATAAGGATCAGGGCATCAGATTGTTTTCTATTGTTATCACTGCCCATTATGAGCTTTAGGCAGTTTTAGAGACAAAACAGAATTTAAAGGAAGGTTGATCACAGAGCATAATTTCACGTTAATTACAACTGCAGGACAAGGGAACAGTGATGCAAACTGTAAAAAGGCGAGTTCAGGCCGATGTCAGGAAATACTGTACATTGTCACATAAAGAGAGATTAACGCTTGAAATGATCTTCTGCGTAAAATAGTGGAGGCAAAAGCTCTGGAATCATTCAAGTGGTGGTTATTGTAGCTTTGATGGTAGTTTCTAAGACAGGGTGAGCTAAATGTTCCAGTTAGCTTCCCTCAACTATACTGATCTTTGTGAAGACAGCGTTGCTTTAGATATCTCTGGATCTTCGCCAAAATTGCATTGCCTCTTTAGAAAAAAAGGCATGTTGGGAACCATACTGTTAATGCTTATGTGAATACATAAAGGTCCCTTCAACAGTTTCAAAGCTCATCACTGGATTTTTGCAGCATATGATCAGAACTTTCTTCTCACTAAAATCTGGATCACAAATGGATGGAGAACCAGAGGGGACAGTTTTACAAAAGAAGCAAACGCAAGGTGAGAAAAAAGCTTTTTCACACAGCGAGTAGTTAGGGTTTGGAATGCGCTGCCTGGAAGTGTGGTGGAGGCAGGCTCAATGGAGGCATTCAAGAGGGCATTCGATAATTTAAACAGAAACAATGTGCAGGGTTATGGGGAAAAGGCAGGAGGCTGGCACTAAGTTAAAATGCTCAGATGCAGACACGATGGGCCGAATGGCCTCCTTCTACACCGTAACAATCCTGTGATTCTGTGATTCTGTGGATACATATAGGAACTTGTTCATTCATCCACAAACATACAACATTAACACTGAATTGCTGCATCTTCAATAATTTATGCAGAATTGTTGCACTTTTACCAAGCATTTTGCAAGTAATTTTCTCCCATCTGTTTCCGCAATAAATTATTAGAACATTGCACGTTAATGAATCAGAAACAGAGCTGCTTTAAACTTCTTCTGCATGTGCTCAGGCTGCCCAGTGAAACCAGACGTGCTGAGAATGTCAATCCATTCCCTCCATTAGCCTTAATCCTCAGACTGGTCTAGGAAAATTCTTGTATCAAAGAGCTGGACATTTTTGCTAAGTTTTCAGGTCACAAATTTCAACAGCGCACCAAAAACTAACACAGCAGCAATGAAGTTCCCAATGTCATGAATAGTTTTATTACTGTCATATTAGTCCCCCAGCTAAAATCAACCCTCTAAATCTTCTTGGGGCAGAATTTTTCCCTCGTCGGGTGGGCACAGCGGGCGGGCCCGGGAGCGGCCGCAAAGCCAAGCACCCCTCACGATCGGGCCCTGAACGTGATTTCGCGCTGGCGGGTCAATTAAGGCCTACCCAGTGTGAAATGCGTTCCACACCGGCCGGGGAGTGCCGAGCAGGAGCGGGGGGTCCTGTCAGCCACCGGGTCCAATGGCTTCCCGGCAGCCGGTTTAAAAGAGGCCCAGGCAGCCCCAGAAAGGGGTGTCTGTCCACCGTTGTAACGATCGAGCCGAGTGCAGCTGCAAACGCCAGGCGGGAGGGCAGGTCGGGTGGGCACTCAGAGCCCCCGCTTTTCTGATGAGTGCCTCGCGGCCCTCCTGGAGGAGGTGGCTGCCGGGAGGGGTGCCCTTGTCCCCAGAGATGACAGGAGGAGGCCACCGCATCTCACCAAGAGGGCATGGGAGGAGGTGGCAGCAATGGTGAGCAGCCATGATGTGGTGCGGCGCACATAGGCGCAGGGCTGGAAGCGCTTCAGTGACCTGCTGTGCTCAGGAAGGGTGAGTGCCGTGCTGGCATAGGTCAGTGTGCAGAAGTGTTAAGGTGTGGCCATCCTCCCATGGACCTCAGGGGCGCTAGAGTCTGAGTGCCAACTCTCAATAACACTGGAGCTGGCCAAGGGGGTGACCCCTGGCTGCTTGGACTGAGTGCCTTGTGGCTCGAGACCCATGACTTGGATGTGCTCTGTAAGGTGTTCCTCAGCTGGGGTTGGCCAGGCTGCAATGGCGCTGCAGATAGAGAGCGGACTAATCAATGCTCCTCTGTCCTTTCAGGGGAAGACGAGCCATAACCAAGCTGAAAGGACAAGTGCAGGCGGAGACCCGCCATGCCTGTTGCTGCTCTCCTGGTTCAAGCAGGATGCCCTAGATCTCGAAAGCTGGCACGCTCCCCGTGCAACTGGGCATGGAGAGGCAGGGATATCAGGTGAAGGTAAGAGCGCAGTGCACAGAGGTGAGACTTTCAGGTTGTGCAACCATTCTGTGTAGCCTCCTCATTGATGGGAGCCTCAAACCTGGAGTCCTCATTGATCATTGGAAGACAAGGGCACCATGATGCAGATCTCCAATGTGTGCCTGGCATGCACAGTGACAGTGTGATGACCTTAACTAATGACATGTCCTTCTTCTCCCTTTTAATTTCGCCAACGAGCGTCTGATCTGCAGACCCCGAAGGGCCACCCCTGACACCGGAGGACCCTGCCAGGTGCCATTTTCACCTGCGTCACACACACTCTCTGAACCAGGCACCAGCACAGATACCAGCACCTCGGTGGACATTAGAGCAGTGGCTTGTATCTCAGTGCACATTGGTGAGGGCACTTCACAATCACTTGAGGTGCAGGCAGAGGCAAAGAGTATCCAGGCCCTGGCAGTCGGTGGACTGCTGGGGACAAGGACGATGCTCATTTCAGGACTCATTGCTGTCTGCCAGGCCCCCTGAGGATTCAGAACACGTGCACCCTTCCAGGCATCAGACAGCCTTCTGTAACTGTAGTAGTGGGGATTGTGGTCTCCGCTGGGGGCGCCTCCTCTGAGGAGGAGAGAGGGGCAGAAGGGATGTCCTAATGCAGCTTCTAGGGGAGGGACCTGTGGGAAGAGAGGAGCGGGCAGAAGGGGCACAGGGCCAGTAGGTACTCAAAGGCGGAAGGGGCTGCAGAAGACACCACTATCCTGCTGCCAGGGTTTACAGGCAGTGATACAGCTACCTCAATATGTCTGAGATGCAATGCCGAAGGAGGCTCCACCTCTCTAGGGAGACTGTGGCCTCCATCTGTCAGATGATCGGGTCTGAGATCTGCTCCAACTGTGTGGGTGGACACCCGATGCCAGTGGCTCTGAAGGTCAGAGTGGCCCTCAACATCCATGCTTCCAGGTCTTTCCAGGGCTCAGTGGGGGGTCTGTGTGGAGTCTCCCAGTCAGCTATCCACAGTTGTATCAAGCAGGTGACTGATGCTCTATTCAGGCGGGTAATGTAATTCATTCATTTCCATGCAGACAAGGCCAGCCAGGCTGAGCGAGCCAGAGGGTTTGCAGCGATTGCTGGGCTTCCCCATGTCCAAGGTGCAATCGACTGCACACATGTGGTCATCAAGGCGCCAGCGGGTCAGCCCGGTGCCTTCATCAGGAATGGCTTCCACTTCATAAACGTGCAGATAGCATGTGATCATAGGACACAGATTCTGCAAGTCTGTGCAAGGCACCCTGGCAGCTCCCATGACGCATATATCCTGAGACACTCCCAGGTGCTGAGGCTCTTCAGTGCTTCAGCTTGACTGGATGGATGGCTGCTGAGTGACAAGGGCTATCCAATGAAAAGGTGGCTTATGAAGTCTCTCCACCACCCAAGAACAGAGGCAGAGCAGCGGTATAATCAGAGTCATGCCTGCACAAGAGCGGTGATAGAGAGGACCATAGGTCTTCTGAAGATGCGCTTCTGACACCTGGACTGCTCAGGGGTGCACTACAATACCCCCCAGAGCGGGTGTCACTGATAGTGGTTGCATGCTGTGCTCTCCACAATCTGGCACTGGCAAAGGGAGACCTACTAGAAGAAGAAGATCTTGACACAGCTCCACAGGCCACAGAGGATGAATCCTGTAGTGAGTCAGAAGGTGAGCACTGTGAGGAGAATGCTGAGTGCATGCAGCCAGACCTTGGTAACCTCCAGGGAGGCAGGGACACCAAGAACGCCTTGATTCAACATTCCTTCAGCTAGGCTGCCAAAGATCTGCTTCCACCTCATGCCAGGGCTGCCGCCTCCATACCAGATGTCTGAAATGACCCTTTCCTTTGACCCCAAAGTCCACTCAGTGCCTGTGCAATAAAGTTTAGAGCCACCCACGTCCAGCATTACATACTGGCGTACCCTGCACCAAAAAGAAAGATGAAGCATACTCAGGCCATTACAACAAATCAAATTAACATTACTATCTCTGATGTCATGCCCATACCAGTAAACATATAAACAAAACATTACAGAACAGAAGATCACCCGTGACCAGTCCCTCTTGTGCTCATGCTGCCAAATGCCGCGACTTGGTGCCCACCCCCCTCCTGGCACCGGCATTGGAGCCAGCCTGCTGGCTCTGCTGTCTCATTGGCCTTGATGACCTCGGCGGTCGTCCTCTGGCCCGTGGAGCCTGTGCTGGCCCCGCCTGGGAGGGAGCAGTCAGTACTATGGTTGGCATCTCCCCAGTCATTGCAGCCTCATCAGATGCCACGGTCACTAGCAGAGGGGCAGAGGAGCTGCTGCCGTCATTCAGAGCGCCCTGAGAGGAGTCCGCAGGGACGACAGGCAGGTCGTGCGCCAATGCGAGGTCGCTCTGGACCTCCCTGCTCACCATTGATGGACAGGCACCTAGCCGGGATACTGGGTGCCTCATCCAACTCCCACATGGACAATGACCACCTGAGGTCAGAGCCTGTGTGAGGGCTTGCAGGTCTGAGCACAACCTCAGGAACCCCTGATTCTGCCCCCGGAGCTGCCTTTCCATGGGAGTCGCCACTCGGCCATGAGAGTGCACTTGGCCATGAGTGTCAACACATTATGTATGCTCCGCATGGACACCCCCACAACAGAGACCATACACGCAGACCCTCATGGATCTCCGCCAGATCCTCCCGCACATCCTGCTGGAGAGCCAGCATCTGCTGCCTAATGGATGACTCCAGAGGCTCATCATCTGCCTTTGACTCAGTATCATCCTCATCTCCAGCAGTGCTCCAACTGCCAGCACCCTGGGCAATCTCTGCCTCCACCTGCACCTCAAGTGAGTGTGAAGTGCCCTCACTGCTGTGCACCGACATTCTAGCCACCAATCTAATGCCCACCGAGGTGCTGGTATCTGCACTAGTGTCTGGTTCAGAGAGCGGGTGTGACGCGGCTGCTTCTGAAGCCTGGTGGTCCTCTGGCGTCAGGGGTGGCCCTTCAGGGTCCTGTGATTGAGTGCATGTTGGCAAATCTAAGGGAGAACAATAACATGTCTTTAGGTTAAGTCATCACACTGTCACTGTGCATGCCAGGCACCCTGGTGACACAATGGAGATCTGCATCATGGTGCCATCATGTTTCAGTGGTCAATGGGGAATCCAGTTTTGAGGCTCCCATCAATTAAGAGACTACACAAGAATGTTTGCACCACCCGAAACTCTCACCTCTGTGCACTGCACTCTTAGCCTCATCTTCTTCTCCTGCTTCTCCACGACCGGCTGAACGAGGTGGGTGGCGGCTCTCCAGCTCCAAGGCATACAGTTCAAATCTCATCAATATTAGAATGTTTGGGGGTCAGTCCATGACCTCTCTGATTGGTTATGGCTCGTCTTCTCCTGAAAGGACAGAGGAGCATTGATTAGTCCACTCTCTACCTGCAGCACCATTGCAGCCTGGCCAACCCCACTTGAGGAACACCTGGCAGGGCACATCCGAGTCGCGGCCCTCGAGCCACAAGCAGCCAGGGTTCACCCCCTTGGCCAGCTCTGGCGTCATTGACAGTTGGCACTCAGACTCTAACCCCCCTGAGCTCCACGGTGTGGGGTGGGGGGGGATGGCCAGCCCATAAAACTTCACCACACTGATCCATGCCAACACGGTATTCACCCTTGCCAAGCACAGCAGGTCTTTGAGCCTTTTGCGGCACTGCACCCATGTGCGCCGCACAACATCATGGCTGCTGACATCGGCTGCCACCTCCTCCCAAGCTTTTTTTATCTGGTGCGGTGGCCTCCTCCTCCCAACCTTGGGAACGAGGGTATCCCACCTTACACCCACCCCCTCCAAGAGGACCGCAAGACACGCATCTGAAAAACTGGGAGCTGAGTGTCCTCCGGACCTTAGCTCCAGTCTCCAGGCCGCTGAATATGATTCCCCCCCTGGCAGCTTCAGGGAGCTGCCTCTGCCATTTTTAAACCGCTCACCAGGTCGCCATTGGACCTGGCGCCTGACGGGGCCCCCACCCCTGCCCGGCCCTTCCCGACCATGGGGAAGACGTGTTTTACGCTGGGCGGGCCTTAGTTGGCCAGTCAGCATGAAATTGCGGTCATGGGCCAATCGCCGTCGGGGGCCTGATTCCCGACCGGTCCCGGGCCCGCTGATTGCGCCCGCATGCCAAGGGTAAAATTCTGGCCCTAGATTTTATCAACTAGTATATGGAAAGGTAAGTTTTTAGGAGTCGAATTGTGTATGTAGAAAATTAACAGATTGACATTTGGAAAGACATTTCAAGTTTTCAGTGATCGGTAGCTGGTCTTCATTTTTGGCAGCTGTATTAGCGAATATCACAAGCTCCCGGCATATTGAACAATAGTCAGGGCGATTCCACTGCTTTGGATGTAAGCTATGAAATTTTCAGCAGCAGAAGTTTGAGTAAAGGCACCACTATCTGATCATTCAAAGAAGCAGTGATTGAACATGATAAAGATGTCTGTTCTCTCGCAGATTTTCAAAGCTTGGCCAACCAACTCAGTTTTGACCCCTTAATGAAAATGATGGGCCAAAAAACAGCCCTCCCCTTCCTCCCACCATCGCTCTTGCACCTTTAAAGTTACAAGAGTGTGGCTCAACTTCAGTGAAAATGTAAACAACATTCTACTGAAGTACAGAGTGTAAACCTTGAATCAAAAAAGAACACCTAAGTGTAAAGTGTCAAAGCCTATGAGACAAGACTAATGTCCTCCACTGTGCTTAAGGGATTTTAAAAATAGACACTTGCCAATACGTTATATTATCAGTTACAGCAGAAGCTACTTGAAGTTCATCTCCAGGTTGACTGACAAAACACTTGGTTAAGCCACACCAGATGACATCTACTCAGTTGGCTGCACCGTTTCATGAAGCCGTGCCCAACTTAATAGAAAAGTATTGTTAATAGAAAAGCACTTTTCCCTTCACTACTGAAGGCAGTGACTCATGCTGGGATAAAATTCATGAAAACTATGAGTCAAAGTTCTTACTGTATTGAACCTCGACAGTTAGTCCAAATTAAACCAGGGATTGTGGTGCAGCTGAGTCTGATCCTAAACTCAGTTGTTCAGCTCAGTCCAGACATATAGATTTTCCAGCAGTGGTACACAAAAAATGTATCTAGCTTCAAGTAATAACAGAGACCAATCACATGGGAATTTATAAGACTAATGGCGAATAATGCACACGCTGCTCATTATTATGCTTGGCAGACTTGGATTGTATATTGTTTCAATACTTCCTCCAGAGAAATAAACACCCTGAAAGTTACTTTTTTGGATTCTAGTTCTTAAAAGGTTCCTGCATTTGATCCTATTTGTGCACCTATTTTAAATGGGTCAATGCCTCCACTAAACTAGCAGAGAAAGCAATTCCAGATGCATCTAGACATTGGGTTTTCAAGGTATAATTTCAGGTCTGCTGAGTATTATCATCAACCAGTAGGGAGGAAATCGCGAGCTCACCAAATACCATCATCAAATTGGACACTCAGTATGTAAAGGTGCAAAGGCTCTTCGTTCTTCAAAGCAACTGGCCGTTACAATCTACCCCTTAGGACCTGCAGGAGGGAAAAAACACAAACAGTTGGTAGTCATTTCCTGAGATGATATAAAATGACTGCTCAATTATTTGTGGTGCCTTAAACAAGCGGGATGTTTGAAATACAGACTTTGCTGGTGTTAAGGAGCAAGTTTGACATAAAAGACATTGAAAGCAATGGAAGAACAAAGTAAAATAAGTTCATGGGTCTCGGGAGGAACAGGTGACTTGGAATGATGCTTGCACACACTCTCCAGCACCAGGGTTTTCCTCTGGATCCATTGTGGGCTAATTGATAGGGATTGCTTGCTACAATGAAGCAAAAATTCTATTATCATTCTATTGTACGGCGAGCAGGATGGTGGAAGGAGGATGATACAGCTGCCAAAAATGAAGACCAACTACCGATCACTGAAAACTTGAAATGTCCTTCCAAATGTCAATCTGGTAATTTTCTACATACACAATTCGACTTCTAAAAACTTACCTTTCCATATACCAGTTGATAAAATCTAGGGCCAGGATCTTACCCTTGGTGGGCGGGTGCTCTTTTATCATCTGGTAATTCCTCTGTTCCAGAGAGAGATAAACAGTTAGAAAAAAAAAGAACAGAAGCAGGGAGAAGTAAACAGCTTGGACAAAATAAATGGCAGAATATACATATTGCAATTAATTAGATTTAAAAATAACTATCTCAATAATAACTGCAACAAAAAGGGAGAGAAAAGGTGGATAATTCCACGAGTCAATTCCAAAAGCAAAATATTGCAGATCCTGGAAATATGAAATAAAAATAAAAAGCTGGAAATGCTTAGCAGGTCTAGCAGCACTGCAGAAAGAGAAACAGAATTGACAGGGACAAATTTTCCCAGGCAGGAGGAGCGGGGTTGGATGTGTGCAGAGTTAAACGAATGGCAGGTCAGGATCCTGACATTTCCACCCCACCCAGGTAAGATTGGAGACAAGTGGGGAAACCCCTTGGAGCTGTTAGGCATGTAATTCAAATACTCAAATAAAGCATTATGTACTGTTTTACCCAACAAATCCAGCTTTAACAGCCAGGGTACCTGTTTCCTGACCTGTCAGCAACTCACCAGCATCACAGAGGTGTGTGCACAGTGGGAAGTACTTCCTCAGTGAAACAGACAAGCTGGGAAGGCTTTGATCAGTTACAGTGAAGAGCTGCAGCCATGGCCAGGTGAGAGGTTACTGTTCACTGAATTCCTTGGCCTGAATTCTCACGAAGTCGGAAAGGCTAAGGTCTAAAGCTGCCAGAGTTGTTTGGAGAGGTAAGCTGCCCTTTGGGAAAGGTTACGTGCCCCTTTGGGATTGTTAAGAGTAAAAATGAATGTAGGTATAAAGTGGATAAGCTCTGTGAAACGGTCAAGCTATCAAGTTATTTAATTAAATCCTCAAGACCTTTATATTTTTGTAAAAAAAAAATCATCCAGCCTGCAGTTGAAAAAATTCTGTGCTTGCTATTTTACTGCTTGTTTTTTTTTATTTATTCATGGGATGTGGGCATTGCCAGCTTGGCCGTCCCTAATTGCCCTTGATCAGAGGACCAGAGGACATTTAGGAGCCAACCACATTACTTTGGGTCTGGAGTCACATGTAGGCCAGAACAGCAGATATCCTTCCCTAAAGGGCATTAGTGAACTAAATGGACTTTTACGATAATCAATAATGGTTCTATAACCATCTTCCCACATTTTTATTGAATTCAAATTTCACTATCTGGCATGGTGGGATTCAAACCCAGGTCCCCAGAGTATTATGCTAGGTCTCGGGATTACCAGTCCAGTGACAATATTACTACACCACCACCTCCCTTGGATGCTGACATAAGGATTAGTGCTGCTTGGTTGCTTTCACAACCTATCATTATCGCAGTAGGGGACCTGTAGTTTCACAGTTTTATTGACAGCTCAAAGTAGTGAGAATGAGATTAGCTATACTATGTGGGGCTACAAATACAAATGTATGTTTTCATAATGAATTAAGTACTTGAAGGACATGTTTGTTTTATAAGGGATTACATACTTGAAGGGATTTAAATGTTATCAATGGAAATATTTTTTTTAAATATAGTAAAGTCTACAATAGACATTTAGAACTTTAACTTACTTCATTTCACCATGGCTCCTGAGATCTGCTAATGGTGGATGCTGGATGAGTTGGGATGGATGGTTGAAGAGCGTGTTGGGTGGGGAACATTGGTTGGCATTAGTTAGCACATACTTGGCATAAGGGCTGTAAAGGGCCCTGGCATGGGTTGATGTGGGGGGTATGAAGAGGCATGGGTGGGTAGAGGGGCATGGTTTGGCATGGAGAGTATGAAGGACTATGGGGTGGGTAGAGGGGCATGGGGTGGCATGAATTGGCATGGATGGTGGACAGGGGGTGTATAGGATGTGAGGGGCTGTGAGGGGTGAAGGCTAGAGGGCTGTTTTTTGGTTTGTTGTTTTTATTATAAATGGGACAAAGTCCCAGGCCACCGAGGTGGGCCTTTTAAACAGCCCATCTCTACATCTAGCAGCCCCTCGTGCTGGCTCCTCACTCTTTCCAGGACCGGTGAGCCCAACTCCTGTCAGCACCCGCCCCCACCCCGGATAAAAATCCAAAGATTCAGGGCAGGTTCTTTCAAATCGAGTTTGCGGTGTCGGGAACTTTCCCGAATATGCTCTCCCGACTCGGGAGCAAAAATTCGGCCACTCCTCTCAGAGGAGCTTGACAGACAATTGCCAACTTCTTGGAAAGCACCTCAGCAATCTAGCACTTCATTCACCTTCGGCTGCATTTTCCTTGCTACCAGTCTTCACCATGGCATGGGAGCAACTTATACAGCTCCACCACCAACCCTTATGAGCAACTAGAGGATAGGAAATCCTTCCTCTGACAGAACAAACACGTCATCCCTCCCACACTCCTTCAATGGCCAAGGAACCCCAAAGCAGAATGCTCATGCCATAGCTCCATTAAAGAGTTATGGCAAAGCAGCTCCAGCTATCAAAGGCTTTCTGACCCACAAATTATCCTGCCATTTGATCAGGAACTAAGCTGGGAAAATCCCCCCCCATCCAGTGGACGGAATTTAATGGTCATAGTGGTGGGCCCGATGACCAGCTAGAGAGCCAATGGCAACCCCACCCCAGCCACTTCCCAGGGGCCCTTTGGGATTAAGTCCCAATTAGGCAGCCCGCTGGAGAACTTCAGAATTCCCTGCTCCTCCAGGGGCAATTTCCCGCCACTCTTCCTGGCACGGGACAAATATCCCACCTCCGAAAGCTGCCAGCCAATCAGAGGCCAGGCGCTCTGGTCACTTCCAGTGCTGCAGGAGGCTCAAGGATGAAGAACTCTGCTGGAACCCCGGAATGCAGGTTAGTGGGGCGGGATCGCTGAGGCCGGTTATGGGGTCCCTGGCAAGGAGGGGACGGTGGTTGGGGGTCACTGTAAAGGGCAGGAGGCTGACCTCCCACAGGTCCCTGACTTGCCACCAGCAGGTCACTCCATTGGGCACAGGATACCCAAGAAGGAAAGACCCTCAAACCAGGCCACAGGCAAGCCCACCAGGGTTCATCTGGCGGTTTGGCCACATGGCATGATCTCTGCCCACTGGTGGCTAAATGCCAGGGGTGGTGGAATGAGGCTCTTAAATGGCCCTTAAGTGCCCACTTAAGGGTCTCAATTGACCTTCATGCGGGAAGGTCGTTCTTGCCCTTCCCACCCCAGGCTTGATTGGGGGGGTGGGGGCAGGGGTCAGGAGTGTGATGGAGTCTCTACCACATACCTTCCTACCCCATTATACGGGCCCCCAACTTCCCAGCCTGTCTCCAGTGAGGGTGGGGGGAGGCATTGACTTCTGCCCAATGTTTCAGGTCAGTGGCCTCTCATCAGAACTGGGAGAAGCTAGAGATGCAGCAGATTTAGAACATCAGAACTTTAGGAGCAAGAGTCGGCCATTCGGTCCTTGAGCCTGCTCCGCCATGCGATAAGATCATGGCTGATCTGTTTGTGGTCTCAGTTCCACTTTCCTGCCTGCCCCCCATAACCCTTGATTCCCTTGTCTATCAAAAATCTAACCAACTTAGCCTTGAATAAATTCAACCATCCAGCCTCCACTAACCTCTGGGGAAGCCACAGACTTATGACCCTCTGAAAGAAAAAAATTCTCCTCATCCCCATCTTAAAAGGGAGACTTCTTATTCTTAAACTGTGTCCCCTAGTTATAGTCTCCTCCACAAGAGGATACATCCTCCAGGTATCCTTCTATTAAGTCTCCTCAGGATCTTATATGTTTCAATAAGATCATCTCCCATTCTTCTAAACTCCAATCGGTATAGGCCCAACCTGTTCATCCTTTCTTCATAAAGTAACCCTATCATCCCACAAGTAAGTCGAGTGAACGTTTTCTGAACTGCTTCTAATGCAATTACATCCTTTTTCAAATAAGCAGATGTGGTCTCATCAAGGCCCTGTACAGCTGCAGTAAAACTTCCCTACTTTTATATTCCATTCCCCTCGCAATAAACGTCAAAGGGCTGACCCCGATCAGACATAAAATCACGCGAGAAGACATCAGGCCAGCGTCCTGACATCATCGTGCACTCAGGTGATATTTCACTCGGCGGGCATGTTCAAATGTCAGAAGCGCGCCCGCCAACAATTAAGAGGGCAATTAAGCCCATTAACGGCACAATTGTCTCCAATGTTTCATGACCCATCCAAACTTACAGCTCACACACGGGCGAATCGGCCAGGCGGCCTTTGCATTTTTCATCAAACCTCATCCAAGAGCGGGATGAAATTTCCATTATGAAATAAAATAAAAATAAATACCTGTGGACAGCATTTTTATCTGCTAAACTTTCAGGTGATTGGTTATGATGCATGGACACATTTTTGCAGCTTTTTAAACCTTTATCTGAGCATTTTCAGGGGCTGAATTTTCCTCCCGTCAGGGGTTAAGTTGAAGGGTGGGTACGTATAGGCGCGCTTCCAATCAGCGCCCCCAATCGGGGGCACGGCACCATTTTACGTGGGCGGGCCAATTAAGGCCCGCACAGCGTGACGTCCGCACGGAAGTGCTATGCGGGGTGGGGGGGTGAATCGCTAAAATCGAGAGTGCGCTCTTTCGCGCATCCCGGAGGCTAAGTGCAGCCTCAGGGAGATCAGCTGTAAATGTGAAAAAGATAAAAATGGAAAAATAAAATTTCCCTTACATGCCCCCTCATGTGACAGTGTGACATGAGTTGGGACATGTCCATAATTTTTACAAAATCTTTATTAAAATTTTTTAAAGCCTACATGAAACCTCATCCCGCCTGTGGCAAAAAAGTCCACAATTGTGACCATGGCTGAGGGTGTTTCCTTTGTGCTGCATTTGGCTGTTTCACAGACATTTTATGAGTGTTTGAGAGGACATTGATGTTTCTGTACTAAGCCCTTAGTTGCAGCTGATGAGGTGGAAGATGTAGCTCTTAAGTGACACTTATGGATGTTTCAGGCAATGCTGTTCCTGCTGATCCATGTGTGTGGAGCTAGCTGACAGTTCATTGGATTAAATTGTCCCGGGTGTCCCTGCCTCCTTGGTGTAGTAGCAGGTCGGCGTGCTGCCCCTCAACATTACCCTGTGCTTCCTCATCCTCTGAGCCACTGCTGGATTCATCATGTGCAGCCTCATCCACTGCGTCAAGATCTTTATCATTAACTGCATCCCCCCTTTCCAGTGCAAGATTGTGCAGAGCGCAGCATGCTACCACTATCACAGAGACGCGATCTGGGGGGTACTGGAGTGCGTCCCCTGAGCGGTCCAGGAAAATGTAAGAGCATCTTGAGAAGACCAATGGCTCTCTCTACCACAGCCCTTGTGGTGCTCTGGCTCCTACTGTAGCGCTCCTCAGTTTCTGTTCTTGGATGGCGAGAGGCATCATGAGCCACCTTCTGAGGGGATAGCCCTTATCACCCAGCAGCCATCCATCCAGCCAAGCCAAAGCACTGAAAAGCCCCGGCACCTGGGAGTGTCTGAGGATGTAGACATCGTGGGAGCTGCCTGGGTACCTTGCACAAACTTGTAGAATCAGCATCCTGTGATCACACACTATCTGCACGTTCATGGAGTGGAAGACCTTCCTGTTGACGAAGGCACCGGGTTCACCTGCTGGTGCCTTGATGGCCACATGTGTACAGTCTATTGCACCCTGGACACGGGGAAGCCAGCAATGGCCACGAAGCCTCTAGCTCACTGTATCTGACTTGCCTGGCCACAGCGGAAGTGGATGAAGGTCAATGCACGTCTGAACAGAGAGTCTGTAACCTGCTTGACACAAGTGTGGACAGCTGACACAAAGATCACCCACCGAGCCCTGGAAGGAGCCAGAGGCATAGAAGTGGAGGGCAACTCTGACCTTCAGAGCTGCTGGCATGGGGTGTCCACCCACATAGTTAGGAGATATCGCAGGGCCAATCATCTGACAGATGTAGTTGACTGTTTCCCTTGACAGTCAGAGCCTCCTTCGGCACTGCACCTGTCATATTGAGGTAACTGCTTCACTGCCTGTATACCCTGGCGTCTTCAGCAGCCCCTTCCACCTTGGACAACCTCTTGGCCCTGCACCCTTTGTGCCTGTGCCTGACCTCCCAAAGGTAGCTGCCCTGGAGGCTGATTGTCTACTCCTGGCCTCCTCCTTATTCTGGCCCTCCCTTCCTCCTCAGAGGAGCTGCCTCCAGTGGAGATGTCAGAACCCGTACCCGGGCTAAATGGAGGCCTCTGGAAAGCTGCAGGCCCGATAAAGATTTCTGTCTGCAGGCTGCTGAGCTGAAGCTTCAAAGTACAGAGGAAGCTTTTGGAAATCAATCTGAACTGCGAACAATCACACAGGCAAGTTTAAAACACTTGCTGCAATAAATACTTCACATGAAACTTTAACAACCCCTCTGAGCCCACATATACCACCCGTGGATGAGTTTTGTTAAAAAGTCACTTACCCGCCTGCCCGTTGCGCCCATGCACCAAGCCGAAGATCGCACGGGCTCCTCAAAATCGGCGTCAATTGCCGAGTTAAGGGCCTTAACAAGTCCTTTAATTAATGGCGGGCACGCGTCATGCTTCATCGCGTGCCCACCCAGCTAAATATCATGATGGCACACGCTGATGTCGGCACATTTGTCCGATGTCAGCGCGCGCCATTTTAAGCGCTGACGTGCGGGCTCCGCCACCCGCACATCATCCAGAACATTCTGCCCATTATCAGGGGCTGCTGTCTGAATAAATAAGGGCTGCTGTTATGAACTGAAATTATTGAATTCAGCTCTGAAGAAGGGTCATACAGATTCAGAATATTAACTCTGTTTCCCTCTCCACAAGATGCTGTCAGGCCTGCTGAGTTTTTCCAGCAATTTTCTGTTTTTATTTGCTTTTATTGAATTCATTGCTGAGTCCGGAAGGGCATTAGGTGCCAAATAAAAAGATGAGATGTTGTTTATATAGTTTCGGTTTAGCTTTATTAGAACAGTGTAGGAGGCTGAGGACAAGTCAGAGTGGGAGTGAAGCTGAGAATTAAAATGACAGACGACTGGAAGCTTGGGGTCATGTGTGTGGACTGAATGGAGATATTTCACAAAGCAATAAACCAATTTGAGCTTTGTCTCTCCAACGTAGAGGAGACCACATTGTGAGCAGTGAATACAGTATACTAAATTGAAAGGAGTACATGTAACTCACTGCTTCACCCGGAAGGACTGTTTGGGGCCTTGTTTGGTGGGAAGGTTAAAAGGTAACAGGACAGGTGTTGAATCTCTTGTGCTGTTTTATGCTGTGAAATGGGAGCGGTGTTAAGGTGATTGACCAGGGTGTCACGAGGGGGCAGTCTCTTTGGAATGCTGGAAGATGAGGGGAGGGGAAGATGTGTTTGGTGGTGACAACATGCTGGAGGTGGCAGGAATGGTGAGGGATGATCCATTGAAAGAGTTGGCTGGTGGGGTCATAGGTGAGGATTAGGGGAGCCCTATTCTGATTTTGAGAGGAAGGGGGAGGTGTGGGAGCAGTAGGAAATAGGATAGATTCTCAGTTGAGGAAAAAAGGAGGTAGTAACTTAGTTGGTAACTGCAATGGCTAGTGTGGAATTAAAACATACTAGGAAGATTTGAGGTGCACTCCCTAGTCTGGGCTATTAGCTAAGGAGGCAGTAGAGATGCTGCAATTCATGTTAGCGCCCCTGGGCTAGGACGGAGGAAAAAGAATCAGCTGGGTCCCTGTTTCTGATCACCTGTTGGTCCTGTTCTGATCAAAAGCTCCTGTTGGAAAATGTGTGGACATTAGGTCAAGATGGGATGGGCTTTGACTGAACAAGTTAAGAGAGTCTGATTGGCACCCATGTCACTTTACCCCAGGAAGAACCTCAGTGGCTCCAGGAGAAAACCAAAGAAAACTGAAGGCAGTCATAATAAAATATTCCTTTGATTACCTCCAACACTGAAGGTGAGCAGCAGTAATGTTTACGCCCCTGTTTATTAATCTGTTGTAAACAATATGTCGCATAAACTAATAGACGTATCTGGTACATAGATATGGTATGGTCCAAGGAAGAAAAGATTCATTTTTGGTGAATATGTGGATCCAAATTCAAATCCTGGAATTTTTTAATTTTGGAAGATAGGGCAATTGACTTTTTTAAAGAATGTCGTGGGCTGCTTTATTTAGAATGTTGATTATTTTAGAATTTTGTGGATTGTCTCAGTTACAATTTGTGGTGGAATTTGTCACAGCTGTCAAAATGTGAGCAGAGTTTTCAGAGCAGGTTGTTGAATGTGGATTGTCTGAAGCCATCTTGGTGAGATGGGAGCTCTTGATGAAAAGATTTCTTTTTTCAGCTTTGTAGTTACAGTGCATCAACCAGGCGGGGAAAAGCCTCGAGGAAGAGCTGCATGGTCATAATAATGTGGAGTTAACACAGCATGATGGAGGTATGCACTCTACTGAGCGTTCTCTTCACTTGGCTTGGGTCTGCATTTGCTCAGGAATAGAAACAGGAAGAACAAAAATTACAGGGGTGAGTGGTAAAAAAGCCTACCCACAACCTGGGGTCACATGCATGGGCCTTTCTGTGGCAGTATGACAGAGCAAGGGTAACTCAGCATGGAATTTGATGAGTGTCAGTCGTGGCTCACCTCTGTGTCTAAAGACTTTGGGTTCAAATTCCACTCCAGAACTTGAGCACGCAAATCAAGGCTCATCCTCCAGTGCAATACTGAGGGAATGCTGCTCTGTTGAAGGTGCCAACTTGCAGATGAGACGTTAAACCAACGTCCTGTCTGCCCTCGCAGGTGGGCGTAAAAGATCCCATGGCATTACTTGGAAGAAGAGCAGGAATGTTATCCTCATTTTCCTGGCTAATATTCATCCCTCAATCAACATCACAAAAACTGATAATCTTATCATTATCATGTTGCTGTTTGTGGGAGTTTGCTGTGTGCAAACTGACTGCCAGGTTTCCTATATTACAACAGTGACTATGCTTCAAAAGTACGTCATTAGCTGTAAAGTGCTTTGAGACATCCAATGTTCATGAAAGACACTATAGAAATGCAAGCCTTTCATTTTTTTTCTTTTCCTGGTAGTTTATTTTACAGCCACAATGCTGGCAAAAAAAAGTGACACAGATCTGTTCTGATCTGTGATGTAAGTATGTCTTCAATATAACTACACAGCGTGGAAGCAAAGATTTACATGAAACAGATCTCATTCCAATCATGGGTGAGTGAGTCAGAGAATTCTGTGTCACACTGACATTCTCTGCTTCTTTGAACATCAACATTTGCAAAGAGAACTAGAGACACATGTGGGGTAAATTGAAGCAACAAGTCTGATCATCGAGAATTCTGAAGTACCACACCACTTCAGAGAGCCTTGCGTTCATAAAAATATAATCTTGATTCTCAATCTTGATGGATTTAGGAAACTGAACTCATTTCATACTTTAAATTGCTAGTTAAATAATGAAACAAAATGATTGCAAGCATGAATAGCTTTTTAAGACTTGCAGAGGAACTTTAAAACAATCCGCTTGAATTTTGCTTCCCTCTTGTAAAATGATCTAATACCAAGTATAATAGCTTCCATTCACTTTATCCTGATTGAAACCTCTAAAGCTCATTGCAAAGACAGGACTGTAGAACTACCCACCCACCCTCCAAAAATACTAATTACCTGGATGTTATTTTACTAAAGTATGTTCTGAATACTGTAAGCCTCTAATGAACCTAAAATTTCTTATACCAAATCCTTTTTAAGTAAAAGATTAGATAGTGTGTTGGATGGTATGTAATTCATGCTGTTGATGCCTAGGTCATCAACACAATGCCTAATAAAAGAATGATTGAGAGTTTTTCCCTATAATGTCTGTTTACAAAATCCATATTTTACTTGTTTGCACTACTAAATGAGGGACTACTAATATGATTTGGTTCAATGTCCCTCATATATATTTAGCATGCTGTTCATTGCTAATGAGTAAACATGGATGAGGGCAGCATGAAGGGTGTGAAGGAAATTTGTGTTTTAAGATAAGTTGAAAGATGTTTGGGTTTCAAAGGGATGGTAGGATCTTTACAACTAACAAGATAAATCGGCTAAGATTATTATGTTTACTTTTCCCAAAAGGAAAGAGGCCATATTGACAACATGAAAGATTTTTATATTACGGGAAAAGTATGTTTCCAAAGACATGGAGCAGAATTTTTTGCTTGGCATGAGGGCACGCACCCAATCTGCTCGATATAGCGTGTGATGATGCAGGCGAGTATCCCGACGTCATCACGCACTCACATGAGGTTTTGGTCGGCGGGCATGCACGGGAATCGGGAGCGCGCCTGCTGACAAATAAGAGGTCTATTAAACCCATTAAGTTGTAATTAACTGAGATTTTTCATTGCCCATCCAATGGTGCGGTTGGCGGGTGGGCGAATCGGCCAGGTGGCCCTTGCGTTTTTCAGGAAACCTCATCCAAGGGCGGGATGAGGTTTCCGATATTAGTTTTTCAAAAAATTGTTGAACAGAATTTTCATCATGCATATGTTCCGGTGACTGATTCTGATGCGTGGGCATGTTTTCCCAGTTTTTAAAATCTTAATTTTTTTGCATTTAAATTCTTCAGCTCCCTGAGGCAGCTCTCTGCCTTCAGGGAGCTTTCATTCCACACTCCCTGCGCCGGCGCTGACTTCAGTGCTCACCCTCCTCGCACCCACACCCTGGCAGTGCTGAGCCTTTCAGTGCACCTTTCATGCTGGCTGGCCATTAATTGGCCAGTCAGCGTGAAGTCCTTAGCCACTTCCAGGCCTGCTGAAATAAAAATCCTGTCCATGCAGAACAATGGAATTTACAGATTAAAGAGAGAGAAAATATTTATAAAGAGGGATATAAGATTTGTAGGGATGTGACCATGTGAGATCAAAAGGTACACCCTGTGGAGCAATCCTTGGGAAAAGCCTCCAGCCACTTTAGCAGATGTCTGCTGTGTCCAGTAACTAAAGTTGCGTTACGAGTCTTTCAAATTCCACTGTCGAATGGCTGCTGTGGTAATCTTGCTGGGTTGATTTTATAAATTCAAATTTATTTTGGACTGTTGCCTTAAAGGGGGTGTGTAGTTGGGAGCCTTTTTAATTAAGAATTTTGGGAACTGTTAAGATTAAATAACCATGTAACTGTAATCGTGTGTGTCTTTATTGTTTTTTGTTCCTTTTGTTAATAAATGTTTTAACTTAATTTTAAAATCTCTAAAGGCGTTAGTGGACTCAATTCTTCTAAATTCAGTGCATAAGCCTTCTCGTAATAAATACAAATTGCAAAACCATTGTGATAGCATGGCCAAGTTTCCCTTGTGGATTTGGTCTGCCTGGCACATACCACCTGCCACATCATAACAAAATTACATTTTTTTGTTAACCAATTCCCTATGTGTGGTTGGTGCCTTGATGTTTATCTACTAAGTAAGCACAAAGAGGAGAAAAACACAATACTCAATAACTGAAGCTAAATGCTGTTCTCTATTGCAGGATGCTGAACAACATAATGCCTATAATTAATCAAATGTATCACAAATGACAGTAATCGTCTTGACATTAAAGAAAATTCGAAGACTGATCACATACATTTATGATCAGCACTCCAGCCTGTTGTAGGAGACAAGATTAAATCTAGTTCAGAGAGCTGACAGAAATGGAACTTGTTCACACCTTCTGAGTAGCTGGGCCAAAGAAAAATCGCTGACATCGATAACCATGGAGAAGTCCATTGCTAGCTGCAAACAGGGGCATTGACTGAAGAAGGAAGTGGTAAAAGAGAACAAAAGAATGCTAATGGATATTATATAACTAAAAACTAGGACCTGGATTCATAAGAGAACATTGGCATATTTCCCTACAGTAAAGCTACAGGTGGGCTCAGATTTTTAACACAAAGGTAATCTTTATAAAGAATTCCAATAATCTACAAAACACAAGATATCTGGTGGGTGTCATGATCAGACAGGGCCTGGGTGCCAACAACATTAACTGGAGCTTAATTAATGGCCATGCGTAAACCAGGCTTTATTAACAATGCCTAGAGACTACTTTAAATTGGAAACTTCTGAAATGGCTCTTTAATATATTCCATCCATAAACTTCATAGCTAACCCTTTGATTACTAAAACTCCCCATCATTTGGCTCAAAATGAACTGCTTTCAATTATTTTGCACACTAAGGAACTACATCAGGAATTTTTGGGATTCTGAATGCTAGGAACCTCTAGTTTGAAGACCAATAGAAACATTAGTTGAAGTTCCAGATTTTGGTTGTTATGTCAAAATCGGAGTTAAAAGACATGTGGTTTAATTTGTGAAGATTTACAGTTTTAAGATATATTTACCTGAAGTTGCATAGGGTTATGAAGTGTTAATGCAATGAGGTACAGTCATGTAGAGCTGCATGAGTTTAGATTCAACAACCTACATAAGTCGCATGGTTTCCACTTCTATATCAAGCAAGCAGACCTGAATTAGTTCACCTAGAGTCAGGAGGAATATTAGCAGTGCTATTATATACCTCTGGCAGTCACTTCTTAAAATGTGAAATTTTTTTTAAATTCATTCATGGAATGTGGGCTTCACTGGCTGGGCCAGCATTTATTGCTCATCCCTAGTTGCCTTTGAGAAGGTGGTGGTGAGCTGCCTTCTTGAACCGCTGCAGTCCACATGGTGTAGGTACACCCACAGTGCTGTTAGGAAGGGAGTTCCATGATTTTGACCCAGCGACAGTGGAGGAACGGCGCTATATTTCCAAGTCAGGATGGTGAGTGACATGGAGGGGGACTTCCAGGTGGTGGTGAATCAATGTCCCTTCTAGGGCATTGAATGGTGCACTGGGGGGAGTACAAAATAAGTCAGTAGAAAAAGTTAGCTGTTAAGATAGCTCATGTTGTAATGAATGTGGCATGCAGCTTGGTTTAAATTAGAAATAATGAGTAAGTTCTGCCTGGATGTTTTCTGTTGTTGTGTTATGGTTGAGTTAATGTTGAGGTATTTGCATTCTGGGTAACAGATGGAGTTAGCAGATGTCGTGTTGCCCCATAGAAAACATATGCAGAACAACATTTTTATCAGGTCAAAACCATTCTTTTATTCAAATGTTATTCAGCAAAATATTTTAGTTTGGCAGCTGAGGTTTCCAAATATTTCAGTGAAAAATTAAAATGCCCTGTTTTTTGAGTGGACCAAATGAAAAAACACACGCACTGGGATTTTCTGGTCCCACTCTTCGCGGGACTGGAAACAGATCTTTGGCTGGCCCATCAAATTTTCCATTCCGCCCGTGACGATTCCAGCCTCAGGCGGTACCGGAAAATCCCGGCTATGGTGGGGGGAGTGGGGGTCGTGCATGTGGAGAAGGACGTACATGTGAGTTTTTTTGTGTGTGGGCAGGGGGTCTGGGTGTGTGCGTATGTATGTGGGGAGGTGTATTTTCTTTATTCGTTCTATTATGCATCCCTAGTTGCCCTTGAGAATGTGGTGACGAGATGTTTTCTTGAACTGCTTTAGTCGATATGGTATAGGTACACCCACTGTGCTGTTAGGAAAGGAGTTTCAGGGTTTTGACCCAGAGACAGTGAAGAAACGATGATATAGTTCCAAGTCAGGGTAGTGAGTGACTTGGAGGAGAACGTGCGTGTGGTGGTGGTCCCATGCATCTTGTGCCCATATCCTTCTAGGTGGTAGAGGTCGAGAAGTTGGAAGGTGCTGCTGAAGGAGGTACAGTGAGCTGCTGCAGTTCATCTTTTAGATGGTACACTCTGCTGCCACTGTACATCAGTGTTGGGGGGAGTGAATATTTAAGGTGCTGAATGAGGTCTGTGTGTGTGGTGGGGGGTTGTACCTGTGTGCTTATGTGTACTGTCTGTATGTGTACGGGACTGTCTGTATGTATCATAATCTACCACCTGACAATTTTACCTACACCTAACCTTTGCCAATTAGGTATGCCTCATCAGGGAAGCAGAGTTGGATGTCTTTCTGTGGCTCAACAAGGCAATTCCATGTATCCTGATTCCTCATCAGTGAAATCCTCATCTCCCATTGTCCAATCAGTGCCCTCAGAATTGGTAGTAGCCAATGCAATGGATAAAGTTGATATGAGACAAGAGGATAATGCATGTAGAAATAAGCAAGAACAATATTTAAGCTATTACTTGTAAATATGCATGCTGTAGAGTTGGAGATAGATAATTGCAGATCACTGTGGGGCAGTGTTATAAGTACAGATCAAGTGCCTTATTGTGCAAAGAAGTTTCTGTTCTCAAGATTTTATAGCTTTTTATTTCCCTGATGCTTAACATACATTTATTCACAGTGATTTTCTGTCTCACGGTAGGAAGTACTAAGGTAAACTTACCAGACGTCTTAAACTCCGATTACAGTTGTTCAGTCTCTGAGATTATTTTGAAAATCTTTGAAGTCCTTCACTCTGAACAATTATTCAATGTTGAATTACGTCAAAGATGCCTTTCCAGCCTCTGGGTATTGACGTCCCGTTTGGTTCACAAGCCCTATTGAAGTTATTGATTCCTTATGCAAGTTCTTTATTTCTTTCCTTCTGCTCGCAGGAGCTAATGTGTTACATAAATACATCTATCGTATCTATTCATAAGGAAAACTAACAAGTCAAGAAAGGTAAAGTTCTCCATGTGAGGAATCTGGAATTCCAATAGACTCAGTTATCATCACAAGAGCTTAAAGAACAAAGTTGAAGCTCTTTAATTTGTCCCGGTTTCCAGCAAATACAACAAATTCTCTCAGCAGATTTAGCAAATCTGAGGACATGGTTAGGCTTCCCAAAACCTAGACAAATTGGGAGAAGCATGTATTTTATTTGATCCATTCCTTTTTCTATGGCATCTGCAACTGGGGGCCTAAAACTGGCGTAGGATAGCAAGTTGCCAGCCTGTTTTAGGTAGGAGTGCTGAGCATCCATTTAAAATTCTGCTTGAAAAGTGAATCAGGCAGGCTAAAGGTGTCTAAGACCCATACCAGATATTCCTTTCCCAGGCACCTGCTTTTCAAAAAAGTGGGGCCAGCAGTTGATGAAACTTGCCTCCTCTGCCCGATTATTCTGTGATATAACAGATTTGTGCTAAATGCTGAACTTTTAATTATTTTGCTTGAAAATAATCATCACTTCTTTGATGCATTAATTTCTGCGTTTACAGACACCTGAATGTCACGGTGACCACATAATATTTTAAGCACACCGCAACTGTTGTGTTTTTGCAAAACAATTAATCACTAGTATTTTTATAACCTCATAATATAATGTTGAAAATTGAAGAATTAATGTGCACTCCACCTAAGTGCCAGTGTGCATTGCTTTGTTTTCATTCTGTAGCTTTAGTTGTATTTAGTTGCATTCTATTTAGAATTCAGGGATGAATCGGGGAAAGTTTTTGACTGATCCCTTGTGTTTTGCAAATGAAAATGGCTGAATGTCTCCATACAAATAAATCCACTAATGTAACATCAATAATGTTCTGAAGTGCTCCGTGACATGATAAAGAGCATATTAGCAAATGAATATTAGTGATTCATAGTAGCAGTCAGGCAAATGCATAAACTTGGAATTATACTGTACTGGAAGATCTCTTCAGCATAAGGGCAATTTTGTAGTCTGAGCCCTTAAAATTTCAGAGTAAATGAACTGTAAATGTGAAATTCATGCACAATGTATATCATGGTAGAAAATTATATCTATCAACCAAATCTAGGAGTTTTCTAGTTCTGAGAACTGCCATTCAAATGGGGTGCTGGTAATGCAGACTGGGGTTTCGGGCTACAGATTTTGGACCTCGTCTCCAAACAATCCATCCATGATATAACTTTAGCAAATTCTGTAGTGATTGTAGGTATAACCTTTCCTACTGCCTTTAGGGGTCACGTGACGAATGACTCCTAAGCGCGAGTGATCTTAGGGGTGGAGCTTTCTAGTCGTTGACCTGGTTCAAGCATGTAGCTTCTAAACGAGCTCTGTAATAAAGTTATCTGTTTCAAGTAAGAAACCTGCCCAGTACATCAAGCTCATTACAAATTCATAGTGTGCTACTCGTGCTGTCCTCTAGCTGACTTCCAGGAATAACCATTTTCATTAGATGTAATTTTGATTTTCACTACATTACAACCATAGAAGATAAAAAATCATGACATGGAGACACTGTTATGTACAATGGACTGATGACTATGGACTCTCTTGAATTCATTCAGAACTTGAGTCTAATAAGCAAAATTCTGTATAAATTGTCTCTTCGTTCAGAGGGGTACCATAAGTGAGACACTGCATTTGGATATTTATGCAAGGTATTGAGATATCCATTATGAATCAGAAAATCTATGGAATGGCTCATCAGAAATGAACCCACAACCTTCCAAACACACAGCTCCTACCACCTAGAAGAACAGGGGCAGCAGATCCATGGGAACTCCACCACCTGGAAGTTTCCCTCCAAACCACACATTATCCTGACTTGGAAATATATCGCCTTTCCTTCACTGTCACTGGGTCAAAATCCTGGAACTCCTTGATAACAGCATCATGGGTGTACCTACACCACATGGACTGCAGTGGTTCAAGAAGGCAGCTCACCACCATCTTCTCAAGGGCAATTAGGGATGGGTAATAAATGCTGGCTAAGCCAGCAATGCCCACATCCCGTGAAAGAAAACAAAACGTGCCTTTGTAAACGGCTCTGAAGCTCCTGCCAAAGTTCAAAGGGACAGGAAGAGGTGCCATAATTTAAATGGCTTAGATCATTTCCATCTTTGCTTTCTGCAGCACATTATGGGTATATCCTAGCAGGACAAAATCATGAATGCAGCAGCCCTCTCAAAGCCAAAACTCCCAAGTGTGTTGGGACTAATCAAACAGAGGCTACTTCGGTGGATCGGGCACGTCCACAGGATGGAATACAGCCACATATCCAACAACTTTCCGAATGGCGAGATAACCAGTGGGGCATCCAAGGCTCTGCTTCATAGTAGCTCGCAAGTGTGATATTAAGGCCTTAAACATCGACTATCATACCTGGAAGTCACTATGGCGAAAGAGGGAAATGGCAACACATCCTGTCAGTTAGCATGCACCACCATGACAACCAGTGGCTACAGCAGCTTGGCAACAAGCACTGATGCCAAAAACAACAACCTACCATGTCACTTAGCAGCTTCATCTGTGGTGCTTGTCGGAAGACCTGCCTCTCAAGGATTGGTCTTCATGGCCATCGACAAGCTGCACCTATTGAAGGTCCCCCGCCTAAATGGATTGTTTGCTGCATGTCCATCATCTGCCGTAGATGGAAGGATGCTTACATCCAGGTAAACTAGAGACATATCTGCAGCACCCTGCCCCTGCCTAAAATCTAGCTGCAGACCTTCCGCCCACTTCCTTCCCCCACCCTGATGCAAATTATTTGTTGTTGACTCTATAAACCCACCTGCAACCCGAACACTATATAATCATTGTAGTAAAAAAAGAATAATCTTTGGAGGTCCTGTCCATGATCCTAACATAATTGAGCTGACCATTCTTTGAGGGTGGCACCCTCAAACCCACAAGTGCACAGTCGATGGCACCCATTACAAGGATGAAGCCAGCAATGCTGGCAAAGAGAAATGCACGTTCCACCTGCTTCTCTGTGGTCAGAGTGAAGACAATAAACTTCCCTCTCTTGGCATAAAGAGTAGCAGTCACTTCATTTACACAGCTTACACAGTATAAGCACAGCTTACACTTACACTTACACAAGCTCAGCTGTGCAAGGTTAAGAGGGTGTTAGCTGAAGCAGCGAAATTGAAAATAGTTATGCTGGTGAAATATCAGCATTGCAAATCTGCATACTTCCAGTGCACATTCCTAACACTCACACGAAAAACTTTCGCAAGATGGCATTTGACACTTGCCGCAATAAAAATGTGCATGTGCAGTCATTTTGGGATTAGAATGGCACCTATAGCACTGCAAGTACAGGGCTGCAGATCTGAAGTTTGCATAGGTCTTAATTGATCTACCATTGGTAACCATGCCTCCTGTTGTCAAGGCCCTAAGCTCTGAATTTCCCTCTCTAAACCTCTTGCCTCTTTACCTCTCTTTCCTCCTTTAAGGAGCTCATTAAAACCCACCTCTGTGACCAAGCTTTTGGCCCTCTGCCCTCACATAGCATTTTGAATATGTTCCCGCAAAGTGCCTCGATTGTTATGCTATGTTAATCGTGCTATATCTATGCAAGTAATACAGGTCGTCATTGCATAATAAGAATACTAGAGAGACATGTAAACATGAAACAGAGTCTTATTGCCAAGATACGGTGGTGCATCTGAATTACTGGCCAGCAGATATGTCTCTTGATCAGAGTGAGGAACAAGTAGGATTCCTGTGTAAAAGATGTGAACATGTTCCACAAATGATAAAAACTATAATGACTGTGAGGATGATGCTGCATGTAATTAGCCCAGGAAACTTGCACTGTGACGCAGCTGACAAACCTAGTTCCATGGTTGAGTATGAGCTGGTATTCAGCATGTAAACTTAATTATTACCCCCTACTTGCCCTGTGTTCCTAATCGGGCACATGCCTTCCCTGATGTTTATCAAGCTTCCTGAGCCTCCAGTTCAGACATGGAATCCAGGGCCAGATGTGGAGACTTGGCTTCAATCACATAGATCGGCAGATAACTATGAACACACAAGACAGACCCAAAAGCCTAATCATCACAGATTCGCTATTAGAGCCAGTTTTGTCAATAACATTTTTTATATAAAGTGCCATTACACATTATTCCATGGTGTCTTTTGTAATAATACTTAGTCAAAGTTTTATGAACCAAGCTGTTTATTGACAGTTGCTTCACTGTACTGTGTACATTGGACTGTGTTACATCTTCCTCAATGTCAAAGCATTCCTGCATTTCAAATTTTGACACTGAAGGGAGATAATTGTAGTTGGGGGAAAAAATAAATAATTATGAGTCAATGATAATGCTGAATTCTTGAGTGAAACTTTTCTCTTCTATGAGAAAAATTCCATTCATTGCTTTCCACTTGAAGTCAATTGCTCAGCAATGTTGCAGTGCTGGTCCCAACCATGCAATAATTATGCTTATTAGAATTACCAATCGCCTCATTCTTTCATGTTCAACATCTCTGAAATTATTCCTACACGGTCTTTCCAACAAAGAAGCCTAGAAATAGGTTTAGGACTTGCCCACTAGTTTGGCCTATACCATGAAGTTCCCCACCCCACCTCTGTCCCCCTTCTCGGAGATTGAAATAATTAGGAATGAGTGCCTGCATTATTAGTAGCGTTACTTTAGCAGCCAGCCTGCAGGGTGAATGGTGTTGCAGGACAGCACATCAAGTTCCATTCAGGAGGCAGCAGTCCTTGTACATCCAGGCTCTAATCTTCTTTGTTTCCTGCTACCTAGATGGTTTGCCAAAATCTGAATGGCAGTTGATCCCTCTGTTTGAGTACAGCATTGTGATACTCACATATGTACAGAAAGCATTATCTCAGCAGGGCATGAGGTGGAGGGAAAGGCAAAAGGAACAATGTCAGGATGGGGAAGGGGTGGAGGATGCATCCCTTTCCTGCCCCTTCACTATCACTGCATCTGATTCCAACCCCCGATTGTACAATTTCTAGACATTTTAGCACAGTAGTGGGTCAGCTAGCCCTACTTCTTTCTCTGAAGTTAAGCTATCTTTGGGGAGCCCCATTATCCTCCTCATAAGCTTTCACATTCTCCTTTAACTGATTCTCCAGTACCTTTTTGGATATTGGAATTAGCTTAACATCAAAACAGTTTGTATCAAAGTATTCTACATCCCAGTAACCCTACGTGAAAATTTTTGTTTGAATTTTTTTATTTCTTCATGGGACGTGAACATCGCTGGCAAGGCCAGCATATGTTGCCCATCTCCAACTGCCCCTGAGAAAGACAATGTCCTCCTTTATATATCTAGAGCTTAATATGTGATTATGGTCTCCTGCCTTTTATCTGCCTACCAATGGAAATAGCTTATCTATATATTGACCTTACTTTTGAACATTGCTAATAAATTGTGCTTCAATCTTCACAATTCATGACAATACAGTCCTAGTTTTCAAACCTTTCTTCAATCTTCCTGCTGGTAAATTTCTGTTGCAATTTCTTCATGAAATTTTATTACTTCTATAGTGAAGAGTCCAAAACTGTACAGATATATGTCATAAGCATTATCTTGTATGGAGTGAAATATGAGATATGATAATCACCTAGGCCAGGATATTTAGGTCGGTGAGCGGGGGGGGGGGGGGGGGGGGGGGCGCAGGGCCTGCTCGCCGACATGTAAAATGACACAGGATGACATCGGGCAGAACTCCCAACAATTCAATTTTCAGGTCGGCGGGGGGGGTCAACGGCCAATTGAAAATTGTAATTGAAATAATTAATAGACCTGCCTGTCCAACCTTAAGGTTGGCGGGCAGGCCGGGAGCCCTGGCGGGCTTCAGAAAAAGCATGAAACCTCATCCATGGGCGGAATGAGGCTTCATGAGAGTTTTTAAAAATGTAATAAATGTTTGATTAAAAGTGATGGACATGTCCCAACTCATGTGACAGTGTCACATGAGGGGACATGCCAGGGAAGTTTTATTTTTCCCCCGTCACCATTTTTAAATTTGGAGCCGCTCTCCCTGAGGCAGCACTTAGCCTCAGGGAGATGAGTGCACTCTTTCGTGTGCATGTGCAAAAGAGAACACTCTCAGCTGAGGGAATCCCCCTGCCCGCACAGGAAGCGCATAGCGCTTCCTGGTGGACGTCAAGCTGGGCGGGCCTTAATTGGCCCGCCCATGTAAAATGGCGGCACGCCCCCTATAGGGGGCACCGATCGGAGGCGCGCCCACACGTGCCCACTCCTGCACATCCCCCCAACGGGGGGAAAATTCTTCCCCTAGTCACCTTGCATCCTGGAGCACTGTGGGCCTTGCTTACATATTTAATTTTTTGTATCACCAAAGAGGATTGATTTGGTTCTGAACTTCCAACACAAGCTGTGTCATTTCAGAGCCAACCTGAACCTAAAGAGGCTTAGCTCTGTTCCCCACCCACTTCAGCTTGGTTAGAAGATGAGTGATAAATGCAGATTTGAGCCAAGACTGAGTGGGCAGCAGGTACCAAGAGTTCTTCACAAGTGAAATGGTGAGAACATCAAATTATCATAATACATGTGAGTGCATTACTGCCACCCTCCTGACCACAGCATGGAAACATATCTCTTTGAACAGTGGATCCACAAGCTGGGGTTATGGAGTTAGAGTTAATTTTCAGAAAGGGACAAGCTGTTGGGTCTTGTGGCCTATTGTTTAATTGATGAAGAGAACACCCATATTAAAGCTGTCTTTGAATGTTCTCCACTCTGCTTCTAAAGGGTTCAGTTATGCTGAGGTGTGGTTCCACTCAATTCCCATGTTCATAGTCCTTTGTACAAATTGCCATTAATACAACATGATCCAGGATAGTGAAACCTTTCGATGCAAAGTCTCATCCAACTGGAGTGCAGATTGGAAAATCTCGCAGTCTGCAAGCTCCATTTTCCAGTCATTTAATTCATTGCTGTTTGGTGTTACAATCAAGGACAACATTTTCCCCCCCGTCAGAGGGATTGTGCGGGGGTAGGCACGAGCGGGCAGGTTCCCAATTGGCGCCCCCAGTTGGGGGCCTGCTGCCATTTTATGTGGGCGGGTCAATTAAGGCCCGCCCAGTGTGACGTCCGCCAGGAAGTGCTATGCACTCCCTGTGCAGGCAGGGGGAGAGGCGGGATTCCCTGAGCCGGGAGTGCACTCTTTCGTGCATGCGCGTGAAAGAGTGCACAGGCCTCCATGAGGCAAAGTGCTGCCTCAAGGAGATCGGCTCTGTTTTGATAATTTCAATAAAGAAGGGGAAAAAAATTACTGACATGTCCACTCATGTGCCACTGTCACATGGGCTGGGACATGTTAATTTCTTTTATTTAAACTTTTTATAAAAATGTTAATATCCTCTTGAAACCTCATCCTGCCTGTGGATGAGGCTTCATGTTTTTTCTGAAGGCCGCCTGGGCTCCCGGCCTGCCCGCCCACCTTAATGGGCAGGTCCATTAATCATGTTAATTACCTTATTAATGGCATTAATAGGCCTTTGACAGCTGGGCAGGCGCGCAGCCGATTCGGCACGCCCGACATCACCCTGCGTCACTCTATGCGTCGTCGAGTGGGTCCAGCCCCCCGCTCGCCGAACAGAAGATTTTGCCCCAAGTATTGCCTGCCAAGCCAGCACATGTGCATTAGCAATTTCGGCACAGGCTACAGATATTTTCATCTGATAGATATCTTGTCATTTTTATATGAAAAATAAAGGAAATTCCACACTTCATAAAATAAAACTTGCCGTAAACTTGTTATCCTGAAAGATAGAGTTACATAAATTCTCAAAATAAAACCCAATTTATCCAATAAGATTAAACAGAGATATCTTTATTGTGTCCTTGGGCAGGCGTAGGAAATGATTTTAAAGAGCTACATTATTAAAAACAGGGCATTGCAGTTAGCTTTTGCTAGTGAAGTGCAAACATTGCATATTTTCGTATCAATTGTTCTTTAAAATTTAATTTTCTCTCTGGCAATTACACAGTTCATTATTATATTATACACATGTTCTATAAGACACATAAAAACATAAGAAATAGGAGTAGGAGTAGGCCTTATGACCCTCGAGTCTGCACCACCATTCAATAAGATCATGGCTGATCTGCTTATGGCTTTAACTCGACTTTCCTGCCTGCCCCCCACACAGCCCCCCCGCCCCCACCAAACTCCCTTGTCTATCAAGAATCTGTTTAACTCAAGCCTTAAATATATTCAATTGCCCAGCCTCCACTACTTGTAAGGGGAGAGAATTCCAAACACTAATGACCCTCTGAGACAAGAAATCTTTCTTCATCTCCATCTTAAATGGGAAACCCCTAATTTTGAATCTGTGGCCCCTAGCTCTAGATTCCGCCATGAGGGCAAACAAAGGGTGGGATTTTCCAGTCCCGCCTGCCATGGGACTGGAAAGTCCTGCCCGAAGTAAACAGGCCTTTTGCTGGTCCGTTAAATTTTCCGTCCCACCCGCGGCAATTCCTGCAATGGGCAGGACTGGAAATCTTAGGACAAAGCATCTACCCTGTCAAACCCCCTCAGAATCTTATATGTTTCAATAAGATAACCTCACAATCTGCTTATCCCCAATGAGTAGAGGGCCAACCTGCACAACCTTTCCTCATAAGGCACACTCCTCATCCCAGGAGTCAGCCTAGTGAACCTTCTATGAGCTGTTTCCAATACAAGTATGTCCCTCCCTAAGTAAGGTGACTAATACTGCACGCAGCACTCTAGATGCGGTCTCACCAATGTCCTGTACATGTTTTAGCAAGACTTTCTACTTATATACTTCATCCCCTTTCCAATAAGGCCAGCATTCAGTTTGCCTTCCTAATTACTTGCTATACTTGCATACTGACGTTCTTTGATTCATGTACAAGGACATCCAGATCCCTCTGTGCTACAGCATTCTGCCGTCTCTCTCCATTTAAATAATATTCTGCTTTTTAAAAATTTTTCCTGCCAAAGTAAACAACCTTACATTTTCCCACATTATATCCCATCTGCTAATATTTTGCGGTTCAAGAAAGCAGCTCATCACCACCTTCTCAAGTGCAATTAAATTTGGGAAATAAGTGCTGGCCTAGCCAGTGATGCCCATGTCCTGTGAAAGAATAAATAAATAAACTTAATCTATCCCTTTGTAGGCTCTTTCTATCTGCCTCACAAATTGCTTCCCAACCTATTTTCGTATCATCAGAAAATTTGGCTACAATACAGTCAGTTCCTTCATCCAAGTCATTAATATAGCTAGTAAATAGTTGAGGCCTCATCACTCATCCCTCTGGCATTCCACTCATTACAGTTTACCATCGTGAAAGTGAACCATTTATCCTGACTCTGTGTTTCCTGTTAGCTAGCCAATCCTTCATCCATGCTAATATATTACCCCCAAAACCATAAGCTCTTACCTTGTGCATTAACCTTTTATGTGGCATCTTATGGAATGCCTTTTGGAAATCCAAATACACTACATCTACTGATTCCCCGCTATCCACCCTGTTTATTCCATTCTCAAAGAATTGTAATAAATTTGTCAAACACAATTTCTCTTTCACAAAACCATGCTGACTCTGCCTGATTGTATTATTATTTTCTGAATGCCCTGCTCCTCTTTAATAATGGGTTCCAGCATTTCCCCAATGGCAGATGTCATCTTACTGGCCTATAGTTTCCTGCTTTCTGTCTCCCTCCTTTCTTAAATAGAAGTGTTTCATTTGCAGTTTTCCAATCTGCTGGGACCTTTCCAGAATCTAGAGAGTTTTGGAAGACTATAGCTAATGCATCTACTATTTCTGCAGCTTTAAAGACCCTCAGATGCAGGCCATCAGGTCCAGGGAGCTTGTCAGCCTTAAGGCCAATTAGTATTCCCATTATATTTTCTCTGGTGATCGTGATTGTTCTAAGTTCCGTCCTCCCTTTTGCCTCTTTCTATGATTCTTGAGATGTTTTTGTGTCTTCTACTGTGAAAATGAATGCAAAATACATGTTCAAAGTCTCTGACATTTCCTCACTTCCCATTATTAATTGCCCAGTCTCACTCTCTAAGGGGCCAATGCTCACTTTAGCAATTCTTTGCCTTTTCTATATTTGTAGAAGCTTTTGTCATCTTATTTTTTACCATTATCTTTTCAGTCATCCTCTGCTGATTTCTAAAACTTGCCCAATCTTCTAGCCTACCACTAATCTTCGTAGCATTTTACGCCTTTTTCAATTTGACACCACCCTTAACTTCCTTAGTTAGCCACGGATGGTGCATCCTTCTGGTTAGTGTCTTTTTTCCTCAATGGAATGTACCTCTGTTGAGAGTTATGAAATATCTCCTTAAATGTCTGCCATTGCTTCTCTGCTGTCTTACTTTTTAACCTAATTATCCAGTCCACTTTAACTAGTTCTGTCTTCATACCCTTGTAAGTTGCCATTATTTAAGTTTAAGGCACTAGTTTCAAACTGAAAATTTGCACCCACCCTTAAACTGAATGTGAAATTCTATCCTGTTATGATCACTCTTGCTGAGATGATCCTTCACTATGACATCTTTAATTAATCCTGTCTCATTACGCATTACCAGGTCCAAAATAACCTGTTCCCTAGCAGGTTCCAGAATACATTGTTCTAACAAACTGTCCCCAAAACACTCTATGAACTCTTTTTCCAGCCTACCTTTGCCAATTTGATTTGTCCAATCAATGTGAAGGTTAAAGTCACCCATAATTATTGAAGTAGGTTTCTTGCAAGCCCCCATTATTTCTTGATGTATACTCTGTCCTACAGTGTAGCTACTGTTAGGTGGCTTACAAATTACTCCCACCAGTGACTTCTTTCCTTTGCTATTTCTTATCTCCACCCAAGCTGATTCTACATCTTAGGCCAGGATTTTCTGGCCCTGCCATTGGCAGGACCTGCTGTGGGGGATGCGGTGGGCCAGCCAAAAGTCCACTGACTTTCAGCAGGACCAGATGATCCCGACGGTGGGCGGGCCCAGAAAATCCTGCCCTTGATCTTCAGAACCAAGATCAGTACTGACTCTTCTACTGATCTCATCCTTTATTAACAGAGCTCCCCCACCTCATTTTCCTTTTCCCCTGTCCTTCCAAAATGTCAAATACCCTTGAATATTCAGATTCCAGCCTTCGTCACCTTGCAATCAAATCTCGGTAATGGCTATCATATCATATTCGTTTATTTATAGTTGTTCTAAATTCATCTATATTGTTGCGAATGCTGCAAGCATTCAGAAAAAGCACCTTTAATTCTGTCTTTTTACTGTTTTTGCTCACTCTAACCTTATCTGCTGGTGCACCCTTATGTTTGTACGCTCTGCCCCTTCCTGTCACTCAGGTTATCATTACCTGTATCATTATACTGCACTATTGCCTTGTCCTTTCTCTTTAACTTTCCAAACCTTCCCCCAATGTGACACCCCATCCCTTGACACCCCCCCCGCCACCCCCCCAACACACACACACACACACAAACTATTTAGTCCTACAGCCTTAGTTATACGACTCGCCAGGACAATGGTCCTAGCACAGTTCAGCAGAAGACTGTCCCAAGAGTACAGTTCCCTCTTTCCCCTGCACTGGTCCCAGGGCCCCAGGAATCAACACCTGTGCTAAAATATTATCTAAGGGCTACATTCATATCGACTGGAGAGGTCCCATTCCAGTCCATCTTTGCTGAGAGCTACAACTGTTCATTTATTTAGTCCCTGTTTGGGAGTGACACCCATGTGATGTTAAAGTGACTATCATTTCAAAATATGGAAACAAGGTCCTGACATCTACTTCATTTATTTTTACTTAACCTGTACTGTCCATTAGAAATGATGCAAAGAACATGCAGCTCCGTTATTCTGTGGCCGTGCCAACTGCTCCCAATGTAAATGCAATAGATTCCACGGCGCTGAAACTAAGGAATTGCAGAAGCATTTTCACGAGAAGAACTTGGGCACGAAAAAATGGCCATTAATTTTTGAATCTCTGACCCCTGGTTTATACGAAGTGCAGTTCTCTTTTATACATATGTGGCAAGAAGATATTTGCTTTGGATTTCATTTTCCACCAGTTTCATGTATGTTGAGTAGTACCATTTACTATAATGCATGCTACAGGCTTATAAACAATGGCTGCACTTTAAAAAATGATTCTTGCAATGCCATCTGGTGATATGGTTTATATGCTGGGCCATTAGCCATATGTGGCTAATTGTAAATCCTGATTTCATTAATTGCATTTCTTTTAGTGAATAAAAATTGGGTATCAGACATCATCATTGGACACGTGATCTTAATACTCATATTTGAATTTTGTATGCTTGTGTACCTTAACCTTTTTGTGCATTAGTTGGTAAAATTGTAAGAATAAAGCAAAATTTCTTTGACCATTGTGAATGCCTTTCTTAGTTACTAAATGGTGGAAGATGCTAAGTAAATATACATGTATGAAATAGGTTTACCGATACTGTAACAATATGCAAGCTGTTTCCTACCAATGTTAATGTATACGACTAAAGTACGGACACCACAACCACCCTTGTGCTAGTCAACGTTTTCTATTGAACAGCACCACATTAAGAGATGCTGGCAATGGGACCAATGCCCATGCTGTGGGATAGAAAATTATTTTCAGTTGACTAACATAAAGTCTGACCTGGAGTTCAATGCTCATTTTTTTTCCTGCACTAGAAGCTAAAATTACCCAGCCAATAAAATCTCTTATACAATTAGCCAAATTGTTTGCAGACCCTTCAGAAACCGTAACCATGAATGTGGACAAAGAATGGAAAAATGGAAAAGAATGGAATAGTCAAATTTAATACATGTAAACAAAATGTCATCATTCTAAAGCTCAACTCAAAAACTGATTTTGTGGAAGAGTCTCAAGGTCATTAATGTCTTTTCAACTGAAGGGGTGTTTACCTTTCACCTAACAGCAGCCGAACCTATTTCTAATCAAAACAAAAATAAAAATACTTGGAAAAACTCAGCAGGTCTGGTACCTGCTAAGTTTTTCCAGGTATTTTTATTTTTGTTTTAGATTTTCAGCATCCGCAGTTTTTTGCTTTTATTTCTAATCAACTTGCATGTCTAAAGATATAGGCTATTACAGCAGCACAATGAGAGAATGTTGGCATAGCCAGGTTATTTATAATCTAAATTCCTAAATGATGAAGCTGGAACTTTTAGGCAGGTAGAGAAATGATAGCATTTCAATTGTATTGTAGGGTCCAGATGTAAAACTTTACTTACTTTACTTGTGGCACATCAGTGTGACCATAATATGTTAGAATTTACCCTGCAATTTGAGAGGAAAAAGCTGGAATCAGATGTAACGGTATTACAGTTGAATAAAGGCAACTACAGAGGCATGAGGGTGGAGCTGGCCAGAATTGACTGGGAGATGAGCCTAGCAGGAAAGACAGTGGAACAGCAATGGCAGGAGTTTCTGGGAGTAATTTGGGAGACACAGCAATAATTTATCCCTAGGAAGAAGAAGCATACTAAAGGGAGGACAAGGCAACCATGGCTGACAAGGGAAGTCAGGGACAGCATAAAAGCTAAAGAGAAAGCATACAATGCGGCGAAGAGCAGTGGGAAACAAGGGGATTGGGAAGCCTACAAAGACCAACAGAGGACAGCTAAAAAAGAAATAAGGAGGGGAAGATTAAATATGAGGGTAAACTAGCCAGTAATATAAAAGAAGATTGCAAGAGTTTTTTTAGATATATAAAGGGTAAGAGAGAGGCAAAAGTGGACATTGGGCCACTGGAAAATGATGCTGGAGGAGTAGTAGTGGGGAACAAAGAAATAAAAAACAAAAACAAAAATATCTGGAAAAACTCAGCAGGTTTGGCAGCATCTGCGGATAGGAGCACAGTTAACGTTTCGAGTCCGAATGACCCCTCAACAGAACTAAGGAAAAATAGAAAAGAGGTGAAATATAAGCTGGTTTAAGGGGGGGTGGGACAAGTAGAGCTGGATAGAGGGCCAGTGATAGGTGGAGATAACCAAAAGATGTCACAGACAAAAGGACAAAGAGGTGTTGAAGGTGGTGATATTATCTAAGGAATGTGCTAATTAAGGGTAGAAAGCAAGACAAGCAAGGTACAGATAGCCCTAGTGGGGGTGGGGTGGGGAGAAGGAATCAAAAAAGGCTAAAAGGTAGAGATAAAACAATGGATGGAAGTACATTTAAAAATAATGGAAGTAGATGGGAAAAGAAAAATCTATATAAATTATTGAAAAAAAGGGGGGGGGAATCGGAAAGGGGGTGGGGATGGTGCAGAGAGTTCATGATCTAAAATTGTTGAACTCAATATTCAGTCTGGAAGGCTGTAAAGTGCCTAGTTGGAAGATGAGGTGCTGTTCCTCCAGTTTGCATTGAGCTTCACTGGAACAATGCAGCAAGCCAAGGACAGACATGTGGGCATGAGAGCAGGGTGGAGTGTTGAAATGGCAAGCGACAGGAAGGTCTGGGTAATGCTTGTGGACAGACCGAAGGTGTTCTGCAAGGCAGTCACCCAGTCTGCATTTGGTCTCTCCAATGTAGAGGAAACTGCATTGGGAGCAACGAATGCAGTAGATTAAATTGAGGGAAGTGCAAGTGAAATGCTGCTTCACTTGAAAGGAGTGTTTGGGCCCTTGGACGGTGAGGAGAGGGGAAGTAAAGGGGCAGGTGTTGCACCTTCTGCAGTTGCATGGGAAGGTGCCGTGGGAGGGGGTTGAGGTGAAGGGGGTGATGGAGGAGTGGACCAGGGTGTCCCGGAGGGAACGATCCCTGCGGAATGCCGCCGGGGGGGTGAAGGGAAGATGTGTTTGGTGCTGGCATCGTGCTGGAGTTGGCAGAAATGGCGGAGGATAATCCTTTGAATGCGGAGGCTGGTGGGGTGATAAGTGAGGACAAGGGGGACCCTATCATGTTTCTGGGAGGGAGAAGAAGGTGTGAGGGCGGATGCGCGGGAGATGGGCCAGACACGGTTGAGGGCCCTGTCAACAACCGTGGGTGGAAAACCTCAGTTAAGGAAGAAGGAGGACATGTCAGAGGAACTGTTTTTGAAAGTGGCATCATCAGAACAGATGCGATGGAGGCGAAGGAACTGAGAGAATGGGATGGAGTCCTTACAGGAAGCGGGGTGTAAGGAGTTGTAGTCGAGGTAGCTGTGGGAGTCGGTAGGCTTGTAATTGATATTGGTGGACAGTCTATCACCAGAAATTGAGACAGAGAGGTCAAGGAAGGGAAGGGAAGTGTCAGAGATGGACCATGTGAAAATGATGGAGGGGTGGAAATTGGAAGCAAAATTAATAAATTTTTCCAGGTCCCGACGAGAGCATGAAGCCGCACCGAAGTAATCATCGATGTACCGGAGAAAAAGTTGTGGGAGGGAGCCGGAGTAGGACTGGAACAAGGAATGTTCCACATACCCCATAAAGAGACAGGCATAGCTGGGGCCCATGTGGGTACCCATAGCCACACCTTTTATTTGGAGGAAGTGAGAGGAGTTTAAGGAGAAATTGTTCAGTGTGAGAACAAGTTCAGCCAGATGGAGGAGAGTAGTGGTGGATGGGCCTCTGTTCGAGGAAGAAGTGGCGAGCCATCAGACCATCCCGGTGGGGGATGGAGGTGTAGAGGGATTGGACGTCCATGGTGAAGAGGAGGCAGTTGGGGCCAGGGAACTGGAAATTGTTGATATGATGTAGGGTGTCAGAGGAATCGCGGATGTAGGTGGGAAGGGACTGGACAAGGGGAAAGAGAATGGAGTCAAGATAGCAATAAATGAGTTCCATGGGGCAGGAACAGGCTTACACGATCGGTCTGCCGAGACAGTCCTGTTTGTGGATTTTGGGTAGGAGGTAGAAGCGGGCCGTCCGAGGTTGGGAGACTATCAGGTTGGAAGCTGTGGAAGGAAGATCTCCAGAGGAGATGAGGTCAGTAACAGTCCTGGAAACAATGGCTTGATGTTCAGTGGTGGGGTCAGGGTCCAAGGGGAGGTAGGAATAAAGAAATGGCGGAAGAACTGAATAGGTACTTTGCGTCAGTCTTCACGGTGGAAGACACAAGTAACATCCCCAAAGTTCAAGAGAGTCGGGGGGGCAGAGGTGAGTATGGTGGCCATTACCAAGGAGAAGGTGCTAGGAAAACTGAAAGGTCTGAAGGTGGATAAATCACCTGGGCCAGATGGATTACACCCCAGAGTTCTGAAGGAGATAGCTGAAGAGATAGTGGAGGCGTTAGTGGTGATCTTTCAGGAATCACTGGAGTCAGGGAGGGTCCCAGAGGACTGGAAAATCGCTAATGTTACCTCCCTGTTTAAGAAGGGAGTGAGGCAAAAGACTGGAAATTTCAGGCCGATTAGCCTGACCTCGGTCGTTGGTAAGATTTTAGAGCCCATTATTAAGGATGAGATTTCAGAATACTTGGAAGTGCATGGTAAAATCGGGCAAAGTCAGCATGGTTTCATCAAGGGGAGGTCATGCCTGACAAATCTGTTAGAATTCTTTGAGGAGGTAACGAGTAGGTTAGACAAAGGAAAGCAAATGGATGTTATCTACTTGGACTTCCAGAAGGCCTTTGACAAGGTGCCGCACAGGAGGCTGCTCAGTAAGATAAGAGCCCATGGTGTTACAGGCAAGGTACTAGCATGGATAGAAGATTGGCTGTCTGGCAGGAGGCAGAGAGTGGGGATAAGGGGGTCCTTCTCAGGATGGCGGCCAGTGACTAGTGGAGTTCCGCAGGGGTCAGTGTTGGGACCACAACTTTTCACTTTATACATTAATGATCTAGATGAAGGAACTGAGGGGATCCTGGCTAAGTTTGCAGATGATACAAAGATAGATGGAGGGACAGGTAGTATTGAGGAGGCGGGGAGGCTGCAGAAGGATTTGGACAGGTTAGGAGAATGGGCAAAGAAGTGGCAGATGGAATACAACGTGGCGAAGTGTGAGTTCATGCACTTTGGTCGGAAGGATAGAGGCATAGACTATTTTCTAAATGGGGAGAGAATTCAGAAATCTGGAGTGCAAAGGGACTTGGGAGTCCTAGTCCAGGATTCTCTTAAGGTTAACTTGCAGGTTGACGCGGTAGTTAGGAAGGCAAATGCAATGTTGGCATTTATTTCGAGAGGACTAGAATATAAAAGCAGGGATGTGCTGCTGAGGCTTTATAAGGCTCTGGTCAGACCACATTTAGAATATTGTGAGCAATTTTGGGCCCCGTATCTCAGGAAGGATGTGCTGGCCCTGGAGAGGGTCCAGAGGAGGTTCACGAGAACGATCCCAGGAATGAAAGGCTTAACATATGAGGAACGTTTGAGGACTCTTGGTCTATACTCGATGGAGTTTAGAAGGATGAGGGGGTATCTGATTGAAACTTACAGAATACTGAAAGGCCTGGATAGAGTGGACACGGGGAAGATGTTTCCATTAGTGGGAGAGACTAGGACCCGAGGGCACAGCCTCAGAGTAAAGGGAAGATCTTTTAGAACAGAGATGAGGAGAAACTTCTTTAGACATAGAGTGGTGAATCTATGGAATTCATTGCCACAGAAGGCTGTGGAGGCCAGGTCATTGAGTGTATTTAAGACCGAGATAGATAGGTTCTTGATTGGTAAGGGGATCAAAGGTTACGGGGAGAAGGCGGGAGAATGGGGTTGAGAAACTTATCAGCCATGATTGAATGGCGGAGCAGACTCGATGGGCCGAATGGCCTAATTTCTGCTCCTATGTCTTACGGTCTTATGGTCTTATCAGCTTTTGTGAATAAAACTGGCCTAAAAGTCTTGTTCCCAACTCAAGCTTTCATTGTGGGTAACTGAAGGGTTTTAGACAAATTCCAGTCTGCCTTTAACCCTCAACATTGTTTGTAGCAGCACATTATAATTTGAACATTCCCAGCTCTCATGACAGTCCGCGCAGTGGAGAACTGGAATGCATTATGCCGCTGACTGTCACGTTCTTATATTCACATAAATGTACCAATCATGTGAAAAGGATTCTGTTGAACGGTCATTCGAACTCGAAACATTAACTGTGTTCCTCTCCGCAGGTGCTGCCAGACCTGCTGAGTTTTTCCAGGTATTTTTGTTTTTGTGATGTGAAAAGGATTGTTGAAACAATGATGTGGTTTCTTTATTTGAAGATAAGACAACGGCCGGAATTTTCTGGCCCCTCCCACTGGCGGGATCTTCCAGTCCCACCAAAGTTAATGGACTTTCAAATGGCTCACCACATTTTCTGGCCCCAGCCCCATCTGGTTAGGGGTGCTTTGTTTGTGTTGCATCTTAGACCATGTTCTGTTTGCAATAGGACTGTTCAGTGTTTCTGGTTGTGATATTGTTCAAATTTGGCATCTGTTTCATCACATTGTCATGTCATTTGGTGTTCATACTTGATATGATCTTGGTTCTTGGCATACGCTGACAATTTCTGTTGGCTTTCAGGTGTCATCAGTTGGGTGTTACATTCGAACTTTTTGTCCTATGTTCAGGCTGGGTAATTCGTGCCTGGAATGCTGTGCCTGTCTTGCCTCAGGTTGTGGCTTCTCGTAATGTCAAACCACTTGTTCCAGCCTTTGCTTTCTGCATTGGCACTTTCAGTGTCCTCTGGTGCCAAATGCCTGGCATTCATCATTAAAAGCTGGGACATTTCTAGGTGCATGAATGAGGCCGCACCACCTGCATTGCTGACTAGGCTTGCCTGAATTGGCTATCGTGCCAATGGTGGGCAAATTACACATAGCCTGTAGATCCTGTCTACCCAGTAGCATGACTTCATACTTGCGTCCACTTTGCAGTAGTGCTCCCAAGCTAAACCTTTGGGTTGGTCCAAGAGGTCTTTTTAGAAAGCTTTTACTGGAGTAGATGTTACCACAAGCTCAATTATTAGTCGGCTAACTCTGATGCCATAAAGTCATGATCTGTTGTCTCTGTATCTACTTACGAATTGACCAATGTCGGCTGTTGCCTAAAAGACGTGAATTCCAGGTGGTGGATCTGGAAGTTGAACTTCACTCGTAATTGATCTTTGTTGACCATATTTTGTCTGGATTTTAATGGTGGTCATCGGACAGACCTGACATGTTCAATCCATGGAGACCTTTTGTAATTTTAATCTTAATGGCTTGCTTATCTGCTTCAGAAATATTTGAGGTCCAGAAAACATAGCACCATGCGTTGTCAGGACAAAGTAAACTGAGATAGGAGGTCCGCTGCCTTCCAACTGAGTGTTGGAAATTTTGTGGCCATCGTGTTGCTTTGTTCAGGATTACTAGGGTCTTATCTGAAACAGGACAGCTATTCAGGCTAAAAACAAAAAGCTAAAAGCTACTGCGGATGCTGGAAATCCAAAACAAAAACAGAATTACCTGGAAAAACTCAGCAGGTCTGGCAGCATCGGCGGAGAAGAAATCAGTTAACGTTTCGAGCCTTCATGGCCCTTCGGCAGAGCTGAAGCATAGTTAGGAGAAGGGAGAAATATAAACTGGTTTAAGGTGGGGGTGGGGGGGTGGTGGGGGTGGGGGGGGGGTGGTAGAGAGACGTTGAGGGTGTGGTGATTGTGGAGATAAGCAGTGATAGGAGCAGATAATCAAAAGATGTCACAGACAAAAGGGTCAAAGAGGTGTTGAAGGTGGTGATATTTGTCTAAGAAAAGTGCTAATTAAGAATGGAAGACAGGATATTCAAAGTACAGCTCTAGTGGGGGTGGGGTGGACAGACTAACAAGGTTTTAGTTTTAGATTTAAAAATAATGGAAATAGGTGGGGAAAGAAGAATCTATATAAATTATTGAAAAAAAAGTGGGGGGGGAGAAACGGGGTGGGGATGGGGGGAGGGGGAGTTTAAGATCTAAAGTTGTTGAATTCAATATTCAGCCCGGAAGGCTGTAAAGTGCCTAGTTGGAAGATGAGGTGCTGTTCCTCCAGTTTGCGTTGGGCTTCACTGGAACAATGCAGCAAGCCAAGGACAGACATGTGGGCAAGAGAACAGGGTGGAGTGTTAAAATGGCAAGCGACAGGGAGGTTTGGGTCTTTCTTGCGGACAGACCGCAGGTGTTCCGCAAAACGGTCGCCCAGTTTGCGTTTGGTCTCTCCAATGTAGAGGAGACCGCATTGGGAGCAACGAATTCAGGCTGTTCAGCTCCTTGGGTTGCAGTACCTTAAGCGGCCACTGTCTTAGCTGGTCATAGGCTATTGCATTACTGCAATGGTGGCACTGTTGAGTTGTTTCTGTTTTCCCAGGTTGACTTGAAGCTCTGCCACAACGCAGTGATTTTTAAGGCAGAATTTTGCCCTTGTCGGGCAGGCTCGGCGGGGGCAGGCGGAGGTGGTCAGGAAGCTGACCTCTGCCTGCGATCGGGGCCAGACCCCGATTTCATGCTGGCGGGCCAATTAAGGCCCGCCCAGCGTGAAAGGTGAGGGTCAGCGCTCAGCGCTGCCTGTGCAGGCGGGGGAGGAGGGCGGGAGTGAACTTCACGCACACGTGCGAGAGCGTGCTTGAAAATCTCCCCGAGGCACAGAGCTGCCTCAGGGACATGAACGGTTTAAAAAAAGATAAAGATGAGCAGGGATATGTTATAGGTGAAAGGTAAAATGTTTTATTTTATTTTTATTTTTATTTGCTGTTGAAAACTTCATCTGGCCCGCGATGAGGTTTCCTAAAAGGTTCAAAGGCCGCTCGATCTTTTTGCCTGCCCACCAACCATAAGGTTGGACGGGCAGTGAAAAATTTAAGTTAATTATCTTCTTCATGGCCTTAATAAGCCTTTTAATTGTCGGCGGGCGCGCTACCGATTCCGGCATGGGCCTGCCGACCAAAATATCACGCAACTGCGCGTTGATATCGGGATGCTCGCCTGACGTCAACGCACATTATTTTACACTCGAGTGGGCTGGGCTCGGTAAAAATTCTACCCTTAGCGTTGAGAGCTGTCACTGGATGGGCTCTTCTTCCATAGCCCAGTGTTTTAATCTGCCCCCAAGCCTCCTGAAGTAAGCAGTAGTAATGGATTCCTCTGTCTGTGGAGCTCTGCTTGAAGCTGGACCACCCAGAGCTGGCTCTCAATGGCTGTTTCAGCACAAACATTGCAACAGGTAGAGCTATACCAATTAAGTTCCGCCAAATTTGAACAATCTTACCGGGACCTGGTGCTCACTGGCTGGAGCAAGGTGTGACATCCCAGAATGAAGGTAGAGTGTGTAGGATTCCTACATCTGTAGAATCACTTACACAAGGTGAGTGCTTTATAGTTGTCTCACTTCCACACTAAGCCTTCTACTGAGTGTGAGAGGGTTGAGGCTTGTTAGCGCAGTCAATTCTTCAAAAACCACACTGCCACCATCTTATGGCAGCCAGTATGTCCAGGAGAACCAGCTCTAAACATCATGTAAGCAGAAAATAGGGTTACCATAATTATGCCTGCAACTGGCCCCAGAACTCTGACCTCCCCCCTGGCCCTGATTTCTTGAACCCCCAAAACCCAACCTCCCCCAACTACCAACCCTAGCCCTGCCCTCCCAGCTGCCCCAACAACACTCACAGTTCCCCCCAGCAGTACTGCTGAGATCTGTCTACCCGAGCCCTGGCGGCATTCCTACTCCCCAGCAATACTCCTGAGACCTGCAATCTTCCTCCTCGATCTTCCACAGAATCACAATCACGGATGCTGAAGCTCGCTCTTTCCTCCTCCGGACCTTTACGAACCACCCTTATCACGTTGCTGGGAATTGGCTTCCACCGCAATGCCACCTGTATAATGATGTGATCTGAGGTCCCAAAATTCGGAGCTCCTCAGACTTCCCTATTTGAGTGCAGATTGTTAACTCTGGTGGGGATGGGGGGGTGTAACGACCCGGATGGGAGGAGTGCGTGAATTATCATGCCCCACTCCTCCGCAGGTCGTACCATTAATTTAAATGCTTAATTTTTTCACCGAAATGGCCAATTGTTTACCTATGCCTCTAGTACCCAGAAGAAAAGAGACTCTGACCAGGTCTATGTCAAAAACTCAGAGTGATTCATTTTTTTCAAAACATAAGTTCTTTTAACAAGTTGCAAGTACTGGTTACCACACAATTGTAATCAGATGTATAACTATTTATTGCTTCCTAAAGAATTCCACCCCGCAGACACACAGACACACACACAGATAAACAAGGGACAAACAGATAGAGTCTCTCTGCAGAGGTGGACTTTGGAGGATGGATGTTATATAATAACTTGGGCGCGGGCCCAACACGCCGGAACGTAAAATCACGCGCGATGACGTCAGGCATGCATCTCGATGTCACTGCACATCAGCACGATATTTCGGTAGGCAGGCGCATTATAAGGACGGAAGCATGCCCGCCGTTAATTAACAGGCAAGTTAGGGCCCTTAAGGCATCGATTGTCTTTGATTTTACGGAGCCCGTGCGATTTTCAGGGCATCGCATGGGCGCAGCGGGCAGGCGGGTAGGCCACATTTTCAAAAACCTCATCCACGGGCGGGAGAAGAGGGGTGAATGCGCTCACTAATGCGAGTTGTTAGTACTTTAGATTATAACTTACTTGCCGTTTGCTTGTGTGAACAGGACAACTTCATTTCACTTCAGAGCTGCTTTAACAGAAATAACAGGCTTCAGTTCAGGACTCCGTAGGAAGTTGTACACCAAGCAAATGTTCCTGTCAGGTATTGAGTATGGAGCCTGCAGCCCTGGCATTTGGTTCATCTTTGGTAGGGTAGCTGAAGGAACATTAGATAAAGCCTCCTGGGTGTCTCTGCCTCCCTGGAGGTTGCCCAGGTCAGCGTTTAACCTCTCAGGAGCATTCTCCTGAGTGTGCTCGTCCTCGGACTCACTACTGGACTCACCGTCTGCTGCCAAAGCAGCTGTGTCAACATCGTCTTCCTCCATTGCGTCCCCCCCTTTCCAGCGCCAGATTGTGGAGAGCGTAGCATGCAACCACTATCAGTAACACACGATCTGGGGGGTATTGCAGTGCGCCCCCTGAATGGTCCAGTCATCGGAAGCACATCTTGAGAAGGCCAATGGTTCTCTCCACCACCGTCCTTGTGGAGGCATGACTTGTATTGTACCGCTGCTCAGCCTCTGTTCTTGGATAGTCGAGAGATGTCATGAGCCACCTTCTGAGGCGGTAGCCCTTGTCGCCCAGCAGCCATCCATCCAGCCGGGCTGGAGCACTGAAGAGACTCAGCACCTGGGAGTGCGTGTGTGTGTGTGTGTGTATTAATTGGATTAAAGCCAGCTAGTCTGGGTGCTTTGATATATTGTTGTTTTGAGATGTAAATACAGAGGTAGAGGACATGTGTATTTTGCGGAATAGAGCAAAGACTGGAGGTGAAATATTGCCCCTATCTAGCAGACACCAATCAATGTTTATATTATTAATAAAATTGGTACTATGAAGAGGATTTTATTGTTGGAAGAGGTGGAGTTCAAAGGGCTTGATGATACAGTGAGAATTTACATTCAAAGAGAAGTGCTGGGTATAACAGAAAGCAGTTTTGTGAGTGCAGAGCAGAGGCAATGTAACATCAAAGCAGCTGTAAGCCTACTGCTGTGTCTGCAAAGGAACCAAAGTGAAAAGAACCTCATTTTGAATGTGTAAGGTCAAAATGCTTTGCCTGGTGTCTGCTTAAAGCCTATGGGTTGTTGTTGCCTTAGTGGAGATTAGTTTGGGAATTTGTTAAAAGTTACGATAGTAGTCATTTGTAGCCATGTGTATATGTTCAACTTGTGTAAATTAATAAATGTCTTATGTAATTTGATATAAAAACCTCTCGAGAACTGGTGGTCTTATTCCTGAATTTAGAGCTGCAACTCAAACCATACCACTTGAAAATATAAGTTGTGACAGTTGTTTAAAGTTTCCCTCTGGGATTTTAAACAACTCAGCCTTTACGAACTGCTGTCATAACAATCTGCCATGTGGTCATCTTGTTGTCTTCCAGCTTTTCATTCATTAAAGTGTTTTGCAGTTCAAAACAAACAAATAACTCCTTCTCAAGTACCGTATATGTCAGGTGATTTCTTGGAAGAGGCCTGTTTGTATACAGTTCCAAGGTGAACTTATGTACTTCCTTAAACAAAAATCCTAGGTTAGCATCCACATGTACAGTTAATGCGAAGTCCTTCCATTTTGTAAAAGAAAAATTCAGCCTCGAGAGATATGGTTCCAACACAGGTAAATTCGGAAGCGCCCATTTTCGGGCCCCTCACCCCCACAATGTCATGTGTGGGCATGAACAGTGACCTTAAGATTGCAGTGACTGACTCACAGTTCATAAGGGCGGAGGAGTAAAAGACTGTGGCAGATGAGGAGCCAGCAACTCAGCAGAATCATCCCCTGGAGACATGTGAATCTGTGAAAAATTACTCCTCAAAATATGGCTAGGACTATGGATTAGTCAGCAGCCTGATCTGTGCATTAGTCATAACCATAAAGTCATTTACACCGCAAACTACCATGGAGCTGTGTCTGCTCCAGGGGCAGAGAATGAAAGACTTGTATTCATATACTACCTTTCATGATCTTAGGGTGTCCCAAAGTGATTTGCTACCAATTAAATCATTTTGAAGTGTGGTCACTATTCTAATGTAGGAAATGTGACCACCAATTTGTGTCCAGTAAGGTCCCACAAACAGCAATGTGATGATGTCTGTTTTCATGTGTTGGTTGAGGGATAAACACAGCAGCAATTGAGTCCTCAAATTCGAAGCATGGTGGGAGCGTCTTCCATGAATACACAGACCGTTGGTAAAAGGGTACTGGGCTCCCATCTACAATCAATTCAACATGCTAGTTGACAACCTTGAGGCAAAGGTTCACAGACCTCATTGCTGAATTCAACTCTGCTCCTGTGCAAACCAACGGACGTGCTGGGGGACAGGCAGTGGCAAGGCTGCAGTATGATTAGACAAGGCTTCTGCCTATCAATGCAGTGTGAAGGCAGTCCCAATCAGTACCACTGTGCTCTGACAATGGATGTGCTGAAATGTGGACAGGACCAGTTAAGCTACAGCAGCAGCAGCAGCAGCAGTTCTATGAATCCATCAGCTGTGGGGCTCATGAATCAGCCCACGAAAGCATGAAGTTAGCTGGATAGCAACCGGCTGCAGTCATCCAGCATATTCACTCCTTCCACGGAATAATCACAGGTTAGGAATTTGAGCATATATTTAAAACAACAAGTAAGGGGACACACCAGGGGAAATGTCAGGAACATCATTCACTCACCACACAGAATAAGTGACTAAATTGCTTGCAGTATATTTGAACTTTGGAGATTTCGGATGGAATTTAATACTACCCAACCAGAGGTGGGCTGAGAGGCGGAGTGGGGTGGGGTGGATTGGGGAGGGGATGGGGGGGACAGCGGGGATGGGGTGCCATATAACGGGGAGGTGGTGACATTGTGGTATTGTCACCGGACTAGTATTCCAGAGACCCAGGGTAATGCTCTGGGGTCCCAGGTTCAAATCCCACCACGGCAGATGGTGAAAGTTGAATTCAATAAAAATCTGGAATTAAGGGCAGAATTTTGCCCTCGACGGGCACAACAGGCAGGCCTGGGAGCAACCGAAAAACCAGCCGCTGCCCGCGATCGGGCCCCGACCACAATTTCACACGATTATTCCATGGAAGGGTGAAACGCGCGCTGCTGGGGTGGGGGCGGGAGGAGCGCGAGTGTGGAAGTTCACGTGTGCACGCAGTAAAAGCTCCCTGAGGCACATGGCTGTATCAGGGAGCTGAAGATTTTTATCAATGAAAATAAAGATTTTTAAAATGACTAAGGGCCTTAATAGGCCGCTTAATCGTTGGCGGGCGCGATGTTGAATCCCGCGCGCACCCGCCGACCAAAACATCGCGCGAGTGTACAATGACTTTGGGACGTTCACCTGATGTCATCGAGAGTCATTTTACACGCGGGCATGTCGGGCGCACGCCCACACGCCAAGTGAAAACTTATGGCCTAAAAGCCTAATGATGACCATGAAATCATTGTCAATTGTTGTAAAATCCCATCTGGTTCATTAATGCCCTATAGGAAAGGAAATCTGCCATCCTTACCTGGTCTGGCCTACATGTGACTCCAGACCCACAGCAATGTGGTTGAATCTTAACTGCCCTCTGAACAAGGGCAATTGGGGATGGGCAAAAAATGAGTGGCACCCATATTCCATGAATGAATAACAAAAAAAAATGTGCAGGATGGAGTCCCCCTGCTACTTTCCTGACTATCACTGATTATCCTAGGGTGGGAAGGGTCAAAGGCAGCCTTGCCTGCCTGGAAGTCAATTGCATAAATGGGGATCAAGCACTTTATGCCATGGATGCCCTCTGGTTGCAGTATTCATGTTACTCTTTTCTGATACTTGAAAGAGATGGCCGCGATAAATGTCTTATCCTCTGTACTACATGTAATCACACTCTATGGGATATTTGGTGGATAAAGCGAAAAGGCTCCATAAGTAGAAATGTTATTAAGAGCCCCATCCATCCACGGCTGGTATTCAACTAGCTGGTATGCCTGCAGCCTGTTGGGGTGGGGTCCCTCCTTCTCGTGTATCTGAGCCCAACAGAGGGGCTCACCGGCAGAAATGGACACACCTCACTGCCCTCGACAAAGACGTTCGTCCCCGCCACTCCCCACCCCATCGCCAGGTCCACCCTGACTTGCCCTGGCAATCCCGCTCCACTCGCCTTGGTCCAGAGGCTCCAGCGACAACCCTTCTAGTGGGCCCCAATCCAGTACCACAGGGGCCACCTCTCCTGGTGGCACTGCCAGTACTGGAAAGCTACCAGCCTCTGATTGCCCAGCCCTGCACCAGGAAGTCAAGTGGGAAATTACTCCCACCCCCACCCCACCCCCCACCACCGGGAACCGTAATGGCAGCAAATTGGAAATTAATCCTAACGGGGCTTCTCTAAATAGCTGTGGCAGAGTGGCTGTGACCATTAAATTCCACCCTTTGTCTCTGAGTATGTGCAATCAGTGTAACAAAGGCTGGACATTGTTGTGGTTGTGGAAATGCGGAGAACAGGTTGCTGAAGGTATTTAGGGCATTTTATTGTTGTCCACATTGATACTAGGGTCCCTTAAAGGGGCAGTGCAGCGAGTTAGCCAAATGTATTGTGCAGCAACATCCAGTGTGCCAGCAGGAACCCATGCTCAGGAACCCCAGCCAAATATGGAGCCTGCAGTAAACCTCACCATAATGCAAATAAAATTGCATAATGCAGCTGCTGGCTCTGTTTCAATGAATTGTAGCATGTTGTGGCATGATTCGTTTTATTATTAACGCAATGTGTAAACATTCCATGGGCCCACCAAAATATCTCATTACACATTTGTGCTCAAATTGATAGGGTGGATGGGGGCTGGGGTCATAATGGTAGTGGTGGGGGAATGCTCTTGGTACCCAGAGCCTGAGTAGTTCTTCTGCTTTGCACATCAGTCTTCCTGGCAGTCCTACTAGGCCTAGACCTTCCTGCATTAGCCTAAATGTTATGCTGCTTATTTAAGTCCTATTGTGCAACAAAATTACAGAAAATACAGTATGTAATAATGACCTCAGACATTCTGGGGGTTGGGGATGGAGTGTCGGGGGTGGTGGGTAGGGGGTGTTGTGCAGCAGCCTGTACTGTGAGGTGTCCCTGATCTGTCCCAACATCTGGAGCTTCAAGATGCCAATGGTATGTTCAGTAATGATCATTCTAGCTTCTCCTGTTCACTGCTTTCTCTCAGGCCTGCTGCAAAGGTTGTATTTGCCAGTGCTGAAGGATAGTCTATTTCAGCCATTCTTTGAAACGCAGGTTAGCTTTGAATAAACCTATCATAGAAAGGTGACCGTAAAGGACAACCTTGTGAGTGCTGCTTGGAGAATGAATATTGATCTGTGTGATATGGCACGTGAATCACAAATTAGCTTCATGTTGGTGCAGCAGAAGTGCTTTCCCATAGGCTGTTGTACTGCCCCTAGCGGCCTGGATGGCCATACAAAATCTAGAGGGCCAGTAGAGAGGATGAAATTAGTGCTGTGCAGGAAGATTGAGACTTTACAAGCTCCCATTAACTAACAATAATTCAGCAAGTAATCAGTCTAGGGGCATCACACAATATAAGGTGATGTAGCCCGCCCCCAACACAAAAATATTACAGCAATTGACTAGAGGACATACAATGTCAGAGAATCAGACAAAAGCACAGACTCCCCAATTCGCAATGAATTGTAATGATTAATTTCCAAATGCACAGATGTTTATGACAATAACATGTCTGAGACTAAAAGGGAAATAAATAGGTTGCTGCCTATTGAAGAACTTTGTCCCCTTCTCTACAAACAACTGACTCTCTTCTGTATTCTGTTAATACTGAGTTTGAAAAGCTGCTTAAGGTACAAAGTGCTAACATCCTACTGATAGCTATCTGAAGTCTGAGCTTCAGGTCAGGACATTCACCAAACAGTCTTCCTTGAGAAATGTCAGCCGGAAACATTCTGAGTGATTCTTTCTGATTAGGCACAAACAAAACGACACGCCAGATTTATTTCTTCACTCAGCATTATTCAGTCCTTTCTGGGTCAAGATCCCACTTCTATGACCCCGACCCAGCTTCTCACTATAATGACAGCTTGGTTTTAGTGCAACTGATGAGGAGCATAGTTGTCATCATTGACATTTAGCTCATTTGGTAGGAGAATCTCTCCACAACAAAAGCAACATGATCTGAGAACAGCCCTTAAAATTGAGTCACAAGGGCTGGGAGTAACACAGATGATTCAGGCTACCGAAGCAAATGAAGGCGTGTATGAGTGTTCTAGTGTCCTAATGAGAGCTAGTACAAGATGCTATTATTAATGAACATCAATAAGAGTCGAGGGGAGGCGGTCCCTTGCATTGGGTAAGATATGGTTGGCATACTACAGTGTTTGTTTACAGAGCACTTCAAATAAAATGTACATTGCGACCAGTTAACAGCAATAACTTGCATTTATATAATGCCATTAACATTAAAAATATCGACAGGTGCTTTATAGAAGAAATGTAGAATGGGCATTTGGGGGAGGTTTGCTAGACATAACTAAGAGCCTAGTTGTGTTTTGAAAGGCTTTTGTGGGTATGGAGGGTTAAAAAAAAGTGTATCGGCTTGGAGAAGGAGCTCACAGCAAAATCATAGTACCAGTTTCACAGTCGTTTAAAGGTGCCATGCACCAGTCAAGTTTGTCCATTTGGATCTGGGGTGGGTGGCTGTTTTTGTGGAAGCCTATGATGCAGGGAAGGGGAACAGGATATTGCCAGCTTGGATGGAGGGTCAGAAAGTGCAAGAGTGAATCAGGGATGTGGGGGCAGTTGTGTCAGGGGCCAGGGGTCTTCGAGGAAGGTGGGAAGGTTGGGTCAGGTCATGAAGTGGAGCAACAGAGCTTCAAGGAAGGGGATCAAATTGGTTTGAGAGGTAGGGGTGCACAACAGGAAAGGCCTGGTGTCGTGGGTGTGGTCGGGGTGGGTGGAGCAGCCAAGAAATGCAAAATGGGGGGCCTGAAGGGCATGTTCAGTAATGTCCAATGTCAGGTCCAGGGTGTCGAAGTGAGGAAGCTGTCCGTCATGAGGAAGGTCCACAGCTACAGAGTGGTGAGGTTAATGCAGTCTGAGTGCACGTCTAGTCGAAGATAGGGATAATGGAAGGTCTCAGTGGCTGAGTCGAGGGATTGTAAGGACACGTCAAGGATGATGGTGGGAAGGGTCTAGGGTCAGAGGAGGAATGTCTAAGGTGAGGGTGATAGGGCTAAGAAGGAGAGTTGACATGTCCGCTGTCACAGGGTCAAGGGTGATGGTGGGAAGTTCAAGAGTGACAGAGAGAAGGCGCACAGTGATGTTCGGAGGTGATGGGTTCAAACTCAAAGGTGACAGAGAGAGGGTGGATGGTGACAGACTCAAGGTGGAGGTTGATTTGGTTTCTGTCGTTGGCCATTGCTCCAAACGTACAATTAAACTCTCAGGAGTCCAAGTCCAATTGGGAAGAGGCCAGGGGACGGTGGCAGGGGTGGGGGGGGAATGGTGGGAGGAGTTTTGGGTGTAGTCCATGGGAGAATTTGAAAATCTCATTTCTCAACAGCTGTGAGGGTGAAAGCCATGAACACAGAGTGCTCATATCATTGCCTGCCTTCTTCACACAGTTAACTAGGTGATTCACTATGGGTCTGATACACCCAATAATTTTTTAACCTTGGGAACAGAAGGAAAAAATGCTGCCAAGGAGGCTGCAAGGCCAGCAGTAGGGAGCACCAGAGGGGGAGGCTGGCATCCAGGGAAGTCATCGTAAAAGACGGGCACTGGAACGTTACCGCTGAGTGCGCTGCCTCCAACTCAGCTGCTAATGTCAGGGTCGCATCCAGAAGTAATTACCTGCAAATGTTGGAGAGATAATGCCAGAGACAGCTGAGGCTGTCCCAGGAAGCGGTCACAGAGTTCTGTCAAATCCTACAGCTGGACCTGCAGACACATGGTTTGGTAGGAACCCGGTGCAAGTGGCCTTGAAGGTGACTGCGGGACTCAATTTTTCCACTAGTGGTTGTTTCCAAGGCTCCAAAGATGACGTGTGTGGCATTTCTCAGGCTTCCATACATAAGTGCATAAAAGAGGTGACCAATGCCCTCTTCCATCGTGCAAATTAATTCACCCAGTTCTCTATGGATGATGACAGCCAGGTGGCAAGGGCATTGGGCTTTGGGGTTTTCATTTGTTTCCCTAGGGGTCATTGATTGCACTCACATCACCGTTAGAGCTCCTTGGAACTAGCCAGTGGGATATGCAACTCGCAAGGACTTTCACTCTTTGAACGTGCAACCACAGGCAATGAATCATGAATGTCTGTGCTTGTTTCCCAGGGAACTTTTATGATTCACATAGTTTGCGCAACTTCCAAGTCCCAGAGCTTTTTGAGGACCCAGCACAAGTTGACAGCTGGATCCTGGGTGACAGGGGTTATCTCCCCCGGGTTTATGACACCATTGTGGCGTCCCCACAGTGCAGCAGAAGAGCTGTACAATGCAGCTCATGCCTCCACCAGAACCATCATTGAGCAAACCATTGGCTAGCTAAAAATGCACTTCCTCTGCTGTAGTAACTGAAGGTATAGCCTCTCCTACTGTCTATCAGGGGTCACATGATGTTCTTGGAGGTTCCAGTCAATGAGCCCTAAGCATGGGTAATCTGGGGGGCAGGGCTTCCCGATGAGAGTCCTGAGAGCATGTAGCATCTGAAAAGCTCTCTGTAATAAAGTTTATCTGTTCAGTCCATCAAGTCGTTCCTTCAGCCTTGACTGGTCCGGAGGGACTCTGCAGTATGTACCAGATAGAGTGTCATGAATAGTCGTGGTCTGTTGTGCACTGCACAAAGTGGCCATGCAATGCAGAGAATCAATGGAACAGAATGAGAGTGAGGAGCAGCATTCCTCCTCAGATGAGGATGAATTGTATGTGCCTGAGGAAGAGGCCATGAACCTTTACTGTATGACAGGGCCATAGAGAGAAATGCAAGGAATACCAGGGGCAACCTAATATGCACACGGTTTGCTGAAGTGTGAGGTACCTATAAGACCATAGTGCCATCACAGGAACTCCATTGCTTGCTCAGGATGTCTACCAACCCCTGCAACCTCCCTCCTGAAGCAACCTCTGAACCTGCATCTTCTGCCACCTAATAGAGCAAAGGGAGCCGATCTTTGTCACACACGCTCATTAGTGAATATTGGTCCCAAGGACATCTATTTTACACTTGGATATACATCACTCAGCATACTATGTCCAAGAGTTCGGCTCCTGCACCATCGTTGCAGGGCTTTGAGTGCACCTACAGCAGTTTAATTATCCCCATTGAAAGTAATCTCGGGCAATCTCCTTGACAATGCTTATGAGGGAGGGCCATCTGAGCCTGCATGTTCAACCATCTCTCACAAACTGGCAAGTATAACTTCATACTGATATGAAAATTCACTAAAGACTGAATACAAACAGACAAAACCATTTCCTCCACAATAAAAGAAATGTCCTGAATTCCCCTGCAACCATCTATGCGTGCCAATCATGAGGTGTGCCAGTGCATTTAGCTCTCTGACTAAGCTAGTCCCAACAAATGACAATGATGCGCACATGAATAAATTGAAAACAATATAATATGCAATATTTACACGTGGCAAATTGAACTTTTTAAAAACACCCAGGCCACCTTTGTGCTTTCATAGAGTCTTAAGTTTTCTCTTAGGGCCTCTTTGCCTTGGTGCAACCCCAAAATCAGCAGCTGAGGTGGAGGCAGTCTGCTCAGTGCGCTACCCCTTTGTCTTTGATGACCATGGCGGCCTTCCTCTGGAGGTTTGAGGCCTTGAGGGCTCCAGCCTACTGGGGTCTCCTGCACAGGTGCAGGGTTATCCTCCACAGCCTTGCCTACTAGAGGCAATGACAGGGAAAGAGGAGAGGCCACTCATCCTGGGGGTGCCCTGAGAGGAAGCCCCCAGAACAACAGGCATGCCCTCCTTCTCCCTTTCTGTGCATGATGGCACCTCCCTGTCTCCCGAGGAGAAGGGGCACATGGGGGAAGTTCAAGGTGCCTCATCCACCGCTTGCCTAGACATTGATGCATCAAGCCCATGGCTAAAGTGCCAGAATGAGGTTCAGAGCACGTATAGATTGTATGTTGGGCCTGGCTGTCCATGGTGGTTGACAACCTCGCCATGGAGGAAGCTATGCTTCCACATGCCTGAAACATGGCAGAATTCATGGCGTGCATGGACTCCTCTCTTGCCCGCGCATATCTTCACGTGATCTTCTGCTGCATCTCCAGCAGGCTTCTTTTGATGCGACCAGAGGCCCATCAAGAGTGTGGGGCTCAGCAAGGGCCAGGACCTCCTGCAGCCCCCTGAGCGTCAGGGGCCTCAGGTGTCACAGTCTCCCTCAGCTGCTGGGACATGTGTTTAATGTGCTCACCAGACTGTGCTCCTGAATTTAAATGCGAGCCCTCCACAGCCCATGTGGGTGTAACTGCACTGGTGGAGGCTGTGGAAAAGGCAGCTGATTTTGCACCCTTTGGATCAGGGGTATCATCGTCCACTAAGGTGGTGTCTTCAGGCTTCTGCCGTGGCTGTGGCCTGGGCCTAGGATGCAAGGGCCTGTAGTGCAGAGCAAAAATGAGCCATAGTCCATGTGCGCTTCACATTTCTTTGCCTGCCTCCTGCGCGCGCATATACCCGCACCAGGTCGGATGCATTCTCACTCTTATGCCTGGTCATTCCTGCATTGCTGTCAGCGATTGCTTGGTCTCCCTCCTCTCCTGCAAACTGCAGAAAATAGGGTGAATGAATCGAATGGAGCCAAGTCAGGTAAATGGAATTAGGATTCAGGTATCAGCCATGATCTCACTGAATGGTGGAACAGGCTCAATGGGTCTTGCTAGACCACTCCTGTTCCTATGTTTCCATAGGAATGGCAAGTTTTCAACAGAGAACTGGCAGAAGTGATTGGTGTAGTGAAAATTCCAGACCACAGTTTGGCTCCAGTGGACATTGCTGCTTGTGAGATATGCCGCGGGATCCTGATGACAGTGTGGCCTCAGAAGCACATAGGACAAAGGAGAAATGCCATTCCCAGAGCAAGTTACCCCGCCAATAATCTACCACAGTAGATGTAGCTACCTCAGGCAACATTAGTGACCTAGACTTGGGCTTTGATTTAACGTCAATCTCTCAGATTATAGAAGTTTTTGGATTAACATTGCCTTTCATGTGCACTTGTCGGTTAGTTTCAGAGGAGTCAGGAACATGTAACCACTGAACTGTAAGTGTTGCGTCACTTGACTCCTCTTAACCTTACTTTGTATCCTTCCACACCAAGCTGCATTCCACAGATTCCACAGGTATAAGCAAGGTAGCAGCTGTTGTTCCAGGTGCACAAGTCGACAGTGGCCGCTTTCCCTTGATTTGACGACGATGTCTACTCAGGGTCATGAGTTTCTGCCAAGTGTCTTCATGTGACTGAACAGGCCGATTCTCAACCCGCAGGTCTTTGGGTACTTGAAACAGGATGTCCCAAGACGTAGTGGAGTCAGGAGTGCAGGATTTGCCCCCTTTTCTTTCCTTCTCTGTCGCCATTCTGCCTCATCATTAAGACGTTTGGACGCAGTGCATTGCACAATTCAGCACTTAATCACAATCTCACTGGTAAATGTCCATGACTTGAAACTAAAGCTAACATCTATGGGAGTAGCCCAGAATCAATAACATTGAAAATGACTTCTCAAGGGATGATGGGTGTGGAAATGTTTTAAAATCACCCTGATGCAATAAGCTTTCTTTTCTGAAGCTGAGGTTAACCATAAGTTATCTTGTGGAGACAGACTGAACAAAACTCCTTGTTGTGCTTCATATGAGAATGCTAGATAATGACACTTCAGACCCAAAATAGAAAAAGTGTTCAATTGCACAGAAGGGAAATTCCTTACCTCAAAAAGCACATTTCAAAAAGGTTGGTCTCAGTGAAAGAGATAGAAGTGAGATAGACTGACATCCTCCTCCCCACCCCTCCCCCAAACTGCTAGAATGGGCTTTTAGCTTTATCTTCATATCAAGGACATTAATCAAGCTCTGTGCAATTCTTTGGCAGATGCAACTTCAGCACAAGTATTCCCTGACTAATTATATTCAGAGCTACTATTTTATAATGACTGACTAGGGTAGATTTTCTGACCAACATTGAATATAAATCAATGTGAACTTTATTGGCAGCTTTTATGGAGACCTGTTACGCAATCCACTCTTGGCTCATTTTTGACCACATTAAATAATTCATTCGCACCGGAAGCATTTTCCATTCTGTGGCTGGATATTTCCATATGAGGGCAGAAATATGCTATAATGTTGTCACCATTTCAGGGTGACTAATACGGTTCGAGATACTCGCTCATATTTCTGGATGTCGAGGGTTTCTGGGTACTGGGTTGTGAATGAAAGTAACTTTAAACTGACTGGTATCAAACGTTTCAAATTATAAGGTCATTTCTCAATTGTTTGACACTTTGAGCTGAATAATACATGCCGCCATGGTGCCAGAAGCAGCCAGCATTAAGACCTGTGAGCCCTCCGCCCAAAGACGCCAAATAAAACGTCAATTGGGCCAATTAAGAGTGCTGGGAGGGTCCCAGGCCACAGACTGAGAGTATCCCACCTAATCCCTGCAGCAGGGCGGGATATCCGGCTACCTGGATTGAGGTCACAGCCCGTAATTTAAAGGGCCACTCTGGCCTCTTCAGCAGCGCAATGCAGAAATGGACCTCTCTGCATGAGGTCTCAGATTCTTAAATCATGTATTTAAGTCAGTTTACATCTACTTCTTCCACGAAGCACTTCCAGCGGCCAAAGAACACTGGACAGCCAAGATTTTATAAGAAGAACGGTAGCCAGCAAGAAAGAGCGACTCCGTCAAACATCAGATGAGATGCACCCTCTACATGGTCATACACTTACACCCAGCCACCTAAAGTCAAGGAAGAGCTTCATGAATAGTGTTGTTCCATTACAATCAACCCCATCTGAAGCCCGCATCGCCTTGTGGAAAGACCGGCTCGCCAGTCTCGAACAACCCCCAGCGATGGAAATTCTACTAGATGAAAGCCTTCCCCCAGGAGCTAATTGCAACTGGGAAACCTGGAAGTGCCTTAACAGACTTAGGACTGGTGTAGGTCATTCAAAGGTGTCACTAAGCAAATGGGGATATACAACCTGCCTGACAACTTGTGAATGTGGAACTGAGCCACAGACTATGCAACATCTCCTGCAATGCCTATCGCTAGAGGAACCCTGCACTGTTGCAGATCTTGCCGAATTCAACAACAAGGCGCAAAAATGTGTCCAGTTCTGGCTGGGCCATGTATAGACTGTCCGTGGACACGATAAGAAGAAGAGCCAAGATTGAACTCTGCCCTCAGACAACCCACCATTACAGCCTGCCTGATGAAGAAAACGGGAAATGCGGCTGGCGTAAATCGCACTCTAAAAGCATTTTATTCCATCCTGCACGTATTATGGCACTTGACTGACTTTTAAATGATTACAACTTGCCCATTGCCTTCAATTTGCATAGTGCGGGTGGGCTCCCACTGACTGTGTAATTCCAGACTGGCGGGATGATGCTGGGAACATGGTCTTTGAGCCCGATAATATTTTGGCACACGCGCATTCCACTCCTGTTTTTGGGCCTTCATTTTTCTGTTACAACTTGGATTTTAAGGAGCCTTTCTGGCTCATGTCACACTGTTGACTTTTTTTCCTACATATTAGGGTGGGATTTCAGAGCAAAGGGGAACATTTAATCAGGATACAACAACAGCAACTCGCTTTTATATAGCGCCCTTAATGTAATAAACATCCTAAGGTGCATCACAGGAGCATTGTCAAATGTGACACTGTGCCACATAAAAAGATGTTAGGGCAGATGACAAAAAGCTTGATCAAAGAGGTAAGTTTGAAGAAGCACTTTAAAAGGAAGAAAGAGAGGTGAAGAGGTTAGTGGTGACATTCCAAAGCTTAGAGCCTAGGAAACTGAAGCGTTGGCTGGCAATGTTGAAGGGATTATAATCGGGGATATGCAAGAGCCAGAATTGGAGAAGTGCAGATATCTTGAAGGTTTGTGGAGCTGGAAGAGATTACAGAATTAGGGACGAAAAGAGGGAGGGAGGGATGAGGCCATGAAAGGATTTTAAAACAAGGATAAGAATTTAAAATCGAGGCTTCGCTTGAATGCGAGCCAATGTAGGTCAACGAGCACAAGAGGTGATAGGTGAATGGAGTTTGGTGCAAGTTAAGATACTGCAGCAGAGGTTTGGATGAGTTTAAGTTTACAAAGGGTAGAATGTGGGAGGCTCGTTAAGTATGTATTGGAATCGTTAAGTCGAGAGATAACAAAGGTATGGATGAGCATTTCAGCAGCAGATGAGCTAAGACAGGGGTGGAGCTGGGTGATGTCACTGAGGTAAAAATAGGTTATCCTAGTGATGGTGCAGATATGTGGCCAGAAGATCAGCTGGGAGTCAAATATGGCACCAGCGAGCAATCTGGTTACATCTCAGATAGTTACCAGGGAGAGGTATGGAATCGGTAATTGGGGACCGGAGTTTGTGGCTGGGACTGAAAGCAATCGGTCTTTCTAATATTTAGTTGGAAGTGCACCTGAAGTTTGGGTTTTCTTGTACATCATGGAGCTTAAAATCCTTGGTGGTTATACATGTGTTTTTAAGCAGGTTCTTAATCTGAAAGTCAGTCTGATTGTCGGGTTTGCTGTCTGTCATGTTGGGAATGTTCCAGAATAGTTTGCAGCCCTGGAACAGGAATGGTCTGTGTATTTTGGTGGTAGAGATCATTGTGGGGGCTTTGGGGAGGATAGGTAGTGTGTCATTGGGAGGATCATGGTGGGGAACTAGGGGTTCAGGGAAAATCATGAGGGGTCATTGTTAATTGTACATTAATTGGATGTTTATTGTATTCAGGTAGTGGGTATTAATTGGGGAGTCAACTATACTCATATCTATGGGAGCCGGCTTAAAAAGGGGTTGTTGTTTTGGAGGTGCAGAATATACAATGTGTTTTATGTGTAAATAGAATTTTGTGAGCATATAAAGACTGTGTTCCAGTGTTCTATCCCTCATCACCTGCCTTTCTACTCTTAACAATTGGCAGCAGATCGGCGATCTGGAGGAGAAATGAAGGCATTGCACAGAAATCGGACTTGGGTTGGAGAAATAGGGAGGGAAGGTCATGAGAGGGTTGGTGATGAGGGAGGTGTTGGGGATGTGTGCGTATTTTTTTATTCATTCATAGGATGTGGGCTTTTATTTATTTATTTAGCATTTATTGCCCATCCCTAGTTGCCCTTGAGATGGTAATGGCCAGCTGCCTTCTTGAACCGCTGCAGACCATGTGTTGTCGATACACCACAAGTGCTTAAGTTGTGGTTAAGCTTACTGGATCTGAAGGAAACATTTCTGCTCCTCCTAGCCCACAAGCAGTGCTGTAAAGACACTCTCCTCATGGATCCAGCCTTTCTTGCCTCCTTATACCTTTCATATTTCCTGCGTTAAAAATAGAAACACTATAAAGGTGAAGGCATGAAGCCTTTATGAATCATTTCAGCAACTGATTGGCTGCCCACCCTTCATCCCACTTACAGTTTAACTGGAGAGGGAGGGGGGAGGGAGGTTGTTCTTATTCCAGATTTTTAACATTTTCACTTGTCATCTGATCCAAACCCAGTCACTTTGAGGTTTAAAATTACCCCCCTTCTGGGTCTGCTGGGAAAGCGAATGCTTTTCAGAACTGTCTAGAGTGTACATTCCGAATGGTCACCCCTCAAAATGCCATTGGTAAATCACTAAATAGGATGAGTGGCATGTGGACATCTTGCTTGACTCCTTATTTGAGAGAAACAGGTTCACTAAGTCTTCCATCTTCTCTTATGTGATCCTGAAGCTAAGGTGCAAATTCCAAATAAAATTCACGATTTTGCCATTAATCTCTACAGTTTCCAGCTTCCCACTGAGGATTGAATGAAACACCAGGTCAAATGCCTTCTCAAACCAATGTAATATAAAATCAGTGTAATGGTTTCCTTGAACCTGACAACACTCTGTGATCTCATCTAAAATCTGCCCTAAGCTTTCCTCCTGTGAGCAAAATTAAGTCTGTTCCTTTTGGATTGATCTTGCCATCTCCAAGTAATCTGACAACCATGCCTTGATGAGCCAGTAAAACTCCTTGTACGTGCACCGCCCAATTTTGTGGCATTCTGAAATAATGCTTAGTCCAGGGGGAGTGATTGGGGGGAGAAGTTTGGGGGAGGTAGTGAGAGTGATGGAGGGTCGCGGCAAGAAATTGAACAAAGTGCTGAAAGAATACCTAACACAAAGGAAGATAGTTGTGGTCGTTGAAGGTCAATCATCTCAGTTCCAGAACATCACTGCAGGAGTTCCTCAGGGTAGTGCCCTCAGCCCAACCATCTTCAACTGCTTCATCAATGACCTTCCTTCCATCATAAGGTCAGAAGTGGGGATGTTCACTGGTGATTCCACAATGTTCAGCACCATTCGCGACTCTTCAGAAACTGAAGCGGTCCATGTTCAATACAGCAAGACCTGGACAATATCCAGGCTTGGGCTGACAAGTGGCAAGCAACATTCGCACCACACAAGGACCAGGCAATGACCATCTTCGACAAAAGAGAATCTAACCATCACCCCTTGACATTCAATGGCATTACCATTGCTGAATCCTCCACTATCTACATCTTGGGGTTTACTACTGACCAGAAACTGAACTGGACTAGCTATATAAATACTGTGGCTACAAGAGCAGGTCAGAGGCTAAGAATCCTGTGGTAAGTAACTTATCTCCTGACTCCCCAAAGCCTGTCCACCATCTACAAGGCACAAGTCAGGAGTCTGGTGGAATTCTCTCCACTTGCCTGAATAAGTGCAGCTCTCACAACACTCAATAAGCTCAACACCATCCAGAACAAAGCAGCCGGCTTGTTTGCTACCACTTCCACAAACATTTACTCCCTCCACCATCAGTGCACAGTAGCAGCAGTGTGTACCATCTACAAGATGCACTGCAGGAATTCACCAAGGCTCCTTCAACAGCACCTTCCAAACCCACGACCACTACCATCTAGAAGGACAAGGGCAGCAGACACGTGGGAACACCACCACCTGGAAATTCCCCTCCAAGCCACTCACCATCCTGACTTGGAAATATGTCGCCATTCCTTCACTGTCGCTGGGTCAAAATCCTGGAAATCCCTCCCCAACAGTGCAGTGGGTGTATCTATACCACAGGGACTGCAGTGGTTCAAGAAGGCAGCTCACTACCACCTTCTCAAGGATGATTAGGGATGGGCAATAATGCTGGCCTAGCCAATGATGCTCACATCCTATGAATGATTATAAAAAGGACAGGAATATTGTGGCCGTGATGCAGGAGGCTCTTTTATAGCCCACCTGTACTAGCTGTACCTGATGGCAGGGTCCATTAATGAATACCTGGCCCCACCATGTAATCACACGTGTAACCCATGTCCGCCACCAGCCCTTTAAATTTGAATTTGAATTGCACCAGGTTTTGACATGCAAGAGGATGCGGTGCCCACTTCTGGTTTCGCTGCTGGGACCCAGATGCCTCTTATTAAATTCCTGCCAATTGCAGGAAACACCAATTGCAGGAAATCTCTTCTCTACTCATCTCACCCCACTCCCTGGTGGCCTTAAATTCTGTGCCACAATCTGTTAAATAAGTGCCCCCTGCAAACGTTTTAGAACTATGTGTAAACACAATCATTGAAGGTCAGTGGTAATCAGAATAACAACGTTAGATTTGCTCCGCAAGTTCTTGGTCCTGGTGAACTCCCAGGACACAATGGCCAGGATCTTATGGCCCCGCTGCGGTGTGTCTCCCGCCGGTGGATGCGGTGAGCCATTTACATCTCCATTCAGTTCGGCGGGACCATAACATCCCGTCAGACGGGAGGGGCCGTAAAATCCTGGTCCATATGTCCTGCCTTACAGATGACAGGAAGTGTGTAACTGCTCTAGCTAAGGTGTAGCCATGACTATGAATGGGTTAAGCAAGGATCTGCTCAATTAACTTGTGCTACAATGAAACAGAGGCAACTCAGGCCACTAGCTGAGAAAGGCTGATGCTGGAATCTTAAATGTGACTTATGGGGTTTCCTTGTGCTGATGCATTAGTATTTATAATTTTACTTTGTAAATTTGTGTTTTATTGCTCTTTAGTTTTGAGGCTCCTAGCAATTTGTACTTTTTATATAGGGAATTTCTCTGAAATATACACACCTGGATTTTCCATGGGTTTTCTCCCAACCTCACATTGCAACAATGACAGAAGGCAGTCAGGGCCACCAGAAAAACAGCACCAACTAAAAACAGACATTAATATACTGTTTCTCCAGAGTTTCTGATGTTCATCTCCAAAAGATATGGTTGGAATACCAATGAAATATGCAGCAGTGTGTGTTTGCCAAAGAAGATTCTACTCCTAAATGAAAACAGAATGGTTGCTATTTTCAGTCCTTGGCTGATTCATTTGACAATTTTGGAGAACGTTTACCACCTCTCTTATGGATTCTTCAAAGGTTTTATGTGCAATATAGGAACCTCCAGTGCTTTAATGTACTTGATCCATGTGAAGGAGTCAGTACAGTTCATTTAGTTCACAGGGTCATTCTGTTAAATTTGTTATCGCACACTGGGAATTAATGTTAATATGCAGTCTATTATGGGTGATTGGTAGCTTGGATCTATTAAAGAAAACAAAAAGAAAGACTTGCATTTATACCACGCTTTTCATGATCACCAGACATCTCAAAGTGCTTTATAGTTGTTATGATCCTGGCTGATGTTACTACTGGACAAGTGAGATCCCAGGGTGGAACCTGGCTTGATATATCCTAACTTTTATTTTTTTGTTTAGAAACGTGGAGAGTGGCTACTGAACATGGTCACAGAGTCAGCTGATGAGCTTTTAACAAAAGAATTAAACATTTATTAAACAAGAAAAAAAAACTATGTTACACTACTCCTTCACCCACAACTATACCTTTACAAATATATACAGATTTATAAGGATAACACAACTTACAAAATCTATCTTATACTCTAATGTTCATGTTAAGTATACAGTCCATGTAAACCAATAGGTGACCTGTGGCCAGGCACACCACACTCTGAAACCAAGTGACATATGCCACCCTAAGCAGATGCTATAGATCACTCATCAGTTACCCCCCCAACCAGACGCTTGTCACACCGTGAACCAAGCGGTCTCACTGAACTCCGATTTTCACATGAGGGCTTCCAATCTCCACACTTGAAGGACTCACCTTGAAATTTTCTCCCAAGCTACGCTTTCCCTTGACGTCTTCAAAAAGGGTCTACTTCCAAGGGTTTGATCTCTCCTTCCGATGTTCCCCTCCCCTGGATCTCTACATACAATCAGGCTTCACTCTTCACACACACTTTCAGGTATTTGGCTGTGCCAAGTAGAACACCACTGCTTCACAGGCCCGTAGTAATGAGTCACTCACCTTTGGCTGTCTCCTCAGATATTCTGGCTTCTCACAAGCCCACTTTGCCTTGATTCTGCTCCCTGTAGCTTTCTCTCTTTAATTCAGAGCCTTTCCTCTGCTCCTTACTTTCAATACCAGTGAACAGGACCGGTTCAGGTTCCTGTTCTTTTCCCTTGGCTTCACTGTCTTCCTGGGACCATCTTCTGCTCAGCTCCCTGGTTTTTAGGGCTTTCTTCTTTCTTTGGGGCCTGCCCTCTGCAGCTCCCTTCCTCCCTGCTCTGGCAATTTCCATGGAATGTCACTATCAACTGAAATCAAACTGCTTTTCTGTTTTTCCCTGTCTCTCTGGGCTGCCCTGTTGCTAGGCAACAGCACAGTTTTTACTGCTTTGTTTTAACTTCCCTAAACCACTGCAAGGGTCGTAAAACCTCATTAAAATGCAGGAAATAAATAAACCCACAGATTTTCAGGCAACATTCTAAAGTTCCCAAAACCCATGTTTCCTCTTTCTTATCAATAACATATAAATTAAACTTAAATCTCTAACTTATTCCTAACACATTGATACTTGTTTTGGAGTGTAGTCATTATTGTAATGTACAAAATGCAGGAGCTAAAATACATTCAGCTAACTCCCACAAACAGCAATGTGATAATGACCAGATTGCCACAGCAGAAGCTTGTGACCTTGAGTAGACATCATCCTCGAATCAAGAGACAGTCGCTATATGACCAGATAATCTGTTTTTTTTATGTCATTTACATCTGTGAAATCATTAAACTTCTTCCTACACTGTGAGGAGCCTGTGGAGGGAGAGGGAGGTGGCATATAGTTGCTATTCACTGCATATGCCACCTATTTCATGATCCTGGATATTGCACTTGGTGCTTTCTTACTTCCCACTCCCACTATCCCTTCCCTCCTGTGCATAATTTTTATTAAAAAAATATGCACATTGCTCTCTAATGAGTCTGAGGTACCTGCTGGAACTGATTAAGTTCAGCATTCATCTGAATATTTTAGCTGCTTGAATGGCTCTAGTCTGTGTTTAGCTGAATGAAAGAAAGCACTTTTACATATTTCTAAAGAGACCTTCACGAACTCAAGACATTGTAAAGGCTTCACAGCCACTGAAGCACTTTTGATGCGATGCCACTTCTGTCATGTACATAAAGAGAGCAGTCAATTTGCATACAACCAGGTCTCTCAAAGAGCAATGAGATAAATTACCAAATAATCTGTTAGAGTAATGTTGGTTGAAGGATAAATATTGGCCAGCACTCTCGTAAAACTCCCCTGCTCTTTTTTGATTAGTGCCATGGTATCTTTTACCTTTACCTGACATGCAATGCAGGGCCTCATCCAAAAGATGGCAGCTCTGACACTGCAGCACTCCCACAGTACTGCGTTGAAGTATCAGTTTAGATGATATGCTCATGTCACTGTTACAAACTCATGACTTTTTGACTTAGAGAAAGTGTACTACTGACTGAGGAAAAGCTGGCACTTCAGTCATATGGAAAATGTTATGAGTGGCTTAAACCTATACAGACAATGTAAGAAATATCCAAGGAGTCAAAAATATGGGATATAAAATGAACAAAAGCAACATTAATCCAACCCAACTAATTCCCATTTGGCCTTAAGGGCTCAGGTTGAGTCACAGTTCTATAGGTGCCATCAAGTTCCTGTGCTCATTAATGCAATCTAAAAATGAATCAATCATTTTGAAGATACAGAGCTGGTACTTTACTAAAAATAGGCACATGCACAAAACTCCCAACATTCTCATGTTGAATCCGTCCAGTGACCAACAACAAGAAGCTAATTAAGAATCTTTGTCAGCAATGGCAATTGTCTTTTCAAGTTATTGATTTGAATGTACTATTTATCAATGGTTCCACAAATATATTGTTCACAGCATACTCAGTTTCAAAAGGAATTAAATATCTGATGGGGAGAAAATCATGAATAAAGCTTAGTTAATAAGCTACAATTGGGTTACTGATGGATGAGTCAGTGTTTATAGTGTGGTAACAGTCTGTAGCTGATTCTTAAAACTAATACGTAAAATCTAAATCTTGTACTGTAAGAAATTCTCAGAGTCTACGTGCATTTGGTGCTTCAGGGTTTTAGGTATTGGAGCTGAGCCCTTGTCATAGTTACAAGCATCATATAAGGCCAGAGCAGCTATCCACTCAGTCACAGGATGCTTGGTCCCCACATGTCAAACTCACAAGCTCACCCAAGTGCCCCAAGGTGGTTACAAGCAAAGGCTAAACACAAACCAAGCAGAAGGGAATAAGTGGTTAAATCAAATTCTCAGGCTGATTATCTGACATTCAGTACTGGATGGGCAGAATATTAATCCAATTAAATATTGGGAAGGCTGAAACGATCATTTTCGGTCCCCGCTCCAAACTCCGTTCCCTAGCTACTGACTCTACCCTTCTCCCTGGCATTAGTCTGAGATTAATCCAGTCTGTTTACAATCCTAGTATCACATTTGACCCTGAGATGAGCTCCTGGCCACATATCTCCATCACTAAATCTGCCTATATTTACTTCTGTAACATTGCCCTGCTTCGCTCTGTCTCAGCTCATCTGCTGCTGAAATCCTCATTCATGCCTCTGTTACCTGTACCCTCCATAAACCTGTGGTCATCCTAACTTCTATTGCCTGTGTCCTAACTCGCAAGTCCCGTTTCCCTGTGACCCCTGTGCTCACTGACCTACATTGGTTCCCATTAAGCAATGTACTGTTTTTAATATTCTGACCCTAGTTTTCAAATCTCTCCATGGCCTCCCTACCCCTGCAATCTCCTTGGACCCACAACCTTGGAAATATCTGCACTTCTCTAATTCTGGCCTGTTGAGCATGCCTGTTTTTTAATTGCAGAACCATTGGTGTCCTAAGCTCTGGAATGCCCTCCCAAGACCTCTCCACCTCTCTACCTTGCTTTCTTTCTTTAAGACACCCCTTAAAACCTACTTCCTTGACCAAGCTTTTGGTCATCTGACCTAACATTTCTTATGTAGCTCGGTCATCCTAAATTTTCTAAAGCCTCTGTAAAGCGCCTGATATGTCCTATTACATCAGAGGCGCTATATAAATATAAGTTATTATTGTTGTTGCATATTGCCCAGATTATTCTGCTTTCCTCCAAGTAGCAAGTTGCAGATCAGATACTCACATGCTGAAGCAGTCCATGTCCAAATGCAGCAAGGCCTGGACATATCCTGGCTTGGGCTGACAAGTGGCAAGTAACATTCGCTCCATATAAGTGCCAAGCAATGGCCATCTCCAACAAGAGAGAATCTAACCATCGCCCCTTGACATTTAATGGCATTACCATCACTGAATCTCTGACTATCAGCATCCTGGAGGTTACCATTGAACAGAAACTGAACTAGATCAGCCCATATAAATACCGTGGCTACAAGAGCAGTTCAGAGGCTAGAAATCTTGCGGTGAGTAACTCACCTCCTGATTCCCTGTCCACCATCAACAAGGCACAAGTCAGGAGTGTGATGGAATACTCCCAAATTGCCTGGATGAGTGCAGCTCCAACAACACTCAAAAAGCCCAACATCATCCAGGACAAAGCAGCCCGCTTGAGTGGCACTCCTATCCACAAACATCCACTCCCTCCACCACGACGAACAGTCTCAGCAGTGTGTACCATCTATAGATGCACTGCAAGGACTCACCAAGGCTCCCAAACCCACACCTCCTACCATCTAGAAGGGCAAGGGCAGCAGACGCATCAGGACGCCACCACCTGGAAGCTCCCTTCCAAGTCACTCATCATCTTGACTTGGAAATATATCGCCACTCCTTCACTGTCACTGGGTCAAAATCGTGGAACTTCCTCCCTAACAGCACTGTAGGTGTACCTAAACCACATGGACTGCAGCAGTTCAAGAAGGCAGCTCACCACCACCTTTTCAAGGGCAATTAGGGATGGACAATAAGCGCTGGCCTAGCCAGCAAAGTCCACATCCCACAAATGAATAAAAAAAAGCATTGCTGCAGTATGCCAGATGTCTTGTTTCAAGGTATCAAACAGTAAAAGGCAAAGATCGACCTCACAAAAGGAAGAAAGTATCACAAAAAACTAAATACATTTGTCCATTCAGAACATTTGTAGGGTTACCTAATCCTGTCGTCATTCAGAGGTGAATTTGCCTTTGAGACAACACTTGGTAATAAGGATTATAAAGCAACACGAGAACAATGTAAGACGTTGAAATCACAGTGCACTGTCACTTGTATGCTCAGTGTGTTGGTGAGAAATTTCTTTTTCTGCTGATAATTGTCATTTCAATCCAAACATCACTAAATGCCCCAGAGTAGAGGTCTCTCTGTTTACAGTCTGGGTATTTATGAGATACCTGTTGAAAAGAAAGACTCAAGGCCACAGGATATCCCAAAGAGCTTTACAACCAACAAAGCACTTTTGAAATTTAGGAAAATGTTGCAGCCATTGTACAAACAGTTATTTTGCCGTGTGTTTGGGTTCAAGGTGGGGTTCTTTGGAGCTTTTCTATTCTCCCAAAGTAAGTTTGTTGAAACCATTACTTTTTATTTACAGCTACTACATACATATTGGGACCATTACACGAGGTTAGAACTTTTCCCTCCAGATCTCTGTTACTCAATCATGAGATAGTACATCATCATTACATCAGCATCATGTGGTTCTGATGTTAACCCTTTACTCTTCATCTCCCCTCAAGTCTTTATCCTTATCATATTTACATCCTCCTACATCTCCCCTCAAAGTCTCAGATTTCACATGGTTAGTCTCTGATGTGCCTTGACAAATCTCCCTGATCTTGTTCCGACCTCTTTCTGAGGTTGAGGACATTCCATACTCTCCCTTCTGTTGGTGTGAGTGTCCTTCTGCTGGGTGGTTGCAGAGCTTTGTCTTGTTTCTTCTTCTTTATCTCCACCAGGATCTGAGTAGTAAGTCCAAGGTTCTATTGGCTTTCTTTCCAAGGATATTAAGGCACTGTGGTTTCTCCTTATGATACCCTGGTCTGTCTCAATCCTGTATGACCTTGGTTGTGGAGTTCTTTCTGTTATTGTGCCATCTCTCTGTTGGTCTCGTACCCATACTCTCTCCTCAGGCTTCAGCACTGGTAAGTCTCATGCTCTGTGCCTGAAGCTAAAGTTATTAGCCTGTTCATTTCTCTTTTCTTCCTAATGCTGTTTTACCCTCTCGTGGTTATTCAAGGTAATATTAGGTTTTAGTTACTGTTGTGGAGCTGGAAGTCATGTTCTCCATCTGCCTCCCATCAATAACTCTGATGGTGAGAAGCCACATTGTAGCAGTGAGGATCAGTAACTCAGAAGAACTAAATTAAGATCTTCATTCCTCTTCATCAAGTGTTTAATGGCTCATATGCCTCGCTCAGCTTCTCCATTTGCTTGAGGATAACAAGGTGAGCTGGTTACGGGAATGAATCTGTATTGCTTCACAAAATTTTGGAATAATTCATTAGCAAATTGTGGACCATTGTCTGACACCACAATGTCCGGAATACTATGCGTTGCATAAATTCTCTTCAGTGATTGAATGACTGCTTCCACCATGATGCTGTGCAATCTGTTCACTTCCATCTACCTTGAACAGTAATCAGTGACAATAAGAAAATTCTTGCCATGAAAATCAAATAAATCCATTCCCAGGTGCTTCCACAGCCTTGATGAAAAAGTAGAAGATGGTATTGGTTCTTTTTGCTCTTGGCTGTTCACTGCATATGCATGACAATAAAAATGAATTCTTCTATAGAATGAGTAATGCCTGGCCACCAGACTGATTGTTAGGCACTCGCTCAACATTTTGCTATCTCTAAATGACCCTGGTGAAGTCTTTGCAGAATGTCAAACTGAATTGTTCTCGGAATGACTATTCTGCTTTTAAAAACTAGGAGATCATCAATGATTGTGAGATGCTTTCTCTGTTCGAAGCACTGCTGTAGTACGGAATCATTAGGAGTATAGTCTGGGCATCCTTCCAGACAGTGTTTTCATATCTGGACCTATCATCTTGCTGCTGTGCTTCTTTTATCCCCTACAGCATCTTTGTAGGTGTTGAGTCATGTGAGAGGTTTATGTTTCCACCTCATTGATGAAATTCAAATCTTCTAGATTGGTTCCTTCAACTGGTTCCTACAATTGGTATCCTTGATAGTGTTTCTGCTGTCATCTGGTACTTCCCTTGAACACATTCTGTTATGGAGTCAAATCTCATTAATCTTATTCTGAACCATTGGATTCTAGGCAGCATCTTCACAATCTCTTTCATGTTCAGAAGAGCGACTAGCGGCTTATAGTCTGTTTCAATTTTGAACCGCAATCCCATCACGTAGTCTGAGAATTTCTCATATGCCCATATTGCTGCCAATGCTTCCCACTCAATCTTTTCTCTGTGTCTGTGAGTAACTTTGAGGTGCAGTTAACTGGTCTACATTTACTGTCTCTCTGTACCTGAAATAATATTGCGCCCAGAGCTGTAGACAATGCATCTGCTGCTACTATGGTTGATAGTTTTGGGTCGTAATGTGCCAAAATTTCATTGGAAATTTAAAAATTTCTGATTTTCCTAAAAGCATTTTGCTGGTCCACAATCCAGCATCACTGTTCACCCTGTCTCAACAGCTGTCTCAAAGGCTCATTGGGCTCTGCCACATTTTGTAGGAATATACTTACTTGTTTGACCATCCTGAGGAATCTCTGAAACTCAATAATGTTCCTGGGTTGTGGAAACTCTCTGATCACCCTTGTTTGTTGTGGTTCAACTTTCTTCCAGAGGCTTATACAAAGTGATCTAGAAATTTAATGATAGGTTTGGCAAGCTCACATTTTTCATTCAATGTTAGGCCTGCATCCTGTAAGACTTTCAGGGCTACTCTAACTGTATGGTCATGCTCTTCTCTTGTGGAACCATGTACAAGCATGTCACCCATGTGGCATATTACTCCTTCTATGCCTTCTAGGGTTTGAGACATTGTTCTCTGGATGATTCCTGGAGTGGACACAATTCCAAATGGCAACCTATTGAAGCAATAACAACTGAATGGTGTTATAAAAGTAGTCAGCAATTTGGATTATTTGTCCAGAGGTAACTGCCAAAATCTGTTTTTTTGCCCCAATTTGGTGAATAGAGTACTCTTGGCTAGTTTGGCAAGACTGAGGCCATTGAGTAGGTCTCACATTCTACTGATTTGTTAAGTTGAGTTAAATCCTTGCAGATTCTAATGGAGCCATTTGGCTTTGGGACCAATGACTATTCCTGAATGCCATTTTGTTGGCATGATTACAGGTGAGATAACTCCTTCCTGTAGCATGTTCTCAACTTCACCCTTGACTTTGTCCAAGAGTGGGTGAGGGACTTTCCTCGGTGTGAAGAGGCAGATTATTTTAGCATCAGCTCATAGAGTGATATGGTACATGGTCTTCAGATAATCTTGGAAATTCATTCATGAATGTACTGCTGTAATGCTCATCAGAAACTTCATCAACTTTATAGATTAGTTTTAATTTTAAGCATGCCTTCCTGTTTAGTAAAGAAAGTTCTTGATTCTGTGTGACATACAGAGGTTCAATGATTTCTTTACCTTTGTACATCAATTTTGCCATGTATGACTTTCAGTGTAATCCCACCTGGACCCTGTAACTTGATAGGTGAAGGCCGTAGTGTAATGCGCTTAAGCCATTTTACTTCATTGGATAAGACAGAAACTCCTGCCCCGTGTCTAATTTAAACTCTGTGGGGGTGTCCATCCACTTAAGGTTTAATACTCAAGTGTTTATTTTCCGTTTCATTTACTACCCTTAGGAAAATTATTACCTTTCTCAGTGGCTCTTCCACTTCTTGTATGTGGCTTGGCTTTAATATTTTTTCCATCTTTTTGCATGCTGTCAGCATTTCAGATTGGCAGACGGTTTAAAAATATCCTATTTTTCCACAGTTTGGCACTCTGCTCCTGCTGCTGGGCATTCTTTGTGCTCGTGCAGGTTTTTCCCACCACACCGAGGGCATTTCAAGATGGTGGTTGATGCGCTTTTCCCTGTTTTTGCAGACCTCTGCTTTGGCACACTTTCCCTCTTATGGCCTACATACTGAACGACCTCACTCATTCTTTCCATGGGACCTCGCCTTCTCTGCGGACAAATGCTCTATTTCCTGAGCTTAGTTTGTCGCACAATTTGTGCTGTCTTGACTAGAGTTAAATCCTCTTTCATCTGCAAGGAATCTAATGGAGCTTCATCTAAGACCCCAACTACTATTTGATCATGAATCAATTTGTCCCTCAATATTCTGTAGTCACAATTTTCTGCCAGCCTGTTGATGAATGAATCCATGCTCTCACCTGGTCTTTGCTTTTGCTTGCTAAACTTTGCCCTTTCTTTAATTACATTTTTGCAAACCCTGAAATATGAATCAAATGCTTGCAGGGCTTCTTTGTAAGAAGTTGAAATCTCATGAACTTCCTGCCTTGCTATTACGTTATCAGCAATAGCTCCAATTGCATAGAGTAACATACTGGCCTTCTCCTTTTGTTCTCTTCAGTGCAAACCAGATGTGGTTCTGGAAAACCTCTTTTTTCAGTTTTTCCACTGCTGTGTCTGTTGTGAGCCTTCAGCACTCTGAAATGGTTCTGGGAGTGATGGTGTGGATGCCATGCTTCTACTGTGCCCGGGAATTGTTGCTGCTTCATTGGCATTCTTGTTGAATCTGGACTATGCTCACTGCTGTCTGGACTCTGGCTCTGTGTCTCAGCTTGCATCTGCTGCACCCATGATCCTTCGACTTTTAGGTGAATTTTGAATCTTGCCCTTTCATCATTCTTTCAAGGACCTCTTGACTTGCCAGGTCTATAGCTGCTTCTTGGAGTTTTTTCTGGGTCTTTTACTGACTGTCCACTGCCACCATGTTTGGCTGTGTGTTTGTTGTCTAGACAGGGTTCTTCAGGGCTTGTCAAAGTTAGTTGCTCAAGGCTGTAATTTGAAACCATGAGCAGAATTTTTCATCCTGCAGGCGGACACATAAGCTTCCCGATGTCATCATGCACTTTCGTGATCTTTCGGTTGGCAGGCACATGCCAGAGATGGCAGTGCGCCTGCTGACAATTAAGAGGCCATTAAACAAGTAATTAATTTGAATTTTTCACTACGCGCTCAACCCTTTGGTTGGCAGGCGGGCAAATAGGCCAGGCGGCCTTTGCAATTTTTACGAAACCTCATCCACGGGTGGGATGAGGTTTCCAATGGTTAATAAAAAAAATTAACAAATTTTATCATGTCCCTCTTCATGTGACTGAATCACAAGTGGGGACATGTTTATATCATTTGTAAACTGCTTATTTCTCATTTTAAAATTCTTCAGCGCCTGATGCAGCTCTGTGCCTTCAGGGAGCTTTCAGTACTCGCTCCCCTGTGCATGCACACACTTCAGCACTCATGCTTCTCCCGCCCCCACCCCGGCAGTGCTGAGGCTTTTAGTGCGCATCTCATGCTGGCTGGCCAATTAACGCGGTCGGTGCCCGATCACGGGCAGGGGTCCGTCTCGTGGCCATTCCCAGACCCGCCCATCGCACCTGCCCAAAGAGGGGAAAATCCTGCCCCATTACTCTTTATTTACAGCTATTATATATACATTGGGATCTCAGCCCAAGGTTGGAATTTCTGCTCCCTCCAGATCTCTGTTACTCAGTCATGTGATGTTACATTATCATTTCTTCAGCATCATATGCTCCTGCTTTTAACCCTTTACTCCACAACAGAAACCCTCCATAAGCAGCAATAAGATAATGAAAATAAGATAATGACCAGAAAATCGCTTAGTGATATTGATTGAGGTGGACATATTGGCGTGGGCAACAGGGAGAGCCGTCCCCCTGCTCTTCTTCAAAATGGTTCCAAGGGATATTTTACATCTAACTGAGATGTAGAGAGGGCTTCAGTTAAAATTCTCAACTGAAAGAGAGCATCTCTGACAGTGTAGCATTCCGTCACTGCTGAGCTAAAGTGTCAGTTGTTACGACACGTGAGGAGGGGTAAAAATTGACTCCCCTAATTTACTACTCCAGGTCTGACTATAACAGCTTTGTTTGTGAATTTAGAAGAATAAAGAAATTTTATCAATGTCTGTGTTTAACCATTTATGTACTTAATGCAAAGAGGTGAGTCTGGCAGTCTTTCTTGGGGTTTTTAAACAAAGGGGTTTGCTTTTATTGAGTTAAAAACTCACCCAGGTAAAGATGGTAATATATCTAAAAAAGGTAAACCCACACTTCTCGAACTTTTGTGACCCACATACACATGCATTTAAAGTATTACAAGTTAGACTGGAGGTAGTTAATTCCTTAGCCAACTTAAAAGTTCGATACTGAAAAGGTAAGAAAATGAAAGTTGATGGTTTATGAATCCTTGGCTGTGGCAGAAATCTTTCCTGGTTCCTCTAAATTGCAGGAGTTGAGCTGAAGTCCATGTAACCGCAATTGCTGGAGGTAATTTCCTTTTTTAATCCATAATCCATATTTTTGAGAAATCAATAAGTTTTGCTCTTGAAGTTCCTTCCAATGGAAATTCTCTATCTCTGTGCTGGAATGAGAGAGAAGGGAACTTCTTTGCTGCTCCATTGGCAGTTTTTCTAGAGTACACTTGTTTCTGAGTTTAGTAGTTGTATTAAAGAGATTTCAAAATGGTTATGAGTCATATGGCCTTCTTTCCCCACAATGATTTCAGAGAGGGTTTGTTTATCTGATGTCTGAATTTTGCTTTTGTTCTATGGCTTATAATGTCCCAGTCATTAGCTTCTGAAGGACTCATTATCCATTTTGATGGCCGCCCACCCTCCACCCTTCTAGGTAGCTATTGTCCCGGTAGACTTTTGGTTCCAGCTGGAGAGGTAGTTTTATAAAGATGCAAATGCTATGTCCCATTCTTTTCAATAGTCCCCTTTTGAAGTGGACCTTAACACCCTCAGGTGTGAAAGTCAATGAGAAACACATTAGGGTATGTCTGCAGGGCATCCATGTAGAAACTTTCCAGAAAAGTGGTCAACTTACAATATCATACATCAGGTGACTTGTGGCAGCCATCATTGATCAGTGTCTTTTCTTGTCTTTAAAAGGTCCTCTTTAAACAATTCAGTATATGTTTGGCTAGCTGGTGAAATTACAGGTTGATTTTGTTCAGTCACAATTCCCATTGCCATAACACAGTCTAGATTATTGCATGCTTAAATCGTTAGTGTGGAATTTGAATTCAGAATCCTCTGATTCAGAGTCAAGAGTGCTACCACTGAGTGATGGTTTTCCTCTGTGACTCAATTAGTAAACCACAAATCAACTATCCCTGCCCTTAGCACACGTTTTCTACATGATCATTCACTGTTACATATTGTGTTACTATGTTGTGGAGTATTATTTCTAAATTTTCCTTCAGAAATAAGCTAGGTGTACAGAGTAGGAGTACATTATTAAACTTCCAGCACAAAAGACAGAACAAAGCAACCTGAGGCTATGACACATGATTCCCAGTATCACAATTTATTAAAGGAAGTTGGCAACTGATAAGAGAAAGCTAATATAAAGTCCCCTTAAATTACTGAGCTGGTAATTTTTATTGATCCGTGAATGCATAGATGTACATTTCCCAATGTATAGTTTTGAGAAAAAGCATCCAGAATCCAGTGGGTGCAAATTCACTGAAGATGTTTTTGGTTAAAATGTAATCAAGTTATAGAGTCAACAAGTTGGCGTTTGCAAATGGACAGCAGCTGAGCACCATACCATAAATCTTTGCTTCGCGCCCAGGGGAATGGAATTAAAAACCTCAGCAATTGCTGCAGAAGAACTTACAAACAATCTGCAATTTTCACCACAATGAAATCTGCAAAATGAGTCATGTCAATGGCTGGCAGCTTGTCACATAGAAACTCCACTATTTTACAACTCAGACAGAGCTGCTTGAAAACAAAGCCCCGGGAAATGTAACTATTGAAGTCAGTCACTAAGTCTAGCAGAGTGAAGTAGAATTGTAGGAGATAATATTAATTATGACAGTGTTGTCAATATTTCTATTCCAAAGCATGCTTCCAAGTAGGTGGCTCTTTGTCATTCGATGCATTCTGACAGACTGCAAGGTTCCATCTTCTATTGGCTGAGCAGCTCAGAGGTAAATGGATTTAAATTGTTTGTACAATTTAATTTGACTGAACTTTGGTATTGCACTGAGCAATTGAATTGAGTAGAGGTTGCGTGAAGGCTGAAGGCCGAGAGGAATGTAATATTTCTTTGCTTACGGTACCAAACAAGTGGATTCTTGCTTATCACCAGTTTAAAAAAACACTCAGTAATGCCAACCCCCATCATCTCATAAATCAGAAGAGAAACTGTTAAAATCAAAGGGTTGGTAAAATCATGAATTGATATTTTTTATCCTAGTACCTATTTGGGTATAACAAGGCCAAATTTTAGGGACCAATTTTCTGCAACCCAAGGATGCTTGAAGACCATTTGACCTGAGATTGAGACAGGCCATTTTTTATGTGCCCAGCGTGGCTGCCGAAGATGGGTGCTTGGCCCTTTGCATAGATTAAAGAAAGGCCTAATGATTGCTTTAGAATCCCTTGAGGAAGCTGGGATACCAAGAAGTCAGGCCTACTCCCATTGATGGTGATCTCTTTTGGTAGGCTCAGTCTCTCTCCTTCATGGGGTATACCTCCAGTCAGGAGTCATTCGGAGGATCTCTCATGGAAATTTCAGAATTCCCCTTTCCCGTCCAGTGGGATTCCAGAAGTAGGAAGGGACAGGGCATTGCCCGGGGTGGGGGGGGAGGGGGGAGGGGGGTGCGCAGGGAATGGTATCCCTCTCACAAAGAAATTCAAAGATATTTACAGCACAGAAAGAGGCCGTTTCACCTGTTGCTGTGCAACAGACACAATTGGTTCAATACCTTTGTGAAAATTCTTGAAAAGATCCTGTGAGTAAAACACAATAATTCAAGTCAAACTTTTGAGACTGGTAGGAGAATTCCCATAAGCTCTTGGTTCTTGAACAACTTGCCAATCTAGTATATCAGTTCAGCTCACTGAACCAATTGTAAAACACCCTTATCAAAAGTTTTAGACGTATGTATGTACATCTCACTTCTGTACTGACAGATACTAGTGCAACAATGTAACCTGAACCTAGCTCACTGTCTGCACCCCCATTGGGCCCAAACACTGCCTTAATTGAGGCAGAAGAGTGGAGTAATATTAAAGAAATTGCTTCAGGTGAAGGGAGTCATGCCACATGCAAGACTTTACAGAACATGTCAGGAATCTAAAGAAACACAGGGCCAGGAATTTTCAGATGGTGAGGTTTCCCACCCTGTCACCCAATGGGTCAGCTGGGAACACATCCCCACCAATACTGGCTGCCCTGCAGCAATTGGCTGGAGGCAAGAATCTCGTCCCTCACTCAGGAGGAAATCCCACCTCAGAGAGCTGTCATCCAATCTGACTGGCCAGCAACACTGTAGCCCTAGTGCCGAAATCTGTAGTACCACTAGGAACTTTTGCCCCTCTCCGCACTTTACACTACCGTTGTCCCAGTCTACATTCGAGTAATTACAGCCATCTATTATAACTACTCTATATTGCTTGCATCTCTCTGTAATTTCCCTGCAGATATGTTCTTCCACGTCCTTCTCAATAGTTGGTGGTCTATGGACTACATTGAGCATTGTAATTGCACCCCTTTTGTTCCTTAGCTCTAGCCAAATTGATTCTGTCCTTCAACCCTCTGGGACATCATCTTTCTCCAGTACTGCAATTCTCTCCTTAACCAATACTGCCACCCCTCCTCCTTTCCTATCTTTTCTGAACTCCTTCTACCCAAGAATATTTAACACACAGTCCAGCCCTTCCTTGAGCCAGGTCTCTGTTATCACCACAACGTCATGTTACCACATGGCAATCTGCGCCTGTAACTCCCCAATCCTACTTACTACACTCCATGCAGTCACATACATGCATAGTAACCCTGATTTAGATTTTGTTACTTTCTCCCTCACCCAGACTCCACCTATTAACTTACTATTCTCTATTCTAGTGTTATCTGTCTCTCCCAGTACTTTTGTACCCTGGTATTCCTCTGTAATATTCTCTCCTGGTTACACACCCCTGCCAAGTTAGTTTAAAGTCCTCCCAACAGTGCTAGCAAAACTTCCCACAAGGAAGTCAATCCCAGCTCTGTTCAAGTGCAACCCGTCCGACTGCCATCTCCCCCAGAGCCAGTCCCAGTGTCCCAGGAATCTAAAGCCCTCTGTCTTGCGCCATCTTTCCAGTCACGCATTCATCTGCCTTATCCTCCTAATTCTGTACTCACTGGCATGTGGCACTGGGAGTAATCTGGAGATTACTACATTTGAGGTCCTGCTTGCTAATTTTCTACCTAGATCCCTAAATTCTGATTGCAGGGCCACATCCCCCTTCCTACCTTAGTCATTAGTACCAATGTGGACCATGACCTCTGGCTGTTCACCCTTCCCCAGAAAAATGTCTTGTAGCCGCTCGGTGACATCCTTGACCCTGGCACCAGGGAGGCAACATACCATCCTGAAGTCATGTCTACAGCAATAGAAATGCCTGTCTGTACCCCTAACCAATGAATCCCCTCTCACTATTGCTCTTCCTTTCTTCTTCCTCCCCTCCTGTACATCCGAGCAACTCATGGTGCCACAAACTTGGCTCTGCCTGCACTCCTCTGAAGAACCAGCTTCCAAAACAGAAAACCGATTGATGAGTGGGACCCCAGGGGACCTCTGCACTACCTGCTTATTTCTCTTGGACTGCTTGGTGGTCACCCATTCCCTCTCTGTTTTCCTCTCCTTAAGCTGCGGTGTGACCACCTCTTTGAACGTGCTATCCACATAGCTCTCAACCTCGTGGATGCGCTGCAGTAACTCCAACCGCCTCTCGAGTTCCGAAACCCAGAGCTCAAGTTTCTCCTGCTGCAGCACTTCCTGCACATGTGGTCATCTAGGACACCAGTAGCGTCCATGACTTCACACATATTACAGGACACACATTCTGCTCTACTGAGCTGCCCTTCCATGTCTTAACTCTACTTACTTGCATTAACTTTATTCTACTTTGGATTATTTATATCACTCTATTATATTGGCCCTAAATTTCCCTTATTCCTGGTGCTCCTCAGTTAAATCCAAGTACAGCTACTTGTTTAAAAATATTACACTTTTCTAATTTACTAACCAGGATAAACTTACCAAGGTCACTGCACTTCTTTCTGAAGAAAGGTAGAAAAAGAAAGGTGCACCTCCTTCCTCCTCACCGAACTCCCTCAGTTACCAAACTCCAACTTAAGCACTCTACTGCAGCCCAAAGCAGCACTCCAGTACAGACCTATAAATCAGGAAATGGAAGGGAGGGAGGAACTCGGGAAAGTTACAATCACCAGGGAAGTGGTATTGACCAAATTGTTGAGGTTGCCAGCTGGCAAATCCCCAGGTCCGGATGGACTTCACCCTAAGGTCTTGAAGGAAGTGACTAGTGAGATAGTTGATGTATTAGTTCTAGTTTTCCAAAATTCCCTAGATTTGGGGAAGGTTCCATTAGATTAGAAAATGGCAAATGTAACTCCTTTATTCAAAAAGGGAAAGAGACAGAAAGCAGGAAACTACAGGCCCGTTAGCCTAACATCTGTCATAGGGAAAATGTTAGCAGTTTTTATTAAAGATGTTAAAACAGGACACTTAGAAAAATTCAAGGCAATCAAGCAGAGTCAACATGGTTTTGTGAAAGGGAAGTCATGTTTAGCCAATTTATTGGAATTCTTTGACGGAGTCACATGCTATATGGATAAAGGGGACCCGGTGGATGTACTGTACTTAGATTTCCAGAAGGCATTTCATGAAGTGCCACAACAAAGGTTATTGCAGGAAATAAAAACTCATGGTGTAGGGGGTAGCATATTGGCATGGATAGAAGATTGGCTAGCTAACAGGAAACAAAGGTTAGCCATAAATTGATCTTATTCTGGTTGGTGGGTTGTAACTAGTGGTGTGCTACAGGGATCAGCGCTGGGGCCTCAACTTTTTACAATTTATGTTAATGACTTGGATGAAGGGACCAAAGGAATGTTTGTTAAATTTGATGATGACACAAAAATAGGTAGGAAAATAAATTGTGAAGGGGACATAAAGAAGCAATAAAGGGACATAGATAGGTTAAGTGAGTGGGCAAAGGTCTGGCAAATGGAGTATAATGTGGGAAAATGTGAAATTGTCCATTGTGGCAGGAAGAATAAAAAAGCTTATTATCTAAATGGTGAGAGATTGCAGAGCTCTGAGATTCAGAGGGATCTGGGTGCCCTAGTGCATGAATCACAAAAGGCTAGTATGTGAGGGGAATTGATTACATAAGTAGGGAGGTTATGCTTCAGTTGTACAGGGCACTGGTGAAACCACATTTGGAGTATTGTGTACAGTACTGGTCTCCCTATTTAAGGATAGATGTAAATGCATTAGCAGCAATTCAGAGAAGTTTTACTAGACTAATACAAGAATGGGCAGGGGATGGTCTTATGGGAAATGGATGGACAGGTCAAGCTTGTATCCACTGGAAGTTAGAAGAGTAAGAGGCGACTTGATTGAAACCTTTAAGGTTCTGAGGGGACTTGACAGGGCGGATGTAGAGAGGATGTTTCCTCTTGTGGGAGAATCTAGAACAAGGAGTCACTGTTTAAAAATAAGGGGTCACTCATTTAAGGCAGAGATGAGGAGAATTTTTTCTCACAGAGGGCCGTGAGTCTTTGGAACTCTTCCTCGAAAGGCGGTGGAAGCAGAGTCTTTGAATATTTTTAAGGCAGAGCCAAACAGATTCTTGATTAACAAGGATGTGAAAGGTTATCAGGGGTAGGCAAGGATGTGGGGTTGAGGTTACAGTCAGGTCAGCCATGATCTTATTGAATGGCAGAGCAGGCTCAAGGGGCCGAGTGGCCTACTCCTACTCCTAATTCATAAGTTCGGTATGTACGTTGATTCAAACATTATCATAACTCCGAGCCTGCCTTCTCTCTTACACCACTTCTTTAAACTCTGGCCAGATCATCAGGTTGTTTTTCCTGGCAACATGCCCTTTCTTAGGTTGAAGGGCTGCAGCATCAAACTCCAGCGATACAACTAAAGATTCTTCATAGAAACATAGAAACTAGGAGCAGGAGTCGGCCATTCAGCCCTTCGAGCCTGCTCCGCCATTCATTATGATCATGGCTGATCATCCAACTCAATAGCCTGCTCCCGCTTTCTCCCCATATCCCTTGATCCCTTTCGCCCCAAGAGCTATATCTAACTCTCTCTTTCATCCTACAGGAGGAGTATATCAGGATCATGGAGCCTGGTGAACTAACTGTATGCCTGATGGCCTATATAGAGTGAAGAAGACAGAGGAGAGAGCAACTGAGGCTCCTGGCTGTGCACAGGCAAGAACAGTAACCTCAGGAAGAAAGGGCAACTGAAACTCCCGCACACACAGCGAGCAGTCGGCGCCTAGCGGCACCCAGGATCTATGGACACCGCCTTTCATTCCTGCAGATGGCTGACAACCAGTGTCGCTGAAGACTGCAAATGTCTAGGGAACTGGTCAGTCACATCTGCCAGTTACTACAGGATTTGGCACCATGGGGACATGGAGGGCATCCACTGCCAGTGACTGTGAAAGTGACTACGGCGCTCAATTTCTATGCTAGTGTCTCCTTTCAGGGCTCCACAGATGACCTCTGTGGGATCTCTCAAGCCTCCACCCACAAATAAATCAATGAGGTCATGGATGCCATCTTCACAAGGGCACACAACTTTGTGCATTTCGCCCGGGACCAGGACAGCCAAGATGGAACAGCAATTGGATTACCCCAGATCTCGGGATTCCCACAGATGCAGGGTGAAATTGATTGCACTCATGTGGTGCTCAGGTCTCTGTCACAACACATGATGGACCACATCAACCACAAGGGCTTCCATTCACTTAATGTGCAGCTGGTATGCGACCACCAGAAACACATCCTGCAGGTGTGCGCACGGTTTCCAGGGAGTGTGCATGACGCCTACATCCTCAGTCAGTCACAGATCCCTGGAGTCTTCCAGTGTCCACAAATGCTGCAGGGATGGCTCCTCAGGGACAAGGGCTACCCGTAGAGGATGTGGCTGATGACACTGTGCAGTAGCCTCAGACTGCAGCAGAGCGACGCTATAATGAGGCTCATGCTGCAGCTCGCACCTTGATGGAGCAGACAGTCGGGATGCTGAAGATGCAGTTCCAGTGCCTGGACTGGTCTGGTGGGGCCCTGCAATACAGTCTGCAGAGGGTGTCATGCATCATCATCATCTGCTGCACCCTTTACAACCTGGCACTGCAACGGGGTGAGGAGCTGGCTAAGGAGTAGATGGAGGAGCTGCACATCTCCTCTGATGAGGAAGACACCGACAGGGATGAGGCCGAGGATGTCCTCGGAGGCGACAATGATGGGGATGAGGCCCTTGCACTGGCTAGATGAGGCAGGCATGATCAGGAGGCCCTCATAGCTGCTAGGTTTGTGGAGGATGATGACAACATGCAGTGAGGTGACCCCATAGTTCCTCACATCGCATTTGTGAATGTTTGACTCCAGTCTGGCTTATGGCAGCATGAATACCCACTGTGAGAGTGCTCCTGTCAAGGAGATGCAGTGGAGGCCCTAATTGCAAGAGGATGATGTCGACATACATTTAGGACACTCCATAAATCTTCACACAACCTCTGAGAATGTCTGACTCCTGTCTGGCCGAGGGCAGCTTGCTTGTGCTCCATAATCAGGGTCATATCATAGAGACGCAGCCATAAAACGTTAGAAGCATCTGATTCTTTGTCCGCCTTCAGCTCCTGAGCCCTTCGGGAGCTGGAGCACAGCATCAGTGGTCACAGATGCTAATGTGATGGGGGCCAGCACCACCTTAAAGGTGCTGAGAGCACACAGAGAGTATGAGTGAGCTCTGTGGCGCCTGCTCACTACAATCTGGCAGCAATGACCAGCACCACCGAGGAACAGGCATCAGTAATGTTTCCAGGGAGTGTGAGGCCAGACCATCACTTTGGTCTGAAGGCTGTACAGAGCACAGGAAAGAGGCCCTGACCTGAGACACCTGCCTTTATCTTGTGCAGAAAGGTTTCACATCTGAGTGACAAGAAAACTGCTCATCAGAACAAGGAGCCACAGGCAGGGAGAGATTCTTGGGAATTTATCGACAACAGTGAACAGTATGTAGAAGGGATTAACACCCATGCCCAGGCTATGCAACTAATCCTCCTTAACTGTCCTAACTGTGCCGCTACATCTTGGTGCTCCCCGGAATTCCACAGCAGAAGTGGAGGCAGCCTGCTGACTGTGACACCCTATCTGTGATGACTTTGGCGGGCGTCCTCTGGAGGGCTGAGTCTTGGAGGGCCCCAGTCTGCTCTCAGGGCCCTGCTGTGTAGCAGTGGCACCGTCCTCAGTCTATGGAGCTGGAGCTGCTGAGGTCACAGGAAGAGGGGAGTTGGATGGGCCGGACACTCTCAGAGTCACCTGGATGGATGGGCCTGGAGTGTGCACCTGTGGGTCCTCCTCCCTATGGGTGTCCGGGGGCCCCCAGGCTGACTCCTTGAGGAGCAGAGGTAGCTGGAGTGAGATCGAGGTGCCCAGCACCCCTCTCACATACACACTGTTAGAGACCAACTATGGCATCAGCGATAGAGTTGAGACCTCACAGCACTGCAGGAGCGAAGTCCTGGACTAAGGGCTCCATGGCGGCCGCCATCCTACCAGTATTGACCTCGGTGAGTTGGCATGCCGGCACTATCACCTCAAGCTGAAGGCAGATGGACTCCTCCATCATGCCTTGCAATCTGAGGAGTGCAGTGGGCATCCCTTCCTGTTGTTCCTTAGCTTGCCTTTGCAGCTCCAGCCACTGTGACATGACCGAGTCCAGAGGTTCATCAATTACTCAGACTCAGCAACATTCTGGCCTCCAGCAGTCTTCCGAGTGCTGGGGACCTGCAAAGTCCCTGCCTCTACCTGCTGTGGATCAGAAAGTGCGATGTGTTCACCAGATTGTGATCCCGGGGCTACTCTAAAGCTAGGTCCCACCGAGGTGTGTGTCTCTGAGCTGGTGGAGGGTGTGGGTGGGCGCTGCGGGACTTCAGGGAGGGTGCCTCCAGATTCCTCTTCAGAGGTATCTTTGGAGCTTGATTGGAGGCCCTGGGTCATGGACTTTATCGGCTGTTTGGCAGATGTGCCTGTGGAAGCAAGGGGAGATAATTAGTGCATGGCAGTGGCCTGTGAAAGAGGACACATCACTCACAGCATGGTTGTCTGATGGATGTTGCACTGCTGGATCCTCACTTGGTAGAGCAGCGCCAACCTCACTGTCAGCACAGGACCAGTCCAGATCCTCGCCAGCCAGCTGGATGGCTGTTTTCAAAGTCCATGAGGACCTTGATTTCGGGCATTCCACCGCCGGTCTCTGACCTCTCTCTCTTCTTGTGTACCAGCTTGTCCTGCATGGATAGAGCTGGAGAAAGTGTAAGCAGGACGTCTGCCAGGCCAGATGATAAATGTGCCTGGCCTGTGTGGGTGGATGAGATGCGGACAATGAAGGTGTGTGTGAGAAAGTGAATGGTGATGTCCCTTGAACCGGCAGTGAGTGAGGGCCCTGTGGGTGTGTGCTGGGTTTGTCAGTGTGTGAGTTGAGAGCGATGAAAAGAATGGCTTACCCTGGCAGAACGGAGGAGATCATTCATCCTTTCAGGCACTGGGTGGCTCTTCTCTGGAGAGCTTTGGCGCTGACCACCGCCTCCCAAGCCAGATTGGTCATGCTGCTGCCCATCCTGCAGCCAGACCCGGGGTACAGGACATCCTGGCGGGCTCCACGGCATCCAGCAGTTGATTGAGGGTCCTGTCATTAAACCGGGGTGGGTGTGGGGGGTGGGGGCTGCAGTCCTCTTGCCTTTGAGGGCCATGTCTCCCGGGGAGCAGTGGTGAGCTGGAAGCAATGAGCGCCGTGCTTGCAGCTGGCCTTTAAACATGGCGCCCGGGGTGACACCGGGCGGGCAAATGAGAAGCCGGTCCGTGTTGGAAATGGCATGTTTCCCAGGGGTGCATATGTAATGAGGCAGGCTCGGGATGATACAGCGCGAAAACTCACCATTGCCGTGTTACCCGCCTACTTCGTGCAAATTTGGGAAAATTCCTCCCATTTAGTGTGATCAACACTCATCAAAAGAACAGTCTGGCTTTACAATGGCTATAACAACTCTGAAAGCATTGAATTGATCACTGCTAAATTTCTTATTTGCCTTTCAATTGTAAAAATCTTGCTTGTCACAAAGTAGGCGGGCTAGCCCTATTTCCATCTCTTTGTGGTCCAATTAATTTTCCATCACCAAATTACATTTATGACTTCCTATAATTAAATCTTTGCTTCCTTGTTAAACAAATTATGACTTACAGACAATTTAAATGGGCAGCCGTGGGAAAACATTGCTACTGGTGCAGCAGGAATGTTTTCAGAGGTTATAGGACAGAGGCATGTTATTGGGGGAGATGGGAGGAAGTTTTACTTGTGTAATAGCCATGTTTTCATTGGCCTAAGAATCTGACCTTTACGCCATTCTAGCTTCTGCAGATTTTCCACCAAAATTACAGCAAATGACTGGGAGAATTTTGACTGGGAAAATTTTGACTGGAAACTCAACCCTGGGTGTTCAAAGTGAAACTCATCTCAGTCTTCAGCATTATAAGCTCTCACCAGGAAGAAACAAAGATCCAGACAAAAAGTCATAACTGTGCCAAGGAACTAACACCAAACAGTTAGAATAAATATAAAAACAAAAAACTACTGCGGATGCTGGAAATCCAAAACAAAAACAGAATTACCTGGAAAAACTCAGCAGGTCTGGCAGCATCGGCGGAGAAGAAAAGAGTTGACATTTCGAGTCCTCATGACCCTTCAACAGAACTAAATAAAAATAGGAGAGGGGTGAAATATAAGCTGGTTTAAGGTGGGGGGGCAGGGGGAGAGAAGTGGGGTGGGGGGGCTCCCCCCACCCCCCACCTTAAACCAGCTTATATTTCACCCCTCTCCTATTTTTACTTAGTTCTGTTGAAGGGTCATGAGGACTCGAAACGTCAACTCTTTTCTTCTCCGCCGCTGCTGCCAGACCTGCTGAGTTTTTCCAGGTAATTCTGTTTTTGTGTTAGAATAAATATGTGTGAAAAGTTCTATGTTGCATTCTGTTACTGCAAGAATTGGTAAGCCAAGTAGAATAACTAGCATTCTGCAGAGGTGAGGCTATTTAGTAGTAAGAGCTAATTAGAATTAAATCGGGATCTGAACACAGAGATAACCAGTTAGTTATGGGATGATGTGGGTGTGGAATTTTAATAGCTGGATGAGCGCCAGCATGTCTGAGACCCAGAAGGGAGTGTAAGAGGAGAATCGGGCTCTTGGTAATAAATATTTAAGAGAGATAAGGAATTGAAGGCTACGCTGGACTGATACAGTCACTCATTGATAGAGAATGTCCGGAAAACAATAAACAGATAGCAGAATAGTGAGAATGCATGTGTCAGGGGAGGGGAGTCCATGTTTCTGCTAATGCACTAACATAGTAGCCATATGTCTTAACATACTAGCCACACATAACAGAAATGCACTTCTATACTAACATCCTGTTTGTCTTAAGTGATTGACCATATAAATTGAACGCACTTTAGGAACTCTACCTAGTCCTGTATAGGAAAAGCATGAGCAATCTGGAGGCCATAACTTATGAATGCTGATGAGTTCTCTGCCCGTGAATAATATTGGTGCCAATCTTATGTGCACTGTTTGTGATGGGTTTTATTAGTGTGTTTATCAATAAAAAATATTCATTAGACATCTCTCTGTCTCTTGAGTTCACCTGTCAGTCCACTACCCAGCTCCTCTGAGCTGATCTCTGGAAGAGTAGCCCAGGAATAAATCTTTTAATTTCCCTCACCCTAGGAAGAAATCTGGCTGTTGCTCATTACTTCTTTATGACCCTCAAAGGTGACACTGAAAAGAGTGCAGTATAAGGGTACTGAGCCTGTGTCAATAGAATCATACAGCAGAGACGGATGTCCATTCAGCCCATCATAGCTATGCCGATGATCTTGATGATCCATTTTTTTGTGCCCATTTTTCACCTTGCTGAAGGGGCTGACTAATGTGAAGGCACAATTTCCATTGGATAAGGACAGCTGTCTGATACCTCAGCTAAATGGTTACCTTGGCTGTGAGCCTCTGTTGTGAGTGTCAGCAGGTTACAGGACTATGGGGATGTCACAATCAAACACGATTCCCCCTCTCACCAACATGTATACATTATGAAGGGTCACAGGAATGAGATCTTAATTGATTTCATCATTCCCTACTGCAATACCCTGTCCCCACAGATCAGATAAGACTGAACAGCCCAGGCTTCAAGCCTGGTAACTTCCTGACCTGCATGACTTGGTTGTACCAATCAATGTATTTCTTCATCAGAGCGGGGAAAGGTCATGGTAATCTATTTTAATGTGATCTTTTGTGATGTACTTTCAAATGAACATGTTACCGAATTTCATAAACATGTGGCCCTTTTAACAATAGATTACAGTTCACACTCCCCTTTAATATATTTGAGTTCAGTGATTGTTCTTTACACAAGTTTTGAAATGTTGCAACAGTAATATGCTTACCAGAGAACAGAGCATTCAATCAAACACCATGGAGGAGAATCTGAATCTTTCCATTTGGTAGTAATGCCAGGAGATATTAGGAGATGCAAAATGGCAGCTTTAAAGTGACGATCTCATGTTTCAAATGATAGTGAATGAAGCGCCACCTGTGGACAACTCTATATCAGTGCTTATTATTAGCCCCTTGCAAAAAAGCCTCACTGATAGGTGTTTGAATAAACACGCTGAGGCTTGCCATACCCGTGTGACCTCTGATGTCATTACATGTAAATACAGACTTAAAGGCAGTAATTATTTTGTACACATTACATGGAATATGAGGTGTCAGCTGTGGCTCAGTTCATAGCACCCTCGCCTTTGAATCAGAAGGTTATGGGTTCATGTCCCACTCCCGGAAACCAAGAACTGTGAATGTACTCGAAAGAGTTACAATCTGTGACTGTTGATAACTCGAAAGAGTTACATAGAATATGGTGTCAGGTGTGTGCAGCTGGGATTGAGTGGATTTTGATAGTTGTAAGAGAGCCAAAGATGTAAAACAAAAGCAGAGAATAATTAAAACTTCAATCTGCAACTTTATACAGGATATTGACAGCTGGGTAAGTTGTTACAGCTTTGAATATTCCAGTACCTGCTCCCCAGGGGATGAGATGGGAGATGGAATTGGCAATTCTTCCAGTCTCAATTGCAAAATAATGAGATTGCCACAGGATTCAACAAAAAACCTGAAGAGAGAAGAATAGCAACTCTGTTAACTGTGCTGGGGCAGGAGTGCTACAAGCTGTTTGGAACCCCAGACTTATTGAGGGACAGAAAAGCAAGTTGTGTGAAATTTTGGTGGCCTTGAATACCCACTTGGAACTATCTACTAATCGCATTTGTGAATGCTAAGAGTTTAAAACTAGAACTCAAGAAGGGAGGGAGAATATTGATCAGTATGTGACTGATGTGATTGATTGCAGGCAATTGGGTGAGCAAGGGAGTGTTAATCTCGTTGTAAAAATCAAATTTTTGTTTGTATTTAGCATTTAACTGACACTTGCTGTCTAATTTCTAAATTTTACAACCTTAAGCAAGACTTTCGGGACTCCATTGCAAGCAAAGCTGAAGTTAGCTAATTAAGGAAAGCAGCTTAAACCAGTTTTTCTGTAACTGGGGTCAGCTAACTGCTTAATCTCAGTGCAGGATATATAAATAGCCACTTCAGCATGACTTAGCACGGAGTGTGAGTTTGAACAGCATGCTGGGAGTTGGGTGATTAAGGCGTTACGAGAGGAAGGGAAGCAATTGATCCTTTGTAATTCTATTACTAAGGTTTAAGAAGAATGCAAACTGGTGGTGCATTAATAAACTGTATATTTTTAAAAAAGGAAAATGAATAAGTGAATAATATAATTAAGTAATTAACTAAAACGCATTAAGGATGGCAGGACAGGTGCTGTGTCAAGGCTGCAGCATGACGGCGCTCCTGGATGCCAGCATGATCCAGGGCAAACAGTCTATAGTAAGTGTATGCAGCTCGAGGAGCTACGGCTCAGAGTCATTGAATTGGAGGCTGAGCTGCAGACATTGCGACACATCAGGGAGAGGGAAAATTACCTGTACGCCTTGTACCAGGAGGCAGTTACATTACTTAGGATAGGGTCTTCTGATTTGGTCAGTGGTCAGGGGCAGGAGGGTGTGACTAAAACTGAGGCAGGTAAGGGGGCCCAGAGGGCACAAGTGCAGGAGCCTTTGCAATTGTCCAACTGGTCTGAGGTTCTCTCAGGTTGTTTGGATAAGAGTGGGGGCTACAGGGTGGATGAACATACTGACCATGGCACCATGGTACAGGAAGCCATTCAAGTGGGGGGAGAAATAAGGAACATAGTGGTAGTAGGGGAAAGTATACTGAGGGGAATTAACACAAATATCTGCAGCAAAGACCAAGGGTCCAGTCAGCTGTGTTTCCTACCCAGTACCAGGGTTCAGGACATCTGCTCAGAGCTGGGGAGGAACTTGCAGTGGTACGGGGAGGATCCAGTTGTTGTGGTCTACATAGGTACCAACAACATAGATAGAACTAGGAAGGAGGTTCTCCGTAGTCAGTGTGAGGAGCTAGGCACCAAATTAAAATGCTGAACCTCAAAGGTAATGACCTTGGAGTTATTATCTGAGTCACACGCAAATCGACATAGGGCAAATAAGATTAGAGAAATTAATGCATGGCTCTAAGAATGGTGTGGAGAAGTGAGTTCTGGTTCATGGGGCACTGATGTTCTACTGAGCTGCATAACTGGGGAAGTACAGAGGGTTTTAAACTAAACAGTGGGGGCAAGGTATCAAATTTTAGAAGATGTGGTAAATCAAAGAATAGGGACAAGGCAAGAGAGGAAGGTATTAATATAAGAAATGTTAAATAAAACATAACAGGAAGGGATAGAGAGTACAAATCTAAGAGTAAAACAGCAGTCAAAAATAATAAAAGGACAAAATTAAAGACTCTGTACCTGAATGTGTGTAGCATTCGAAACAAAATGGATGATCTGATAGCACAAATTGAAATAAATATGTAAGATCTGAAAGCCATCACAGAGACACATGGCTGCAGAATGATATCAATTGGGCCCTGAATATTGAAGGGCACATGACTTTTAAGAAGGACAGGAAGTTAGGAATAGGTGGAGGGGTGGCTCTGCTAATTAACGATGGTATTAGCACATTAGAGAGGGATGACCTAAGTTCAGGAAACCAGGACGTAGAAGTGGTTTGGGTCGAGATGAGAAATGGTAAAGGCAAGAAGCCACTTGTGGGAGCGGTGAACAGGCCCCCTAATTGTAACTAGACAGTTAGACAGAGTATAAAAGAAGAGATAATGGGAGCTTATCAGAAATGTATGGCGATAATCATGGGGGATTTTAATCTACATATAGACTGGAAAAATCAGTTGGGTATAAGTAACCTAGGTGAGGAGCTCAGAATGTTTTCGGAATAGTTTCTTAGAACAACACGTTCTGGAGCCAACCAGAGAGCAGGCTATACCAGACTTGGTATTGTGCAATGAGATAGAATTAATTGATAACCTCATAGGAAGGCATCCCTGGGTAGCAGTGATCATAAAATGATTGAATTTTACATTCAGTTTGAGGAAGAGAAGAGTGGGGACGAAAAGGGTCCAAGGCTAGTATTTTAAACTTAAATAAGGGCAATTATGTGGGAATGAAAGCAGAGCTATTTAAATTGAACTGGCAAATGAAATTAAGTGATAGGTCAATAGAGATTCAGTGGCAGACATTTAAAGGGATATTACAGAATATATACATTCCAACAAGAAAGAAAAATTCTAAGGGGAGGACCCACCATCCATGGTTAACTAAAAATATTAAACATAGCATCAAACTTAAAGAAAAAACATATAATTGTGCAAAGATGGGTGGCAGGTCAGAAGACTGGACAGAATATTTTTTAAAAAGCAAAGAATGACAAAAAGATTAATAAGGAGGGAAAAATTAAAGTATGAGAGAAAGCTAGCTAGAAATATAATGACGGATAGTAAGAGTTTCTATGGATACTTAAATAAGAAAAGAGTTAATAAAGTGAGCGTTGGTCCTAATAGGAAGTGAGTCTGGGGAATTAATAATGGAAAATAAGGAGGTAGCAAATGAATTGAAAAGGAATTTTGCATCAGCCTTCACTCCAGAGGATAAAAGTAACATACCAGAAATAGCTGTAAACCAGGAACTGGAAAGGAGGGAGGAACTCAGGAAAATTACAATCACCAGGGAAGTGGTACTGAGCAAACTGTTGGGGCTGTGGGATGGCAAGTCCATGAGTCCTGATGGACTTCTTCCTTGGATCTTTAAAAAAGTGGCTAGTGAGATAGTTGATGTGTTAGTTTTATTTTTCCAAAATGCCCTGGATTTGGAGAAAGTGCCATTAGATTGGAAAATAGCAAATGTAACTCCTTTATTTAAAAAGAGAAGGAGACAGAAATTAGGAAACTACAGGCCAGTTAGCATAACATTTGTCATAGGGAAAATGTTAGAAGCTATCATTAAAGATTTTAGGGCAGGGCACTTAGAAAAGTTTAAGGCAATCAGGCAGAGTCAACGTGATTTTATGAAGGGGAAATCATGTTTCACCAATTTATTGGAGTTCTTTGAAGGAATCACATGCGCTGTGCTTAGATTTCCAGAAGGCATTTGATTAAGTGCCACATCAAAAGTTATTGCAGAAAATAAAAGCTTAGGATGTAGGGGGTAACATATTGGCATGGATAGAAAATTGGCTAGCTAACATAAAACAGAGGGTAACCATAAATGGATCTTTTTCTGATTGGGAGGATGTGATGAGTGGTGTGCCACAGGGACCTGTGCTGGGGCCTCAATTTTGTACAATTCATATTAATGACTTGGATGAAGGAATCGAAGGAATGGTTGCTAAATTTGCTGATGATACAAAGAAAGATAGGAAAGTAAGTTATGAAGAGGACATAAGGAGGCTACAAGGGGACATAGAGAGGTTAAGTGAGTGGGAAAGATCTGGCAAATGGAGTAAAAGGAGGGCAAATGTGAAATTGTCCATTTTGGCAGGAAGAATAAAAAAGAAGCATATTACCTAAATGGTGAGAAATTACAGAACTCTTGAGGTTCAGAAGGATATGGGTGTCCTAGTGCATGAATCGCAAAAGGTTAGTATGCAGGTACAGCAAGTAATTAGGAAAGCTATTAGAATGTTATTGTTTATTGTGAGGGGAATTGATTACAAAGGAGGGAGGTTATGCTTCAGTTGTACAAGACTCTGGTGAGATCACATCTGGAATCGGGGGAAAATACAATCACCAGGGAAGTGGTATTGAGCAAATTGATGGGGTTGCGAGCTGACCAATCTCCAGGACTGGATGGACTTCACTCTAAGGTCTTGAAACAAATGGCTAGCGAGATGGTTGAGGCACTGGTTTTAATTTTCCAAAATTCCTCGATTTGGGGAAAGTTCTATTAGATTGGAAAATAGTAGATATAACTTCTTTATTCAAAAAGGGAGGGAGACAGAAAGCAGGAAACTATAGGACAGTTAGCCTAACATCTGTCATAGAGAAAATGTTAAAATGTATTATTAAAGATGTTAGAGCAGGGCACTTAGAAAAATTCAAAGCAATCAGGCAGAGTCAACATGGTTTTGTAAAAAAGAAATCATGTTTAACCAATTTCTTGGAGTTCTTTGAAGGAGTAACATCTGCTGTGGATAAAGGGAAACTGGTGGATGTACTGTACTTAGATTTCCAGAAGGCAATTGATAAAGTGCCACATCAAAAGTTATTGCAGAAAGTAAAAGCTCATGGTATATGGGATAACACATGGGCATGGATAGAAGATTGGCTAGCTAACAGGAAGCTGAGAGTTGTCATATATGGGCCTTTTTCTGGTTGGCAGGATGTGACGAGTGGTATGTCACAGGGATCAGTGCTGGGGCCTTGACTTTTTACAATTCATATAAATGGCTTGGAAGGAAGGGACCAAAGGGATGGTTGCTAAATTTGCTGATGGCACAGAGATAGGTAGGAAGTAAACTGTGAAGAAGTCATAAGGAGACAACAAAGGGACATGGATAGATTGGGCAAAGATCTGGCAAGTGGAGTAAAATGAGGGTAAATGTGAAATTATCCATTTTGGCAGGAAGAATAAAAAAGTTTATTATCTAAATGGTGAGAGATTGCAGAGCTCTGAGATTCAGAGGGATCTGGGTGTCCCTTGTGCATGAGTAGCATAAGGTTAGTGTGCAAGTACAGCAAGTAAGTAGGAAAGCTAATAGAACATTATCATTTATTGTGAGGGGAATTGATGACAAAAGTAGGGAGATTATGCTTCAGTTGTAGAGGGCATTGATGAGACCACATCTGGAGTATTGTGTACAGTACTGATCTCCTTATTTATAGAAAGATGTAAATGCATTAGAAGCAGTTGAGAGAAGGTTTAGTAGACTAATACCAAGAATGGGTGGGTTGTCCTGTGAGGAAAGGCTGGACAGGGTTAGACTTGTATTCACTGGAATTTAGAAGAGTAAGAGGTGACTTAATTGAAACATTTAAGAACTTGAAGGATCTTAACAGGGTGGATGTGGAGAGGATGTTTCGTCTTGTGAGAAAATCTAGAACCAGGGGCCACTATTTAAAAATAATTGGTCGATCATATAAGACAGACATGAGGAGAAATTTTTCCTCTCAGAGGTTTGTGAGTCTTTGGAAAGCTCTTCCTCAAAAGGTGGTGGAAACAGAGCCTTTGAATATTTTCAAGGCACAAATAGATAGATTCTTTATTATGGGGAGGCGATGGCATAGTGGTATTGTCACTGGACGAGTAATCCAGAGACCCAGGCTAATGCTCTGGGGACTCAGGTTTGAATCCTGCCACAGCAGATGGTGGAATTTGAATTCAATAATAATCTGGAATTAAAAGTCTAACGATGACCATGAAACCATTGTCAATTGTTGGTTCACTAATATCCTTCAGGGACTAATATCCTTGAGGGAAGGAAATCTGTTGTCTTTACCTGGTCTGGCCTACACTTGAGTCCAGACCCACAGCAATATGGTTGACTCTTAAATGCCCCCTGAAATGGCCTAACAAGCCACTCAGTTGTAACAAACTGCTATAAGTTCACAAAAAGAAATGAAACCGGACGGGCCACCTGGCATCGACCTAGGCACTGGAAACTACAATGGCAATCTCAGCCCTGTTGACTCTGCAAAGTCCCCCTTACTAACATCTGGGGGCTAGTGCCAAAATTGGGAGAGCTGTCTCACAGACTAGTCAAGCAACAGCCTGACATAGTCTTCCTCACGGAATCATACCTTACAGATAATGTCCCAGAATCCACCATCACCATCCCTGGGTATGTCCTGTCCCATTGGCAGGACAGGCCCAGTTGAGGTGGCGGCACAGTGGTATACAGTCGGGAGGGAGTTGCCCTGGGAGTCCTCAACAGCAACTCCGGACCCCATTTAGTCTCATGGCATCAGGTCAAACATGGGCAAAGAAACCTCCTGCTGATTACCATGTACCACCCTCCCTCAGCTGATGAATCAGTGCTCCTCCATGTGAACACCACTTGGAGGAAGCACTGAGGGTGGCAAGGGCACAGAATGTACTCTGGTTGGGGAACATCAATGTCCATCACCAAGGGTGGATTGGTAGCACCACAACTGACCGAGCTGACTGAGTCCTAAATGACATAGCTGCTAGACTGGGTCTGCGGCAGGTGGTGAGGGAACCAACAAGAGGGAAAAACATACTTGACCTCATCCTCACCAACCTGCCTGCCACAGATGCATCTGTCCATGACAGTATCGGTAGGAGTGATCACTGCACAGTCGTTGTGGAGACAAAGTCCGGTCTTCACATTGAGAGTACCCTCTATTGTGTTGTGTGGCACTATCACCATGCTAAATGGGATAGATTTCGAATAGATCTAGCAACTCAAGGCTGGGCATCCATGAGGCGCCATCAGCAGCAGCAGAATTGTACTTGAACACAACCCGTAACCTCATGGCCTGGCATATCTCCCACTCTACCATTACCACCAAGTCAGGGGATCAACCCTGGTTCAATGAAGAGTGCAGGAGGGCATGCCAGGAGCAACACCAGGCATATCTAAAAATGAGGTGTCAACCTGGTGAAGCTATAACACAGGACTACTTGCGTGCCAAACAGCAAAAGCAGCAAGTGATAGACAGGGCTAAGAGATCCCACAACCAACGGATCAGATCTAAGCCCTGCAGTCCTGTCACATCCAGTTGTGAATGGTGGTGGAGAATTAAACAACTCAAAAGGGGAGGCGGCTCCACAAATATCCCCAACCTCAGTGATGGAGGAGCCCAGCACATCAGTACAAAAGAAAAGGCTGAAGCATTTGCTACAATCTTCAGTCAGAAGTGCCGAGTGGATGATCCACCTTGGCCTCCTCCGGAGCTCCCCAGCATCACAGATGCCAGTCTTCAGCCAATTTGATTTACTCCACATGATATCAAGAAACGGCTGAAGGTACTGGATAATGCAAAGGCTATGGGCCCTGACAACATTCCGGCAATAGTGCTGAATACATATGCTCCAGAACTTGCCGTGCCCCTAGCCAAGCTGTTCCAGTACAGCTACAAAACTGGCATCTACCTGGCTATGTGGAAAATTGCCCAGGTATGTCCTGTACACAAAAAGCAGGACAAATCCAATTACCAACCCATCAGTTTACTCTCCATCATCAGTAAAGTAATGAAAGAGGTCATCAATAGTGCTATCAAGTGGCACTTGCTTAGCAATAACATGCTCACTGACGCCAAGTCACTCAGCTCCTGACCTCATTAGAGCCTTGGTTCAAACATGGACAAAAGAGCTGAGCTCCCGAGGTGAGGTGAGAGTGACTGCCCTCGACATCAAGGCAGCATTTGACTAAGTGTGGCATCAAGGACCCCCAGTAAAACTGGAGTCAATGGGAATCAGGGGGTAAACTCTCCGCTGTTTGGAGTCATACCTAGCACAAAGGAAGATGGCTCTGGTTATTGGAGGTCAGTCATCTCAGGTCCAGGACCTCACTGCAGGAGTTCCTCAGGGTAGTCTCCTTAGCCCAACCATCTTCAGCTGCTTCATCAATGACCTTCCTTCCATCATAAGGTCAGAAGTGGGGATGTTCACTGATGATTGCACAATGTTCAGCACCATTCCTGACTCCTCAGATACTGAAGCAGTCCATGTCCAAATGCAGCAAGACCTGGACAATTTTCATTGGGCTGACAAGTGGCAAGTAACATTCATGCCATACAAGTGCCAGGCAATGACCAGCTCCAGCAAGAGAGAATCCACCCATGCCCCTTGATTTTCAATGGCATCACCATCGCTGAATCCCCCACTATCAACATCCTGGGGGCTACCATTGACCAGAAACTGAACTGGACTAGCCATATAAATACTGTGGCTACAAGAGCAGGTCAGAGGCTAGGAATCATGTGATGAGTAACTCACCTCCTGTCTCCCCAAAACCTGTTCACCATCTACAAGTCAGGAGTATGATGGAATACCCCCCACTTGTCTGGATGAGCGCAGTTCCCATAACACTCAAGAAGCTTGACACCATCCAGGATAAAGCAGCCTGCTTGATTGGAACCACATCCACAAACATTCACTCAATCCACAGTAACAGCAGTGTGAACCATCTACAAGATGCACTGCAGGAATTCACCAAGGCTCCTTCAACAGCACCTTCCAATCCTACAACCACTATCATCTAGAAGGACAAGGGCAGCAGATAGATGGGAACGCCACCACCTGGAAGTTCCCCTCCAACACACTCACCATCCTGACTTGGAACTATATTGCCGTTCCTTCACTGTCACTGGGTCAAAATCATGGAACTCCCTTCCTAACAGCCCTGTGGGTGTACCTATACCACATGGACTGCAGTGGTTCAAGAAGGCAGCTCACCACCACTGTCTCAAGGGCAACTAGGGATGGGCAATAAATGCTGGCTCAGCCAGCGAAGCCCATGTCCCGTGAATGAATGAAAAGGTGTGGGTGAAAGGTTATCGGGGGTAGGCAGGAATGTGGGGTTGAGGTTACATTCAGATCAGCCATGATCTTATTGAATGGTGGAGCAGGCACTAGGGGCTGAGTGGCCTACTCCTCCTAATTCGTATGTTCATATGTTCCACTCCTCTATTGCCTTGACCCCACTCCACACCCACCTCCGTTCCCCACTCACCTCAGCTCATCCTTGCCAGACCTGAGCCTCTATGCATGCTGCCATTTTTCTGCTCCCCTCCTTTGTGCCACAGAGTTCAACAAAGACAACCTCTGACGTCAGAACACCTGTACAAAGCTGATTATTGAACACCACCTTTAAATGAACATGAACCAGGTGCCATGAGATTCAAGTGCACCGCTGACTTTATTTTGCAGGTAGGACATAATTACAAAAAGTTTTAATTCAATATGTACTCATGGCGTGCAAATGTATTACAAGTAGGAACCCACCATAGGACTGACCCACCACTGCCATGCCGCTGACTAAATCTCTGCATCTCAACCTGCTGTCGGGAAACCAAAATTTTGGTTCCCGCCTGATTAAGTCCCCCCACCCAACGCGTTTCCCACACTTATAGTCCCCATTAAATACTGCCCTACGTGTGCAAGGCATGTGTGGGGACAGACCAGAAAGAACAAAGAGTTTATTATTCATACAGGATAGGTTTTTTTTTATGGACTAATAATATGGAGAAAGTTGTAAGCAATAGTGCATGCAATTTTTCTTCTTTTTTATAAGAAGGGGGGGATGTTTGGATAAATACCTTTTTTACACTGTGACTTGCCTTATCATATGATCTCTAATATCATCATATGTAAATTTAAGTCAGCCATTTTACACACACCAAATGGAACAATAGGTAAACAATTAATTAAATATTGTGGCTCCTAACAGCTATGGATGAATGACCATTATGCAGTTTGTTTGTTTCTTGTTTGATAAAGATGCAACCCAGTTAAACTAGTACAGCAGCAGCATCATCATCCAATGTAGCACCCAAGCCACTTTGCCCACACAAGTCATCCTGTATACACGAACGGAACCTTTACCTTCCTTCCTCGGTTTTTATAATAACTGAAGTGCTTAAAAAAGAATTCAGGAAGGAGATAAAGGAGAAAAATATGATGACTGTTGTGGTTTGAAGTGAAACAGTCTTCGCTGTGGAATCATTGCTTTGTGAATGTGTAAATAACATTCCCATTAACTCTCCTGTTGCCACTCTTGGTTGATTATGTCACTTAAAAAAAGTTTTAATTGTCTACTTGTTACTTTTCTGACACTGTCTTTATTACATTGTATTGCCATTAAAAACCCAGAATCATAGAATCAGGAACTTGTAAACCAGAGAAGGAAGCCATGCAACCCATGCTCTGCTCTTTCTAAAGGAGCTATCTACTTAGTTCCATTACTATGCTCTTGCCCCTGCGCCCTTTTATTTTTCTTCCATTTCAAAAATTTATTCATCTCTCTCTGAATGTCATGGATTCTGCCTCCACCACTGCATCCTTGTAAAGCATCCAGTGTCCTGATGGCTGTCTATGTAAAAAGGAAAATTCCTCTTCTCTCCTTTCATTCTTTTGGGTATGACCTTAAATGTAAGTTACATACTTGCCATCTGTTCTGTCATAAATCTAAACATCTCCAGATCTCCTCCTAGCCTTATATGGCATATTACTGTGATAACATTTCAAAACTTGTGTAATGAACAATCACTGGACACAGATATATTAAAGAGGAGTGTGAATGGTAATCCATAGTTAAAAGGGGCTCCATGTTTATGAAATGCAGCAACATTTTTCTTCATTTGAAAATGCACCATAAATGTCACATTAAAATAGATTACCATGTTCCTCCTCTGCTCTAATGGAGAACTACAATAACTGCTGTACTACTAAGTCACTAAGAAAGTTACTAGACTTGAACCCTGGTCTAAAACAGAAACAGAAATACCTGGAAAAACTCAGCAGGTCTGGCAGCATCAGCGGAGAAGAGTACAGTTGACGTTTCGAGTCCTCATGACCCTTCAACAGAACTGTTCAGTTGAAGGGTCATGAGGATTCGAAACATCAACTGTACTCTTCTCCGCCTATGCTGCCAGACCTGCTGAGTTTTTCCAGGTATTTCTGTCTCTGTTTTTGTTTTGGATTTCCAGCATCCGCAGTTTTTTGTTTTTATTTTTGAACCCTGGTCTGTTTAATCTTATCTGATTTGTGGGGACAGGTGAAGCTATTGGAGTCAAAACCGGACTAAAGTAGTTAGGATCTCACTCCGGGACCCTTCATAATGTGTATATGTAGATATCTGGTGAGAGCGGGATGATTCTGTAAACGTCATTATAATTAGTTCATCTTTCAACTGATGTGAATATATCACACTTATTGATCCACAAATGCAGTTCGTTAAAAAAATGAATGAAATCCATTCATTTGGAAGCTGTTCCATATTAACAATTTCCATGAACATTTAAGCAGTGGTAAAAGCCTGGAGAATGAAGTTGTTTTAGCAGCATTCAAAGTTGCCTGGTGCACTGACATTGACACTGACAGTGTGGTGTGTGAGAAACGATTGGTATTGTGGATATGCCTCCATATCCTAACATGGTAACTTCCCTATCTCAGCTGTCTCACCATGGTAAAACACTGAACAATACTTGTCCACTGGATGGAAAGGATAAATTGAAGAGGCAATTAGACCGACTGTTAAAACGGCTCGGAGCAGATCTTCACCAAGCTCCTAGCATTTCAAATAAAGTATGTTTCAGTGAAACTCCAAAAGCAGAAGAGAAGAAGAACTCGACTAACATTCCAGATCCTTTAAATTGCATTTTCTTAGCCACAAGAAACAGCCCAGGCTTGGTGGAAAACACAAATTACTTAGAGAGTAATAGCCTGATGCTAAAAGTTTTCTTTTAAAATACTGTAGCAAGAAGAAAAAAAAACTCTTGTACTTATATACAATCTTTCATCATTGCAGGATATCCCAAAGTGCTTTACAGCCAATAAAGTACATTTCGTGGGCAGTCGCTGTTGTAAACATAAACAAGATGGATAGAATAATTTGGGTTAATGATTTTCTATTGTACAGTTGGTGTGTGCCTGGAAATCTATAACACTAAAAAAGCAATAGCAGTCAATAGGGAACAGTGGGGAGATGGTTGCAATGTCACTGAACTAGTAATCCAGATAACTCGGGCTAATACCCTGGGGGTACAGGTTCAAGTCCCATGTATGGCAGCCTGTGAAATTTAAATTCAATTAATTTTTAAAATCTGGAATTAAAAGCAGTAATGGTGACCATGGAACTATCATTGATTGTTGTAAAAACCCAATTGGTTCACTACTGCCCTTTAGGGAAGTAAATCTACTGTCCTTGCCTGGTCTGGCCTACATTTGACTTTGGATCCACAGTAACATAGTCGACTCTTAACTGCCCTCTGCCAGCCACTCAGTTCAAGGGCAGTTAGGGATGGGCAACAAATGTTGGCCTTGCCAGTGACACCCACGACCCATGAAGGAATATAAATAAAAACAACCATAAATGTTCAAAAGAAACTGCATTGAAAATGAGGATGTAGAACTAAAACATGATACAGCTGATAACAAAGTGATCATTTCTATTTCTCGTTAGCTGCTTTCTTGTTAGTGACTAGCCAAAACCAGTGACGGGTATTGATTACTAAGTTTTGCCAATTCCATAATTGGATGGTTGGCAGTTTAGCTGTTTGAGCTGATGGTCATGGCTTGAGTCCTGATATTTTCTTTAGCATTGATGAAAATCTATTAAAAACCTCGATAACTAATGCTTCACAACTTAAGATACTAAAATAAATGGAAATAAGAGCTTCTGTATTTTTACAAAAATACCAGAGTTTTAACAGTCTGGTTGGTAGAAATTCGTCTGGGTCTGTTTTTGAGCCCAGAATCAACACTACACATGGAGTGCAGACTCTAATCAGAAGGCCCATGGCTAAACTGAAATTGGTCGTTTGACCTAGTTTCAATAATTTTGGCAACCTGCCAGTAGCTACTACACATCAACATGCAAAACACCATTTGAAGAAATAAGAGGTCATTCATTTATATAAACAACATAGATGACTATGTGGGAGGTAGGATTAGTAAGTTTGCGGACGACACAAAGATTGGCCGGGTGGTTAATAGTAAGGTTGAGTGTCTTGGGCTACAGGAAAATATAGATGGGTTGGTCAAATGGGCAGATAAGTGGCAGATGGAATTTAACCCTGAAAAGTGTGAGGTGATATACTTTGGAAGGGTAATTTGACAAGGAAGTATTCAATGAACGGCATGACACTAGGAAGTTCTGAGGAACAAAGGGACCTTGGCGTGTGTGTCCATAGATCTCTGAAGGTGGAGAGGCATGTTAGTGGGATGGTGAAAAAGGCATATGGGACACTTACCTTTATCAATCGAGGCATAGATTACAAAAGTAGGGAGGTCATGTTGGAGTTGTATAGAACCTTGGTGAGGCCACAGCTGGAGTACTGTGTGCAGTTCTGATTGCCACATTATAGGAAGGATGTGATTGCGCTGGAGGGGGTGCAGAGGAGATTCACCAGGATGTTGCCTGGGATGAAACATTTAAGTTATGAAGAGAGGTTGGTTAGACTTGGGTTGTTTTCGTTGGAGCAGAGAAGACTGAGGGGCGACCTGATCAAGGTGTACAAGATTATGAGGGCATGGACATGGTGGATAGGGAGCAGCTGTTCCCTTAGTTGAAGAATCAGTCACAAGGAGACATAAGTTCAAGGTGAGGGTCAGGAGGTTTAGGGGGGATGTGAGGAAAACCTTTTTTACCCAGAGGGTGGTGATGGTCTGGAATGCACTGCCTGGGAGGGTGGTGGAGGCGGGTTGCCTCACTTCCTTTAAAAAGTACCTGGATGAGCACTTGGCACATCATGACATTCAAGGCTATGGGCCAAGTGCTGGTAAATGGGATTAGGTAGGTAGGCCAGGTGTTTCTCACGTGTCGGTGCAGGCTCAGTGGGCCGAATGGCCTCTTCTGCACTCTGTGATTCTATGAGGTGGGCTAATTGCCTTGTGGAGCTCCCTGAATGTGAGTCTCTGAGTGTTGGGAGTTGGAGCTACAAAGTTGAGCCTTTTGGGAAACTGGGGTCTGGAAGTATTCCTGCTCCTTTTTAATGCTTTAAAAAATATATGTCTTCTAAATTTTACTTGCTGTTGGTGACCACGACTTAGGCCGCAGCGGCCAGAGAAGAATCCCAAGTGAGTCAGGCTCGGTGCCCATTCTTTCACTGTGATATCCAGTTGCTGTGAGTGGGCCTAAAACACAAGTTAGGCCCCTCATTTACACATGTAAGTGGCCTAATGTCCATTTTAAAGGCAGACCCAATTTCAGCTCAGACATTTTTCAGTGTCCCTTGCACCACAAGATGTTGATCCCCACAAATCGACATCTTTGTGCTGACTTTACAACCATATAACAGGCATAGTTTGAAATATTCAGCGGGTCAGGCAGCCTCTGTAGAGAGAAAACCAGAGTTTCTACGTCTGGTCTGTGACGTTTCCATTAGCATAATGTGATCCAATATTTGCCCCGATTTACAGTTGAGAAATTGGACTACTCAAAATTCAGCATAAACCACTGTCCAGCATAAATCCAATAGCAGAAACCCTCAGCACTGGTCAGGTATCTAAATACCATCTATCTAAAACACACATAAGCCATGTAGCCTGTTCAATGTCAAACTGGACAATATGTATAAGCACCAATAAAAAATAGTGCTTGAAGCCCAGAGCCTCACCATTTGGGAATTCAGACATGCACTCCTGGTGATTTTTAACCATAATGTACAGGAAATTGCGGGAATCCAGTGCCTGTATTTCCCAACATAAACTCCCAGCAGACATAGCTCTGGGTTTTAATAAAGTTACTCTTCTAATGTCAAACTATCAATTCACTAACAGGATACAGTCCAGTAAGTCAAGTATTAAGAAAATCTGATCCCCAACCAAGGTGAAGTGACTCATGTACTGACGTTCCTGGATTGCCTGCGGTTTTAATTCATTTATTCCACAAGGTCCAGCTGGAGGGGGAAATGGAAACTGAATAAATCATTTCAAGTAATGCTATTGTGCCCTCTGGTGTCTGATTAGAATACTTATTTTTAAAATTATAATAATTTAATGAACCCCCTTTATGCCTTTGGGATTTTATCAGTAAAATTATATTCACCTGATGTGTTGCAAACTCAATATTGCATCACGCTGTCAGCACAATCTTTGAGCTGCAGTCAACTATTACATGAAAGTTCTCACTGCCAAAATGGTTCTGTTGATTTTGCCCAATTGCAATTGCAGTGATGCAGATTTCACAGGAACCCCTCAGTCCCCGTGAATCAACAGAAACCTGAACCTTTCCTAGCTTCAGGAGGCAGGTTGAAATTTGTTGTGGAAATATGCCATTTCCCGCCCTATTAGAAATGTGAATATGAAGACGAGTGAATATGAAGACGAATCAATATAAAACCTTAGTACCACAGTTGGAGTGTAGTTTGCAATTTCGGTCTCCACACTATAGGAAGGGTGTTGAGGCAATAGAGAGGGTATAGTGCAAATTGGCTCAGATGCTGGCTGATATGAGAAAGTACAAATAGAAAGAAAATCTTGAAAAATTGGGGCTTTTTTGTGAAAACAGAGAATAGGGTGAAAGTTGTGAAAGAAAAGTGCAGCTTAATAAATAAACAGATAAACAGACAATTTCCTGCCATCAACAGATCTGAGATAATATAAGGTTACAAAGTTAAACACAAGAAATTTAGGACAGGCAGCTGGAAAAACGTTGTTACATGAAGAGTTGTGAGGTTAATGAGCTAACGATTGAGCAGAGACCATCTGCAGCAGGGCCACACCCCAGCCTGTGCAGTCAGCCAGCGTCCAATAGTGCCAGCAAGAAGCCTGGTTCAGTCTGAGTGTCAGCCTTCAATAACATTGGGGCCAACAGGTTACAGGCTGAACACAAGCACCTCTCAGGCAGCTGGCATGTGTTGTTGCAGCATTGGGCAACCTGGCCACCATTCGAGCCGTAAGAAGCATATGGCCAGAGGGGTGGTGGGCACGGGCTAGGATGTTGGTAGTTAGCAGCTCATTATTTTGCGGAGCCTCCAGCGGAGCACTTACCTTCTGAGATCCTCTTCGGCTGGGCCACCAGCTGTAACATGGACGGAGCATTAAGCCTGCTTTTTTTTGTCCAGTTGAGTCCTAAAATGGCAATCAGGTTCAAGTGATGTTGTAGGACATCAGCTTGCGTATTAAAAGGGCCAATTGTCTGATTCAGGCAGGCTCTCCAGCCATGCAACAGTAGGCCTTTAGGAAGATGGCATTGGCCACATCGCTAGTGGGAATCGGGGATGTTAATGATACCTCCATTGTTGAGGCACTACCATCCCTGTTTCCAACAAGCATCAGCCTGAAATGATACCCTCTTGTCAGCATTTAAGAATCGGTGAAATAGGCTGCCGAGGGAAAAGGAATCTAGGGATATGGGTACAAAGTGGATCTGGGTGTAAGTCTACTGCTGTTGAGAGGATAAAATGCCAACATAGACTATTTGGTCCAAATGGCCCGTTCCTATGTTGTAACTTCCGTGTATTCTATATAATTATATGAATGAAATGGGACTGCAGTCCAGTTTTTATTCTTCAGCTCTATTTGTTTTAATTCAACAATGATAAGCGTGTAAAATATGACTTGCAGAGGGTTTTCTTCCCTGTTCATGAAACTGCCTCATTTATGCTGCAGATCGATTGTATAAATAAAAAGGAGAAAAAGATAACAGCTGGATTTTGCGGTCAGCGGCAAAGGAAAGCACTTACACTTATAGCTGCCCACAGACTCTCTGTGGGCTTTTGCGCAATAATTTATGGTATGTAGAGATCTTTCTCAGCACAGCACCCTCTACAGGAAATCTGTTGAATGTATGAGCACGGCAGCCAACAGAGTGCATTCTCAACCAATCAGATTGAAGAATCCTGCACTGGGCAGGATTTTGCCTTCAGTGGAGTCCAAGCCCACACTGGGGTGGTAGGGGGGCGGTGGGGATGAAGTAGTTACAGCTGGTGATTTTCCTTGATGTCAGCTGCTAATTGGTTGGAGAGGGGGTAGTAACTTGGGTCTATTCTCTCCGGAATTTAGAAAAATGTGAGCTGATCTCATTGAAGGATTCTGAAGGGGCTTGATAGGGTAGACACAGAGATTGTTTCCGCTGGTTGGGTAATCTAAAACATGGGGACACAGCATTAGTATAAGGGCCTGATCATTGAGGACTGAGATGAGGAGAAATTCACTCAAAGGGTTATGAATCTTTGGAAATTTCTACCTCAGAGGGTTGTGGATACTCCATTGTTGAATACATTTAAGGCTGAGATAGATACATTTCTGGGGTCTCAGGGAGTTAATGGATATGGGGAGTGGGCAGGAAAGTGGAGTTGAAACCCAAGATCAGCCATGATTGTATTGAATGGCAGACCAGGCTCGACATGCCATGTGGTCTACCCCTGCTCCTATTTCTTGTGTTAGTGGCAGCAGGGATGGGATGCAGGTGGGACTTGTATAAAGTGTGGGGCCGATTTAAAGACATGACAGTAGCCATTGCTGTAGCAGCCATTTTGATTTCCCATAGAAGCCTGTGCTCAGCAGTCGAAGAGACAATAGCCAGGCAGCCTGCTTCACGGATACAGCTTGAGGTTCTATTGGAAGCCGTGAGAGGCAAGAGGTCCTGTTTCTGGTGGGTGGCAAGAGAGGGCCCTGGGGAATCAGTGACCCTTCGGCAATGCCCAGACTGTTGCGAACCTGGTAGTTCTTATTTAAATGAACCACTGATATTGGTGACAGAGGCCAAAATTGCCTCATCTTTCTCTCTCTCTCTTTCTTCTGTCCTTGCAGAAGAAGAGAGTCCAGAATTCACAGGCGAGGGTGCAAACATGAGAAGGAATATCCCAACTGCCATTCCTACAGCCGTGGAGGAGTCTGCAATGGAAATCGTTAAGGTGGCCTCACAGGACCAAGAGGGTGATGGAGATAATGGAAACACCTGGAGAAGAGGGTGAAAAGATGGTGAGCTCTTTACAGGAAGGAGATGAATTGCACTCTTCCCCATCTGACAGCCTGCCAATGCCTCATTGGGAAGCCTCGGCATTATCGAGTCATCTGCTGTCATGGGCAAGTTCTCCTGATTGCCTTATGTTCCCCATAGCATCAGTCATGAAGGCGGTGTGTGAAAATACAGCAGCATCATTCAGAGCCTCTCAAGAATCAGCAGAGCCAGCACCGCCGCATCATTCAAGTGCACTCTCCACCAGCACAGATCCACTCACAGCTGTGGATCCTCACCTGCGGTTAGAAAGGGTGGCACTGGGTGAAGGGCACAGTACTAGTGAACAGGAAGAGGTGAGAGAGGCTGAGACAGCTGTGAGAAGTCCCTGTTGGATGACAGACACAACCACGCTCAGCTGGGCACAGATGCAGGGCCTCAGGAGTCGTAAGAAAGGTAGGTTTACTTTGACTAGCAGCATGAGACCTGTTCCCATCTATTGGGAATGATGCAGTGTGGGGTCATGGGCTGTGAATGGAGGAGTCCTTTCAGCTCTGTCATCAGCATGGGATCAGGGCTTTGAACACATGAGCTTTTCTATTGAGAGTGGCCAACCTCGAGAGCCATATGTGTCAGCACACTCTGAGTAGATGCAGGAGCAGTACACAGATGTTCACAAAATGCGTGCAACGCTCTGTAGCATTGGCAATCGGTGGTGCTGATGGTACAAAGATGCATGGAGTAGATGCCAGTTACACCTGAGCTGGTGCTGCCCTCCTGCCATCTGGAATGCCAGCCAAGGGCTGAAGCAGCCATTGAAAAGGATGAGCCTCACTTGCTGCCATCATCATTGACCTCCTTGGCCCGTCTGGCTGAGGGAACATCAATGCGGTAGACCCCTGTGGTGGTGGCTGTCCCTGTATTGTTGCTGGTGCAGAATCCTTGGAGATACCCTTATTGGCACCTCTGCAATAAGGACGACTGCCACACCTGCATCTCAGCCCCAAACAGACACAACAAGGTCACAAGGCAGCATCATGTAGAAATGGTCAAGAGTGGAGGCCCTCGTGCCAGTCAGAGCACTGAGTGGGTTGTACTTCAGGTGTGAATGCAGACACTGTAATTTATTAATAACACTGGAAATGTTGAGCCATGGTCCCAGATTTGTGAGCTTCCATTCTTTCATGGCAAAACTGGAAAAGATGGAAGAAATGGTGAAGGGGAGCTGTGGTCTGTAAATGGGGACAGAGAGACCAATGGACATATGTGCACCATGCATTGGCAGTAAGAGTGGATTTATTCAAGGTTGAGTCTTCAACAGAAGTGTTCTCACAGGCAGATCAAAGCAAGTTCCAGAGCATGCATTGCAACTGGATACGAAGAGCCCAGGATAAAAGTGCCTTGGATCATATGTGTCTGAACGTTCGCGCCATCTTGATGAGCACTTTGACTCCTGAGCTGGTCCTGGTCACCTGCCTTCTAAACATGGCCACCTTTCTGCTCCTTCTTCCTGCTCCTCTCCCTCTTCCTCCTCCTGATCAATTTTTATCCCTCGATCAACATCACAAAAACGGATTATCTGGTCAGTATCACATTGCAGTTTGTGGGAGCTTGCTGTGCACAAAGTGGCTGCTGCATTTCCTACATTACAACTTCATTAGCTGTAAAGCAGTTTGCAATACCTGGTGGTCGTGAAAGATGGTATATAAGTGCAATTTCTATTCTTATCTTTAATTAAGACTTAACACACAATTCAAAATTGAGTTAAACATAAATGCACTAACCCTAATTTTTTATGGCATGATTACTGGGTAACCTGTGGGTAATTATTGCACTTTTACGCACTTCATGTGTTTTAATGCTGAATGTCTTATACCAGTGTAGCCAAGCTTGTGCAGAAACAGTAAATCAGGCAGCAAAATTCCATGTTTAATTGCACATGGACAGAGCATTCACCACACAAGTTCCACCAATCTGAGTCCTAAAATGGCAATCAGCATCTAATGATGTCTTAGAATCCTAATTTTTATATTGAAAAGGCCAACTGCATGTGTGGACACCAGGAGTTGCTGTCCCATTTACTCCCATTATATTGGTGATCACTCATAGCCTTACAGTTATTCCCATTGCAAACTCCAAGCCAACCATTTCTAGCCTCAGTCTATCCCTGTTATGGCACAGCCAATGGTAAATGCTGAGCTGCTCAAATCCCAAAGGGAAACTTGAAACAACTGCCACAACTGTTTTTTGAAATGCGTGCCTTGAATTCAGTGGTAATAAGATCACTGAGTCTTATAGGTTTCTTACCAAACTAAATTAAACCTTTGTTAATAGAAGGAGTGATTTTAAGCACATACATAGATCTACAAATTACTACTATGATAACTTCTAAATCCCCTAGTTAATCTAACTCCCAGTTATACTTTTGTTAAGGCAACAGTAAGACACATAGATTTTAAAAGACCCAGGCAAAGAAACACAACCCCCTGAACAATCCAATTCAAAGTGAATTTTCTTAACTTCAGTTCTTTGTAGACAGCAGCTTGAGGCTTAGATGCTGGAGGCTTTTTCACACTTGTTTTAGATCTTAGAATGCCTTCCCTTGAACACAGCCTCCTCTCCTTTCTCCATATTTCCCCTTTGAATGCAAATTCCTATTGTTTCACTATGTCTTTGGGCTTTCCCTCTCTAATAATAAAAACCTCTCTCAGTACCAATTTTACCAATAATCTTTGGAAAAAAGCACACTGTTTATTAACTTCTCCTGGCTAGGTGAGACATTTCACCCCTCCTTTGAAATCAAGCTGGTCTGGTTTATTTAAAAATGCAAATGTTCCCTTTACACTTATGTTTACCTACTTCACATTTCAAACCTAGCTTATCTTCTGGTACACCAAAGCCTTCAGACCAGCTGCCTTTAATTCAATTAAGTCCCACACACACACACACACACATAGACACAGACCCCACTATTACTCTACTTTACAATAAATTCCAATAACATTCTGAAAATTATTATGTCTTCTTGACAATCCCCATCTTCCTCATGCCCTATCTTTCGAGTGATTTTAAAAGAAACTAGTTTGGACATGTTTCCTTCCTCAGCAATGCAAAAAGTGGCTGAAAGAAAGTGCAACAGAAAATGGAAAAATCAAAGTTGTGAATTTATCAAAATCACTTCTACTTTGTAAATAAACATTTATTGTCTCAAAAGTGTAAAAGCACGCTATAAATACTGTATGAATCCTGTTTCCACCTTTTAGTACAGATAACATAAAATTAAAATACTTTAATAAAATGATGTATCCATTCCTTCAGCAGTAAAACAAAAATAGCAAATTGTTTGAAAATCGTGAATCTTCTTTGGGTCTTCTCCCGTTCTGTCTTTGTAACTTCTTTGGAGGATAGGAGGAAACCTTACCTATGTAAATAGAGTTCCCTCCAAAAGTTTAACGAAGTTATGATTGAAAAATGGGAATAGCTCCCAGGAGATTCCCAATATCGCTGAGCCTGTGTTTCTGAGTTCCAATTTTCTTTAATCTAATATTAGTTTAATCAACTACTACTTTAATCCACTAGTTCTGTTATTCTTCTTTCCTGCCCATAATACTGCAGCTCACATCCCATCATAAATTTTCCACACGTAATTATGTTGCCAAGCGACCGTTTCCTGGTGTGACTCGTCTAGCAATCTATTCACTGGTGGATGCTTATTATCTAACTGCTACATCTTTTCCAAAAGCGTCCTCAGTAAAGTCAGATATCTTGAAGCTTTTCCAAAATCTGTTCCTTCAAGATGGATCAAATATCACTTGTAACTCTGAAACCCTATTTAATATCCTTTGCGCTTCTTTCCATAATGCTTTAAAAACTAGACAGCCCGACATCATTTGAGAATTGTTTGCACCCAGTGCCTTCTACCCTCCTACTTTTGTCCTAGCCTCTATTGGCACAATTTTCATTAATCCGGCTTCTCTTCGCATGGTTCAAAGAAACAGCTAAAAAAAAAGTTGCCCTTTTTAAAAACAAAACAGTACATTCACCAAAATGTTTGATCATTAACTTGTGATAGAGGAGCCAAAGAAGGATCACAGCTGTGGTGGAACAGAGCAAATGACCAGAGTGATTCATCTGTCCAACCCCAATGACCTGGAAATATCAGAGTCAATCTTCCTCAAAACAGTGCCTGGGGAAAGCTTATTCTCTAGTTGCTGTGGCGAGATGAAGGCTGGCTATGCCAGATTTCTGCCCTCACTGCATTGCCAAGGTATTTCCTGGCCTTTCTTGAATGGGTGTAACTGGTTCTGTGCTTGCAATAAGTGCAAGCCTATAATGACTGTAGAAATTAGGTGATTATGGCATGACAATGCTGTGCATTTGCTTGCACATCGATCTACTCACCTGGACCCAGAGCCCTGACTTCCTCCAATATTTCAGACCTCTCCATCACTACTATATGAATTATTAATTTTTAATTAAATGCATACCATTATTCAATTTGTCTGAGCATTGTTGGTGGAACATGCAGGTTCTATAGTCAACCTCATCATCACATTAGTGAAGCACAAGCCAGTTCCTTCCACACAACTCCAGGATGTTGGTAGCGGAAGTCCCCCAAGTCCCCTCAAATCTTGAGGGAAATGACTAGTCTCGGATGACGTCCCACTGGCAGTCTTAGGCCCTGAAACATTTGGAGCCTGCATCACTAATTGCAAGTGCAGCCAAGATGATCCCCAGCCGGCCCTAACCTGAGGTAGGAACCCCCATCCCGAATCCGAGGGGCAGGATTAATAGAAGTCATCAGTTGTCAGGCAGTGTAGAATTCCTAGCCTTTCGTTCGAATTGTTTCAAACCAGTGTGCCCCTCAATCCAGATCTTTTGAGAAATGGGCCCTTGAAAGTTTGGTTGCCAGCTAGTGGATGAACAAATGCTTATCATCTCGATAAGTTACACACAGAATTGAAATCTCACTACTTGACTTTGCTGCTGATATTAACCCTCAAACCATGAAATTCCTGAAGGCAAGAAAGAGTGGAAAGCAAGATTTCCACCTTGGGTGTTGGGGGAAGTGCAGGAATTTAGGAGAAAATCTGTTTGTGCTGGTATTTCATTCCATTGGCAGGGCTCCATTAAATTCTGAGGGAGACAGGCCTTGGAGCGATCTTCAGCAGACTGCCTCACATCAACGGCAAGAATGTCCAAGGATTTGTGATAATCTCTGTCTGGAATTTCAATGATGGGAGATCGTCAGAATCCTACGAGAAATGGTGTAAGCAACCATTTATGACATTTCTCCCAGGTTTCTGCCAACCTTACAATGGAGATTGGAGTATCCCTGCAGGAATTCCACCCAAAAATGTCTGTGGACTGAAGACTTGCATTGACCCTGGCCTTCAGATGAACTCTCCTACCTCAGTCTAGAAAAGGCTAGGGATCATCCCGACTGCAGTTGCACCGGCAGCGCAGGCTGAAATAGAATTGAGATATTACCCTGGAATAGTAATTTCCCTCTAGATTTGAAAGCACACAACCATAAAATAAAGACTTGATAACAAGGGTGTTAAGATGGTGAGAATGACTTAATGCTGTAACTCTCTTTTGCAGACAACGTGAATGAGATTGGCAGAGCTTCTCCTCTCAGGAAAGTCGGAAATCAATGCAAATATCAGCTACCACTGGTGTCAGAACTCAGATCCCATACTCGGGAGTCAAACTCACAGATGTTCTAGTGGCCCAAGTCATCAAGCGGCTTATCTTTTGTTCAGTTTCAAGTTGCTGCCATGTTTTAAAAAAACATAAAAGTAATTATATACTTTTAAAATATTTATTTCTTCATAGAAAATGCAGTGCACTTTCCAAAAACACAAAAATTTGGCTAGAGCAAATGTTCCTTAAAGAGGACAAGGCTGGCCTGACCTACAAGTACATTTTCACCTGTACAAAAATGTGTGTGGTCTCACACCAGTGTACATTGGGCATTGGTTGTGAAGAAAGTCCTCTTTGGACAATTTTATAAAAATATGCACTAGAGAATTGTTTATTTAAGTTATTTAAAACATTGTCTTTTTGTGAGTCATTTGCTTACATATTCCGTCAGAGGGCATTTTTCTCTGGTTATGCAAGTCCCTTGGGGAAGCTCTTCCCTTTAGATCTGCAACGCAGATGTTACACAACAAAGATGTCAGTAACAAACCATTAATCTGGATGATATTTCAATTCATGAGTGAAGTAACCATGAGCGCATTAAGGTGATGCTACACACATACAAAATATGTTGGTGAGATAGCAGTAGAATAATGATTTTGTCTGTGCACTGATGATTCATGATAATCATTGTCCTAAGTGCACATTTCATATTAAATGTTTGGAGAGGTTGGGAAAGTTACTGTAGGAGTTTATATCATTCAGAGACCTAGAAAAAATATTTTTAACAACACCTTAGATATTAAAAAGTAGCCCCATCAAGGCAATTGTATAACGACAGCTATTCTTTCAATTACTTTAAAAATCAGAAGAGCAAATATTTTTAATGAATTATTTTATTGTTAAAGGGACCCCCTGATGACTAAGTGGATAATTGCGCTTTCCAATTTGTTGGACCGTGTGGGGCACCCTCCGTAAAGATGTAATGAACACCACAATGTCAGGCCACTTATTCACTCTAAAATTAATTGATTTATTTTAACAATTGAAATAATCACACAGAAGCAGAAAAATACCCGTTATAAATGTATAAAAAACTAAAAAAAAAACATTAGAGATCAAAACATCTTCTTGAGAAGATCATTCTTAAGCAATCTGATTATCAGCATGACTTTTAGAGGAAGCAGGTTTCAGACATCGGATCTACTCATGAAAATGCAAATTCCAGTACTTCTGCCAATATTTCTTCTTCCACCTATGGCGGTTTGTTAATGATTCGAAAACTTGCACTCTCTGATTCCGTAAGTCATTAAGCCACTTTGACATTTCAAGCGCACAGGGGTACAGCTTCTCTCCTTTCTCTGTCTTTTAGTACTGATTTTGTTTCTCTTCCTTCTCATAATGAATCTGCTCCTCCTTTACTTGCTCCCCAATCCTGCACCACCCCTTATCCACCTCTGTTGACAATCTGCATTTCAGTTTCATGATGGCAGTGGGGCTTCCTTCCCCAGTGCCAAACAAGTATTATGGACAGGGAAGGTGGTTCCCCCTTTTTCCATCTCTTGATTGACCAAAGATAGATGTATTTTAAGAGAAGTCTTTTAACCCCTTGAGTGCTGTGACTCTCAAGGACAGACAAAAGACAGGTTTTCTCAGAAGTTTTAAAACAGGAAGAATAAATGTTTATTTTTCAACGCCCGCATGTATTCACAACAGCACCCACTCACTCACCCACCCATACAGATACACACGCGCACACACACATACACACAAGAAAAGGTGATTACAAAAGAGGTAGCATGCACTTAGGTTTCAAACAAGTTCAAAAATTCACTGTTGAGTCTTTCAAGATGGGAGCTTGAAATGTTGCAGGCGAGCTGATTCCCTTTTGGTACAGTGAAGAAAACGGACGTTGGAAGTTTCTGGCAATGAATTCGCAGTGGCTTACTACTTGCAGCAGCAGGTTTCTGGCTTTGCTCCAGTAGAGGTGCAGTCAAGTCCCTGAAGTGAAGATCTGGCTTGGTTTGTCAAATCTTTTTTTAAAAAAATATACTTTATTCATAAAATATCTGGAAGAACATTCCAAACCATTTCAAAATCACCATCACAAAAGTACAATCAGATTCAACTTTTACACATAGATCACAAGGTGCATCAATACAATCAATGAATAATACAATCATTCCAACATGGTCAATGCAGACAATCAGACAATGGTATTGGAGTTATCAACATACATCATGTTGCACTCTGAGGTGCTTCAATACATTTCGTCAAATCAGTAGGCTAAAGGCTAGCCCCACTTCTCTGCCTGCTGGTGGATTCTAGGCAGAGTCCTTCCTTTGCTAGGCTGGATCTCCTCTCTCTAAGTCTCCTTATCTCCCAGACTGACTGAGTGAGGCTGCTCTCAAAGTGCATGTTAATAAATGTTCCTTATCACAACCCGGTTTCTATCAGGTGACCATGCTATCTGTTTTTCCACAGTCCACGCAAATGGTTCCTGACAACTTAAGCTTTGACACACAATAGGATTTAAGTTTCAACCATTTGCATCTCCTTGTGATGGAATGGGTTCTCACCACTATTCTGTGAAATCCATTCTGCAGCCTAGAAATGCAGGGCAATTGTGTATTAGGTATTTGGACAATAGCAGCTATTAACTTCTCAGGAAAGGTCTGTTGCATTTTAATTTATGCTCAATGGAATACCCTAAGAAGTAATTTGCATTTTAATCTCCTGACTAGACGAGCAGGATAACTTCCAGCTGTGTGCAGTTTCATGTATCAATCAAGAAGGGAGATCACATGACCTCTTGACTCCATCTTGTTTCAAAACAGATTGTCCATTTTCCATCAAAATAAAGTATCCATTTTCCATAAATCCATGGGTATAACTGAATGGGTCTGAAGCCAGTTCTAAACTTTCTTTCCATGTCTATCTGAGATCTAATAATTGCTGTTCATTCCTAGTATGACCTGAGTACTCTACTCAAAGGCAGATCCTTGGCTATTATGACCTGAGTACTCTACTCAAAGGCAGATCCTTGTCTGTTGATGCTTCGTCCTGAGCTGCTTCCTTGGCAGCTTTTTTAAATCAGTGGTGGCTAGCCATTACCTTCCACTCTCAGGGGACAGGGCAAGGAGGCAGGTCCCAAGTTTACCTTAGCCAGAACAGGAATTGAACTCTCACTGTTATTGTTATTCTAAAGCACATGCTAGTCATTTAGCCATTTAACTGAGCTAACTGGCCCCATTCATTCCTGGTAATTTACTTAAATTTAAGCTTTAAACAGCCAGCTATTTTACATTAATTCACACTTTAAGAATGTCATTGGCAAGGTCAGCATTTATTGCCCACCCCTTGAGAAGATGGTGGTGAGATGTCTTCTTGAATACAACTGAGTGACTTGCTAGTCCATTTCAGAGGACCGTTAAGAGTCAACCACATTTTGTGGGTTTGGAGTCACACATAGGCCAGAAGTACAACTGATTTATTTCCTTAAAGAATAGTAATGAACTTGTTGAGGTTTTATGACAGTCCGCTGATTTCATGGTCACCATTACTGATACTAGTTTTTTAAATTCCAGATTAATTAATTTAATTTAAATTCCCTGGCTGTCATGGTGGGATTTAGGGGGAGGGGTGGCATAGTCATGAGGCTAGTATTCCAGAGACCCAGGGTAATGTTCTGGGGACCCAGGTTCAAATCTTACCATAGCAGGTGGTGAAATTTGAATCCAATAAAAATCTGGAATTAAAAGTGACCATAAAAGCATTGCTGATTGTTGTAGAAACCTATCTGGTTCACTAATGTCCCTTTGGGGAAGAAAATCTGCTGTCCTTACCTGGTCTGGCCTACATGTGACTCCAGACCAGAACAACAGCAATGTGGTCGATTCTTAAAAATGCCCTCTGAACAAGGGCAATTAGGGGTGGGCAATAAATGCTGGCCTAGCAAAAAAAAAAAAAATTGAACTCATTTCTTCAGACCCCTGGATCGCTAGCCCACCAGCATAACTACTATTGTGCCATATCCCCTAAAGTGATATTTATTCTGCTTTAGCTGCCACCAATGATTCTTAGATTGACATTCCCCACACTCTTAACTTGAGTTCACAGCCAAAAATCGAGCTTCGTAAACAGACCAATTTAATTATTCCCCAGTGGGCACCCATACCACTAGGCAGGGTACTGGTAGAAACTGTGGACAAATGGAATGCTAAGGCCTACCACTGCTTTCTCCTACTAACATGAACACTTCCTTGTCTCCACAAGGACCATCGCCAGCAGCCTTTTCTTCTCATCAGCTGCATCTAAAGGCCAGTACAAACAGGACACAGGTTCCTATCCCATTTCCCTCCTGTTTATTACTCTTTCTCTCCAGAACTGCCTGCTCAGAGACATAGCAATAACAATCCCAATGTTCATAAGCGGAGTGAGAGGACATTTTTGCTGTGACATTTTACCCAGTATTTCCTTGTGGCCCAAATACTGGGAAATACCCAGTATTTCCTTGTTTCCTGCAAATTGGCCAGGAGAACTGTAATAACTTAGAATGTATAGAATATCCAAGCAGAAGCACCAGGCATATCTAAAAATGACATGCCAACCTTGTGAAGCTACAACAAAGGACTACATCCATGCCAAAAGGCAGATGGAGCATGCGACAGATATCCCAGAACCAACAGATCAGATCAAAGCTCTTCAGTCCTGTCACATCCACTCAAGAAGGGTGGTGAATAATTATAAAAACAATTAGAAAGAGGAAGCTGCATGAACATCCCCATCCTCAATAATGCAGGACCCAGCTCATGAGTGCAAAAGGCAAGGCTGAAGCATTTTCAACCATCTGCAGCTGGGAGTGCCAAGTGGATGCTCCATCTGCATCTGAGGTCCCCAGCATCAAAATGCCAGTCTTCTGCAAATTCGATTCACTCCACATTATATTAAGAAACAGCTGAGCGCAAAGGCTATGGGCCCTGACAACATTTGGAAATAGTACTGACGATTTGTGCTCCAGAACTAGCAACACCCCTAAAAAAGCTGTTTCACTACAGCTACAACACTGACATCTACCCGGCAATGTGGAAAATGTCCCAGATATGTCACGTTCCAAGTTGAACCCAACTAATTACCGCCCATCAGTCTATTCTCGATCATCACCAAAGAGATGGAAGGTGTCATTGACAATGCTATCAAGCAGCACTTACACAGCAAAACCTGCTCACTGATGCTCAGTTTGGATTCCAGCAGGGCCACTCAGCTCCTGATTTCATTAAAGCCTTGTCACTGGACTAGTAACCCAGAGTCCCAGGGTAATGATCTGGCGACCCAGGTTCAAATCCCATCACGCAGATGGTGGAATTTGAATTCAATAAAAATCTGGAATTAAAAGTCTGATGATGACCACGAAACCATTGTCAATTGTTGTAAAAACCCATCTGGTTCACTAATGCCCTTTAGGGAAGGAAATCTGCCGTCCTTACCTGGTCTGGCCTACGTGTGACTCCAGGCCCACAGCAATGTGGTTGATTCTTAAAAATGTCCTCTGAAATGGCCTAGCAAGCCACTCAGTTGTAAAAAACTACTACAAAGTCACAAAAAAGGAATGAAACTGGATGGACCACCCGGCATCAACCTAGGCACTGGAAACAACATACTCAGCCTCGTCGACCCTGCAAAGTCCTCCTTACTAACACCTGGGGGCTAGTGCCAAAATTGGGAGAGCTGTCTCACAGACTAGTCAAGCAACAGCCTGACATAATCATCCTCATGGAATCATACGCAGACACCACCATCACCATCCCTGGGTAAGTCCTGTCCCACCGGCAGGACAGGCCCAGCAGAGGTGGCAGCACAGTGGTAAACAGTAGGGAGGGAGTTGCCCTGGGCGTCCTCAACATTGACACTGGATCCCATGAAGTCTCAGGGCATCACGTCAAACATGTGCAAGGAAACCTCCTGCTGATTACCACTTACCACCCTCCCTCAGCTGATGAATCAGTGCTCCTCCATGTTGAACATCACTTGGGGTGAGGGTGGCAAGGGCGCAGAATGTACTCAGGGTGGGGGACTTCAATGTCCATCACCAAAGAATGGCTCGGTAGAACCACTGTTTACCGAGCTGGCCAAGTCCGAAATTACATAGCTGCTAGACTGGATCTGTGACAGGTCATGAGGAAACCAACAAGAGGGAAAAACATACTTGACCTCACCTTCACCAACCTGCCTGCCGCAGATGCATCCGTCCATGACAGCATCAGTAGGAGTGGCCACCGCACAGTCATTGTGGAGACGAAGTCCCGCCTTCATATTGAGGATACCCTCCATCATGTTGTGTGGCACCACCATCGTGCTAAACAGGATAGATTTCGAACAGATCTAGCAACCCAAGACTGGGCATCCATGAGACACCATGTAACCACATGGCCCGGTACATCCATTCCCATCTGCCATTACTATCAAGCCAGGGGATCAACCCTGGTTCAATGCTGCCAGGAGCAGCACCAGGCATACCAAAACTGAGGTGTCATCAAGTCATAGAGTCATAGTCATAGAGTCTTAGAGGTCTAACAGCACAGAAGGCGGCCCTTCGGCCCATCGAGTCTGCGCTGGTCAAACAAGTACCTAACTATTCTAATTACATTTTCCAGCATTAGGCCCATAGCCTTGTATGCCATGGCATCTCAAGTGCACATCCAAATACTTCTTAAATGTTATGAGGGTTTCTGCCTCTACCACCCTTTCAGGCAGTGAGTTCCAGATTCCCACCACCCTCTGGGTGAAAAAATTCTTCCTCACATCCCCTCTAAACCTCCTGCCCCTTACCTTAAACCTATGCCCCCTGGTTATTTATCCCTCCACCAAGGGGAAAAGTTCCTTCCTCTCTACCCTAGCTATGCTTCTCATAATTTTATACATCTCAATCATGTTCCCCTTCAATCTCCTCTGCTCCAGGCAAAATAACCCCAGCCTATCCAATCTCTCCTCATAACTAAAACTCTCCAGCCCAGGTAACATCCTGGTAAATCTCCTCTGCACTCTTTCTGGTGCAGTCACATCCTTCCTATAATGCGGATTCCAGAACTGCACGCAATACACTAGCTGTGGCCTAACCAGCATTTTATACAGTTCCAGCATAACCTCCCTGCTCTTATATTCTATGCCTCAGCTAATAAACGCAAGTATCCCTATGCCTTCTTAATCACCTTATCTTCCTGTCCCGTTACCTTGTACACCAAGGTCCCTTTGATCCTCAGTACTTCCCAGGGTCCTATCATTCATCGTGTATTCCCATGCCTTGTTTGTCTTGCCCAAGTGCATCGCCTCACACTTATCTGGATTAAATTCCATTTGCCACTGATCAGCTCACCTACATCCTCCTGTAATCTAAGGCTATCCTCCCCACTATTTACCACCCCACCAATTTTCGTGTCATCCACAAACTTACTGATCAACACTCCTACATTCAAGTCTAAATTGTTTATGTATATCACAAACAGCAAGGGACCCAACACCGATTCCTGTGGAACCCCACTGGACACTGGCATCCAGTCACAAAAACACCTTCAACCATCGTCCTCTGCTTCCTGCCACTCAACCAATTCTGGATCCAATTTGTCAAATTGCCTTGGATCCCATGGGCTCTTACCTTCATTATCAGTCTCCCATGTGGGACCTTATCAAAAGCCTTGCTGAAGTCCAAGTGAAAAAAAGTCAAATGCATTGCCCTCATCTACATGCCTGGTCACCTCTTCGAAAAATTCAATCAAATTGGTCAGACCCTTAATAAAACCATGCTGACTGTCCTTGATTAATCCCTGCCTCTCCAAGTGTAGACTAATTCTGTCCCTCAGAACTGCTTCCAATAGTTTCCCCACCACTGAGGTTAGACTGACTGGCCTGTAGTTCCCTGGTTTATCCCTTCCTCCCTTCTTGAATAGCAGTACCACATTGGCTGTCCTGCAGTCCTCTGGCACCTCTCCTGAAGAGGTATTGAAAATTATTGCCAGCGCCCCTGCTATCTCCTCCCTTGCCTCACTCAACAGCCTGGGATATATTTCATTTGGGCCTGGAGATTTATCTAATGTTAAGACTGCCAGTTCATTAGAACCTCCTCCCTTTCTATGCTAATTTCTTTAATTATATCACAGTCCTTCTGCCTGATTTCCATACCCACGTTGTCGCTCTCACTTGTGAACATGGACACTAAGTATTCATTTAGAACCCTACCTACGTCGCTGGCTCCACACACAAATTACCACTATGGCCCTTAATGGGCCCGGCTCTTTCCCTGGTTATCCTCTTACTCTTAATGTATTTGCAAAATAACTTTGGATTTTCCTTTATTTTACCTGTCAATGTTTTTCATGCCCATGTCAACCTGATGAAACTATAACACAGAACTACTTGCATGCCAGACAGCATAAGCAGCAAGTGATAGACAGAGCTAAGTGACCCCACAACCAAGGGATCAGATCTAAGCTCTGCAGTCCTGCCACATCCAATTGTGAATGGTGGTGGACAATTAAACAACTCATTGGAGGAGAAGGCTGCACAAATATCCCCACCCTCAATGATGGAAAAACCCAGCACATCAGTGCAAAAGATAAGGCTGAAGGATTTGCTACAATCTTCAGCCAGAAGTGCCGAGTAGATGATCCATCTCAGCCTCCTCCGGAGGTCCCCAGCATCACAGATGCCATTCTTCAGCCAATTCGATTCACTCCACGTGGTATCAAGAAACAGCTGAAGGCACTGGATACTGCAAAGGCTATGGGCCCTGACAATATTTTTGCAATAGTACTGAAGACTTGTGCTCCAGAACTTGCCGCGCCCCTAGCCAAGCCAGTACAGCTACAACATTGGCATCTACCTGGCTATGTGGAAAATTGCCCAGGTATGTCCTGTACACAAAAAGCAGGAAAAATCCAACCCAGCCAATTACCGCCCCATCAGACTACTCTCCATCATCAGTAAAGTCATGGAAGAGGTCATCAACAGTGCTATCAAGTGGCACTTGCTTAACAATAACCTGCTCACTGACGCCCAGTTTGGGTTCCGCCAGGGCCAGTCAGCTCCTGACCTCAGTACAGTATTGGTTCAAACATGGACAAAAGAACTCCTGAGGAGAAGTGAGAGTGACTGCCCTTGACATCAAGGCAGCATTTGACAGAGTGTGGCATCAAGGAACCTTAGCAAAACTGGAGTCAATGGGAATCAGGGGGAAAATTATCTGCTAGTTGGAGTCATACCTAGCACAAAGGAAGAAGTTTGTGGTTGTTGGAGGTCAGCCATCTCAGCTCCAGGACATCACTGCAAGAGTTCCTCAGGGTAGTGTCCTCGGCCCAACCATCTTCAACTGCTTCATCAATGACCTTCCTTCCATCATAAGGTCAGAAGCGGGGATGTTCACTGATGATTGCATGATGTTCAGCACCATTCATGACTCCTCAGATACTGAAGCAGTCCATGTCCAAATGCAGCAAGAGGTGGATAATATCCAGGCTTAAGCTGACAAGTGGCAAGTGACATTCCCGCCACACAAATGTCAGGCAATGACCATCTCCAGCAAGAGAGAATCCAACCATTGCCCCTTGATATTCAATGGCATTCCCATCACTGAAACCTGCACTATCAACATCCTGGGGATTACCACTGACCAGAAATTGAACTGGACTAGCCACATAAATATTGTGGCTACAGGAGCAGGTCAGGGGCTAGGAAGCGTGTGACAAGTAACTCACCTCCTGACTCCCCAAAGCCTGCCCACCAGCTACAAAGCACAAGTCAGGAGTGTGATGGAATACTCCCACTTGCCTGGATGAGTGCAGTTCCCACAACACTCAGGAAGCTTGACACCATCCAAGACAAAGCAGCCCGCTTGATTGGCACCACATCCACAAACATTCACTCCCTTCACCACCAATGCACAGTAGCAGCAGTGTGTACCATCTACAAGATGCACTGCGAGAATTCATAAGGCTCCTTCAACAGCACCTTCCAAACCCATGACTGTTACCATCTAGAAGGACAAGGGCAGCAGATAAATGGGAACACCACCACTTGGAAGTTCCCCTCCAAGTCACTCACCATCCTGACTTGGAAATATATCGCCATTCCTTCACTGTTGCTGGGTCAAAACCCTGGAACTCACTCCCTAACAGCACTGTGGGTATACCTACATCACATGGACTGCAGCGGTTCAAGGAGGCAGCTCACCACCACCTTCTCAAGGGCAATTAGGGATGGGCAATAAATGCTGGCCTAGCCAGCAAAGCTCACATCCCATGAATGAATAAAAAAAACTATGAGGTGAGGCAACAGTGACTGTCTTTGGCATCAACACAGCATTTTAGTCAGTGTGGTATCAAGCAGCCCTTGCAAAGTCAAGTTAATGGGAATCAGGGAGAAAACTCTCCACTGGTTTGAGTCATACCTAGCACAAAAGAAAATGATTGTCGTTATCAATAACCTTCCCTCCATCATAAGGTCAGAAATGGGGATTTTTGCTGATGATCGCATAATGTTCAGTATGTTCAGTTCCATTCACAACTCCTCAAATATGCATTAAGGTCTGGACAACATTCAGGCTTGGGCTGATAAGTGGCAAGTAACAATCGCACCACACAAGTGCCAGGCAATGACCATCTCCAACAAGAAAGAGACCAACCACCTCTCCTTGACATTCAATGGCATTACCATCACTGAATCCCACACCATCAACATCCTGGGATTACCATTGACCAGAAACTGAACTGGACCAGCCATATAAATACTGTGTCTATAAGAGCAGGTCAAAGGCTAGGAATCTTGTGGTGAGTAACTCACTTCCTGACTCCCTAAAGTCTGTTTACCATCTACAAGGAACAAGTAAAGAGTCTGATGGAACACTTTTCTGGATGAATGCAGCTCCAAAACACTCGAGATGCACCACACCATCCAGGACAAAGCCGGCTGCTTGATTTCCAACCCATCCACAGCTTTAAACATTCACCACCAGGGCACCATGGCTGCAGTGCGTACTATCTACAAGATTCACCACAACAGTGCATGATGTCTACCACCTGGAAGGACAAGGGCAGCAAGCGCATGAGAACACAACTACCTCCAAATTAACACCATCCTGACTTGGAAGTATATCACCATTTCTTCTTTGTCACTGGGTCAAAATCCTGGAACTCCCACTCTAACAGCACATGAACTACAACAGTTCAAGGAGGTGGCTCGCCTCTAACTTCTCAAGGGCAATTAGGGATGGGCAATACATTGCTAGCAGCGAACAGATCCCGTGAACGAATTACAAAATATACTAAGCACAGAATTCATTGGCAATCAACTGCAGATTGTTTCTTGATTTACTCACAGCAATGATATGATATTCATTATTCCCTGGTGCGAGTATCAAACAAGAAGAGCTTGGAGTGCACTAACAGTTGGCACTCTTTTAAACAGCTTATTTTATAATTAATAACATACCGTGGAGCATGCATATGTTATAATTGATAACATTTGTGACTTCAAGGTCATTACTGCGCTCAGGATTCAGATAATGGGTGTGAGCTTCAATCCCATGATGAGTTCTTGGCATCATCTGATGTTCTCAGGCTATTATCCTGCTGTCCTGTTTTATGATTAATATTTGTGGATTGTGGCGTGGGTCTCCCAAAGAGGAGGAATGTAAAAATTTACAACACATGTTTCAGCCGCCCATTTGGCGAGGTGTTGCTAGTGACTAACACCACTGTGGGCAAGTTTCTGCCGGTCTCCGGCTCAACCACCAATTGCTATATTTTGCAGCCTCTTGGAACAAACAGGCGCCCCTAAGGTGGCCTATTAGTGATAAGGTGTGCCCACTGGGAATATTTAAATTATGCACTCAACATAGTCCACAGGGATCAGTAGTGAAGGTCACTGACAGGTTGGCATTACTGGGCCATCCATCTTCAGCCCAAAGTTCCATTTGGTAGCCAGCAGTCCCATCTCTTATTCACTGCATAACCATATTTTTTCTGTAACCATCCCATTCCCTCCCTCCAACGTTTTCAGTTCATCTAGCATGAAGAAAAACATAGGATTTTTAGCTCTCTTGGTATCTCTCTACACATTTATGTTCAATTTGCTGTGGTTGAAAATATTAACGTACACAAGAACCCATTTGTAAATTATGATGAATGCATTTGACTGAAATATGTTTGAAACATTGTACTTCACACATAACAATTCTATAATTTGATCCTCATGTTTAAAAACACTGCTTATTGTCCAAATCAGACTCAGATGCATAATGCCAGCAGCTTTATGAAAAATGTTACCCAAAATGTTGATCTCACAGGGTACTAATAGCACGGGTGAATTTTCTCAGGGTTTCTCATGCTCCTCTGCCATGGTTTCAGCTGAGGTACCACCGACCCCACCCTGCCCTGGTTTTACTTGTGTCAGAAACATCAAGGATGAGAAGAAAACCAGCTTCTGAAACACAGGTCTCCCAAATGGAGCAAATCCAGATTAAGTTATCAGCCTTGGCTCAATGGTTAGCATTCTCTCATGCCCCAGAGCAGACTTTAGGACACAATATAAACTGACACTTCAGTGAGTGCTGCATTGATTGTCAGAGGTGCTCTCTTTTGGATGAAACATTAAACCAAGGCCCCCGAGGTGAATGTACAAGTTGCCATGGCAGTCCCTTTGGGATGTGCTGATGACATGAAAAGCACCACAACAACACTGCATTTTTATAGCACCTCAAACGTAGTATGCTACATGAAGGCAAGTTCTTTCTTCTTAATTTCATGAATTTGGATCATTCAGCATTTGGTTTGGCCTGAGTGTGGAGAGAAAACCCATAATCATGATGCATGTAGGCAAAAAAGGTCATTAATGCTTATATTCTTAGTGATTTAGGTAGGTCTCTCTTCTAACTGTTTCTTTTATTCAGGAATTAGCTTATTTTTAACTGGCGCTATGCATCTCATTTTCCAAAAGGTTTGCTGACACAGTCATCAAATCTTTCCACTGTCCAGAGAGAAATGAAGCCCATGTAATACATTTATCCAAGCACTTGTGGCAGAGGTAAATAAATGAACAAGGGGGCCACAAGTCCAAGAAGCAACTTGTTAAAGACAGTGCTATAATGCTTAGTGGAAATGATATTAGGCTATAGTTCTGAAGTCCTGTACACCAAGATGCCTGGCAGCAATAGCTGATTTTTGGACTTATCATTAAAATTCGGATTGGGTCCTATGCTAGACTCAAAATAAGGTGCAGTAATAGTAAAAAAAAATTGTACAATGGTAATTGGCTTGTTATCATTCCCCTCCAACCTTAATGCTTTGATGCTATCGACTAGAAGGCGGTCGTGGTTCACTCACAATACTGAGTGTTTATCTTATCTCTGACGCTCATGTCTATTTCACCTTTAATCAAAGCAGCACTTTATAAGCGTGACTTCTTTCTTCCATCAGACAACACTTTCAGTAGTAGTGTAAGATGAGCAGAGAATCTTGATATCAGTTAGACCAGGCAGTTTGGACAGTAAATTTAAAAATTCAAAATGGCTCAAATCCATTCTGAATTTAGCCTTTAAATACAGATTTTATTTATTGCTATTAGACTCTGAGATGTTCAGGGTGCGACAGTAGTCTAAGTTCTTCAGTTCTCAATTAAGCAGCCATTAAATGATCCTAAAAACCTGTGAAGGAATTACCATATGCACAAGGTGGGGTGGGGTAAGTATAGTGGGGGACACAAACTGGAGCAGCATTTTTATCAATGCCCACTGATTGTCAGTGGAATTTTCTTCGAGCAGAATCACATTAGTCATCATCCAACATAGTCAGTTACTACCTGACAACTTATGAGTCTTTATCGAAAACAAGGAAACCAAGGGTTTTGCAGTCCTTCGTACGAATTGATAAAATATCAATGTTGTCCATGCTCTAATGTTTCACGGAGGATTAGATGGTTTTAATTGATTTTAAGAAATATTGAACAAGGAAACATGAAAGGTGGAACTTAATTATGCAAATAATAGAGGAAAATTCAAAAACAGAAGAAAGAAGAAAATTAAATACCATGTGTCTGTTTTGTCAGTTGCCAATTGACTAAAGATCTCTTTGAATGATTAAACTATTTTATTTCCAAAATCTGGCCAACTGGAATCTCAAATTAGTATCTACTGCTATATCCTATGAAAAATTATTTTTTCCAAAGCTTAGGTATGAGAATTTCCTACTTCTCAGTCATTAATTTGTCAAACTATCAGAGAATTTGAACAAATATTAGCATTCATGCTTTCTGTTAATCCCTCTGTCAATCTTAATTTTTATCTCGGTTTCATCAATGCAACAGCTATTCTTTTGTTGCACTTTCCTTTTGTTCATCTTGGGCTCCAAATAAATCAGCTTATGGTTTTCATCCTCCCTGTATCATTATCGCATTTAAAACTATCAGTCCATTTCCTCCTTTAACTCATCCCTTCCAACGACATCAAACCTGTGGAATTTCTTTCCCAGTCTTTACTTCCTCTTATAATCAGCAAACTTGTAAAATCCAAGCTTCCTGCCAAAATTCCTTCTTAAATTAATTCAGGTACTTTTCAGATCTTGGTGATGCCCCATACTTAGCCCTTCTCCTAGGTTTCTCAGTAATAAATAAAAGTGGCTTGTTATTTTTGCTACATGTTTTTGAATTATATTTTCCTATTCCTAGAATCAAGCTTCTGTCCTTTATTTTAGAAATTGGAATTGCATAATATATTTTATGTTCCTTTACTCTTTTTCATTCTGTATGGGCCTGGTTCCCTTTGAAGCTTCATGCATTCTTTTACTATCTTGGGTGCTAGATTTTGGTATTCATCTTTAGGCACTCAATGTCAGCGCACATTCCTTAGTCAAGTAAGCAGACGCGTTCCTTCTCCATGATAAAGAAAGCAAAATATTGTGGATGCTGGAAATCCGAAATAAAAACAGAAAGGGTTGGAAATACTCAACAGGTCTGGCAGCATCAGTGGGGAGAGAAACAGGCCTAACAGTTTGAGTCGAATATGACTTTTCTGCTGAGTATTTACAGCACTTTGTTTTTAGTTTGCTCTCCATTTTGCCTCAGAAATTGCAATCCTCTCCATTCTGTTCAAGGTATACAGAGGAATCCTCTTTTACATCTGCTCCAGTTATAGAGTGCAGAGGAACCCTCTGTCCACTCTGTTCCAGGTATTCAGAGGAACCATCCCTCCATTCTGCTCCAGTTTTATGGGCAGAATCGTCTCTCCTCTCTACTCCAGGTATACAGAGGAACTTCTCTCCACTCTGCACCATATACAGAGGAACCCGCTCTCCAATCTGCTCTAGGTCTATAGTGGATCCTTCTTCTCACCACTCTGTTCTAGGTATACAGAGGAACCCTCTGTCCACTTCGCTCCATATACAGAGGAACCTTCTGTCCACTCTGCTTCCAAGTATACAGAGAAGCCCTCTGCCCACTCTGCTCCAAGTATATAGAGGAACCCTCTGTCTACTTTGCGCCAGGTATTCAGAGGAACCGTCTCTCCATTTTGCTCCAGGTTTATAAAAGAACCTTATCTCCTCTCTACTCCAGGTATACAGGAAGCTCTCTCCACTCTGCTCTGTATACAGAGGAACCCTCTTACCATTGTGCTCCAGGTTTATGATCTTTAGAATGATCAGCCTAAACGCAGTTGGTGTGTTTGGTAACCACTTTGGTGCCTTCAGAGACGGCATACTTGGCCAGTTCCCCTGGCAGCATGAGGGGGACAGCACTCTGGATCTCCCTGGCTGAGATGGTGTGGTTCTTGTTGTACTGAATGAGGTGTGAGGCCTTAGAGGCGGTGCACACAAAAATGTCGACAACGAAGGAGTTCATAACACTCTTGGTCTTGGACGAGATCCTGGTGGAAAGGTAGATCTGGGTCAGCACCCTGCTCCAGTTTTATAGTGGAACCTTGTCTCCACTCTGCTCCAGTTATACATAGGAACCCTCTGTCCACTCTGCTCCATGTACAGAGGAACCCTCCCTTCAATCTGCTCCATGTACACAGAGGAATCCTCCTTCCAATCTGTTTTGGGTAAGAAAACCTTCCAATAAGGCAGACAAATGAAGGAATAGTTACCTATACACCAGGCCAAGGAATGTGTGCTTATGAGTGCTTGAAGGTATGAATAAAGGTTAATGCAGAGAGAAAGGATGTTCACATTCAGTAGTTTGTAAAGATTCCTGATAATTTGACAAATTAGTATCCAAGAGAGTAGAAAGTGTGTTAATTCAATGTTTTTTTTTCACCGATGGCTAAGTGTACCTGGATAGAGAGAAACACGTGGCAAAATTCTTTCCTAGAACTGTTTACAGGCAGGTAAAGGAAAAAAGTTGCATTTCTACAGCAATTTATCACATTCTCAGGACAATCCAAAATGTTTTAGAACTAATAGATCACTGCAGAAATGCAGACAGTATAATGTAAGCAAAGTCAATAATCAACTGCATAACGTAAGGTCCCACAAGCAGCAAATGGATGACTGGCCAGGTAATCTTTCCTTTTTTTATGGTGTTGCCCAGTTTGCGAACCAGAGCTTCGTTTCCAATGCCCAAGGCCATTTTCCAGGCTACAGCCTCCTGCCTCTTACCTGCCAGCCAGTGTCCAGTCAGCTGGCTGCTGGAGGGAAGGTAGGGGTACAAAGGTTAATGATGCTCTGCTATTAGAATCAGTGGAGCCTCCACGTCCCTAGCCTTGTGGGGCTCTCAGGGCATTTTTGTTATTTCCTGCATACTCTATATTAATATAATTTCTTTTGGGTCCCCTAGAGAACCCAAACCTCTTTCTGGATTAGGGGCTGTGGTAAATCCATGTACATTACAAAATAACAATTTATATTAAGAGACAAAGCATACTATTGTGATTCAAGCCCATTCTAGACATTTTTTCCCTTCTGCCCAACATGAAAAAAACACTTTCATAGGCGAGCTCTCACTCCCTAAGGACTAAAACATAACCTTCTGTACGAGCAATCTGGGATGGAGTGCCTTCCGTACATTATTGCTACTGGATAGTATGTACGAACTCCACTGCATCTTATCAGTTTGAAAGCCAAATCATATCAAACACACCAGATACTTTTCATATATTATCAAAAACTTATTCAAGGGTAGTTAACTACAAAAGGAGTGGTGTAAGCAAAATATAGAATGTTCAGATAGAGCCCTCTGGTATCTGTTTATAAAAGTGGCAAAAAATGAGATTCCTTGAAAATTCCTCAGAGCCCAAGAAGAAAACAAATATATGGAGAAATAGCAGTACTCTCTTACTGCCCCAACAGAATTCTGTTGTTGCAGAATTTAAGAGGTGCACATTCATGATATAACTCATTAGGTAAAAATGCCAGATTGCTCCAGAAATATGAAAAAAAACACACCACGATCGACTTGTGCTTTATTCGTTAGGATAACAGAGCACCAACAACTGATTTGGGCATGTGTCATTTCTTTATTCTTGCTGGGTCAAAATTTTAGAGCTGCCTATCCAACAGCATTACAAATGTACCTTCACCACACAGACTGAAAGGGGAATAGAGACACCCTCGTGATGAAAATGAAAATTAAGAATCCACCCTGGAAAATTTCAGAACAAAAAGTGATCATTAAAGCTGCTGAACTTCAAAGAACCAAATTGGTTCGTTATCACGAGAGAAAAAGTACTAGGCAAACTGCCGGGACTAAAGGCTGATAGGTGGCCTGGAGCTGATGACCTACATTCTAGGGTAGTAAAAGAGGGGCTGCAGGGCTAGTGGTTGAATTAGTTGTGATCTTCCAAAATTCCCTAGATTCTGGCAAGGTTCCAATGGGCTGGAAAACCACAAATGCAATACCCCTATTCGAGAAAGGAAAGAGACAAAGCGGGAAACTATAGGACATGAAGTCCCGCCTTCACATTGAGGATACCCTCCATCGTGTCGTGTGGCACTACCATTATGCTAGATGGGATAGATTTCACACAGGTCCAGCAGCTCAAAACTGGGCATCCATGTGTCGCTCTGGACCATCAGCAGCGGCAGAATTGTACTCAATCACAGTCTGTAAACTCATGGCCCGGCATATCCTGCACTCTACCATTACCACCAAACCAGGGGACCAACTCTGGTTTAATGAAGAGTGCAGGACGGCATGCCAAGGGCAACATCAGGTATAACAAAAAATGTCAACCTGGCAAAGCTACAACACAGGACTACTTGTGTGCCAAACACTGAAAGCCGCAAGCGACAGACAGAGCTAAGCAATCCGACAACCAACAGCTCAGGTCAAAGCTCTGCAGTCCCGTCACATCCAGTTGTGAATGGTGGTAGAAAAGTAAATGAGTAACGGGAGGCGGCTCCACAAATATACCCATCCTCAATGATGGGGGAGCCCAGCACATTTGTGCAAAAGGCAAGACTGCATCACTTGCAACTATTTTCAGCCAGATGTGCCAAGCAGATGATCCATCTTGGCCTCCTCTGGAGCTCCCCAGCATCACAGATGCTAGCCTTCAACCAATTCGATTCACTCCACGTGATATCAAGAAATAGCTGAAGGTACAGGATACTGCAAAGGCTATGGGCCGTGAAAACATTCCAGCAATAGTGTTGAAGGCTTGTACTCCAGAACTAGCTCAAGCTATTCCAGTATAGCTGGCATCTACCTGGCAATGTGGAAAATTGTCCAGGTATGTCCTGTACACAAAAAGCAGGACCCATCAGTCTGCTCTCGCGCATCAGCTAAGTGATGAAAGGTGTCAGCAACAGTGTTATCAAGCGGCACTTACTCAGCAATAACCTGCTCATTGACGCTGTTTGGGTTCTGCCAGAGTCACTTCACTCTTGGCCTCATTTAAGTCTCAGTCCAGGCATGGACAAAAGACCTGTACTCAAGGCCACTTTTGATTAAGTGTGGCATCAAGGAGCCCTAACAAAACTGGAGTCAATGGGGATCAGGGGGGAAACCTGCCACTGGTTGGAGTCATACCTAGCACAAAGGAAGATGGGTGTGGTTGTTGGAGGTCAGTCATCTCAGCTCCAGGATGTCACTGCAGGAGTTCCTCAGGGTAGTGTCCTAGGCTCAAGTATCCTCAGCTGCTTCATCAATGACTTTCCCTCTATCATCAGGTCAGAAGTAGGGATGTTCACGGATGGTTGCACAATGTTCAGCACCATTTGTGACTCCTCAGATACTGAAGCTGCCTGCGTCCATATGCAGCAAGACCTGGCCAATATTCAGGTTTAAGTTGGTAAGTGGCAAGTAACATTTGTGCCACAATAAGAGAGAACCTAATCATCTTCTCTTGACATTCAATGGCATCCCATCGCTGAATCCTCCACTATCAACATCTTGAGGGGTTGCCACTGACCCAGAATCTGAACTGGGCCAGCCATATAAATACAGTGGCTACAAGAACAGGTCAGAGGCTGGGAATTCTGCAGCAAGTACCTCACCTCCTGACTCCCCACATCAGCCCACTTGATTGGCACCCCTTCAACATTCACTCCCTCCACCAATGTTGCACAGTAGCAGCAGTGTGTACCATCTACAAGATGCACTGCAGCAACTCACCAAAGCTCCTTCAGCAGTACCTTCCAAACCCATGACTTCTACCACATAGAAGGACAGCAGATGCATGGGAATATCACCATCTTCAAGTTCTCCTCCAAGCCACACACTATCCTCACTTGGAACTATATCGCCGTTCTTTCACTGTTGCTGCATCAAAATCCTGGAACTCCCTTACTAACAGTACCTACACCACATGGACTTCAGTGGTTGAAGAAGGCAGCTCACCACCACCTTCTCAAGTGCAATTAGGGATCGGCAATAAATGCTGGTCTAGCCAGCAACACTGCAACCCATGAATGAATAAGAAAGACCAGTTAGGCTACCATCTGTCATTGGAGAAATGCTGCATTGCATTATTAAGGAAGCAGGAAGTTTAGAAAATCCTAATACAATCAAGCTAAGTCAACATGGTTTTATGAAAGGGAAATCATATTTGACAAATTTATTAGAGTTCTTTGAGGATTTAACAGGGGTGAATAAGGGGAACCAGTAGACTTGAAATGTTAAAAACAAAATTACCTGGAAAAACTCAGCAGGTCTGGCAGCATCGGTGGAGAAGAAATCAGTTAACGTTTCGAGTCTTCACGACCCTTCGGCAGAACTGAGTATAGTTAGGAGAGAGGTGAAATATAAGCTGGTCTAAGGTGGGGGGGCAGGGGGAGAGAGAAGTTGAGGTTGGGGTGATTGTGGGGATAAGCAAGCAGTGACAGGAGCAGATAATCAAAAGATGTCACAGACAAAAGGATCAAAGAGGTGTTGAAGGTGGTGATATTATCTAAGAAAAGTGCTAATTAAGAATGGAAGGCAGGATACTCAAGGTACAGCTCTAGTGGGGGTGGGGTGGAAAGACTAACAAAGTTTTAGTTTTAGATTTAAAAATAATGGAAATAGGTGGGAAAAGAAGAATCTATATAAATTATTGAAAAAAAAAGGAAGGCGGGGGGGGGCGTAGAAATGGGGTGGGGATGGGGGGAGGGGGAGTTTAAGATCTAAAGTTGTTGAATTCAATATTCAGCCCGGAAGGCTGTAAAGTGCCTAGTCGGAAGATGAGGTGCTGTTCCTCCAGTTTGCATTGGGCTTCACTGGAACAATGCAGCAAGCCAAGGACAGACATGTGGGCAAGAGAACAGGGTGGAGTGTTAAAATGGCAAGCGACAGGGAGGTTTGGGTCTTTCTTGCAGACAGACCGCAGGTGTTCTGCAAAGCGGTCGCCCAGTTTGCGTTTGGTCTCTCCAATGTAGAGGAGACCGCATTGGGAGCAACGAATGCAGTAGACTAAGTTAGGGGAAATGCAAGTGAAATGCTGCTTCACTTGAAAGGAGTGTTTGGGCCCTTGGACGGTGAGGAGAGAGGAAATGAAGGGGCAGGTGTTGCATCTTCTGCGTGGGCATGGGGAGGTGCCATAGGTAGGGGTTGAGGAGTAGGGGGTGATGGAGGAGTGGACCAGGGTGTCCCGGAGGGAACGATCCCTACAGAATGCCGTCAGGGGGGGTGATGGGAAGATGTGTTTGGTGGTGGCATCATGCTGGAGTTGGCGGAAATGGCGGAGGATGATCCTTTGAATGCGGAGGCTGGTGGGGTGATAAGTGAGGACAAGGGGAACCCTATCATGTTTCTGGGAAGGAGGAGAAGGCGTGAGGGCGGATGCGCGGGAGATGGGCCGGACGCGCGGGAGATGGGCCGGACACGGTTGAGGGCCCTGTCAACGACCGTGGGTGGAAAACCTCGGTTAAGGAAGAAGGAGGACATGTCAGAGGAGCTGTTTTTGAAGGTAGCGTCATCAGAACAGATGCGACGGAGGCGAAGGAACTGAGAGAATGGGATGGAGTCCTTACAGGAAGCGGGGTGTGAGGAGCTGTAGTCGAGGTAGCTGTGGGAGTCGGTAGGCTTGTAATGGATATTGGTGGACAGTCTATCATCAGAAATTGAGACAGAGAGGTCAAGGAAGGGAAGAGAAGTGTCAGAGATGGACCATGTGAAAATGATGGAGGGGTGGAGATTGGAAGCAAAATTAATAAATTTTTCCAGGTCCCGACGAGAGCATGAAGCAGCACCGAAGTAATCATCGATGTACCGGAGAAAGAGTTGTGGGAGGGGGCTGGAGTAGGACTGGAACAAGGAATGTTCCACATACCCCATAAAGAGACAGGCATAGCTGGGGCCCATGCGGGTACCCATAGCCACACCTTTTATTTGGAGGAAGTGAGAGGAGTTAAAGGAGAAATTGTTCAGTGTGAGAACAAGTTCAGCCAGACGGAGGAGAGTAGTGGTGGATGGGGATTGTTCGGGCCTCTGTTCAAGGAAGAAGCTAAGGGCCCTCAGACCATCCTGGTGGGGGATGGAGATGGAGAGGGATTGGACATCCATGGTGAAGAGGAAGCGGTTGGGGCCAGGGAACTGGAAATTGTTGATGTGACGTAAGATGTCAGAGGAATCACGGATGTAGGTGGGAAGGGACTGGACAAGGGGAGAGAGAAGGGAGTCAAGATAACGAGAAATGAGTTCCGTGGGGCAGGAACAGGCTGACACGATCGGTCTGCCAGGACAGTTCTATTTGTGGATTTTGGGTAGGAGGTAGAAGCGGGCCGTCCGAGGTTGGGTAACTGTTTCTCTCTCCAGGTGCTGCCAGACCTACTGAGTGTTTCCAGCATTTTGTTTTATTCTTATTTTCCAGCATCCACAGTATTTTGCTTTTGTTGCATTAGATATAGCACATTTGGATTTCTAAAAGGCATTCTATAAGGTGCAATTGCTAAGAGCTCATGGTTTTGGGGTGCCATCTTAGCATGAATACAGGATTAGCTCACTGTTCGGTAACAAGGTTGGAATAAATGGGTCATATTCAGGTTAACAAACTGTAACTAATGGAGAGCCATAGGGGTCAGTAATGGGGCCTCAACTACTTAAAAGTGTACATTAATGACTTTGATGAAGAGGCTTGAGTGTATTGTAGCCAAATTTGCTGACGATACAAGGATAAGTGGGAAAGCAAGTTGTGAGGAGGTCACAGGAGTTTACAAAGGAATATTGTTAGGTTAATGAGTGGGCAAAAATTTGGCAGATGGAGTATAATGTGGGAAAATGTGGATTTGGATGAAGAAAAGCAAACAATTTCAGGGAGAGTACCTACAAAAATGCTGCAGTACAAAGGTATCTGGGTCTCCTTGGACATGGAATGCAAAGTTAACATGGAGGTGCAGCAAGTAATTAGGAAGGCAAATGGAATGTTGACCTTTATTGAAGGAGGGATGGAATATATAAGTAAGGAAGTCTTGCTATAACTACAGGACATTGGTGAGACCACATCTGGAATATTGTGCACAGTTTTGGTCTCCTTATTTAAGGAAGGATATACTTGCATTGAAAGCAGTACAGAGACAGCTCACGACATTGATTCCTGGGGCAAAGGGGTTGTCTAGAGAAAATGTTGAGCAGGTTGGGCCTATGCCCTTTGGAGTTTAGAAGAATAAATAGTTATTTTATTGAAACATAAGATTCTGAGGGGACTTGACAGGGTAGATGCTGAGAGTGTGTTTCCCCTCTTGGGGGAATCTAGAACAAGGGAGCATAGTTTCAGAATAAGGGATTGCCATTTAAGACAGAGATGAAAAAGAATTTCTTCTGAGTGTTTTGAACCTTTCAAGTTCTCTACTCCAGAGAGCTGTGGGTGTTGATTGGCTATATTCAAGGCTCCAATAGATAGATTTCTGAAGTATAGGGGAGTCAAGGATTATGGGAACAGGTAGGAGAGGTTTGAGACAAAGATCAAATCAGTCATAGAGTCACAGGGGTCTACAGCACAGAAAAAGACCCTTCGGCCCATCGAGTCTGCGCCGGTCAAACAAGTACCTAACTATTCTAATTACATTTTCCAGCACTAGGCTCACAGCCTTGTATGATATGGCATCGCAAGTGCACATCCAAATACTTCTTAAATGTTATGAGGGTTTCTGCCTCTACCACCCTTTCAGGCAGAGAGTTCCAGATTCCCACCACCCTCTGGGTGAAAAATTTCTTCCTCACATCCCCTCTGAACCTCCTGCCCCTTACCTTAAATCTATGCCCCCTGGTTATTGATCCCTCCACCAAGGGAAAAGTTCCTTCCTGTCTACCCTATCTATGACCCTCATAATTTTACACACCTCAATCATGTCCCCCTCAATCTTCCCTGCTCCAGGGAAAATAACCTCAGTCTATCCAATCTCTCCTCATAACTAAATTTCTCCAGCCCAGGCAACATCCTGGTAAATCTCCTCTGCACTCTCTCTAGTGCAATCACATCCTTCCTATAATGTGTATTCCAGGACTGCACACAATACTATAGCTGTGGCCTAACCAGCGTTTTATAGAGTTCCAGCATAACCTCCCTGTTCTTATATTCTATACCTTGGCTGATAAAGGCAAGTATCCCATATCCCTTCTTAACCACCTTATCTACCTGTCCTGCTACCTTAGGGGACCAGTGGACATGCACGCCAAGGTCCCTCAGATCCTCCCATTCATTGTGTATTCCCGTGCCTTGTTTGTCCTGCCCAAGTGCATCACCTCATACTTTTCCAGATTAAATTCCATTTGCCACTGATCAGTCCATCTGACCAGTCCGTCTATAACCTCCTGTAATCTAAGAACACAAGAACTAGGAGCAGGAGTAGGCAATTCAGCCCCTCAAGCCTGCCCTTCCATTCAATACGATCATGGTTGATCTCATTTCGGCCTCAACTCC